>NC_082675.1:50855000-51455000 GCF_025265405.1 Mesoplodon densirostris
GGGTTCAGGGGAGGGCCTCAGAAGCACACATCTTGCCCTCTCCGTTCTCTACAGCACACTCAGCGACACACTTCTAAATGTAAACTTGACGTAACTCCCCTATTTACAACTCATCAGTGCTTCCCACCGCCCCGGGAATTAGGCACAAGTCTGGCCCCCTGGCCTCCTCTCCAGCCTCCCCTCTTGCTCCCCCTCCCTCCTGTGTTTTGTATTTTCTGGTCCAGAATCCATGGAGTCATTCTCTGTAAGCATAAAGAGTTTCCATTTTTTCCTTTTTTATTTACGCTCCACTAAAATTTCCATTGGGATTAGTCCATGCCAGTTTTACTTTTACAACAAAGATTAGATTTAGCATTTTGTACATAACCAACTTTTTAGTGCCCTTGTGATTTTTCCTTCATGGTCATAGTATTTCTGCACATACATGTGTCCTGGGAGACCCAATCTGATGAGGAAGATTTGATTTTTCCCATCACATTTAATCAGTAACCAACGTTAGCTTGAGTAGTTCTGGCCAGTTGTCAATGTTATTTAGTGTTGACTATTTGTAAGAGTAATATCATAAATTGGATACATGACTGATAGTTAGTATTTAAGTCTTGGTTAGTCACTGAAATAACAACAGCTTTGTGAAACAGGTAGGGAACGACAGACCAGAAGAAGGAGAGACACAGGAGAGAGGTGGGCAGAAGAGGGAAGGGACAGATTCCAAGGGTGAGCAGGCACAGGGGGTCAGAACAACCTGCTTCACCACCTGGCCCCGTCTTCCGAGCCCTGCATCTAACCCAGTGCCTGGCACAGAGTGAGCCCCAAATAATCACTGACTGATTAACTGATTGGAGTTAAGGAATAAGACAACGCAGTGTCACTCCATGCCAGCATCGGTCTTTGAGATGTGTATGCTCCGGAGTTCACTGTAAGGAATCGTCTCTGGATGGGATGCAGTGGCCAAACCCAAAGAAACACAGGAAGGATAATTCAGAAACGACTGGGCTTGGTTACCTATAGGGCACAAGGGAACAGGGTGGGAGGAAGGGGAGATGGGAAGGGACGAGAGAGGAGTAAACTTCTCCAAGTATAGTTATTTGCAAAGTTTTGACCTTTTGAACCATGTTAAAGTTTCACATACAAACAAACAAATAAATAAAACCAACCAGCAAGGATCGGGCAGCAGATAGAGAAAATGGAATACAAACAAAAACAGACCAATTTAACTGAGGTTTGAATGAATAACACAACCACACTGAAGGGGAGGAAGGGAGAGATAACGTTAGTGACGTGAACATAGTATTCTGACCATATAACCTAAGGTTAGAGGCAAAAAGAACCAGGAACAATTGGTAGGTTTGTTTCTCACAAGGGTACCAGTTAATAATTCTGAAACTACACACCTTCTAAGATGAGGCCAATAAGGAATGAGGGGCGGCTAGAATGAACCTTGTGCTATTGGATGGAAATCACAGGTTAGTAATAGGAATTCATGGTTTCTAACATATATACAGACAGATAAACACAGAAATGGATACAGAGGCATTAAGTGATCCAGGCTCAGTGTTTCCTGAAACTCATATCCAATGGCACTGGAAAGTCCAGATATCACCTACTGTTATGAAAACATAAAAAAAACAATAACAGAAGACTGGGAACTTCAGAAAGAAAGGGGGAACAATGGAATGAGTGAAAAATGGGGTAAATATAATAGACTATCATTAGCCTCATGAGTTTCTTAAATTCTATATGATGTCAAAGCATGGGGGGCGCTTATACACACACACACCTACATTTCCTAGCTCTTCCATGGAGATGGCTGGGAACAATAAACAATAGGGACACCAGGTATAGATCCTGGTTTCTAAATATTGTTCTCCAAGAACTAGTAATCTTTGAAGAAATGGCTGATTCCAGGGCTGGGGCAGGAAAGTACAAGATGAGCCTTGTGGTGCCAGAAAGTAAGAAAATGCTTGTATCAGTTTGCTAGAGCTGCCTAACAAAACACCACAGACTGGGTGGTTTAAATAACAGAAACTTATTTTCTTACAGTTTTGGAGACTAGAAGTTCAAGATCAAGGTGTCAGAAGGGTTGGGTTTTCCTGAGACCTGTCTCTCTCTCTTTTTTAAAATTATTTTTTAAAATTTTATTTTACTGAAGTATAGTTGATTTACAATGTTGGGTTAATTTCTGCAGTACAGCAAATTGACTCAATTATACATATATATACATTCTTTTTCATATTCTTTTCCACTACAGTTTATCACAGGATATTGAGTATAGTTCTCTGTGCTATACAGTAGGACCTTGTTTATCCATTCTATATATAATAGTTTGCACCTGCTAACCCCAAACTCCCAACCCATCCCCCGCCCCGGCAACCACAAGTCTGTTCTCTATGAGATTATCTCTTTGGCTTGTGGATGGCCATCTTCTCACTGTGTCCTCACGTGGCCTTTCCTCTGTATACACGCCCTCCCCACCCCACCCCTTTCCCCCTTCTTATAAGGACACCAGTCATACTGAATTAGGGCTCCACCCTTGTGACCTCATTTAACCATAATTAACTCTTTAACGGCATTATTTCTAAATACAGTAACATTCTGAGGCATACTGGGGGTTAGGACTTTAACATATGAACCTTGAAGGGACACAGTTCAAGTCCATTACAGCACTCGAAAAGTGATGGGCGTAAATTAAAGGACATAGGAGTCAGTTTGAAGAGGTTCCCACTGGCCAAATCTGGACAATTTGCTCAACATCATGAGTCAGTAGGGAAATAGAAATGAAAACCACAATGAGATATTACTTCACACCCACTAGGATGGCTACACTCAAGGACATAATAATGTGTTGGTGAGGATGTGGAGAAACTAGAACCCTCATACACTGCTTGTGAGAATGTAAGAGGGTGCAATCACTTTGAAAAACAGTCTCCGGGCACTATTTACAACAGCCAGGGCATGGAAGCAACCTAAGTGTCCATCGAGAGATGAATGGATAAAGAAGATGTGGCACATATATACAATGGAATATTACTCAGCCATAAAAAGAAATGAAATTGAGTTATTTGTAGTGAGGTGGATGGACCTAGAGTCTGTCATACAGAGTGAAGTAGTCAGAAAGAGAAAAACAGATCCCGTATGCTAACACATATATATGGAATCTAAAAAAAATTATTTCTGATGAACCTAGGGGCAGGACAGGAATAAAGACGCAGACATAGAGAATGGACTTGAGGACACGGGGGTGGGGGGGCAGGCGGGTAGAGGGTAAGCTGGGACGAAGTGAGAGAGTGGCATGGACATATATACACTACCAAATGTAAAACAGATAGCTAGTGGGAAGCAGCTGCATAGCACAGGGAGATCAGCTCGGTGCTTTGTGACCACCTAGAGGGTTGGGATAGGGAAGGTGGGAGGGAGACGCAAGAGGGAGGGGATATGGGGATATATGTATACATATAGCTGATTCACTTTGTTATAAAGCAGAAACTAACACAACATTGTAGAGCAATTATACTCCAATAAAGATGTAATAAAAAAAAAACAGTCTGCTGGGTCCTCAAAATGCTAAACATAGAATTATCATATGACCCAAAAATTCAACTCCCAGGTATATACCGAAGAGAACTGAAAACATATGTCTATGCAAAAATCCATATATAAATAGTTATAGAAGCATTATTCATAATAGCTCAAAAGCATAAACAACCTAAATGTCCATCAGCTAATGAATGCATAAACAAACTGTGGCTTATCCATACAATGGAGTATTATTCAACTGTAAGAAGGAATGAAGTACTGATACATGCTACAACATGGATAAACCTTGAATATATTATGCTAACTGAAAGAAGCCAGACACAAAAAGCCACATATTGTATGATTTCACTTATCTGAGGTACCTAAAGTAGTCAGATTCATAGAGGTAGAAAGTAGATGAGGGGTTACAGGATCTGGCAGGACAGGGGAATGGGGAGTGACTGGTAATGGGGAGGGGGTTGCTTTGGGCGGTCATGGAAATATTCGACAATAAGATAGTAGTGATGGTTGCACAACTCAGTAAATTTACTATAAACCACTGAACTGTACATTCTAAAGGCGTGAATTTTATGGTATACAAGTTATATCTCAATAAAGCTGTTACAAATAAACAAACAAATAAATGTATGAAAGACTGAATGAAGAAGGCTAGTAACGGATTGTAACCCAGAGAACAAAATGAGAATGGATGAATACAAACACTGATTGTAAGAATGCAAAGGAAATGGGAGAGAAGAGAAAGCTCTTGCTCACAGCAGGATTCTAACTAATAACTGTAGAAGGAAAGAAGGAATTAGAAAATCACTGTTTGGCAACCACCACTATAATAACTGCTGCAGGCAGGAACCATCAACAGACACTAAAAGTGGCTGGCAAAAGTGTGAAGAGAAACAGGATATACACAGTCTCAAGACACTGATACTTTAATACAAACAGGAAAATAATAACTTCATAGTGGAGAAAACTGGCAGACACTAACTTACTAAGTGCTCACAGACACATCATCCGCAACGGGATGGATCGACATCAGGTTCCACGACATGAAGCACGGAGAAGGGAACAGCCTCCTTCTCTACTCCTGCCAAAAATGTATCACCCAAATCTAATCACAAGGAAATATCAGACAAGCCCGAACTGAGGAAAAGTCTACGAAACAATGAGCAGTGCTCTTCAGAAGTGTCATGGTCCTGAAAGATAAAGACAGAAGAACTGTTCCACATGACAGGAGGCTAAAAAGACACAACAGCTAAGTGCAAAGTGTGAGCCTAGGCTGGATCCTGGACCAGACAAAGGACGAGAATAAGGTCTGTATATGAGGTATCAGTGTCGTTTCAACGTTCATTCCCCAAAGTTGACCACTGTACTGCTGTTATATATGTATGAGAATGCCTTTGGTTTTAGGAAATCCACACTAAAATATTTAGAGGATTAAAAACATACAGTGGCCATGTGAGACCCTCCCCCGCACACAGCCAGCTGCCAACCTAACAGCGAATGAGCCACGGGCCCTGGGGAGGAAGCAATGGCTGGCGTGCAGATGGAGAAGAGTGACAGGGACCCGCTCTGTCAAGAGGTGGTGGCACGGTGCTGAAGGGGGAAGCCCAGGCCCACTGGCTGGAAGGCCTGTGAGGTGAGCAGGCCACCTGCCAATGTCAGAAGAAGGATAGGGGCTGTTTTCCCCAGGAATCCGACAGTTCACAAGGGCACAGCAAGACACCGGCGAGGTGCAGGCTGGTGGGTGGGGGCTGCCAGGAGGCTGGGCCTACAGGGCAGCCTAAGTTAAGGGAGAGAGAGAAAAACAACCCTGCTAACTCTGCAGTGAGCATCACGTCAGAGCAGAAAAGCCAAGCCAGCCAGGGCCAACTCAGGAAAAACAGGTGGAATGTGAAAGAGGTTTCCCGGGGCCAGATTCACTGTAAGTTTCAACTTCGTTTGAGTTTTTCATAAAGAAAATGACTGCTTACATAATGTTGTTTCCATCTGGGAGAAAATCAACAAACGGAACTGTTCAGAAGCAAAGAGGAGATGCTAGAGAGAAACGAAGAACCAGGCCCCAAGGCCTCCTGTGGTGATTCCAGAACAACCCATGGGACACGCCCGGCTTGCAGGCCACCGTCCTCAGCAGGGACCTCGGCTTTTTCTCGTGGGCCAGAACAGCCTGCGTTCCTCCCTCTCTGTGTCTGCTTGTTCCCCGACTCCTAGTGGGGGTCTCAAAGGCGCCGGGTGCACAGTGAAATCCCGGGAGGGAACAAGGGCATCCTTATGCTCCCAGGCCCCGGGACACCCAGGAGGATGCAGCAGGAACACCTCGCTGGACTTGGGCAGGGGTGCGGCCCCAGAGGCGGCGGAGGAAAGCAGGTGCCTTGCAGCCCACATGGGTTGGGAGGTCTGGGCGCCCGCCCCCGGGAGAGGACATGCCAGCAGACAGAGGACAGAGGACGGGAGACAATGGGAAGTGAGGGTCGGGAGTCTGCATCAGCGGCTCCAGCAGCAAGAAGAGGGTGAGGGTGATGCGCTCAGCGCTGACTTCCAGAACCGAGCCCTCCTGTTCGTCTGGTCACCCCATCCTCATCTCCTCCCTCGTCAGCAGGCCGAACCCCCGCTGAGGAGTCGCGCTGAGGATGGGACAGGAAGGGACGCCATCCTGACACCGACTAGGCCACGTCCGTCTGGGGCACTAGGCCACGTCCGTCTGGGGCCGCTTGCTGCCTCCGCAACAGTGAAGGCTTGCTTCCCTCTCTGACCGGATGCAACAGAACACCCGACTCTGGGCCCTGAGCGGGGCTTTCTGCTTTTCTTTCCTCTTTAAACCCACCCTCCACGGTGCTGCGCCCTCGTTCCTCCCTTCTCCTGGGCTTCAGCCAAGCTGGACGCCCGGGGCTGTTAGAGATGGGATGAGAGGGAGAGACGTACCGTCAAGGGGAGGATCAAGTCTGTGAGGCTGGGCTGCAATCAAGTACAATCTGAAATGATGTATAGCTTCCATGTTACTCAACCATTATTAACAGTAAGAGACTTTAGGAGCTGAACTGTCCCGCCCCAAGACACAAAAGCCCTGAGATCAGAGGAAAGGAATGACGCCCGGCCCTAAGGGCTGTCCCCTCTTTGCAGCACGAAAAGAGCTGATGAAGTCCCAAGGAAGAGGAACCCGGCCCGCCATCAAAGGACTGCTCCAGAGTCAGCAAGGCCTCAGCTCGCCCGACCAGAGCCCACATGCACCACTTCGTGTCTCCTTGGCAGCCTGCAGGGCCCTGACTCAGACTGAAAGGGGGCCTTCTGTCTGTGGTTACACAGAAGGGAGACAAATATGCTCCGTCTTACCATTCGAATCCAATGCCCAGTTACATCTATCTAATAGTAGTCTAGATTCAAATACCTGACCCTAGTCTAAAACTGCAGGGTTACTGTAGGGTTACTTGAAACACCAAAAAAGTGAGATGCAACCTAACATTCAATCAAGTCAATTAAATAAGAGCACTTAATTCCTTGAGAAGACTATCAACATAGAGAAAAGGTCAAGAAACAGTGCTAAGTGGGACTTCCCTGGCGGCCCAGTGGTTAAGACTCTGAGCTTCCCGTGCAGGGGGCGCAGGTTCGATCCCTGGTCGTGGAACTAAGATCCCACATCCCATATGTTGTGTGGTGCAGCCAAAAACAAACAAACAAACAAACAAAAAGAAAACAGTGCTAAGTGAAAAGCAGGGCATGCAATGTTATACACCAAATATAGTTTATGACAAATTACATCAACACGTAGAAAACACAAATTATAATAATTGTGGGGGAAGAAGACTGGCTGACGTTTTGTGTGCACTTTAAAAAGAGAAAAAAGAAAACTAACATTATCATGATTTTTTTAAAAGTGGGGTAGGATGATTATTTTTTAGATGAACAAATCCAGTCAGTCCAGTGTTCTCTGGATGCCTCCACTTACAGAAGGTTCTACCCTCACCTGCGCTCTGCACTAACCTTCTAAAGAAGCAACTGCTGCTTCTCAACTTATTTAGATGCTTTGCTAACTGCTTCACCATCACAGATCAGCCTGTTAGGTAACACTCAGTCTATAGGTCAATTAGGTTTCTCTGTAGATTTTATTAACTTGAATAGGCACTTGGAAAGTCTAAAATGCCCTGTATTGAACTAATAAAATTCCCCCCTAAAGCTTTTCTCTGCACCTTGGATTTGGTTACATTAGAGATCCAATTACATCTTCTAAAGTAGAGACTGGTAAGAGTGATATTAAGAGAGGCTGTCAAGAAAAAAAAGGTGGACTCTGGACGGTCTGTCTGGGTCCCAGTACTGACCCTATGACTTGTTAGCTGTGTGACCATGGAAAAGTTACTTAACCTCTCTATGCTCCTGTCTTTTTACCTGTAGAATAACAATTCACAGAGAATTAAATGAGATAGTACTTAGAAAGTGCCTAGAACAACATTTGGTACACACTAAATGCCCAATAAATATTATTATTATTTATCATGACTTCTTTCACTTTAGCACAGCACAGTGTACTGCTCTCCAACCCAAGTTAACACTAAACATTTTCAAAATATCATGACCAGAATGGATGGGAGATGGCGCTTTCCAGATTATGATGTAATTAATCAATAACTATATTACTTATACTGAAAATATAAATCCAAACACAGAATTGTAATTCTGTGACAATGTGTGCAAGCATAAACACCAATAATTTCTGCTGAACTAAAGATTCATCTTGATGGAATAATAAAATAATATTGTTTTAGTCCTATTAAACTATTTAATACCATTTTCTAGGGCTGACATAAAGGAGACATCTATAAATGCTTTGCTCAGAATACTTTTAGATCAAAAATATTCCCTTCAACCCCTGAGGACTTCCAAGCAGAAAGCCCTCTAAATTTCATCTAGTCACTCAATTTTACTTTAGAAATAGCATGCACATTCTGGAAAGTAAAACCCACCTTAAGAATCCATCGAGTTATTTTCACCAATTTCAAAAAGCACTCTAATGTCTCTGTAAATGTCCTTTGTAAATTTTTAAATCCCATGAAAGTTTTACAGACACTGCTTTTTTGTAAGACACAAAATAGTGGAAACTACTGAAATTTCGATACTGAAAGATCTCTAAAGTCCCTTTTAACTCAAGAACTACAATCATTTATATTTAAAAAACCACTCATTTCTCACTGATGAAACCTTGAGCAATCTGATACATGTACACGGTGCCGACTCTGGAAGGCCTTCCCCATCCATACCCACCACCCCTCAAAGGCCACCTCTAGTCCCTCTTCTCCCTCCCCACCTCTCCTTCTCTGATGACCATCACCTACGCTGAATCCTCATCTTCCTGTGTCCCACCACTAAGGCACCAATACCAGAGAAGACCTATAATTGGCTTTGGGACATAGTTAGAAATGATGAGATTTTCCTAACTGTTTCAGATATGTGATAGGTAGAATTCAGAGATGGCCCTTAAGATTCCCGGCCTCTGGTGTACACACACCTTCTCCCCATTTTTAAGCAAACGCACCACTAATGTACATACCACTGTGAAGGGATCTGAGATATATTTAAGGGATTTGCAATATATATCTTATATTTGACATATAACTACAGTCTCAAGTCAGCTGATCTTAAACAAGAGACTATCCTGGTGGGCCTACCCTAATCACACAAGCTCTCTAAAGAGTCAGAGTCAGGGGCTTCCCTGGTGGTGCAGTGGTTGAGAGTCTGCCTGCCGATGCAGGGGACACGGGTTCGTGCCCTGGTCCGGGAAGATGCCACATGCCGCGGAGCAGCTGGGCCCGTGAGCCATGGCCACTGAGCCTGTGCATCTGGAGCCTGTGCTCCACAACGGGAGAGGCCACGACAGTGAGAGGCCCACATACCACACACACAAAAAAAAAAGAGTCAGAGACAAGAGAAGTCAGAGACATTTGAGCTGTGAGAGAGATTAGACACAAAAGAGATTCTCCATAGCTGGCTTCACATATAAAGAAGATGTGGTACATATATACAATGGAATATTACTCAGCCATAAAAAGGAATGAGATTAGGTCACTTGTAGTGACGTAGATGGACCCAGAGTCTGTCATACGGAGTGAAGTAAGTCAGAAAGAGAAAAACAAATATCGTATATTAAGGCATATATGTGGAATCTAGAAAAAGCGTACAGAGGAGCCTATTTGTGGGGCAGGAATAGAGATGCAGACGTAGAGGATGGAAGTGTGGACAGGAGGGGGTGGGGGGAAGGGGGGTGGGATGAATTGGGAGATTGGGATTGACATATATACACTACCATGTGTAAAACAGATAGCTAGTGGGAACCTACTGTATAGCTCAGGGAGCTCAGCCGGGTGCTCTGTGGTGACCTAGATGGGTGGGAAGGGGAGAGGGTGGGAGGGAGGTCCAAGAGGGAGGGGATATATGTATACATATAGCTGATTCACTTCGTTGTACAGCAGAAACTAACACAACACTGTAAAGCAACTATACCCCAATAATAATGAATAAATAAATAAATAAAGACGGAGGAGGCCATGTGGCTAGGAATGTGGACAGTGACAAATCGACAGCAAGGAGAAAGGGACCTCAGCCCTACCACTGCAAAGAACTGAACTCTGCCAACAACCTGAATGAGCCTCAAAAAAAGATTTTCCCCCAGAGCATCCAGGCAACAAACTAGCCCAGCCAACTCTTTGATTTCAGGTCGGTGACACCCTGAGTAGGGAGCCAAACCAGTCTTGATGTGCCAGGACTTCTGACCTACAGAACCAGGAACTAATAAATAGGTGTTACTTAAGCTACTAAATTTGTGGTCATTTGTTATGACAGCAATAGAAAACTAATACAATATGTGTAGGTCATTCTCTCCTCCTAGAAGGATTTTGGGTTGGCAGGGACAAGCTATAATCCCTTGAAATGTCTTAAGCATACTGCTGGAGACTAACAGAAATAAATTCTTGCTGACTGAGCTCAACTGAAAGGCTGAGGTGGGGACACAGATAAGGATCAATTCAGGAAGATTCCACACAGCCCTCAGGGCAGCATTGCGCAAATGCCTGCATTTGCTGTGGAAAAGAGAACTAGGATGGAATGCTATGTTAGAGCAGGAAAAAAAAAAAAAAAACACTAAGACTCCTTTCTGGAGATAGAAGTCAAGTTTTTTTCCTTCTTCATGAGATGCTGAGGGTGGGAGTCAGGTAACTGGCTGTATACCTCATTAGTTAAATGCCAGCTGGGAAGAGAACAAAGAAAAGAATTCACTATTCCAGGGAATGCCCTTCTCTTTCTAGCCTGAGGACTCGCTAAGGCCGATGAGATGGAGAAGACCCACAAGGAGTACCTAGGCAGCCCGTCCCCTCACTGAGAGCTCTAAGACCACCAGAGTTGTGATTTCCACCAAGCTGGATTACTGGGAATTCCCAGCATCCTGAAGGCATTCGTCCACTCTCTGAAGCCTGCTGTGGAGGAGTTGATGATCAATGCTACCTTTAGGGTCAAAACAACCATTCTTCCCAGTATGTACTGACTACATTCCTTGGTCTCAGCACAGCTGGATATCAACATGCACCGTGCACATACTGGGAGAGAGTACTCGCAATGCATATATCTGGCAAATGACTCCAACCAATTATATATAAAGAACTCCTATACAGTAACAATTTAAAAAAAACCAAAAAACAACAACACAATGAGAAAAAAATCAGGCACTTCACAGAAGATATTGGAATGGTCAAAAGCAAATTAAATAGTGATGACATCATTAGTAATCTGAGACACAAATTAAAACAAAGAAATACCATGGCACAACCATCAGAATGGCTAAAATTAAAGACTTGATGCCAAGTATTGTTGAGGATGTAGAGCAACTGGAACTCTCATACTCTGCTGCTCAGAATGCACAATAGTGCAACTACTTTGGGAAATACTGTTTAACAATTTCTAAGTTCAATGTGTGTCTACTTTATGATCCAGCAATTCCACTACTATCCATTTACCCAAGAGAAATGAAAGCATGTATCTCCCCAGATTTTTAGGAATGTTCAGAACAGCTTATGCATAAGAGCAAAAACTGTAAACAACTCAAATGTCCATCAGCTGTGGTATACACAATATACTCTATGTACTGATACAGGTAATAACATGAATGGATGAATGAATAACTCTCACAAACATTTTTTCACAGAGAAATCCAAAGAGACACAAGAGAATATGCTCTGTATGATTCCATTTATATTCTGCTCAAAAATGCAAAGTCTATCTATGGTGAGAGATGTCAGAGTACTGGTTACTTCTGGCAGGGAGGGAAGAGAGTACTAACTGGAAAGGGTCACCAGGGACTATTCTGGGGCTTTTGGAAATGCTCTCTATCTTAATCTGGATGGTGGCCACATCGGTGGATACATATGTAAAGTCATTGATCGGTACTCTTAAGATTTGGGCATTTTACTGTATGCAAATCATACATCAACAAAATATTTTAAAAGGAAAAAAAATGCACTACCAATTATCGACGGAGGAAGCCAGAGACAGTTAATATCTCTAGAATGTCGTTCTGGGTTTAGGATGCCACGCCATGTGTTGGAGAGCACAAAATAACACACTCCATCTTTGCTTTCTCATTGCTTTAAATAAAATGCAGCAGCCAAGAAAAACACTCATCAACCAAGCTACTCTTCTGCTGAAAATTCTTTGCTGGAATTGCGGAGCCCCGATTGCCCAGATGCTGTGAAGTCTGTGCCAGGCGCTGTGCTCAGGGCTTAGGACCATGGTCTCACTGAATCCTCATAACAACCGCATGAGGGAAGACCAAACCCACTTTGGGACAGGGAAACTGAGGGTCAAAAAAGCACTTTTCTGAGGATGAGGGAAATCATCTGTATCAATACATCTTTGTGTTCCTCCACACCGTTCATTAGGGCGCTCTGCACCTCACAGGCACTCGGTAAATGTCTGCAGAATGGACGAAGGTGAGACAGGAGAACCTCTGGTTGACTGAAACTCACATAAAGAAAAGTCCCGAGCCTCGCTCTAATCGCGACCCCGACGGGAAGGGGCGTCCCTACCAGTAAGGCAATAACAATCTCCCCACCTCCCCAGTTCTCCTCATGGACTATGCAACGCGGGTCATTCTTTAACCAAACTCCACGTATGCAAACTAAGGGGAAAAAATGTTTCATTTGCACCAGACACCTGCGTTTAACCAAGAGGTACGACTGCAGGGCCCCGCCCACGCGAGGCGCCCCGCCTCCCAGTGCCCGGCCCCGCAGCCCGGCGCACGCGCTCTCCGCCCCGGCAACGCGCAGACTAGGGGAGTGACTGCGTACCTGCGCAAAGCCAGAGGCGGACACCTTTTTCTTCTTACTGGCGGTATAGCCCCCGGCGCTGCTGCCGTTGTGGAAAGGACTGGCCGGCCTCTTCTTGCTGCTCCGGGCTATCCCCGGAGTGGAAGTGGTGGCCACAATTGGAATTTGAGCCGCCATTCCTACCCCGAGTCTTCCTCCTACCCCCCTCCCCACTTGGTCCCAGTGCAGGCCCTGGAACTTCCGGCCCGCCGTTACTTCCGTCTTAATGCTTTTGAAAACCCGGCCTGGACTGCGAAAGCTTTCGTTGACTTCTCTCGGCCAAATCTAAAAGGCGGAGCTCGGAGCTGTCTCTTCCTTCCGGGCGGGAGGGCGTCTGGCGGGCAGAGTGCTGCTGCTCACGCGCTCGGACCCGGGCACGTGCTTGGACGTCCCCAGGGATTGAGGATTAGAACATCCCGTGATCTTTTTAAAACAACTGGATTTTTAAAAAGTTAATCACCACGTTGTCTCTTCTCACGTTAAGTCAGAAGACTGATCGCTTTTGATGTCTCTAAGTGTAAAGGTAAGGTCATTCTCTGTGGACTAGACAGACCACCAGACTGCCAGCATTCCCCTTAGTCGCGGCCTTGTCGCGCAGAAGTTTGTGTACCCTGGTGCCCAGATGGATTCGAAGGGTAGAGTGGTTCTTAACCTTGAAGGGGTTATGGACCCCTTTGAGCATCTCCGCTCCCCTTTCTGCCCCCCCCCCACATTATACAGGCACAGACAAAATCTTACATACAGATTTCAGCAGTTCACAGATCTGCTAAAGCCTATTTATGAACTTCAGTGGAACACCCCTCCCTCTTGTTATTTGCCACATGATACTCTATACTTCTTCAAATCTTCATGACGTAAATTACATGGTTTATAATTGGTTCATTTCTTATTTGGTTTCTGCTAGAAGTAAGCTCTAAAAGGGGAAGGCCAGTTATGTTTTGCTTACTTTTCTTTTCCAGGTTCACGAGTACCTTGCAAGTCGTTGGTACATTATAAGTATTTTTTTAAGTGAAGTAATTAAAAAATGAAAACCCCTTGCAGTAATTGGTTGAAGCTTCTGTGTTCTGATACAGGAAAGTAGTATTTATGAATCTGGATACTTGAAGGAAATAGGCTGCAGAATGACTTACAGGTGAGAGAAAGAGAATAGGAAACCAGTAATAATGTTACTGACATCTTTTCTCCTTTGGAGAAAGGAATAACCTACCAGTGTTGACATGTTCCCTCCTGTACTCCAGTCTCCACCCCTATCTTCCCCTAAATCCAGTCTTCCTTATTCCTTATCTCAAAGACTGACATCTCCCACCAACTACTCACCTTGCCAGAAACTAGGTGTTGACCCTGGCTTCTTGGGTCCACTCTCTTCTCATTCCAGTCAGCTACCCACTCACTTCTCTTCCTATCCTGGTGAATCCATCACCCCTCATCTGGATCCTTGCAAGACACCTCTTGCAGCCTCTTGTTTTGTTTAATTTCTTTTTTTTACTTTAATTTTTATTTTATATTGGAGTATAGTTGATTTACAATATCGTGTCGCAGCCTCTTGATGGAAGTTTGAGCCTCCATCTTTTCCTAATCCTCCCTGACCCCAGGCCATCCTTCACATTGGCTGCCAGAATGGGCTAACTAAATCACAAATCTAATCGTGCCACTTACTTTCTTACGTTCTTCAGGGCTCTTTTACCTTGGCATGTAAGGTCCTTAATAACTGGGCTCTGGCCCCTTTTCTTGCTCCATTCCCAACACTTAAGTCCCTACAGCCAGGGACTAACTCTTGCCTAGAGAGTACATCATTCTCTTAGCTCATCATAGTTTTTTTTCCATTATTTCCTCTCCTAGGAGTGCTGCAGTTCAGATGCTCCTTCCAATGAAAAGCTCCCTGCCACCTGATGCACCTTCCTTTCCCTCCCCTTCCCCTGCACCCACCCTGTGCATGTGTATATGAGGGCATTGAACACAGGGTGTTCTGCTGGGCACCTTTCCATAATCCCTTAGTAAATTTTTCTGAGTTCAAACAGCAATCCCCTACTACTGAGGAATCTGACAAGTGGGTGTCTCACCATCTGGCTTCCCAGTGCAAAATTCAGTCCTGATTTTGCCTAATCCCTTTCTTCCTGAACTCCTTCCCTTGGGATCTGGAACATCACCATTCTTTTATTTTCCTTTTTCTAACCACTGATCCTTTCTTTGACAGTTTTTTTCTTCTGCCAAATGGTTTCTAATCATACTATAGTTTTTTTCAAAACATAGGTTATGTGGGACTTCCCTGGTGGCACAGAGGTTAAGACTCTGTGCTCCCAATGCAGGGGCCCCGGGTTCAATGCCTGGTCAGGGAACTAGATCCCACATGCATGCTGCAATTAAGAGTTGGCATGCCGGAATGAAGACCCAGCACAACCAAATAAATAAATATTTTTAAAAAAGAAATGATAATGAATAAAATTAAAAATATATATATAGGTTATGTAGACACCTCCTCCCCAGCAGATATACATTTTTTAAGTTTCCCGGGTGATTCTAATGATCAGCCAGGCTTGGAACCAGCTCTTCCTTCTCAGTCCTTACATATCGAGGGTTCCTTGTTGCTTGGTCAAAGGCCCTCTGCCCTCCTCAGTTTATACTTTCCCCAGACATTTCACCAACTCACGGGGCCTCAGGTACCATCTAAATACAGATCAGGGACTTCCCTGGTGGTGCAGTCGTTAAGAATACACCTGCCAATGCAGGGGACACAGGTTCAATCCCTGGTCCGGGAAGATCCCACATGCCGTGGAGCAACTAAGCCCACACACCACAACTACTGAGCCCGTGCACTCTAGGGCCCGTGTGCCGCAACTACTGAGCCCACCTGCTGCAACTTCTGAAGCCCGCGCGCCAAGAACCCACGCTCCGCAACAAGAGAAGCCACCGCAATGAGAAGCCTGCACACCGCAACGAAGAGTAGCTCCCGCTCACCACAACTAGAGAAAGCCTGTGCGCAGCAACGAAGACCCGAGGCAGCCAAAAATTTAAAAAATATATATATAAATGCAGATCACTTCCAGATTTGCATCTCTTATCTGGATCTTTCTCCAAAGATGCATAACCAGATATAAAATTCCCTGCCTAGATATAAATTCAGGTGCTTATCACACTCAGCATCTCACACTCAGCTCGGCAAAAACAGAATTCATCCTTCTCCTTGCTCCTCCAAACACACTGCTCCTTCAGCACTTCCTATCTCAGCAAATGCCACCATTATTCACCAGTTGTTCAAACTAGAAACCTGGGTGTCATCCTTGACTCCTACCCTTCGGTCACCTCCGCACTATAACCCTACTCCAGCCACCGTCATCTCCCTTGAGGACTCCTACATTGCCTTTTTATCTTTCTGGTTCACCTCTGGTCCCTCCAACCCAGTTCCCACATACAGTTCCATATGACCTCTTCAACAGTACAGATGTGCAATGTTTAGATCGTGCCCTCTATGTGAAACCCTTCAGTGGCTTCCCATGTTCCCTAGAATGAAGTCCAATGGATTTACAGGCCTTCAGAGAGCTGCCCACCTCTCCAACCTTGCCTCTCACCCAGCTCTCTGCACTCCAGTCCAGTTTTCACTTTTGTCAGTTCCACCAACCAGCTGTGTTCCCTCCTCCCTCAGGGCCTTTACCCATGTTGCTACTGCTTCTGCCTGGAAGCTGCTTTTCTCCCCAAACCACCCTCCTGGGGTCTCATTTATTTCCACCCACTTTTTCTGTCTTGGCTGACATGCTATTATTTTAGCCTTCCCCATCCCTCTGGTTTGGTTAAAACTCCTGTTCCGTGCTCCCATCACTCTTAGTCATCTGCTGTCAATTAAGCAGTTGTAGTATGCCCAGCCCCGAGGATAGAGGCAAGGACAAACAAAACAGAATAGTCCCTGCTCTCAGGAAGCCCCCCGTCTAGCAGGGGAAGAGAGACAATAGATTTGTCTTTTCCGCTGGACAGAAACTCCCCGTGGGCAGTTGCCAGAGTCATCCAGGATTGAGTGGCAGAGCAGCAACAGATGATTAGCAACGAAGAGGGTGAGAGAAATGCGGGAGCACATCCGCTCAAGGAGGAGAAGCTTTGGGCTGGGGAGAAACGTGTTCCACGTCCACCTTGGTGGCACCATCCCTGCACACCGCGGGCACAGGCAGGGACTCCACACGCGCTGCCTCAGGTGTGGCTCACATGCTTCCATATCTATTGCTGGAGATAAATTAACAGCGTGGGTCCACTTACACAAGGATTTTTTTCAGTCAATACATACTACAGTACTATACAATCCTCTGCTGGTTGAATCAACGGATGTGGAACCGTGCATCTGGAGGGCTGACTGTAAAGTTATACGCAGATTTTCAGTTTTATGTGGGTGGGCCCCCAACCCCCATGTTGTTCAAGGGTCAACTCTAACGTGCTTGTTAAGCTACCCCATCTCACCTGAGATGTAAAGCATCTACTCAATTGTCTCATCAATTTCAGGAAAAGTAGTGGGTATTGGGGTCATGCTATTGGATGGAAGACACGCTGCCCCCTTCTCTTGGTAACTTGTGTGAGGTACGATGGGCGTTGCTCACTGTATGAACAATAGCTGCTCCAGTTGGTATGGGACTCCTCGATGATGCAAAGTAACCCTGAAGCTACCGTCGAGACCCTCAAAATCCCCGACCCACAGCTGCCACGAGAGGAGCAGAGTGTGCAGGGCCTGTTCCCTAGGGATGTGCAGGCGAATTAGCCCCACGACAACCAGAAGCTGACGGAGCCCCTCAGAGACGATCACAGTCTTGTCTGGATTTGTTCTTTGGACATCACCTCTCAGGAACCTTCTCTGATCTCCGTTCCCACCTTTAAACCAAGTGCGACGTCCCTCAAGGAGGCGCTCCCAGCGGCCTCTTTCCTCCATCACAGGACACGTTATGTAATGCGGATTGTAGGCTCACTTGGGCAGAGGCAGTTTCTTCTCCATCACTGTTTACCCGAGCCTTGCGGGGCCCTAGTGATGATTGTGGAGGGCCTTATTGTTTAAACGATCCTTGTCTAGGAGAGAACTCAGGCCAGAGAGGGGTGGGGAGGGGCCCTGGTTCACACAGTTGTTGGCTAATTTTTCACCTGACAGATGCATGGAAATATTTAAAGGCGGGAAAGAGAGAGAAATTGAAAATAGGCCTGACAGTAACATTTTCAGAGTCCAGGGCAAGAATACAAATGGAGGCCTACTTACCATGTGTCTTGCTATTTACATGCACAAATCAAGCTAATGAACTGTAAAATAAAATACCTTCTACCCTTCTACCTCAGCAAACATACCTTCGGAACTCAGAAGACCAGAGCTCAATTTAGAATTCTCAGATTCCATGGAGTTCTGCTGCAGATGTGGTGGCATGGGGACAGCCATGCCAGTGCGGGCCCCCTCCCTTTCACCCCTTGCTCCACTGGGCGTCATGAGGCTACACGTGTGCACATGTGTGGAAACCTGCCCATCTTCTCCCCGACCCTCACAAACAGCCTCCTCTTTACCACGCCTGGGCCTGGGGGTGTACACGTGGAACCCAGGGACGAGGCCCACAGAGGCCATCTGGGGCCATTTGGGCAGGAGGTCCTGGGGTCCCCGGTATCCAGAGCACGTTCAGGAAGGGGGGGTGGCGAGAACCAAGGTGGACGTGTGTCCCTCCCTCCACTGGGAGCAGAAAGGCATGGCCAGGAGAGGGCCCTCTTGTGCAGGCCAGGGACTCACCTGCTACTGCGGTCTGAGTCCTGAGCAGGCCTCGATGAGGAGCATGAGTGAGGGGCAGGTGCTGCTGCCCCTGAAGCTGGGGGGGGTGGGGGGGAACGACAGGCAGAGGCGGGTCCAGGTGGAGAGCCATAGTCAGATGAGGCGGCAGGGAGGTAACGTGCTTTCCATCCTTTAGCCAGGGTTCCTCTGGGAAGGGGAAGGTGACATCTGCTCGGTGGCGGGTGGGGGCCAGAGGCTTGGGGAAGGGTCATAGGAAAGTTTGGAAAAGGCAACCTTCAATAGTATCATGAGAAAGGACAGATGAGGAAACTTTCAGAAGAAACTGGCCCCGCCACGGGCCTGCTGCGGCTGCCACGTACCCGTGGGCAGGCTGCGCACAGCTCAACTCCAGATGCACCTTTTACATCGACGACAATGTGATGGCGATCCCTCGAGTCGGGCACTGAGTCAGGCATTGCACCTCCCGCGCAGTCACACCTGGCGGCTCCAGGCTCACGCAATCTCCTCTCTGAATTTTGACCTCAACAGTTAATATTGCTTTGCAGAGTCTGAATGAGAGAAAATAGTTTTAAGGGCCCCTATGCTTACTGGAATTACTCCGGAAAGCCATACCTATTCTATAAACACTAATTTAACATTACAAATGTGGCCCCCAAACGCTGACAAAGTTCTCCCCGAATAGTGGGGTACTTCCCTTTAATGCTGAGAGCCAGGATCATGCTCCCGTGATGGTGTTTTCCTCATGCTTGTTGCCCCTGTAAAGCCCCTCTGAGCACTGGTCCTTCTCTTGTCTCGCGAGGCCCCACCCATTACTTAAAATGAATTATTATTTTAGCATTTACTCTTCGTGCATATTATAGAGAAAGAAAACAGTTATAATTACTATAATTCTGCCATCTCTGAGGTTCCCTCCCTATTTTGCTCTCTGCAAACCTCAACTTTGCTAATCCCCAGGCTGTGACAACACCTCCCTTCTTAAACTGTCAGCCTGCTTCAATTTTTCCCCCGTATCATTGTTCCTAATTCTGCCGCTACGTTGTTGAGTTTTGTTTGCTTTCATTCACACATGACATTTTTTTTTCCGTCAGCTGTACTTGTACTTTGAGATAGTAGTGGAGACAGTCCAAAAGCTTTGGGGACAGTTGGTTGTGGAATAAAACAGTGCTGGTATGGAGACTCGGGGATGTTCATTTTCTAAGCTTGCAAAGAAATCCTCAAAAGACTGAGGAGCTGAGGCCTCCTCTCAGGTCCCTTTTGTTCCACGTCTTCACAAGTCATTGCTGCTCCTGCCCCAAGGCAGGTGAACCAGCCAGCCCAGGTCCCAGAGTGTGCCCAGCCCTGGGGACAGGGGCAGAGCCAGAAAAGGGCATGGCTGGCAGAGGGAGGGAAACCCATTCCAGGCAAAGGAATAGCATCGGCCACCTTCCTCATCAGTGGAACACTGGGGAGGCCCAGAGGCCTGTAGGGCACAGAAGCCTCCACCCCAGCCTTGTCCAAGGAAGCCTGGCTTGCTGATGAGGCTTCCACCTGCCATTATTTAGAAGAGCAAGAAATGGAATGTGTAATGGCGCTCACAATTTTTTAGAAAACTATACATTCTATAAAATATCAAACTACCTATGATGCCCTATGACCGGTCTCATTATCTTTTCTTTTTAACTCTTACTGGGGCACCCTTGAATGTTGAATGGATCCTGACCAAGTCCAGCTGCCCTGGCCTCCATCTCGCTTCTCTCAGGGCTCCTGGATGCCCTCACCCTACACCCCCCAGCTCTGCCATGGCTGCTCTGAGCCCATCCCTGGACCTGAGTGCAGAATGGCTCCTGGCCTCTTGCCTTAGCCCGTGTTCACCTCTGCAATTCTCTGATCCTGTTGTGGAGCAATTTCTGAAATGATCTATTTGGTTCTCCACCTACTACACTAAGGATCTGAACTTTTTGTAAGGATTGGGAATCGTCAGTATGAATTGAACATCTGAACATTTGTACTCTTCTCTAAGACAAGGAACTTCTCATGAATTGTAGCTGGTGTATAAGGCATTTTCCCTGTACTAAATGGCCCTGACCAATATGCACTTGGAGTTCTTGCCTTCTGATTTTCATTTCTGCCATTAAAGTGTTGGCTTTAGACTTCTCTCCTAGCACATCCATACACTTAGCAGATTTTCTGTTTTCAATATGCTGTGGACTAAAGTGACAGATCCCCAAAGGTGTTAGAAGTATGTCTAAAATCATCACAGATGCCCGTGAGTGAGGCCTTGGGTGAGCATTCAGGGACCAGGGCCATGTGCTTCAGTGTATGGACTTTGATTTAGTTTGGTGAATCAAAGACCTTTTTTCTTTTTTTTAATCTTATAAATTCTTTTGGCTTCATCTCTAAAATGGGTTAACCAATCTTGTTTACCTGGGTTTTCAGAGATTTTTAGAAAATAAACATTTTTATTAAAGCATAACTCACATAAAAAAGTACACAAATCATAAGTGTACAGTGAGATGAATTTTTACAGGGTAAACACCTGGTAATCCTTCAAGAAGTAGAACATCATCAGTGCCTCTAAAGCCGCCTGTTCTATGCCCATTGCCAATCCCCTCTACTCCCCACTACTCAAAGATTCATCTCTGAGTCATGTAGCCATGCTTCATTTTCATTGCTGTATAGTTTTCCATTGTGAGAATACACTACAATGTATCCATTCCTCTGCTGGACATTTAAGTGGTTTCCAGGATTTGGGAGTTCTGTTGGATTACACTGCTATGAACATTGTACATATCTTTTTTTTTTTTTTTTTTTTGCGGTACGCGGGCCTCTCACTGTTGTGGCCTCTCCCGTTGCGGAGCACAGGCTCCGGACACACAGGCTCAGCGGCCATGGCTCACGGGCCCAGCCGCTCCGCGGCATGTGGGATCTTCCCAGACCGGGGCACGAACCCGCGTCCCCTGTATCGGCAGGCAGATTCTTAACCACTGCACCACCAGGGAAGCCCTGTACATATCTTTTGATGCACTTATGTTCACATTTCTGTCGTTAATCCCAAGAATGGAATTGCTGGATCATAGGCTATGGCTTAATAAATCCTGCCAATACTTGTGGCAAGTGATTGTACCAATTTACCTTCCCACCAGCAGCAAATAAGAGTTCCAATTACTCCAAACGATCAAGGAACTTTTCATTGAACTTTATAATGAATTACTGTGTTTGCCAAATAAATGCCCCTAGTAGGAAGCAGTGGAGTGTGGCAGAAATCATGCTAAAGGGAAACCTCATGTGAAGCGTGAAATCCTTCTGGACCATGATGTCCTCATTTCTGAAGCAGAGCTGACCTCTAAGACCACATTCATCTTTAACACTGTTGGCTCATTTTGTGATTCTCGCAAGAAGTACTTCATTCGTCATGTACTCTCTGGTGTCTCCCTGTACCAGGCCCAGGACACGCTCTGGGTGGATGCTAAACAACAGATGTATACATGTGGGCCATTGATGCCCGGCTTCAAGTGCACAGGTTAAACTGGAGCAAGGACGCTGACCGCTGAAGCATTTAGGAAGGGCGGGTGGCAAATGAGCAAGAGACATTTGCAAGAAGAGTTCTTGGGCCCAGAGTGGTGTTATTTTGTTCCAGGCAGCACAGCTGAGCTACCAGAACAAACGGTCTGAGTCCAAAATGAGCCAAGGACGAGGCAATGCTTGGGCCACTGTGGGCGAGTCACCTCACTGCTTGGCAACACACACCAACCTCCTCTATGCCCGGGCAAGGCAGGTGGCTGCTGTCACCTCGGTCAGCCTCCTGCCTTTGACGCTCCAGTGCATCAAAGTCTGAGCTCGGTCTTTGGGTGGATGGAGCCTGTGGCTGTACTCAGGCCTGAGCTGCAAGAGAGACTTGGAGAATGAGGACCTGGCATTTTCAGTTTCTGTGGAGGGTAGGGGCCCCCAAGCTCAGGAAGGGGTTTGGATATTGGACCACTAGAACTATGGTTACTGATGATAACAAGAGCTGAAGCAATTATCAGTTGTCATCCTTCCTGGAGTTTTTAAAAAAGATCACAACCAAAGAGGATTAAAACACTCTTTTATTCCTCGTTGTTTTCTATAGTTAAAGCTCCCAGGATCCACACCTTAGATCCACGCCACAACAGTCACATGTTCAGAAGTGACACAGCTTCTCAAAACCATGCAAGGGGGCTTCCCTGGTGGCGCAGTGGTTGAGAGTCTGCCTGCTGATGCAGGGGACACGGGTTCGTGCCCCTGTCCGGGAAGATCCCACATGCCGCAGAGTGGCTGGACCCGTGAGCCATGGCTGCTGAGCCTGTGCGTCCGGGGCCTGTGCTCTGCAATGGGAGAGGCCACAACAGTGAGAGGCCCGCGTACCGCAAAAACAAAACAAAACAAAACAAAAAAACATGCAAGGTATGCAGGAGGACTGGCCGAGCTGAGTGGTGGACGGATCAAGGCCCTGCAGCTCCCCGCTGTTGGAAGCAGCTGTCTAACAGGGCAAGGGTTTGTTCCCAGATCTGGAGCACAATGGTTCATGATTCCTCGATTAAAGGTTTGTCTCCTTCACACAAAGACCTGATCGGGTGCTCATTCTAGGGGCGATGGAAATCTGCTTCCTCCCACCTGCCCAGATGCTCAGCTGCACACTGACAAATGCACACATGCTGTAAACATGCCAGTGTCACCCTCCTTAGCCCCCGGCCCTCCTGGCCACTCCCCTGTGGCTGGGCAGCCTGGCTGGCTTTTGTATCACTGAGTCCTCCTCACCCGACCAGTTATGGATGGTGAAACAGACACATCTATCCTTCCTCTCCGCATCCTCACCTTTGCCCTTCATGGTGCTTCCTCTGGCTAAGTTGCCTCATCCTCTCCTGAGGTCTCTTCCCCTGGCCCCTGCTACAGGGCAGGCAGGCAGTCAACTCAATCTGAGAGGAGGGGACTCGGTGCAGAAGAATATGACCTAAAATATCTCATGGGCAGGAGCCCAGCCCTCGCCCTCCCCACGCTCCTGGTGAGTCACTTCAGGCACTGCCTTCATCCTGGGGCTCTTTTAAAAAGCAGATGCTCCCAGAAGAGGTCAAGTGTTGAGTCACCACCCTTGGTGTCCCACTGTGGGCTATTTTCATCAGACCACTTTCCTCTGAATTAGGAGGAGCCTCTAGGGGTCGAGGGAGCTTCTAAAGGTCAGCAAAGGGAGCCGAGCAGTAAGGAAGAGACCTGCTAACAGATCTGATCCAGGGCTCCGGAGTCCCCATCCCTTCCTCCCACTGGCCGCCATGCCCCACCCCACCCCCACCTCCCAGGAGAAGAGGCACAGCTCCAGCTGGCTGCCCCAGAGCCCGCTCCTGTCTGGGCCCACACCTCTAGCCCCAGCCCTTCCTACTCTACACTTTGCTCCTCAAGTCCCAAACCCTCACACCTACCAGCCTGCATTCTTAGCAGATCACATAGTTCCCCTTGCTACTCAGCATGAATGTAGCAAAACCAGATGCTGGAGTGGCCCTTTGCAGTTTACGCATATGCTTATTCCATTTAGTCTTCACAACAAATCTGCAGTGGGTGGCTATTATGCCCACCCCATCACTTAGGAACCTGAAGCTCTAAGAGAATTAAAAATAAAATGAAATAATATCCAAAGGCAGAGGGAGGGGAGGGAGGGGATGCTTTAAGGTCTCACAGCTACATAGTGGCCAAGATGGTTTGAGTCAACAACTTATCAGGTGTCTGGTCGTGTGCTGGAGGACATCAGAGGCATTCCTGGAGGACCCAGTCCCTCTTCCAGTGTCAGGTCTGAGCCACTCAAAGCTTTGATCCTTCTGTCTTGCTTATTGCACTGGCCAGAATCTCCAGTGCAATGCTGAACAGAAGGGATGAGAACAGACGCCCTTGTCTTTTTCCTGATCACAGGGGGAAAGCGTTCATCTTTGATCATTAGGTTTCATGTTAGCTGTGGGGTTTTCATAGCTGCCATTTATCAGTTGAGGAAGTTGTCTTCCATTCCTAGTTCACTGAGAGTTTTTAATCAGGAACAGAAGTAGGATTTTGTTAAATGCTTGTTCTGCATCTACTGAGGTCATCATATAGTTTTTCTTTTTAGGCTGGGCCTAAAAAGATTGAGTACTTTTTGAACGTTAAACCAATCTTGAATTCCTGGGTTAAATCCCACTTGGTTAGGATGTGTTATCCTTTTAGTATATCGTTGGATTTGATTTGCTAAAATTTTGTTAAGAATTTTTGCCTCTGTGTTCATAATTCGTCTGTAGTTTCTTTTCTTGTCATTTCTTTGTTTGGTTTGGGTATTAGAGTAACACTGGCCTCATAGATTGGGTTTAGAGGTATTCCCTTCTCTTCAATTTTCTAGAAGAATTTGCGTGTTATTTATTCCATAAATGTTTTGTTGAGTTATCTGTGGCTGTTTTGATACTTTTTGGTTGTGATTAAAAAAAAAAAAACATAATCCAGAAAATGTCAACATCAGGCAATCCCAATTGCTATTGTTGGCATCAGCATCCTCACCCGCAACAGACGGCATCATTATTGTTTATCATCCCTGACATCTCCCAGGAGGAATGAAGCTGGCATCTGAATGATGCTCTAGTGGTACTTTACGGGGCTGAAGTCACCAAGAGCTTCTTTCTCATTTGACCCAAACATTTCAGAAACCAATGGCTTCTGAGAATTAGTACTAACTCTTCCAGACCCTGACCTCTTTTGCACTGTTCAGATTCTTTCCATCCTTCCAGGCTTAGCTGGCATCTCTTTTCACTTCCCTGAGGATCCGTCAACACCCCACCCGGGCCTGTCTTTGAATTCCTGTCACCCTGACAGCCAGAACTACCCAGTTAAGCTCTTTGTGAAGTTCTGCCTCGTGTTATTTTCTGGTTGATTCTTCTATATATTTCTCTCTAGATTATAAGTTACTTGTCTTATATTGCCTCAAACACCTGATGGAAGGTTGACTGACTTAGGGCTAGTCATCCTAGCATATGGCATATGAATTTCTAACTTCACGATGTCTGCTCATTCAGCAGTGGTTCTGCTAGGAAACAAATACGAGGCAGAACATCTTTTCATATACAACTTTGTCTCATAAATGACTGCATATGTTCTATGTCAGTTCTGCATATCTCCTAAACATTACTCGGTTTTCCTATTGGCAAAATGGCGGGCCTGAGTTTTTTTTCTTAATGAAAACTCTAGAAGCATGGATGACGAGTTGGTGTCTCAATATCGGAAGCATTTCTGCCTACATTTCATTACACTCTCCCATGAGGTGGAAAGAGCAAGTCTCATGCTCATCTTGTAAGAGGCCTGTCTTTCCAGCCCTGGCCCCATCCTGCCTCCTCTGAACTTGGCCTCACCACTCACTCCCTGAGCCCCACACCCATGTGCTGTTCTGTACCCCAGGCCTCCCGTTGTGCACTTGGCCTGGAAATCCACCGGGGTCTAATTCAAATATATCCTCAAGGGGCTTCCCTGGTGGCGCAGTGGTTGAGAGTCCGCCTGCCGATGCAGGGGACACAGGTTCGTGCCCCGTTCCGGGAAGATCCCACATGCCGTGGAGCGGCTAGGCCTGTGAGCCATGGCCGCTGGGCCTGCGCGTCCGGAGCCTGTGCTCCTCAACGGGAGAGGCCACAACAGTGAGAGGCCCACATACCGCCAAAAAAAAAAAAAAAACCCAAAAAACAAATATATCCTCAAGTGAATACTATCCACTCCCACCTCCAAGCAGAATTAATTACTCAAGTATAAATTTCTAAAAACCACCTTTTTATCTGCTTCATCACATTCTATTTTTTAAAATCTTTAGAACTCATTAATCAAACTCATTAATAAAATATGCCTTCATTTCAAAAATAAATAGAGAGGTTGATAGTCATTTCCATCATTGGAGAGTTTGTCAGTGTTTCCAAGGGCAGTGAGCATTGATTCTGATGGCCCAAACCCAAGCTCTTAGCAGCTGTTAAAATAAACACGTTTACTACCAAAACCCAGGAAGTCTCTAAGTGCCGTCTTGTCTCGCTGTTTTCCAGCGCCCCGTTTTTCTGACCCTCGTTTCTCCCTGGGTATAGTCTTAAGTGGCTCTTTGTATCTGCTTGTGGTTCTGCTTTGGCCCAGGGCTCCTGGCTATTTGTTTACTCGTCCCTTTTCTTGCCTTTCTTTGTTGCCTTCCTCATTCTTTTACTGTTGTCATAACTTGGACTGGCTGGACATTAGGTCACAGCAGGTCTTGGCAATCAGGAGTCAGGAATGACAGTGACTCTCAGAAACTTGCCTAGCCACAGAGCCCAGCCCTAGTGAGGCTGTTGGGATACGCACCACGTCTTCACTTCTTGCCTCAGAGAAATCCAGCACAACAACGTGTCTGCATAGTTATTCCCTTCCTACCTAATCCCTGGAGACCAGCTGTCAGCCTAAGACTGAGTGACACACAGCAGGTGCCTTGGACCCCTGGATCCTGAGTGTCAGAGCTACTTAGCTCACACACACGCCCCAGGCCCAGTGGGTACCAGATCACAGTGTTGATTAACTGACATTATGTTCATGTGAATTTTATGTGATTATATTTTTGTTCCCATTAGATTGAAATTTAGTTTGAGTTAAAATAACACTTTAGCCTTAAAAGTCCCATGTTGCATTTTTGCAACTCTTCAGTTTACCAGCCACTCAGGTTATTTTTTAGTTTTTCTTTAAGTGTTAACCCCTTTACATGTTACATCCCAAATATGTGTATCTAAAATTGAAAAACACACCTTCCTCTGACAGATGATCTTCCAGGTCCCTCTTCTGCTCTTCTTCCTCCTGCTTTCTTCCCTGGGCGGCTGACCCAGGTCAAGGGCAGATCAAGGGCTCTCTAGCCCTCTGCTGCCCAGGTGGGTTTAGCCAACTGGGAACCAGAGCAGGAGATGGGTGGGGGAGAGGGACCTAGGGTACTTATTCCCCTAGCTCCCTCAGGGCAAGGTCACAGCTCTCAACTGGAGGACCCAGGTCCTCTCAAGGAAGACTTCTCTGTGAAGCTTTCTCCTTGTGTAGCAGCCCCTGGAGCTGCACTCTCCCTTCTGGTTTCCTGACACCCAACTGCGCCTCTTTAAATTCTTCCTTTATTGAATCCTTCATGAGTTTTCCTAACTCGTGTGCCATTGATTTCCTGCTGATAGATTTCAAACAGTGTTTGAAATCCTCATTCAGAGGTCATGGCACGGGTTTGACA
Organism: Mesoplodon densirostris; assembly: GCF_025265405.1. NCBI lineage: Eukaryota > Metazoa > Chordata > Mammalia > Artiodactyla > Ziphiidae > Mesoplodon > Mesoplodon densirostris. The sequence continues at coordinate 50,882,800 of NC_082675.1, forward strand.
GTGTCAAACCACATGTGGGCGCAGACACCTAGACATCTCATAACAAAGGAGAGCGACTGACTCCAGTGGGAGACTGGGTGAGAAGCCCTTTGGTTTCACTCAAGGCAGTGGCATCTCAAATACAGCATTTCTTTATTGCAGCCGTGCTGTAATGACCATAAAACTTAGTGTCCTATTACTGCAAATCCTGTGTTGGGACTGATTAATGGCTTTGATTGCAAAATTACTGGGAAATTAGTAAATACCGTAACAGTTGTTTCGAAACGTGTTTTAAATCACCCCTGGAATTTGGAATCATGGGAATCTTAAACTCTTCCCTGCTTCTCCGTGTAGGGAGAAGTCAGGTTGTGGCTTTATGCCACCAGTATAAGCAACTCCATTCCCCTCTGCTCAGCCAGTTGGTGAAGTTTAGGGAAGGCGGGGGTTCAGCCTGAGAACCTAACCTGCAAGTCCCCAGGTGTTCTGTGTCCTGAGGACCTCCCGCCTGCCAGGCCCTGTGCCCAGCGTGTCACGTGCAGCGTCCCATCTGTCCTCAGCTCAGTCCTGTGATGGGGCTGCTGGTCTTTTTCCTTCACCTGCCCCCAGACCTGCTATGCTTTGGGCTCCCCGGTTCTATGGTGTCCCCGCAGGCTGTCAAGACCAGCAGACAGCCCCTCACTTGGAAGGAGACATGCAGGAGACGCCACTAATCACTCACACGGGCCTTCCCACAGGTTACCTCACCTGCCAAGGTGACCAAGTTATGAGCCTAGGATCGCCCCACGATACCCGGTGACTCGCTCCCTGCTGGTGTGTGATGGGCCTCTCAGAGGCCCAGTGCCCCGTCTGTTGAGTCTCATGGAGGGAAAATGGTGTCTGGAGAGATGAGTGTTCCTCCTTCTCACCTCTCACAGGGTGACTTTATAGTTCAGGGAGCAAACAGGAAGTAGGATCTTGCTGTCTCTCCTACACAGAGGCATTGGGGTGGCTCCAGGCCCCCCCCGTCACCCCCCCACTGTCATCATGGCGACGCCACTGGAGCCGCTGTGCAGAGCTGAGCCCTCTGCCCGTCCCGGGCCACTCTGTCCCCAGCCCTAGCCCCTGCCTGGCCCCTCCCCAGCCCAGGACCACACCTGCAGAGACCTGAGCCAGGTCGACCGATGTCAGGTGGCTTCACAGGCCACCCCGATTCCCTGGTTATTTTCTCTTAACTTCACCTGCGTTTCACAGCCCTGACTTTTGGAGAGCCCCCTTCCCCCCGTCGCATTGCGGCACGTGTTTTTGTGTGAGTGTCATTTACTTCGCTGTCCCAGTGAAGGAAGAGGGAACTTGGAGGTTCCAGCAGCCCCGTCAGGAGGCCGCCTTTCGAGGCCTGCCCTGCCCTCTGACCCCTTCCTGCCCTGGGTTCGTGACCCCACGCACAGGTGCGCCTCTGTCGCCTCTGGAACAGGCAGCCCCCCTCAGCCAGGGTTCCCACCCCAGGTTCCCAACAGCACTCTCTGGAATGCTCGGCCAGGCCTCCAGGAGAGCTGCAAGCCGGGCCTCGGAGCAGCAGAGACACGAGCTGCACAGAGAGAAGTAATCGTGTTCTCAGAGGCCACTGGGCTGACCCCACAGGAGGAGGGAAGAAGCTGCTCCTATGGGCAGCTCCAGTCTTGGCCAACCCCAGCCCTTCCTAACCCTCACCCGACCCTGCAGCCCCGCCCCAGGTTGCATTTCTGTGCACTGAGAAGCATTTAACGCTCCATGACCCACCTCATCCCAAGGTTTGGCATCGTATCTTACACACACACACGCATACACCTGACACACATACACGCATACATGCACAAAATACATATACACCTCTATACACATAATACATACAGGTTCATGCACACTAATGCACACATGTACACAGTTACACATAACATGCACATATTCCGTCTTACACACCTACACATACATCACACACACACACACACACACATACACACACACACATATATATACACTCTCACAAACTACACAACCAACCATTAACAGTGGCTCTCTCTGTTGCCCAGGCAGAGTGGCACCAGTTTTGGTTCAATCCTTTCCACCCACCATCTCCCTTTGATGGGAACTTGGGGGTAGGAGATAGTGGCCATTGGACCAGTTCATCCCCATCACACTGAGGTGCTATTAAATAAGTAACTTTTAGATTAAGAAGCAGAATGGCCATGATTTAGGATGTGTCTGCTTGTGACCGAGGCGAGCGTGTTTCTGAGAATCATACCTTTTCCTCTTTCCAGCTGTGGACTCATCCAGGGCAGGGATGCTTTCTGACTTTTTTATTTTTATTTTTTGATGGTGCGCTTGTTTTTATCCTAAGTCCTTATCACAGGCAGGTGGTGGGTGCCTGGTTTTAATGAATGGATGAAAGAACAAATGGATCAACGAATCCATTCATTAAAAGCAATGACTGTGATTAATGGTGAAGATGACCACAAAAAATAGATGTTTGAAAGGATGGGTGAGGGATGGCATGAGGAATAAGATAACCTGATAAATTGTTACCTTCTAATTTTTTTCTCTCACTAACTCAAGTCTGCAAAGAAAAGTCATTTGATTTTTTAAGTGATAAATTAGTTGCTGGCTCCTGATCCCAGAGCTTCCTGGCTGGTGGAGAACATGAGCTATCCATGTTGAATGTCCTTGTCCCACGTTACACAGCAGCAGGGTATGTGTAGTGGGGGAGAACCAGTTCTTGTCCTCTGTCCTGAAATGGCCTCTTCGGGACCTGGGTTCCTTTGCAACATCTGTTCTGGGGTGCCTCGGGGAGTGGGCATCTGGGCCGTGGCAGCCTGTGGTCCTGTTTCCCAAGTGGGCTCACATGCTCTAGGCCTCCAGGATCCAGGCTGTGAGTGGACATGAGCCAGGCCCACTGGGCCAAGCTCTAAAGAGCTCGGGGTTGATGACAAGCTGGAGTGACATTCAAGTTGTCCACAGCACCATGCTAAACAAGACATCTCTCTCTACAACTCAGTCTGGCTTGTGGCCTCCAGTTGCCAGCTTTTTCTCTGGAGGAAAGATTCAAGCCCTACACAGACTAGTTCCCTCTGAAATTCTCCTAAGGATATATTTAGGGCACAGCCTCATCTCCAGAGGATGCCAAGCATTTCAGCACAGCTCTCTCTGGTTTCAGGCCTCCACAGAGTGCTGTGTGTGCATCTCTCCTGCCTTCCCTTCCACACGTTCACATCCTCAAGGGCATCCCCATAGAACCGCCTAGAGAGGTAAACTGGCCATACACCTTCAGCCCCATGTCCAGATGAAAGAGAAGGACAGACATTCAAATGGGAGAGTCTATTGAAGGAGAAGAATTGTCAGTGACCAGAGAGGGAAGTGGCCTTTGCTTGCTCTGGAGAGGTGGAGGAGGGAGAGTGAAGACGGCCCACTCTCCTTTCTCCCTATGATGCTGGGATGTCGGCCCTGAGCAGAGAGATTAAGGATTAGATGCGGGAGAGGGGTTGGCATTTTATTTTATTTTATTTTATTTTATTTTATTTATTTAATTTTTTTTGCGGTACGCGGGCCTCTCACTGCTGTGGCCTTTCCCGTTGCGGAGCACAGGCTCCGGACGCACAGGCTCAGCGGCCATGGCTCACGGGCCCAGCCGCTCTGCGGCATGTGGGATCCTCCCGGACCGGGTCACGAACCCGTGTTTCCTGCATCGGCAGGCAGACTCTCAACCACTGCGCCACCAGGGAAGCCCGGGGTTGGCATTTTAAATTAAGTGGCCTTAGATGTTTATCACCCTCCAAGTAAAAGTAAGCTTGAGATGTCAGAAGTCAGGAATGGAAGTTCAACTAAATATGTTTAAAGACAGAGAAAGAAGGTAAAGTAAAGCCATTTCCTGTTTATGTCCTAGAAGGTTCAGCTACTAAATAGATCAACTTCCTCCAGCCCCAGGAGACACTGTCTACCCCGGGGAAAAGCCTTCTCATTTTGTGTTTATTCTAGACGATCTGGGCCTGACCTGAGACCATAGACCTTTGGAAGACAGAGTTAGTCTGACTTAGAGGTTACTCTACTCGCCTGCCCACTGCATCCTTCCCAAAGGGAATGAGGACAGGGCCAGCCCCAGCTCAGACGAGAAGCTGGGAAGAGGGAAAATATAGGAAGCAAAAAATGTGTAGAGATTACTCTCAAAAAACCTTAACCCAGACACACCGGTCAAAAGCAAAAATATACTCAGAGATCAGGGAGGACAAGAGGGATGCTCGAGCAAGGAGGCATCCTGAAATGCTTAAGGGGCGGGGATCTGACGGCTCCTTCAGCTCATGCACGCCCTTGGCCTGTGGACCAGCCAGGGAATCTATCTCGCAGGGACCTCGGTTTTCCCCACTGTCAAAATAGACACCAAAAGCTGGTTCCAGTGACCTCACCAAGTAGCATGAAGTCAGATACAATTTCATGCCCTTATATGAAGGAGGAACTCTGAAAACTGCAGAAAGCCACCCTGAACCCAAAATATCCCCTGTTGTCACCATTGCCAATTACTGAGGCCCTTATGGTGACTGGTTACCTCTGTAATTCTCTGAAGGATGTATTTAGGGCATTCTTGCTTTGTAACTGTCTTTGGGATTTTGCAATACAGTATTCTACTAATTTTAAATATGCATAGTCTCAGCTTACAAACAAGTTGTGTTCCAAAAGTAGATTTGCAGGTTGGTTAGTTGGCTCTCAGAATTCAGTTTCACATGAAAACTGTGCTAAAACAAAATCTATGATTCATGTGCAGTCAAGCTAGTAGAAAACAATACTGTTACAATGCAGTAATGAAGCCAAATGGAAAAATATTATATTAAAATTGACCAAGTGAATGGTACACTGACTAGCTTAAATCCAGGTACTTTAAAATTCTCCACTAATGCTTGAATGCTGCTGTTTCCTGCATCCTGAAGCCTTGTGCTGGGCATAAAGCAGTCAAGGAGGGGATGTGGAAAATTGTGGTGGAATTCCTAGCAAGTCAGAGCAACCCACACATTTCTCCTCTAGAACTTCCCGGAGCTAGGCTTCCTCCACCGTCTGTGTCCACCAACCACTTCCTGGCTCCACCCCACCCTTAACATGCCTCCCCATCTTCCTCTAGCAAGGATGAGAGCCACACACAGGGTGTTACGATTTAGGGGGCAGAGGGGTTGACATTTCTACTTTTAAATTTACTAAGATACTTTAACTGCAAAAAAGGAAAGTAGCAGGTCCTCAGTTGCCAGGTTCTAACCCAGAGGAACAGAGCATTAAATCAAACACGGAGCGACTCTACTGTGTCACCGCACAGGCCACACATTCATGACACCGGCCCTGAACGTGGCATCCACCTGCTGGACAACCTTGACCCTCCCGGGTCATGTCCCATTTCCTGTCCAGATTTCCCAGGTGCCTTCATTTAGCCTCCCTCCATTGTGTGGACCATGCCAAGGGCCCCTAAGAAAGGCACCTCTGGGTCCTGGCCTCAGAGACACCCTCTGTCTCGAGGGCCCTACAACTATTTGGCTAAGCAAACAGTCTCTAAACCAGCATGCACTTTCCACCTTACAATGTGCCTGCACAGAACTTCCTCTATGACAAACTTTCAAAAATAGGAACACAGCGCCCTGGGACAAAGGCAACAGACATGGCTGCAGGGGTCACACCAGGTTCTTCCTGTTTCAGACTACTTGTTCACTGGTCTACACTTCAGCATGCTGGCTGCACCCAGGCCTTTCTTTAGGTTTTTAGCCAACATTAAGCCCCAGTGTGATGGTTAATTTTATGTGTCAACTTGACTGGGCCACGGGATGCCCAGATATTTGGTCAAACATTATTCTGAGTGTGTCTGTGAGGGTGCTTTTGGATGAGATTCACATTGGAATCAGCAGGCTAAGTGAAGCAGATTGCCCTCCCCAGTATGGGTGGGCATCGCCCAATCAGTCAAAGGCCTGAATAGAACAAAAAGGCTGACCCTCTCAAGACTAAAGGAAAAAAACACACCCTGCCTGATTCCCTTGAGCTGGGACATCGGTCTCCCGCCTTTGGACTCAAACTGAAACGTTGGCTCTTCTTGGGTATGGAAACTGCTTGCTTTGGGACTGGAGCTTCCACCACCAGCTCTCCTGGGTCTCCAGCTATTGACTGCAGACTGTGGGACTTAGCCTCCATAATCTCACGAGCTAATTCCTTATAATAAATTTCTACTATCTGTCTACCTACCTACCTACCTACCTATGTATCAATCTTAAAAAATCCTTTGTTTTATATGTATTTATATTTTTACATATATATATATATATATCTCCTATTGGTTCTGTTTCTCTGGAGAACTGTAACTAATGCACCCCGTCTATCCAAAAACAGTGAAGTTAGGATTGAAAGTGCCCATAACGATGAACAGGATGTCAGTGCCCTTCAACCAACGGCCCCCAGGAACACACCAGTGGGTGACCAGCATCACACTGAGGGAGAACATACACTGTGGGGAACTGTGCAGCGTCTCTGTAAGAGGGTGTTAGCAAGAACCTATTATAGAATTTGGGCTTTGGGGGTGATTGGGAAGGATCCAAGAAAGCAGTGGATTGCACAAAAAAGTAAGGACAGAAAGTGAGACAATTCTATGTTTATCTCAACAAATACCTTCCCTCTGGGGAGGGCTAACTAGAGCAGGGATAAAGCTATGCTTGGTAAAGACGCCGCAGTCACTCATTTCAGCTGATGGGAGTGTTGTTTGGAAGTTCGTGGTGGCACGGTGACTTTGGTTTGCCCTGGCTTGGACAAAGGTATGAAGTGGCCCTGTGTTGTCTCACTTTGTCATGGTCTCAGAGTGGCCTTTTCTGATGTTGCTGTTCTGTGAGATTATTTGTGTCCCCCTACCCCATGTTCTCAGTCACTTCTGCTCCCCCAGTTCTCCCCTCCCTTGCCCCAGCCTGCCCCTCCACCCAGGAGAGAGCTGAAAGCTTATCCAGAGAGGCAGATGGCTGGGTCTCCCCTATGCAGACAGAGGGTCTCTGGGACCTTCTGAGGGGAGTAGCCTCAATACACACAAGCGTTTTTCCTGCTTATTGTGACTCCCTTTCTAAAATCTTTGTACTCTGTATTATTACCAAAACCCAAGCACTGTGCTGAACACTTTACATATATTCACGAATTCGACCCTTAAAACAACCCTAGAAGGTAAGTATAGTATTGTTTTCATTTTGATGGTGGGGTAACCCAGGTACACATAGAGTAAAAAACAATAACAACAACAAAGCAAAACCTGACAACAAAGAACTACACTCCACCCACCACGAAAAAGTCCCTCTTGTGCTTGATCACATGGCATGATGTGCATCTATGCAGGATGACATAGACAAAATCAGAGAACTTCCTTTTCATCTGCACACTATTTCCAGAGTAAAGTATCATTTCGCCCTGGACCCAAACCCTGCACTGCTCCCTACCACCTAAAGAATTAAGCCCAAATGCCTTACATCGAGACCCAGGCCAGATTTGAGACCCTGTCTCGACTATTCCAGTGTCCTTAGTTTCCCTTTTCCCCTAAGTGAGCTTCCTGCTATACCCACAGCCATACGTTCACTGCCCCCTGAACATGTCAAATGCATTTCCACATCCATGCTACTCCCTCCAGCTGGAATATCCCCCGACGTCCATCCAATCTCAGTTCCATCTCTCCTTCCCAACTCAGATCTGTGTTCCTCTGTGCAGTTTTTCTGGCAGGTATCCTATTCTATTTTATATCCTTATTTATGTTTTTATGTATCACCCTTGTTGTCCCAATAAGACCTATGGTAGATAGTTTGCAAAACAACCACAATAGTTTCTCCCCTGCCTAGATGTGTGTCCTTTTGCAGCATGACTTTCCCTGGCCACTTCTACCTTCAAGAGGCAGAGTCTTTGTCTTCACTCTTTTGAGTCTGAGTTTGAATGTAAATATGACTTGTTTTGGCCATTGGAACGTTAGATAATCCTCGCCACCATGTGAGGAGGCTGGGCTAGCCAGCAAAGGATTAGAAAACACAAGGAGCAGAGATGGATCTTCCCAGCTGATCAACCAAAGCCAAGCTATCCTAGACCAACCAGCCTGCCAGATGTGTGAATGGGGCCATCCTAAATCATCCAGCCCCAGTTAAGCCATCCTGGACAGAAAAGGCATTCAAGCCAACCCAAGGAATTGTGAACAAACAATATATGTTTGTTTTTACATGCCAGTACATTTTGAGATGGTTTGTTATGCAGCAAAAGCTAACAAATACAACATTATAAACTCCATCAGGTGCTGCGCTATGACCCACCTTACCTGAATTCTTGGAATTCAGCCTTGCACATGACAGTCAGTCTTCAATAAATGTTTGTTTGTGATGATAACAACTCGAATAAAGAATGTTGAGGAATTCCCTAGGAGTCCAGTGGTTAGGACTCCATGCTTTCACTGCCGAGGGCCCAGGGTCAATCCCTGATCGGGCAACTAAGATCCCACAAGCTGCAAGGCATAGCCAAAAAAAAAAAAAAAAAAAAAAGTGAAAAAAAAAAAAAAGAATGTTGAGAGCTGGAGTTTGAAGGAAGCCAGGCCTAGCCTTCAGAGAGGATGGAGATCTGGGGGTGCCTGGGAAAGCTGTTTCATGCTTACAACCTTGACTGAGCCAACTGGGTGATATCAGAGTTCATGTTAGCCTACTTTAACTCTGTGGAGTTTCTATCATGAAATTCCCTTTTCTCACAGGACAACTTAGCTGGGCACTAACTTGGCCATCACATGCTGGATTCAGCTGATGGAGTAGCAGGAAGGGGTTACCTTTGGGAAGAGAGATGCAGCCTCTGGAGGTGAGCTCTCACATTTTATCATTTCTTCCATTTATCTAGTGTTTACTGAGCACCCACCATGTGCCTGGTGGTGGGCTGGGGACTAAGGAAATGAACAAGCCTGATCCCACCAGGTCCTCAAGGGGCTCTAGTCTGAAACGTCAGAACACGTCTGACCATCTCCTGGCTCAAGTTCAACAAGAAGAGAGGTGAGTTAGTAGAGCTCCTGTTCTAGGGCTCATTTTCCTGAACAAATTGACCGTTTTACTATTTTACCTCTTCCACTTGTGGAAATTTATAGACAATTTCCCAAGTCTTTAAGTTTATATTTTCTTAACCAAATTGAACTTTTCTTAAGACAACAAGTCGGGCTTCCCTGGTGGCGCAGTGGTTGAGAGTCCGCCTGCCGATGCAGGGGACATGGGTTCGTGCCCCGGTCCAGGAAGATCCCACATGCTGCGGAGCGGCTGGGCCCGTGAGCCATGGCCGCTGAGCCTGCGCGTCCGGAGCCTGTGCTCTGCAACCGGAGAGGCCACAACAGTGAGAGGCCCGCGTACTGCAAAAAGAAAAAAAAAAGAAAACAAGTAAAAATTAATTGTCCTTAATGGTATAATCATCTAACTCCTGATGTAACGAAACTCTGTGCAGCTGAGTCCTGGGTGCCACATACTCAACATCAAGACCTCAGACCGTGGTGGAAGAATGAAAGGCAGTGATGCCTGGTGTCCTCCAAAGGTTCTGTGACACCCTGCCTGATGGCCAAGGGCCTGACCATGGCTCCTCAAATGGGTTATAGTAATCACACACCCAATCATGGATTACTGGGTATTGAGTGCTTATTATTTAAGTGCTAACAGTTTTAAACACTCTATTCTTTTCAATTCTCTCAGCAACCCCGTGAGATAGGAACTACTATGATGTCTTTTTGCAGATGAGAAAACCGAAGCACTAAGAAGTTAAGTAACTCACCCAAGGTCACACAGCTAATACGTAGCAGAGGTAGGGCTTGACCTCACTGTTTTCGTTTTTATCTTTCGTAAAGCTTGCACCACCTTAGACCTGGCCTGTTAACAGCACTGTTGGGAGACTCTCTGGACTCCTTTCCTTCCCTCCCACTCTAGAACTTCAGTGTCCCTGCAGCCCGGCACTTATTTATAGGTGGTAACTTGCCTTCTGCTGTTTTTGCTCTTAGAGGATTCGAAGTGCTTCTTACACAGCACTTTACTTCTAGTTTGGTTTATCTTTGAGCTTTAGCTCAAAACGAATAAGAGAGCCTGACCTGTTCCCTCCAGGCAGCTTCTGAATGAGAGCCTTCCAGAACTGTCAGCCAGCGCTTAGCTGACACCAGCCCAGCTCCAGGATGCAAGTGACTTGGGGCGGCTCTGTGAGGCTCGAGGCTCACGGGCGCTCCTGTCCCAGCGCTGAGCAACAGGCCTGCAGACACGGCTGGCTGAGTGAGGGAGTCGCTGGGCCCGAGAGGCAGGAAACGACCTCACCTGCCAGGCCAGCACCAGTCTTTGCTACTTTCAGTTATAGACCTTTTGTAAAAAGAAGAAGAGAAAACCCTGGAGAGATGGCTCCCTATCTGGATGTGGTCCCCAGCCCCTCCCTTCCTTTCCTCCTCTCCATCCTGAGCCACTTCCCTCCCTCCCTCTCCTCTCAGCCCAGCCCTTCCCTTCCTCCTCCTCTCCCATCCCCCTTCGCACACAAGATCTCCTCTCCCTTTCCTAAAGTCCAGCCTATAGGAATTTCATCCTAATTCAGATCTGGTTTTCCGGCGTTACCGTGGCAACCCGTGGCTACCAAGGCTTTTCAGCAAAGTCACTTCTCCCCTACATTTTTCATAGAAATCCGCATTCTACATCTTGTTCCTCCCCACTTGCCGTGTTTGAGCAAAACTCTAGCCCCAGGCTCTCCAACATCTTTAAATGTTTTTAAACAGCCGTATCTCTTTTATATCAACTAGGTTGATGTATTTTGGATAATTTAAGATATAATGTCATCAACTTAGTTAATTCCGAAAACATCAGTACAATTTTCTCCATGGAGCGTACCTGGTTGACTTAGCGAGGGGCGGACAAGTTGAATTTGTATTTATGCGGGGGCGTTGACCAGAGCTGAATTGTGAATACTGAGTAGGGAAGTGGATCAGGTGGGACTGTTGGTGCTCTACAGGGAAGGTGGGAGCAAACCAGAAACCTGCCCCAAGGAAATTGTCCTGCCCACAAGTGTGAGTGAGAGCTTGTGAAAATAGGCACAAAACACCCAGACCTCAGCATCCTCTCCAAGCCCTGAGCAAAAAATCCTAAATCTGGTGCAAAGGAAAGAATATGCCCTCTGAAATTAGGCAGAATTGAGTGCTATCCTCCATGCTGTTAAATGAACTAGCTGTGCTTGGGCAGGTTCCGTACCCTCTCTGAATCTCAGTAGTATATCTTGCAAAGTTATTGGGAGAAATAAATGGGCTAATGCACGTACAAGGGCCTAAAGTAGTTCTCGGCACACACTCGCTGAAGAGTAACTGCCATATCCCAGTTATTGTCACGAGCACAGGTCTAGGAGGCAGCATCGAGATTCAAGCTGAGCACAAGAAGCAGGTACCGAGGTCACCGAATGATCAGGCCGCACAGCTGGTAACCAAACCAGAAATCACGGTCTCAACACTCCAAAGTTCAGGGTATAAGCAGTAACGAGACACTAAGGCACCGAGTCTCATCCGACGCTGTTACAGGAGCAACATCCTAGCATCATCAGGTGGAAACTGACCCAGCAAAGGAACCGTGCACTGGCTGCTCCTCTCCCCTGTCCATGGCCTACTGGAGATGTGCTGGAATGTGTGTTAGGCAGGCCAAGAGCTGGGAGCAGGACAGTGTAGGGAGAGAAAGCCAGGTCCCTACTGGGCCCAGAAAAGAAGGTTGAGCACACACGGATGGAGACTTGACCTGAGCTCATTCAGCAGGACCCGTGAGTGTGGGGTTGGTTCCAAGCCTTGAACCTTCAACTTGAAAAATATGTCATGCAGAAGATTCTGAAATTTAGTGCATAACAGGACGGTAAATGAGACATTTCCTGGCATCCACAGCAGCAGGGGCCACATCAGCAGTGCCGTACATACTAAGAGACTATACCTACAAAAGCAACCACTAGCTCAAGACCCCCTTCTAGGATATATAAGAGAAGATCAAGTAAAACTACTGGGGGCCCCTTCTTTGGAAGTTGTTTCCCAGGCAGAGGTAGCAGGGAGTGGGGCAGAGAATTTGGCCCATGTCTGCTCGAACATGGTGGGCTGCTGTTTGAGAAAAATCTAAAGGTGAGACATTATAATTAAAGCTTCTCCTGAGGGTGGAGGAAGAAGAGAAGCCAACTGCACTTTTAGAAGGAAAGCAACACGGGTCTCACCACGGGTCAGCCATGAGCTCCCTGAGAGGGAGCCAACTGCGTAGTCTTGAACAGGTCTCTGCCCAGAGGCCCTCCCAGAGGAGTGAGGTAACACAACAGAGGGTCTGTGTGGGGCGGACTTAGGAGCCAGGAAGGAGTCATAAGTAGCCAGCTGGAAGAAGCATAGTCCAGGACAGAAAACTGTGGTTAGAGGGATCCTGGCAAACCCACAGAAGAGATCTATGAGGGGGAAAATTAGCATCTGAACATGAGTCACACACAGAAGGCACCAAACCAAATCTGACAGTAGTCCAGATCTCGGGAGAACTTTTCTCTTCCCCTTCTCTTCCTCTCTCCTTGAGCCAACCACGGAGAAGCCAGAGGCAGGATGCGGCAATAGAGGGCAACAACATGGGGAGATAAGGAAGAAAAAACTGGTCATCCACACCTACCCTCAGCCACTGCATGTTTCCTAGCCAAGTATGGTCTTAACCAGGAGAGGAGCTTAATCCAGTTGAAGGATACATTTTTTTTTCTTTTCTCAGCTTTATTGAGGTATAATTGACAAAAATTCTATGCATTTAACGGGTACAATGTGATGGTTTCATATAAATACACATTGTGAAGGGATCACCACAATCAAGCTAATTAGCATTACCTCACATAGTTACCATTTTGGGGTTTTGTTTTGTTTTCTTTTCTTTTCTTTTCTTTTCATCCCCCTACCCCCCATCCCCTCTGGCAATCACCTTTTGTTCTCTGTATCCATGAGTCTATTTCTGTTTGGTTACGTTTGTTCATTTCTTTTGGTTTTTAGCTTCCATATATAAGTGAAGGTATACAGTCTTTCTCTTTCTTTGTCTGACTTACCTCACTTACCATAAGACCCTTTAGGTCCATCCATGTTGCCACAAAAGGCAAGATTTCATTCTTTTTTGGGGCTGAAAAGCTGTGTTATATTCTATTGTATATCTATCTCCTATCTATCTATCTATCTAATCTTCTTTATCCATTCATTTATCAATGAACACTTAAGTTGCTTCCATATCTTGTGGCTACTGCTGCAATGAGCATATGAGTGCATGAATCTTTTAGAATTAGTGTTTTTGTTTTCTTTGAAAAAATACCCAAAAGTGGAATTGCTGGATCATATGGTAGTTCTATTTTTAATTTGGGGGGGAAACTTCATACTGTTTTCCATAGTAGCTACACCAATTTACCCTCCCACCAACAGTGCATGAGGGTCCCATTTTCTCCATATCCTCACCATCTGTTGTCATTTGTGGTCTTTTTGATGATGGCCATTCCAATAGATGTGAGGTGATATCTCGTTGTAGTTTTGGTTTGCATTTCCCTAATTATTAGTGATGTTGAGCATCTTCTCACGTGCCTGTTGGCCATCTGTATGTCTTCTCTGGGAAGATGTTTATTCAGGTCCTCTGCCCATTTTTTTTTTTTCCCATGGGCAAATCTGTTTTATCCAGAGTAACTGAAAAGCACCACAAGCAGCAGCTCCTAGCCACCCCATGGGTGGATCCTGCAGATGCTCTGCTGCGCAGAAGGCACGGGACCCAAGTGCAATTCCATTGACACCAAGTTCTAGAACGAGTAAAACACACCTATGGCAGCCATAAAGTCAGCAGGTTTACACCTGGGAGTGGGGGTGGAGGGATGCGGTGGGAGTAGCTGGGAAAGGACACAAGGGGCTTCTGCAATGGGGAAGAACAGAGAAGGGGCTGAGAATGTTCTAGGTCTTGATCTGGACTCAGGTGCTGTGGAGGTGCACATGTGTAAAATTTCATGGACTAACACTGCTGTGCACACTCAGGGTATGTATGTGCAACTCCAGTGTTTTGTTGTTGTTTCTTTTAAGGGAAACAATTGGATCTGGGAAGGTTGGCATCTTTTTAGCTAGGGAATGGTGGAGAATTCTCTCTTCTTGTCTGATAAAGTTGAGGAAGAAAACTGAAAGTCTTCTAGAGGTGATGTCTGGAGAGATGGGCGACTGAAATATAAGGGGTTTTTCCCCGCCGGCAGGAGGATAAAAAGTTGCCATCTTCCACAATCCGAGTCCCAAAGCTCGGAGAGATTTCCAAAGATTGTTTAGTTGATTTTTCTCCTATTTACATGCAGATCATAGTGTCTGGGGCCCAGGAATTCAGACACACGGCTTTGGATCCACTCAGCCCCATGAAGAATCCTGTCTGAAACTCGCACAAAGCCAGACACACACGTCTTCAGAAACACGCTGTTTCCTTTTTCTCTGGGGCTCCAGGGAGCGGGTGCAACGAGCAGGGCCTCAGACACGCTCCCATCTGCAGAGTCCCGGGGATCCCGTCCCTCTGTTCTGCTGGACTGCAATCCAGCTGGCGTTCACAGTGTGTTCCCCAAAGGGCCAAACCTCGTCACCACCACCACCTTCCTGAGCTGCTCCATGGCGGGCTCAGACTGCACCTCTGACCCACTCCTGTCTGGACTCCTCTGCCCACTTTTTTTTTTTTTTTTTTTTTTGCAGTACGCGGGCCTCTCACTGTTGTGGCCTCTCCTGTGTGGAGCACAGGCTCCAGACGCGCAGGCTCAGCAACCATGGCTCACGGGCCCAGCCACTCCGCGGCATGTGGGATCTTCCCGGACCAGGGCACGAACCCATGTCCCCTGCATCGGCAGGCGGACTCTCAACCACTGGGCCACCAGGGAAGCCCATCTCTGCCCATTTTTTTATCGAGTTGTTTGTTTTTGATGTTGAGCTGTATGAGTTCTCAGTATATTTTGGATAATAAGGCCTTATCAGATATATCATTTGCAAATATCTTCTCCCATTCAGTAAGCAATATTTTCATTTTGCCGATAGTTTCCTTCTCTGTGCAAAAGCCTTTTAGTCTGATGCAGTCCCACTGGTGTATTTTTGTTTTTGTTTCCCTTGCCTGAGGAGACATATCCAACAAGATATTGCTAAGACCAATGTTAAAGAGTGTTCTGCCTATGTTTTCTTCTAAGAGTTTTATGGTTTCAAGTCTTACATTTAGCCTTTAATCCATTTTGAGTTTCTTTCTGTATATGGAGTGAGAAAGTCGTCCAACTTGGTTCTTTTACCTGCAGCTGTTCAGCTTTCCCAGCATCAATTATTGAAGAGATTTTCTTTTCCCCATCAATTATTCTTGCCTCCTTCATCATAGATTAATTGCGCATTAAGTGTAGGTTCATTTCTGGGCTCTCTATTCTGTTGCATTGATCTCTGTGTCTGCTTTTGCCAGTACCATATAGTTTTTATGACTGTAGCTTTGTAGTATAATTTCAAATCAGGGAGCATCATACCTCCATCTTTGTTCTTCTTTCTCAAGGTATTTGAGCTATTTGGGCTCTTTCGTGTTTCTATACAGTTTTAGAATTATTTGTTCTAGTTCTGTGAAAAAAATGCCAGTGGTATTTTGATAGGGATTGCATTGAATCTGTAGATTGCTTTGGGTAGTATGGTCATTTTAACAATAATAATTCTTCTAATCCATGAGCATGGTATATCTTTCCATTTATGCCATCTTCAACTTCTTTCATCAACATCTTATACTTTTCCAAGTACAGATATTTTACCTCCTTTGTTATATTTATTCCTAAGTATTTTATTCTTTTTGATATAATTGTAAATGGGATTGTTTTCTTAATTTCTCCTTCTGGTAGTGTTCATTGCTAATGTATAGAGACACAAAAGATTTCTGTATATTAATTTTGTATCCTGCAACTTTATTGAATTTATAGTTTTTTGGTACTGTCTTTCAGTTTTTCCATACATACTATCATGTCATCTACAAACACTGAAAGCTTTACTTCTTCCTTTCCAATCTGGATTCCTTTATTTCTTTTTCTTGTCTGATTGCTGTGGCTAGGACTTGCAATATTGTGTTGAATAAAATTGGCAAGAGTTGGCATCCTTATCGTGCCCCTGATTTTTTTTTAACATCTTTATTGGAGTATAATTGCTTTAAAATGCTGTGTTAGTTTCTGCTGTACAACAAAGTAAATCAACTATATGTATACATATATCCCCATATCCCTCCCTCTTATGCCTCCCTCCCATCCTCCCTATCCCACCCCTCTAAGTGGTCACAAAGCACCGAGCTGATCTCCCTGTGTAATGCAGCTGCTTCCCACTCTATTTTACATTTGGTAGCATATATATGTCAGTGCTACTCTCTCCTTCACAACTTACCCTTCCCCCTTCCCGTGTCCTCAAGTCCATTCTCTATGTCTGCGTCTTTATTCCTGTCCTGCCCCTAGGTTCATCAAAACCTTTTCTTTTTTTTAGATTCCATATATATGTGTTAGCACACAGTATCTGTTTTTCTCTTTCTGACTTACTTCACTCTATATGACAGACTCTAGGTCCATCCACCTCACTACAAATAACTCAATTTCATTTCTTTTTATGGCTAAGTAATATTCCATTGTATAAATGTGCCACATCTTCTTTACCAATTCATTTGTTGATGGACACTTAGGTTGCTTCCATGTCCTGGCTATTGTAAATAGTGCTGCAATGAACACTGTGATACATGACTCTTTTTGAATTATGGTTTTCTCAGGGTATATGCCCAGTAGTGGGATTGCTAGGTCATGTGGTAGTTCTATTTTTAGTTTTTTAAGGGGCCTCCATACTGTTCTCCATAGTGGCTCTATCAATTTACATTCCCACCAACAGTGCAAGAGGGCTCCCTTTTCTCCACACCCTCTCCAGCATTTATTGTTTGTAGATTTTTTGATGCTTCTGACCAGTATGTGGTGATACCTCATGGTGGTTTTGATTTGCATTTCTCTAATGGTTAGTGATGTTGAGCATCCTTTAATGTGTTTGTTGGATATCTGAACATTTTCTTTGGAGAAATGTCTATTAAGCTCTTCTGCCCATTCTCGGATTGGGTTGTTTGTTTTTTTTTTGATATTGAGCTGCATGAGCTGCTTGTATATCTTGGAGATTAGTTCTTTGTCAGTTGCTTCGTTTGCAAATATTTTCTCCCATTCTGAGGGTTGTCTTTTCATCTTCCTTATGTTTTCCTTTGCTGTGCAAAACTTTTAACTTTCATTAGGTCCCATTTGTTTATTTTTGTTTTTATTTCCGTTTCCCTAGGAGGAGGGTCAAAAAGGATCTTGCTGTTATTTATGTCATAGAGTGTTCTGCCTATGATTTCCTCTAAGAGTTTTATAGTGTCTGGCCTTATATTTAGCTCTTGAATCCATTTTGAGTTTATTTTTGTGAATGGTGGTAGGAAGTGTTCTAATTTCATTCTTTTACATGTAGCTGTCCAGTTTTCCCAGCACCACTTATTGAACAAGCTGACTTTTCTCCATTTTATATTCTTTCCTCCTTTATCAAAGATAAGGTGACCATATGTGCATGGGTTTATCTCTGGGCTTTCTATCCTGTTCCATTGATCTATATTTCTGTTTTTGTGCCAGTACCATACTGTCTTGATTATTGTAACTTTGCACTATAGTCTGAAGTCAGGGAGCCTGATTCCTCCAGCTCAGTTTTTCTTTCTCAAGATTGCTTTGGCTATTTGGGATCTTTTGTGTTTCCATACAAATTGTGAAATTTTTTGTTCTGGTTCTGTAAAAAATGCCAGTGGTAGTTTGATAGGGTTTGCATTGAATCTGTAGATTGCTTTGGGTAGTAGAGTCATTTTCACAATGTTGATTCTTCCAATCCGAAAACATGGTATATCTCTCCATCTGTTTGCATCATTTTTAATTTCTTTCATCAATGTCTTGTAGTTTTCTGCATACAAGTCTTTTGTCTACTTAAGTAGGTTTATTCCTAGGTATTTTATTCTTTTTGTTGCAGTGGTAAATGGGAGTGTTTCCTTAATTTCTCTTTCAGATTTTTCATCATTAGTGTATAGAAATGCAAGAGATTTCTGTGCATTAACTTTGTGTCCTGCTACTCTCCCAAATTCATTGATTAGCTCTAGTAGTTTTCTGGTAGCATCTTTAGGATTCTCTATATATAGTTTTATATCATCTGCAAACAGTGACAGTTTTACTTCTTCTTTTCCCACTTGGACTCCTTTTATTTCCTTTTCTTCTCTGATTGCTGTGGCTAAAAATTCCAAAACTATGTTGAATAATAGTGGTGAGAGTCGGCAACCTTGTCTTGTTCCTGATCTTAGAGGAAATGGTTTCAGTTTTTCACCATTGAGAAAGTTGTTGGCTGTGGGTTTGTCATATATGGCCTTTATTATGTTGAGGTAGGTTCCCTCTATGCCTACTTTCTGGACAGTTTTTTTTTTTTATCATAAATGTGTGTTAAATTTTGTCAAAAGCTTTTTCTGCACCTATTGAGATGATCATATGGTTTTTCTCCTTCAACTTGTTAATATGGTGTATCACACTGATTGATTTGCGCATATTGAAGAATCCTTGCATGCCTGGGATAAACCCCACTTGATCACAGTGTATGATCCTTTTTTTTTTTTTTTTTTTTTGTGGTACGCGGGCCTCTCACTGTTGTGGCCTCTCCCGTTGCGGAGCACAGGCTCTGGACACACAGGCTCAGCGGCCATGGCTCACGGGCCTAGCCGCTCTGAGGCATGTGGGATCTTCCCAGACCGGGGCACGAACCCGTGTCCCCTGCATCGGCAGGCGGATTCTCAACCACTGCACCACCAGGGAAGCCCCACAGTGTATGATCCTTTTAATGTGCTGTTGGATTCTGTTTGCTAGTATTTTGTTGAGGATTTTTACATCTATGTTCATCAGTGATATTGGCCTGTAATTTTCTTTTTTGTGTGACATCTTTTTCCGGTTTTGGTATCAGGGTGATGGTGGTCTTGTACATTGAGTTTGAGAGTGTTCCTCCCTCTGCTATATTTTGGAAGAGTTTGAGAAGGATAGGTGTTAACTCCTCTAAATATTTGATAAAATTCACCTGTGAAGCCATCTGGTCCTGGGCTTTTGTTTGTTGGAAGATTTTAAATCAGAGTTTCAATTTCAGTGCTTGTGATTGGTCTGTTTATATTTTCTGATTCTTCCTGGTTCAGTCTCAGAAGTTTGTGCTTTTCTAAGAATTTGTCCATTTCTTCAAGGATGTCCATTTTATTGATATATAGTTGCTTGTAGTAACCTTTCATGATCCTTTTTTATTTCTGCAGGGTCAGTTGTTACTTCTTTTTCATTTCTAATTCTGTGCTTTGAGTCTTCTCCCTTTTTTTCTTGTTGAGTCTGGCTAATGGTTTATCAATTTTATCTTCTCAAAGAACCAGCTTTTAGTTTTATTGATCTTTGCTACTGTTTCCTTCATTTCTTTTTCATTTATTTCCGATCTGATCTTTATAATTTCTTTCCTTCTGCTGACTTTGGAGGGTTTTTTTTTGTTCTTCTATCTCTAATTGTTTTAGATGTAAGGTTAGGTTGTTTATTTGAGATGTTTCTTATTTCTTGATGTAGGATTGTATTGCTATAAACTTCCCTCTTAGGACTGCTTTTGCTGTATCCCATAGGTTTTGGGTTGTCATGTTTTCATTGTCTTTTGTTTCTAGGTATTTTTTGATTTCCTTGTTGATTTCTTCAGTGCTTTCTTGGTTATTTAGTAGCATATTGTTTAGCCTCTAATGTGTTTGTATTTTTTACAGATTTTTCCTGTAATTGATATCTAGTCTCATAGCATTGTGGTCAGAAAAGCTACTTGATACAATTTCAATTTTCTTAAATTTACCGACGCTTGCTTTGTGACCCATGATATGATCTATCCTGGAGTATGTTCCATGAGCACTTGAGAAGAAAGTGTATTCTGTTGTTTTTGGATGGAAGGTCCTATAAATATCAATTAAGTCCATTTTGTCTAATGTGTCATTTAAAGCTTCTGTTTCCTTATTTATTTTCATTGTGGATGATCTGTCCATTGGTGAAAGTGGGGCGTTAAAGTCCCCTACTATTACTGTGTTACTGTTGATTTACCCTTTTATGGCTGTTAGCACTTGCCTTATGTATTGAGGTGCTCCATTGTTGGGTGCATAAATATTTACAATTGTTACATCATCTTCTTGGATTGATTCCTTGATCATTATGTAGTGTTCTTCTTAGTCTCTTGTAACAGTCTTTATTTTAAATTCTGTTTTGTCTGATATGAGAATTGCTACTCCAGCTTTCTTTTGATTTCCATTTGCATGGAATATCTTTTTCCATCCCCTCATTTTCAGTCTGTATGTGTCCCTAGGTCTGAAGTGGGTCTCTTTTAGACAGCATATGTATGGGTCTTGTTTTTGTATCCATTCAGCCAGTCTGTGTCTTTTGGTTGGAGCATTTAATCCATTTACATTTAAGGTAATTATCGATATGTATATCCCTATTACCATTTTCTTAATTGTTTCGGGTTTGTTTTTGTGGGTCTCTTCCTTCTCTTGTGTTTCCTGCCTAGAGAAGTTCCTTTAGCATTTGGTATATAGCTGGTTTGGTGGTGCTGAATTCTCTTAACTTTTGCTTGTCTGTAAAGGTTTTAATTTCTCTGTCAAATCTCAGTGAGATCCTGGCTGGGGAGAGTAATCTTGGTTGTAGGCATTTCCCTTTCATCACTTTAAATATGTCCTGCCATTCCCTTCTGGCTTGCAGAGTTTCTGCTGAAAGATCAGCTCTTAACCTTATGGGGATTCCTTTGTATGCTATTTGTTGGTTTTCCCTTGCTGCTTTTAATTTTTTTTCTTTGTATTTAATTTTTGACAGTTTGATTAATATGTGTCTTGGCATGTTTCTCCTTGGATTTATCCTGTGTGGGATTCTCTGTGCTTCCAGGACTTGATTGGCTCTTTCCTTTCCCATGTTAGGGAAGTTTTCAACTATAATCTCTTCAAATATTTTCTCAGACCCTTTCTTTTTCTCTTCTTCTTCTGGGACCCCTATAATTCGAATGTTCATGTGTTTAGTATTTTCCCAGAGGTCTCTGAGACAGTTCTCAATTCTTTTCATTCTTTTTTCTTTGTTCTGCTCTGCAGCAGTTATTTCCACTATTTTATCTTCCAGGTCACTTATCCGTTCTCCTGCCTCAGTTATTCTTCTATTAATTCCTTCTAGAGAATTTTTAACTTCATTTATTTTGTTGTTCATCACTGTTTGTTTGCTCTTTAATTCTTTAGCTCCTTGTTAAATGTTTCTTGTATTTTCTCCATTCCATTTCTAAGATTTTGGATCAGCTTTACTATCATTATTCTGAATTCTTTTTCAGGTAGTCTGCCTATTTCCTCTTCATTTGTTTGGTCTGGTGGGTTTTTACCTTGGTCCTTCATCTGTTGCATATTTCTCTGTCTTCTCATTTTATTTAACTTACTGTGTTTGGGGTCTCCTTTTCACAGCCTGCAGGTTTCTAGTTCCTGTTCTTTTTGGTGTCTGCCTTTGGTGGGTGAGATTGGTTCAGTGGCTTGTATAGTCTTCCTGGTGAAGGGGACTGACGCCTGTGTTCTGGTGGGTGGGAGTGGATCTTGACTTTCTGCTGGGCAGGGCCACATCTGGTGGTGTGTTTTGAGGTGTCTGTGAACTTAGTATGATTTTAGGCAGCCTCTCTGCTAACAGATGGGGTTCTGTTCCTGTCTTGCTAGTTGTTTGGCATGGGGTGTCCAGCACTGGAGCTTGCTGGACGTTGGGTGGAGCTGGGTCTTTGTGTTGCGACGGAAATCTCTTGGAGAGTTCTTGCCGATTGATATTACGTGGGGCCAGGATGTCTCTGGTGGTCCAATGTCCTGGACTTGGCTCTCCCACCTCAGCAGCTCAGGCCTGACACCCATGCAGAGCACCAAGAACCTGTCAGCCACAAGGCTCTGAGGAAAAGGAAGAAAAAAT
The DNA here is from genome assembly GCF_025265405.1 of Mesoplodon densirostris. Taxonomy (NCBI): domain Eukaryota; kingdom Metazoa; phylum Chordata; class Mammalia; order Artiodactyla; family Ziphiidae; genus Mesoplodon; species Mesoplodon densirostris. Next base: position 50,904,775 of record NC_082675.1, read on the forward strand.
ATTAATAATAATAAAATAAAAAGAAAAGAAGAGAGCAACCAAACCAATAAACAAATCCACCAATGAAAACAAGGACTAAAAACTAGACTAAGATAAACATAAAAATCAGAAACAAATTGGTCGGAGCACTGAACCCAGATGGCAGAGTAGAAGGACGTGCTCACACTCCCTCTTGTGAGAACACCGGAATCACAACCAGCTGCTGGACAATCATCGACAGGAAGACACTGCAACTCACCAAAAAAGATACCCCACATCCAAAGACAAAGGAGAAGCCACAATGAGACAGTAGGATGGGCACAATCATAGTAAAATCAAATCCCATAACTGCTGGCTGGGTGACTCACAGACTGGGGAATAATTATACCGGAGAACTCCACCCACTGGAGTGAAGGTTCTGAGCCCCACGTCAGGCTTCCCAACCTGGGGGTCTGGCAACGTGAGGAGGAATTCCTAGAGAATCACACTTTGAAGACTAGTGGGAATTGACTGCAGGACTTTGACAGGACTGGGGGAAACAGAGACTCCACTCTTGGAGGGCACACACAAAGTAGTATGTGCATCAGGACCCAGGGGGAGGAGCAGTGACCCCAGGGGAGACTGAACCAGACCTACCTGCTAGTGTTGGAGGGTCTCCTGCAGTGGCGGGGGTGGCTGTGGCTCACTGTGGGGACAAGGACACTGGCAGCAGAAGTTCTGGGAAGTACTCCTTGGCGTGAACCCTCCCAGAGTCTTCCATTAGTCCAAAAAAAGAGCCCAGGTAGGCTCCAGTGTTTGGTTGCCTCGGGCCAACCAACCAACAGGAAGGGAACCCAGCCCCACCCATCAGCAGTCAAGCGGATTAAAGTTTTACTGAGCTCTGCCCACCAGAGCAACAGTCACCTCTACCCAACACCAGCCCCTCCCATCAAGAAACTTGCACAAGCCTCTTAGATAACCTCATCCACCAGAGGGCAGACAGCAGAAGCAAGAAGAACAACAATCCTGCAGCCTGTGGAACAAAAACCACATTCACAGAAAGATAGACAAGATGAAAAGGCAGAGAGCTATGTACTAGATGAAGGAACAAGATAAAACCCCAGAAAAGCAACTAAATGAAGTGGACATAAGCAACCTTGCAGAAAAAGAATTCAGAATAATGATAGTGAAGATGATCCAGGACCTCGGAAAAAGAATGGAGGCAAAGATCGAGAAGATGTTTAACAAAGACCTAGAAGAATTAAAGAACAAACAAACAGAGATGAACAATACAATAACTGAAAATAAAAACTACACTAGAAGGAATCAATAGCAGAATAACTGAGGCAAAAGAACGGATAAGTGACATGGAAGACAGAATAGTGGAATTCACTGCCACGGAAGAGAATAAAGAAAACAGAATGAAAAGAAATGAAGACAGCCTAAGTGACTTCTGGAACAACATTAAACACAGCAACATTCGCATTATACGGGTCCCAGAAGGAGAAGAGAGAGAGAAAGGACCTCAGAAAATATTTGAGGAGATTATAGTCGAAAACTTCCCTAACATGGGAAAGGAAATAGCCACCCAAGTCCAGGAAGCACAGCAAGTCCCATACAGGATAAATCCAAGGAGAAACATGCCGAGACACATAGTAATCAAATTGGCAAAAATTAAAGACAAAGAAAAATAATTGAAAGCAGCAAGGGAAAAATGACAAATAACATACAAGAGAACTCCTGTAACGTTAACAACAGCTGATTTCTCAGCAGAAAGTCTACAAGCCAGAAGGGAGTGGCATGATATACTTAAAGTGATGAAAGGGAAGAACCTACAACCAAGATTACTCTACCCAGCAAGGATCTCATTCAGATTCGATGGAGAAATCAAAAGCTTTACAGACAAGCAAAAGTTAGAAAATTCACCACTAAACCAGCCCTACAGCAAATGCTAAAGGAACTTCTCTAAGTGGGAAACACAAGAGAAGAAAAGGACCTACAAAAACAAACCCAGAACAATTAACAAAATGGTCACAGGAAAATATATATCGCTAATTACCTTAAACATGAATGGATTAAATGCTCCAACCAAAAGACACAGGCTCACTGAATGGATACAAAAACAAGACCCATATCTATGCTGTCTAAAAGAGACTCACTTCAGACCTAGGGACACATACAGACTGAAAGTGAGGGGGTGGAAAAAGATGTTCCATGCAAATGGAAATCAAAAGAAAGCTGGAGTAGCAATAGTCATATCAGATAAAACAGACTTTAAAATAAAGAATGTTACAAGAGACAAGAAAGGGCACTACATAATGATCAGGGGATCAATCCAAGAAGAAGATATAACAATTATAAATATATATGCACCCAACATAGAAGCACCTCAATACATAAGGCAACTGCTAAGAACTATAAAACAGGAAATCGACAGTAACACAATAATAGTGGGGGACTTTAACACCTCACTTACACCAATGGACAGATCGTCCAAAATGAAGATATATAAGGAAGCAGAAGCTTTAAATGACACAATAGACCAGATACATTTAATTGATATTTATAGGACATTCCATCCCAAAACAGCAGATTATACTTTCTTCTCAAGTGTGCATGGAACATTCTCCAGGATAGATCACATCTTGGGTCACAAATCACGCCTCAGTAAATTTAAGAAAATTGAAATCATATCAAGCATCTTTTCTAACCACAACGCTATGAGATTAGAAATGAATTACAGGGAAAAAATGTAAAAAACACAAACACAGGGAGGCTAAACAATACGTTACTAAATAACCAAGAGATCACTGAAGAAATCAAAGGGGAAATCAAAAAAATACCTAGAGACAAATGACAATGAAAACACGATGATCCAAAACCTATGGAATGCAGCAAAAGCAGTTCTAAGAAGGAAGTTTATAGCTGTGCAAGACTACCTCAAGAAACAAGAAAAATCTCAAATAAACAATCTAACCTTACACCTAAAGGAACTAAAGAAAGAATAACAAACAAAACCCAAAGTCAGCAGAAGGAAAAAACTCATAAAAATCACAGCAGAAATAAATGAAATAGAAACAAAGAAAACAATAGCAAAGATCAATAAAACTAAAAGCTGGTTCTTTGAGAAGATAAACAAAATTGATAAACCATTAGCCAGTCTCATCAAGAAAAAGAGGGAGAGGACTCAAATCAATAAAATTAGAAATGAAAAAGAAGAAGGTACAACAGACACCGCAGAAATACAAAGCATCCTAAGAGACTACTACAAGCAACACTATGCCAATAAAATGGACAACCTGGAAGTAATGGACAAATTCTTAGAAAGGTATAACCTTCCAGGACTGAACCAGGAAGAAATAGAAAATATGATCAGACCAATCACAAGTAATGAAATTGAAACTGTGATTAACAGTCTTCCAACAAACAAAAGTCCAGGTCAAGATGACTTCACAGGTGAATTCTATCAAACATTTAGAGAACAGCTAACACCCATCCTTCTCAAACTCTTCCAGGGCCTCCCTGGTGGCTCAGTGGTTGAGAGTCCGCCTGCCGATGCAGGGGATGCGGGTTCGTGCCCCGGTCTGGGAGGATCCCATGTGCCGCGGAGCGGCTGGGCCCGTGAGCCATGGCCGCTGGGCCTGCGCGTCCGGAGCCTGTGCTCCGCAACGGGAGAGGCCACAACAGTGAGAGGCCCGCATACCGCAAAAAGAAAAAAAAAAAAAAAAAACTCTTCCAAAAAATTGCAGAGGCAGGAACACCTCAGGAACTCATTGTATGAGGCCACCATCACCCTGATATCAAAACCAGACAAAGATACTGCAAAAAAAGGAAATAACAGACCAATATCACCGATGAATATAGATGCAAAAATCCTCAACAAAATACTAGCAAACACAATCCAACAACACATTAAAAGGGTCATACACCATGATCAACTGGGATTTATCCCAGGGAAGCAAGGATTCTTCAATATATGCAAATCAATCAATGTGATAAACCATATTAACAAATTGAAGAATAAAAGCCATATGATCATCTCAATAGATGCAGAAAAAGCTTTTGACAAAATTCAACACCCATTTATGATAAAAACTCTCCAGAAAGTGGGCATCGAGGGAACCTACCTCAACATAATAAAGGCCATGTACGACAAACCCACAGCAAACATCATTCTCAATGGTGAAAAAGTGAAACCATTTCCTCTAAGATCAGGAACAAGACAAGGATGTCCATTCTCACCACTATTATTCAACATAGTTTTGGAAGTCCTAGCCACGGCGATCAGAGAAGAAAAAGAAATAAAAGGAATCCAAGTGGGAAAAAAAGAAGTAAAACTGTCATTGTTTACAGATGACATGAATCTATACATAGAGAATCCTAAAGATGCCACCAGAAAACTACTAGAGCTAATCAATGAGTTTGGTAAAGTTTCACGATACAAAATTAATGCACAGAAATCTCTTGCATTACTATACACTAATGATGAAAAATCTGAAAGAGAAATTAAGGAAACACTCCCATTTACCACTGCAACAAAAAGAATAAAATACCTAGGAATAAAGCTACTTAGGGAGACAAAAGACCTGTATGCAGAAAACTATAAGACACTGATGAAAGAAATTAAAGATGATACCAACAGATGGAGAGATATACCATGTTCTTAGATTGGAAGAATCAATATTGTGAAAATCACTATATTACCCAGAGCAATCTACAGATTCAAAGCAATCCCTATCAAATTACCAATGACATTTTTTACAGAACTAGAACAAAAAGTCTTAAAATTTGTGTGGAGACACAAAAGACCCCGAATAGCCAAAGCAGTCTTGAGGGAAAAAAACGGAGCTGGAGAAATCAGACTCCCTGACTTTAGACTATACTACAAAGCTACAGTAATCAAGACAATATGGTACTGGCACAAAAACAGAAACATAGATCAATGGAACAGGATAGGAAGCCCAGAGATAAACCCACGCACCTATGGTCAACTAATCTATGACAAAGGAGGAAAGGATATACAATGGAGAAAAGACAGTCTCTTCAATAAATATTGCTGGAAAACTAGACAGCTACATGTAAAAGATGGAAATTAGAACACTTCCTACCACCATACACAAAAATAAACTCAAAATGGATTAGAGACCTAAATGTAAGTCCGGACACTATAAAACTCTTATAGGAAAACATAGAAGAGCACTCTTTGACAGAAATCACAGCAAGATCTTTTTTGATCCACCTTCTAGATTAATGGAAATAAAAACAAAAATAAACAAATGGTACCTAATGAAACTTCAAAGCTTTTGCACAGCAAAGGAAACCATAAGCAAGACGAAAAGACAACTCTCAGAATGGTAGAAAATATTTGCGAACGAATCAATGGACAAAGGATTAATCTCTAAAATATATAAACAGCCCATGCAGCTCAATATTAAGAAAACAAACAACCCAATCCAAAAATGGGCAGAAGACCTAAATAGACGTTTCTCCGAAGAAGACATACAGATGACCAAGAAGCACATTAAAAGCTGCTCAACACCACTAATTATTAGAGAAATGCAAATCAAAACTACAGTGAGGTATCACCTCACACCAGTTTAGATGGACATCATCAGAAAATCTACAAACAACAAATGCTGGAGAGGGTGTGGAGAAAAGGGAACACTCTTGCCCTGTTGGTGAGAATGTAAATTGAAACAGCCACTATGGAGACCAGTATGGAGGTTCCTTAAAAAACTAAAAATAGAATTACCATATGATCCAGCAATCCCACTATTGGGCATATACCCAGAGAAAACCATAATTCAAAAAGAGTCATGTATCAAAATGTTCATTGCATCCCTATTTACAATAGCCAGGATATGGAAGCAACCTAAGTGTCCATCAACAGATGAATGGATAAAGAAGATGTGGCACATATATACAATGGAATATTACTCAGCCATAAAAAGAAACGAAATTGAGTTATTTGTAGTGAGATGGATGGACCTAGAGTCTGTCATACAGAGTGAAGTAAGTCAGAAAGAGAAAAACAAATACCATATGCTAACACATATATATGGAATCTAAGAAAGAAAAAAAAGATCATGAAGAACCTAGGGGCAAGACAGGAATAAAGACACAGACCTACTAGAGAATGGACTCGAGGATATGGGGAGGGGGAGGGGTAAGGTGTGACAAAGTGAGAGAGTGGCATGGACATATATACACTACCAAACGTAAAATAGATAGCTAGTGAGAAGCAGCCACATAGCACAGGGAGATCAGTTCGGTGCTTTGTGACCACCTAGAGGGGTGGGATAGGGAGGGTCGGAGGGAGCGAGATGCAAGAGGGAAGAGATATGGGGACATATGTATATGTAAATCTGATTCACTTTGTTATAAAGCAGAAACTAACACACCATTGTAAAGCAGTTATACTCCAATAAAGATGTTAAAAAAAGAAAGAAAAAAGACACATGCACCCCAATGTTCATTGCAGCACTATTTACAATAGCCAAGTCATGGAAGCAACCTAAATGCCCATCAACAGACGAATGGATAAAGAAGAAGTGGTACATATATACAATGGAATATTACTCAGCCATAAAAAGGAACGAAATTGGGTCATTTGTTGAGACGTGGATGGATCTAGAGACTGTCATACAGAGTGAAGTAAGTCAGAGAGAGAAAAACAAGTATCATATATTAACGCATTTATGTGGAACCTAGAAAAATGGTACCAGTTTGCAGGGCAGAAGTTGAGACACAGATGTAGAGAACAAACATATGGACACCAAGGGGGAAAGCCGCAGGGGTTGGTGGTGGTGGTGTGATGAATTGGGCGATTGGGATTGACATGTATACACTGATGTGTATAAAATTGATGACTAATAAGAACCTGCTCTATAAAAAAATAAATAAAATCCAAAAATTTAAAAAAAAAAAGAAACAAACAAATCAGTTGCAGACAGCCATCCGCAAGTCTACAGTTGCTCCCAAAATCCACCACTGCAATTTTGGGAACATTCATTGTCTGTTCAGGTGTTCCACAGATTCAGTGTTCATCAAGTTGATTGGGGGGATTTAATCCACTGCTGCTGAGGCTGCACAGAGAAATTTCCCTTTCTCTTCTTTGTTCACACAGGTCCTGTGGTTCAGCTTTGGTTTTGGCCCTTCCTCTGTGTGTAGGTCGCCCTCAGGCGTCTGTTCGCTGCCCAGACAGGAGGGGGTTAAAGCAATGGCTGATTAGGGCTCTTCTGCTCACTCAGGATGCAGGGGAGGGAGGGGTACGGCAGTCATAATTGGAATGCAGGGCGAGTCTGCCACCGCCGAGGCCAGCGTGATACTGCAACAGCCTGAAGTGCACGGTGTATTCTCCTGGGGAAGGTGTCCCTGGATCACGGGACCCTGGCAGTGGCATGCTGCACAGGTTCCCTGTGGGGGTGTGGATAGTGACCTGTGCTTGCACACAGGATTCTTGGTGGCAGCAGCCGCAGCATTAACAGTTCATGCCCATCTCTGGGGTCTGAGCTGATAGCTGTATCTCACGCCCATCTCTGGAGCTTACTTAGGAAGTGCCCTGCCTTCTGTGGGCACACTGGGAAGGAATTCTCTCTCCTTGCGCACCCCAAAACAATGGTCTCTTGCCTCTTCGGCAGGTCCAGACTTTTTCCCGGACTCCCTCGCGGGTAGCTGTGGTGCACTAGCCCCCTTCAGGCTGTCTTCATGCAGCCATTCCCTGTCCTCTCCCTGGAGTCTGACGTCCGAAGCCCAAGCTTCAGCTCCCAGTCCCCACCCGCCCCAGCAGGTGAGCAGACAAGTGTCTCAGGGTGGTGAGTGCTGGTTGTCACTGATCCTCTGTGCGGGAATCTCTCCCCTTTGCCCTCTGCACCCCTGTTGCTGTGCTCTCCTCCGTGGCTCCAAAGCTTCCCCCCTGCCCCCCGCCATCCACCTGCTGTCTCCACCAGTGAAGGGGCTTCCTAGTGTGTGGAAACTTTTCCTCCTTCACAGCTCCCTCCCAGTGGTGCAGGTGCGTCCCTATTCTTTGGTCTCTGTTTTTTCTTTCTTCTTTTGCCCTACCCAGGTACGTGGGGAGTTTCTTGCCTTTTGGGAAGTCTGAGGTCTTCTGCCAGCATTCGGTAGGTGTTCTGTAGGAGTTGTTCCACATGTAGATGTATTTTTGATGTATTTGTGAGGAGGAAGGGTATCTCCACGTCTTACTCCTCTGCTATCTTGAAGGTTCCCCCCCACCACCATGTTCCTGATTTTACAGAAAATGTTTTCAGCTTTTTATTGTTGAGTATGGTGTTAACTATGGGTTTGTCATATATGGCTCTTCTTGTGTTGAGGCATGTTCCTTCGATACCCAGTCTGCTGAGAATTTTTATCATAAATGAATGTTGAATTTTTTCAAAAGCTTTTTTGCATCCATTGAGATGCTCATAAGATTTTTATTTTTCAAATTGTTGATGTAGTGTAGCACATTGATTGGTTTGCAAATATTGAACCATCCTTGAATTCCTGGAACAGATCTCACTTGATCGCATGTATGATTCTTTTAATGTGTTTTTGAATTTGGTTTGCTAATATTTCGTTGGGGATTTTTGCATCTATGTTCATTGGGGATATTGGACTATGATTTTGTCTGGTTTTGGTGTCATGGTGATGCTGGTCTCATAGAATGAGTTCAGAAGCATTCCTTCCTCTTCAGTTTTTTGAATAGTTTGAGAAGGATAGGAGTTAACTCTTTTTTAAATATTTGGTAGAATTCACCTGTGACGCTGTCTGGTCCTGGAGTTTTGTTCAGGAGGTTTTATTATTATTATTACTGATTCAGTTTCACTACTGGTAATTTGTCTGTTCCTATTTCCTGTTTCTTCCTGATTCAGTCTTGGGAGATTATACATTTCTAGGAATTTATCAATTTATTCTAGGTTGTCTATTGTTTTGGCTTATAAGTGTTTGTAGTAATCTCTTATGATCCTTTGTATTTCTGTGGTCAGTTATAACTTCTCCTTTTCCATTTCTTTTTTTTTTTCTTTTTGACCGTGCCACAGGCTTGTGGGATCTTAGCTCCCTGACCAGGGATTGAATCCAGGCCCTCAGTAGTGAAAGTGCCAAGTACCCTAACCACTGGACCGCCAGGGAATTCCCTTTCATTTCTGATTTTATTTATTTGGGTCCTCCTTTTTTTTCCTTAATGAATCTGGCTAACAATTTATCAATTTTGTTTATTTTTACAAAGAACTGGCTCTTAATTTCATTGATCTTTTCTATCATTTTTTAGTCTCAATTTCATTTATTTATTCTCTGATCTTTATTATTTCTTTCCCTCTACTAACTTTGGGTTTTGTTTATTCTACTTTTTCTAGTTTCTTGAGGTGGAAGGTTAGGTTGTATATTTGAGGTTTTTCTTCTTTCCTGAGGTAGGCTTGCTATAAACTTCACTTTTAGAACTATTTTTGCTGCATTCCATAGATTTTGGATTATTGTGTTTCCCTTCTTTGATTTCTTCAGTGACCCATTAGTTATGTAGTAGCATATTGTTTGTGTTCTTTGCAGTTTTCTTCCTATAGCTGATTTCTAGTCTCATACTTGTGGTTGGAAAAGATGCTTGATATGATTTCAGTCTTCTTAAATTTATTGAGACTTGTTTTGTTCCCTAGCACATGATCTATGCTGGAGAATGCTTCATGTGCATTTGAAAATAATATGTATTCTGTTGCTTTTGGATGGAATATTCTTTATATATCTATTGAGTCCTTCTGGTTTAATGTTTCATATAAGACCAGTGTTTCCTTATTGATTTTCTGTCTGGATGATTTGTCCATTGATATAAACATATTTTGATATTAGACTGGACTAGACTTTTTTTTAAGTTTTTTTTGACTGCATTGGATCTTCGTTACTGCGTGTGGGATTTCTCTAACTGTGGTGAGCAAGGACTACTCTTCGTGGCAGTGCATGAGCTTCTCACTGAGGTGGCTTCTCTTGTTGCGGAGCACGGGCTGTAGGCACATGGACTTCAGTAGTTGTGGTGCGCGGGCTCAGTAGTTGTGGCTTGCGAGCTCTAGAGCACAGGCTCAGTAGTTGTGGCACATGGACTTAGTTGCTCCGTGGCATGTGGGATCTTCCTGGACCAGGGATGGAACCCATGTCCCCTGCATTGGCAGATGGATTCTTAACCACTGTGCCCCCAGGGAAGTCCCTGGACTAGGCTTTTAAATACTTAAATCTGACTGGAAAAAGTTATGGATCCGTCTGAAATTTCATCTGAGAGTGGGAAAAAGGATGATTTGATAGAGTTTGCTAGAAGGTAGTTGGTATATGTGTGTGAGAGAGAAGCTACTGTATTCATTTAATCTATCCCCAGTCCAGCTCAAGGAATGAAAGATGCCTTTTTGATTTGTCTAAGTGTTGAACTGCATATAGTCCCAAGACTGACAGACCCAGAAGATGCTGACTTTGGTGGATTCCAGAACTTGGTCATGGGAAGACCATGCACTTTTGGAAACATATACCTAGTTCATGGTTTCAGTCTCAAATACAGCATAATTATATCCTTAGTAGACAAAGGGGTAAGATTTGGTGTTCAAGGTCCTCTCACAGGATGCTTTTTTTACCTTTTTTTAAAAAAAAACTTTTATTTTATATTGGAGTATAGTTGATTAACAATGTTGTGATAGTTTCACGTGTGCAGCCAAGTGATTCAGTTACACATATACATGTATCTATTCTTTTTCAAATTCTTCTCCCATTTAGGTTGTTGCATAATATTGAGCAGAATTCCCTGTGCTATACAGTAGGTCCTTGTTGGTTATCCATTTTAAATACAGCAGTATGTACATGTCAATCCCTAACTCCCTAACTATCCCTTCCCCCACCCTTTCCCCCTCACAGGATGCTTTTGTTTCCAAGAACTTCTGCCTAGAGCCTACCTCTGGGGATCACCCCTAGGTCTCTTTCTTTACCCCCCTTATGGCTTTCCAATTCCAACCCAGATAGCTTAGGATCTATGCAGAGAAGATCCTGAATCTAGAATACTCTAGGGCTCCTCATATGTTCAGCCTTTGTTTCATGTTGAATTTCAGGAATTTTTGGAGATTTTGAAAGCCCCGCTCTCACCTCTAAAGAGCTGAACATGGGCTAAACTTGCCTTTGGTGGAGCAGAATATACAAATCTCCCAGGGTGCAAATATTGTCACAAATAAGAATTCTGAAGGTTATTAGAATCTCTTAAAGAAAGAATTCCCCAGATGGATGTGTTTCAATTAATGGAAGGATCACAGCAGATTCAATCACTGTGAATAAATTACTATATGTCAAAAGCCATTTTCCATTCTGGTTTGGTTAAAATGACACAAGCACACTTTGCTCTGTTACTTCCACTGAATGCAGCTAAAAATGACAGAAAAAATATGTGGAGGAGCTATCAAGGACTTTGGAGGAAAAAAATCATAGTAGGAAAATTGCAGAAGAAAACCAAAACTCCAAATAAGATAGATTCATGGGTGGTTTTCCTGTATCTTTTCTTACTCCGATGTCCCTTTATCTGTAATCAAAAGCAATGAAACCCAGAACTGTGTATAGGGGTGGCGAGAAAGTGCTCTAAGAGAAACTCTCTCTTTCTTGTTTGAGAAGGAACAAGGGGACACATAAAAGCTCAGAGAGAGTGGGGGAAGTCCCCATATTTTTAGTTATTTGCATCATCTACACCTAACCCTCCAGGCAACCCTATGATGGTGATAGTGACAGCGGTGGCACCTGAACAGTGAACAGGCACCTAAAGCTCTGAGGGACGGGAATTTGTCTTTTTGACCAAAGGGACTCTGGTTCCAAGAGCATAGGAAGACTTTGCATTGATTTTCACCTCTGTCTATCCTCCTACTACTTGGCTTTGGAGGTAGACAGAGTCAGAAATATGCCATAGAGTGGGGAAGCTCAAACTCCAGCTTTCCAACCAGAAGACGGGAAGAGGTCCCTGGGGGCCAAAAATGTCACAGAGATCATGGTGAAGAGGAAATTGAAGAAAGCAGTGCCATAAAGTTGAATATGTACACTTTGGTTCATTCTTGAACCAGTGAAAAAAAGAAAATTAGAGACCATCATTCATCATTAATATCGATATAACAATCTTCAACAAAATATTAGCAAATTGATTCCAGCAATAAATAAAGAGAATAATTAGCCACACCTGTGTGGGGTTGTTTCCAAGACTGCAAGGATGGTTTAACTTTGAAAATCAATTAACATAATCTGCCATATTCACAGACCAAAGAAGAAAAACCACACACAATTATATCAGTTAATGCAGAAAATTTACTTGAAACTAGCTCAATATCCTTTCATGAAAAAAACCCTGAACAAAGTAAGAATAGAAGGCAAATTATTTAAACTGATAAAAGGCATCTATAAAAACAAATGAACAAAAAAACCCATAGCCAATATATTAACAATGGTGAAAGACTTGACTTGAACAATCCAATAAAAAATGAACAAAAGATTTGAACAGACACTTTACCAAAGAGGATGTAAGGATGGAAAACAAGCACATATAAAGATGTTTAACATCATTAACCATTAAGAAAATGAAAATTAAAACCACACTAAGAAACCACTGCACACTTATTTGGACATCTTTTTAAGAAAAGAAAGACAATACCAAGTGCTAGTGGTAATAAGGATCACCTGGAACTCTCATTCTTTACTAGTGGGAATGCAAAATGGTAAACAGTTGGAAACAGTTTGGAAAACAGTTTGGAAGTTTCTTATAAAGTTAAACATACACTTACTTTATGATCAAGCAATCATATTTACCCCAAATAAATAAAAAATTATGTTCACTCAAACACCAGTACACTAATGTGTGTAGCAACTCTATTCATAATTGCCAAAAATTAGAAATAACTCAAATATCCTCAACAAGTAAATGATAAAGACACTGTGGTATCTGTATGTAATAGAATGCCATTTAGCAATAAAAAAGAATGATCACAAGGGTATTACGCTGAGTGAAAAAAGTTGGTCTCAAAAATTTACATACCGTATGATTTCATTTATACGACATTGGGAAAAGGCAACACTTATAGGGAAATGAATTGGTTTTCTATTGCTTCCTAACAAGTGTCCACAAACTTAGTGGCTTAAAACAATGCACAATTATTATTACTCCAGTTTCTGCGGGTCAGGAGTCAGAGCTCAGGTTAGCTGGGTCTTATACTCAGGGTCTCACAAGGCTGAAATCAGTGGATCTTCAGGCTGTGTTCTTACGTGAAGGCTCAGCTAGGGAAGCATTGACTTCCGAACTCATTCAGGTTGTTGGCAGAATTCATTTTGCACCTCTGTGACTGAGGGCAGTGGCTTCTTACTGGCTGTTGGCTGGAGGCTATCCTCAGGTCCCGGGGTTTCCTGTCACATGGCCCTCCTTCCCAGGCAGTCACACATGATAGTTTGCTTCTTTAAGGCTAGCCGAAGAGTGTCTCTTGCTCCAGTCTGCTAAGAGGCTGTTATATAACATAGTGTAATCATGGGAGTGACCTTTGCCACATAACAATCTAACCAAGAAAGTGACTAAGATCCTGTCATCTTGGCCATATTCTACTGGCTAGAAGTAAGTCACAGGTCATGTCCACACCCAAGATCAGGGAGATGATATAGGGTATAAGCCCCGGGGCTGAAGGTCATGGAGGCCTTTTTAGAATTAAGTCAACTACAGGAAGAGCAAAGTGGTTGCAAGAAGTAAGGGGTAGGGAAATGGTTTGGCTACAAATGAGCAACAGAGCAAGTTTTCAGGTGTAATGAACTGTTTATATCCTGGTTATTTTGGTAATTACATGAATCTACAGATGTGTTAAAACTCAGAACTCTACACACACATGTCAAATTTACTGAATATAAATTTATATATAGAAGGATGAAAGTCTTCTATTCAAAAAGACAGTTTCCCATTTGTTCCCATTTTAAAATGTTATCAAAATTAATTTCCCTCTTTTCTCATTATGGGGATGCAGTTTTAACACCATTTCTCATCTCCTTCCGTATGGAGCACGGCAGTGGACCAGTGACTCACAACCCAGGATTTAGTGTTGTTTGTCCTACAGTCAGGGGATCTCACAGCACAGGTAAAGCTGCACATCCTGAACAGTATAGAAATTTATTTTCATGAAACATTCAAGGATCCCTTCTCACTATTTTATTCAGGTGTCATATCTCCAGGCGAGGGGGGAGGTTGCTGGGGCCATGATCACAGCAAGGGACCAAAGTCTGCCGTTTGAAAACAGAAGGTTTAAGTAGAATTGGTGTCCCGATTTTTCAGCCCTGTGTTACTATCCACATGCCATTCTATTGTTTGAAACCTATCAATGACATTTCATCCCCTTGACAAGAAAACTAAACTCCTCCCCTGGTTTCCAAAGCCCTGCATCTACTGAGCCCTTCCCTCTGCTTCCATCTCCATTCTCCCCTCTTCCCTTCATTCAGTGGGCTTTTGCTTCACTGGGTCCTCTTTCTGTCCCTCTCAGCCTCTTCTTTGGTAATCTTTTTTTTTTTTTTCCTGCGGTACGCGGGCCTCTCACTGTTGTGGCCTCTCCCGTTGCGGAGCACAGGCTCCGCACGCGCAGGCTCAGCGACCATGGCTCATGGGCCTAGCCGCTCCATGGCATGTGGGATCTTCCTGGACCGGGACACGAACCCGTGTCCCCTGCATCGGCAGGCGGACTCTCAACCACTGCGCCACCAGGGAAGCCCTGGTAATCTTTTTTTTTAACCGATTTATAACATACACACAGAACAAGCATATACCATAAGTGTATAGCTTGATGAGTTCTCACAAAGTAAACACAGACATATAACCAGCACCGCCCCCCAAAAACAAAAATCCCAGAACCTCAGAATCTCCCTTCATCCTCCTTCCATTTACTTTTCCCAAGGGTGGAGCTATCCTAAAGCTAACCCACCTGGTTTTCTGTTTATTCCTTGCACATTTAAAATTCTTCTTAATTCAGGACTTTGACACACGATGTTCTCCCTGCCTGGATCATTCACAAGTCCACCTCCAGACTCACCTACTCTTCACATACCTGCTTCTCTTAATCTCCTCTTAAAAGTCATCTCCTCCAGTGGGCTTCCCTTGACATCTCCAGATAAAGGGACCCTCCCCCACCCTCACTCTGTCACCTCTCAGCCTAATCATTCCCTTCTTAGAATTTATCATGAGTCAAATTCATCTGATTTATCTATTATGTTTATTTGTTTATTTTCTCTCTCAAAGGTAAGTTCACGCTAAAATATTAAGGGAAAAAAAGACCAATAACCTTGTAGAAAAGATTGGCCTGAGATATGAAGGCAGTTCACAGAAAGAAAAATGCTTTTCAGTGCTTAACGTCTTTAAATATTTGAAAAGATGTTCATTCTTACATAACAGAATTACCAATTAAAAACATGATAACTTTTCTCCTGTCAGATTTCTTTCTGTCAAAAATTCCAAATAATGGAAAAGATACTCTGTTGACGAGGCAATGAAAGAACTGACACATTCATACATTGCTGGCTGGAATGGAAAGAAAGGTATAACCCCATGCAAGGGGTTGGGAGTTTGGAATATCTAGCAAAAGTACATATACAATTACCCTTTGAGACAGCAATCTCTCTTCCAAGAATCTTTCACACAGATATAGTGACAAAAATATGAAATATCATATGCATAAAGCTATTAACTATGGCTCTGTTTGTAATAAATAAAACAGCCCAATTTTCTATCAAGTGAACTAGAATGAATAAAATATTGCACATCCATGTAGTGAAACACTGTGGAGCTATAAAAAGGAATGAGGAGGATCTTTATAAAATGTTCTAGAGTGATCACCAGGATATATTAAGTGAACAAAACTGTGTTAGGTGTATGTGTGTGCATGTGTGCATGTTCCAAAGTCAAAACCATAAGACAAGACACCTTCAATCAAGTCTAATTTCCATCCCTGTCTGTCTATGTACTGTTTTCTCCCTTGATAATAACTAATAATTTCAACAGATTTTAATTTATTATTTACTTTAAAAATGGTAAGGATATATATGTGTATGCATATACACATGCTTGTAATTTGCTATGCACACACATGGAGTTTCCTATTACTGCTGTAATAAATTGCCACAAATTTAGTGGCTTAAAACTAGATACATTTATTCTCTTATGATTCTAGAGGCAAGAATTCTGAAAGGAGCCTTGTGGGGCTAAAATCAAGGTGCTGGCAGGGCTGGTTCCTTCTGGAGGCTCTGAGAGGAAAATCCATTTCCTTGCCTTTTTCAGATTTTAGTGGCTGCTGTATTCCTTGGCTTGTGACCCCTTCCTCCATCTTCAAAATGCATCATTTCAATCTCTGCTTTCATCAGCAGATCACCTTCTTTTCTTTGTGTATCAAATTTCTCTGTCTCTCTGTTATAAGGATACTTGTGATTATATTTAGGGCCCACCCAGGTGATAATTCAGAATACTCTTCCCATCTCAAAATACTTAATCACATTTGCAGTGTTCCTTTTGCCATATAAGATAACATTCACAGGTTATATATATATATATTCATTTTTGCTTAAACTTTAAAAAATGATAAATTAAAATCTCTTGAAAATTATTACTTATAAGAGAGGGAGGAAATAGGAATGGAAACTAGATATGACTGAATGTATCTTGTTTTATGGCTTTTGACTTTGGAACAATATAAATGTTTTGTGTAACTATAAAACAAAATGAAAAAATTAATAAAAATTAAAAAACCAAAATAGAACAAATAAATCTGACTATATATCTGACTGATGGTTTAACCATATAATCTAACAGGTAATACTGTCACTTCAAAACAGATAATCAGGCTTGCCTGGTGGCGCAGTGGTTGAGAGTCCGCCTGCCGATGCAGGGGACACGGGTTCGTGCCCCGGTCCGGGAAGATCCCACATGCCACAGAGCGGCTGGGCCCATGAGCCATGGCCGCTGAGCCTGCGCATCCGGAGCCTGTGCTCCGCAACGGGAGAGGCCACAGCAGTGAGGGGTCCGTGTACCGCAAAAAAAAAAACCATAGATAATCAACAAGGACTTACTGTATAGTACAGGGAACTCTAATCTATATTCTGTAATAACCTGTATGGGAAAAGAATCTGAAAAAGAATGGATATATGTATACATATAACTGAATCACTTTGCTGTACATGTGAAATTAACACAACATTGTAAATCAACTATACTCCAATATAAAAATCAAATTAAATAGAAAAAATAAAAATAAAACTGTCCCAAGCCTTAAAAACAAACATACCAAAAACCTCACAGTAGTTTGTATCTGCCTGGTGAGGTAGACTGTAACGTCAAAGAATTACATGCCCACACACAAAATTGCACAGTATTCAATAATCATACTTTTAGTAATGATATTGTTAGTGTTGTTTGTAAACTGTTATGTACATATAGTAAGATAAAAGCAAATAGGTAAATAGGTTGATATTGGTAAGAACAAATATTTTTAGCACACACACAGAAAAAGAGACAAACATAAAATCAAAGAAGTTGAATACAATTTCTGTGATCTTAAATTTGGAAATATCAATATGAAATCATTTTACTCTTAAAAATATTTCCCAGTTCTGTCCACCAAAAAGTGTAAAAGCGATAAGCAACTCAGTAGCAATGAACATTTCTAACACTCGGACTGGAGTCTTTAAAGACCATTTCTCATTAAAGGGAACTAGGTCTCCATGGAGAAATGGCTGATTTCAGATATGAGATGTGACATGTACAAGATGAACCCAAAAGATCTTTCATAACAGAAAACAAGAGCTGCTGGGTCCTGTGAAAGGACTCAGGAGACAACTCAAAGGATTTCACTGGCCAAAGATGGGCAATTTGCACTTCAAAAATAAAAATGCCTGCAGTACACTGTAATATATAAAAATACTAAAATCCACATGCTTATAATAATACTTTTTGAAAACCCCATTGATCACCTTTGGAGGATGCTAAGGCATTAACTCATTCTAAAAATTGATAAATAAATGGAAAAAATCAGCTTTTCCTGTATGAAATGTATTTCAAGGTAACCAGATAGTTAAGGAGAGAAATTTCTCCTTTATAAAATAATTCAAGACATTAAATGTAAAATAAATGATACAATTAGAATATTACCATTTTGCAAGTTTTGATGAAATAATGCACCTAGGCAATGCTTACTAATAGCTGCTAAGAGCCACTAGGTAAAAGGCCAGTGGGGAACTCAGGTTTTTAATATTCATCTTTACTAATTTTGCCCTGGTTGTACATATGAGGCTTTTTTTTGTTTATTTGTTTTTATTATTTTTTTAACATCTTTATTGGAGTATAATTGCTTTACAATGTTGTGTTAGTTTCTGCTGTATAACAAAGTGAATCAGCTATTTGCATACATATATCCCCATATCCCCTCCCTCTTGCATCTTCATCCCCCCATCCCTATCCTTGAGGACACGGGAGGGGGAAGGGTAAGCTGGGACAAAGTGAGAGAGTAACATACGAGGGTTTTTTTAAAATTTATTTATTTAATTTATTTATTTTTGGCTGTGTTGGATCTTTGTTGCTGCGTACAGGCTTTCCCTAGTTGTGGCGAGCGGGGGCTACTCTTTGCCGCGGTGCACAGGCTTCTCATTGCTGTGGCTTCTCTTGCTGCAGAGCACCGGTTCTAGGTGCGCAGGCTTCAGCAGTTGTGGCATTCGGGCTCAGTAGTTGTGGCGCACAGGCTTAGTTGCTCTGCAGCATGTGGGATCTTCCCAGACCAGGGATCAAACCTGTGTCCCCTGCATTGGCAGGCAGATTCTTAACCACTGCGCCACCAGGGAGGCCCACATATGAGGTTTTTAGTTCAGAGGCAGGTTTCTTTTTATACTCACAGCAAGCTCAGCAGCCAGAGTAACATTGCAACATTGTTTCCTCATGCTCAGCACTCCCCCACCCACACACACACAGAGGACATGTGAGAGCCAGAGGAGAGAAAATGCTGTATACCATTGGTGGGTTCACTCTGTAGGTGAGATACAGAAAAATATGGGCTTCCTCTGTTTGTGAAGGATAAAGACACCACTTTCCTCCCATCACCTTCTGAAAGTGTTCTTGGAAATCAGATGGAAGAGATCCTTACCCTAACCCTTTGGTATGAAAATATATCTCTGAGGGAAAAGATAAGCCAGTGTGTTCAGTTTTACAAGTCAGACATGTTTCCAAGGCCCTGGGCCTCACTATCTGGTCAGTCAAAAATTGACTTCGAAGTTGGATGTCAGGTAACGAAACAAATTTCAGTGAAATTTGTTCAGAAAGCCCCAACTGTGCAGAAACATATTTTCCTCTACAGTGTCATAAAAATTTTAGAATAATGGATCAAGGTAATACCATCTAAACCACTGATTACTTATATCACCAAAAACCTAGATAACCAGACCTTATACTATATGTGATATAATAGAAAACTCACAGTACCTCCTTTGAAGTATTCTTGTCAAATAATCGACCTGCATCTAATCAAGCCTCTAGAACCAGCTACCAGTTTTTAAGAGATAAGGAACAGAAGAACATGTTAGACAATGCCACAGGGATGCAATCAGCCAAATCCAGAATATGGGAAATTCTACAGGATAAATGATGTGGTTTCTACAATAAATAAATAGCAAGAAAAAAGAGGGCAGGAGAGGAGAGATTTAGAAATTTAAAGTGCCGTAAAAGAGGTGGCAATCGGCACTTCTCTGGTGGCACAACGGTTAAGAATCTTCCTGCCAACGCCGGGGACACGGGTTCGATCCCTGGTCCAGGAAGATCCCACGTGCTTTGGAGCAACTAAGCCTGTGTGCCACAACTACTGAAACCTGCGCACCTAGAGCCTGTGCTCTGCAACAAGAAAAGCCACCGCAAGAAGGCGGTGCACTGCCACGAAGAGTAGCCCCCGCTCGCCGCAACTAGAGAAAGCCTGCACGCAGCAACGAAGACCCAACGCAGCCAAAAATAAACAGATAAATAAATTTTTTAAAAAGAAAGACCTAAAGACCTAGCAACCAACCAATTTGTATAGATAGAATTTGTTTAGATCCTGGTTTCAATATATCAACTGAGAAAAAAAAAACTATTTGTAGACTATCAGAGAAATATGAACACTGAATATTAGATGATATTAATTAATTAATGTTAAAAGTATGATAATGGTATTGTTCTGTTTTTAAAATAGAGGTTTTTCTCTCTTAGGCAAACATTTGGAAATATTTACAGATGAACTGATATGATAATTGCGATTTGCTTTAAAATAACGGATGGAGATCCAGAGGGAACAGGGAGGTAGAGAAGAAAGAAGAATGGCCATGTGCTGATAACTGTTGAAGCTGGGCCATGTGTACTTTGGGGTCTGTTATTCTATTCTCTCTACTTTGGTGTAGGATGAAGATGTCCATAATAGAAAGTGTTTTGTTTTCTTTCTTTCTTTTTTTTTTTTTTTTGGCCAAGCCACACGGCTTACAGGATCCTAGTTCCCTGACGAAGGATTGAACCCGGGCCCTTGACAGTGAAAGTACCAAGTTCTAACCACTGGACCGCCAGGGAATTCCCAGGGTTTTATTTTCTGTATTTTTCTTAAGTGAGTTCCAAGAGGATAGGACCTTGCCTCTTCCTCCTTCTGTACTAGTTTCTCTAGAGGTACCATAACAAAGGACCACAAACTGGGAGTTTAAACAATAGAAATGTATATTCTCCCTGTTCTGGAGGCTGAAAGTCCAACATCAAGGGGTCAGCAGGTTTGGTTCCTTCTAAGGGCCATGAGGGGAAGGGGAAGATCTGTTCCAGGCCTCTCCTTGGTTCATCGATGGTTATCTTCTCCCAGTGTCTTCACATCATCTTCCCTTGGTGTTAATGTCTGTATCCAAATCTTCCTTTTCTTGTAAGCACACCAATTACATGGGGTGGGGGCCCACCCTAATGACCTCTTTTAACTTAATTATCTCTGTAAAGTAATTTTGACTCTAAACACAGTCACATTCTGAGGCACTGAGAGTTAGAACTTCGATATATGAATGGGGGGGGGGCGGGTGACACAATTCAGCCCATAACACTGAACTAACCCCAGCACCTGGCATGGTGCCTGGAAAATAGAGGGGCTCTAATAACTGTTTTTTGAATGAATCAGTGAAGTTAGAAGATGGCAGCTGGGCAGCAAGACCCTGCTGCCTGAATTCTCCCCTTTCCGCAATGTCTTCTTGCTGTAGTTTTAATGACGGGGGTCCTTTCCATCTAGTCTGGGGGCCTGAGTTTGATGCTGTCGGGGCATAGTTAGCAGGAAAACAATGCAAGGCAGATCAGCACAGGGTTGGATTACCGCCACCGCAGTTCTGCGAAGCTGCATCGTAGGTGATTTAGTGTGAACATGGTTTTAGTAGCAAGACAGTCAGACAAGACTGAGTACATCACCCCAGGCAAGGTCCAATGGGACCTGACAATTGCCTGCATTCCCCAGACTTGGTGCTTTCTCCAGTCATAATCGCCCACTTAACCTCAAATGAATGAGTACTCAGAGCCCGTGCCCTCAAAGGTGATGGGGGAGACACAGGCTATCATTAACAGATGGGAGTTCCACTGAAGTGTTTAAAAGCCAATAAGGTCTCTTTAATTCAGCTGTGCACATTAATAGCCAAAATGAAACAAGAACATATCTGCAATAAAAAGGTACAATAAAATCCTTTCAGTCTCAAATACATTTAACCACTTAACTATAGATGCATTTATTCCTTTGATTTTGCCTATGATGTAAAAGAATAAGAGAAAATTAACTAATTCAAAGTTATTGAATATATGACCTATTTTAAAATTATGTTTAAAACCTCAAAATCAGGCAATTACAGCAATATTAAAGCATTTAGGATAAATGCTGTTTTGCCAGCTATTTCTTTCCTTTCCTTTTCATTTCTGGCTTGCAAATTTTAAAAAAGGCACTTCAATTCTTTAAGATAATTTTTCCCCAATTATAAATTCTTCATGTTCACTGAAGAAAATTTTGAAGACACAGAAAAGCATGAAGAAAACATTTAATCCCAACCTCAGAGAGACCTATGCTTAAACGTTCAGTATTTTCTTCCAGTTGTTCATTTAAACATTTATTCTCTATGTCATAGTTTCATCCCAATTTGGCATTATGCCAAGTCTTTTCCCCATGCCATTAGAATTTCTTGTAAATATCATTTTTTTCTCTTTACTTCTTTATTGAGGTATTTCTTGTATTCAACAAGTACACAAATCGTAGGTGTACAGATTGATGAACTTTGACATATGTATAGACCCACATAACCATCATTCCAGATCTCTATATAAAATATTTCCAACACTTCAAAGCTCCTTTTTGCCCTCTCCAATTTTGCCTATGCTTTTTTTTTAAATTGAAGATTTCTTGATTTACAGTGTTTTGTTAGTTTCAGGTATACAGCAAAGAGATTCAGTTATATATATATGTATATATATATAAAATATATATTTATGTTCTTCTTCAGATTCAATTTTGCCTATTCTTTTTTTTAAAATATTTTATTTTATTTTTTTTGGCTTTGACACATGGCTTGGGGGATCTTAGTTCCCCGACCCGTGCCCCCTGCAGTGGAAGCACGGAGTCTTAACAACTAGACCGCCAGGGAATTCCCTTGACTATTCTTGGAGCCGTTATCTCAAGTACTCTTATGTAGTTTCTTTCACTGAATGTTAGCTCTATGAGATTTATCCGTGTTTCTGAATGTTCCAGTAGTTTATTCTTTTTTTTCTAACTGCTGTATAGAATCCCATTGTTTGAAAATGTCAACAGTTACTTATTCATTTTTTTATGGATGAACATCTGTGTTTTTTCCAGTTTAGGGTTATTATGAGTAAAGCTGCTATGAACATTCTTGTGCCTGTCTCTTTCTGGACATAGGCACCTATCTCTCTTGGGTACACATCCAGTAGAATTGCTACATTCTATGATAAATGTATATTTAGCTTTGGCAGATATTGCCCACCATTTGGTAAAGCAGTATACCGATTCACCCTCCCACCAGCATCGTATGAGAGTTCCAGTTATTCCCATTCTCACCAGCACTTGGTATTGTCAGGCTTTTAAATGCTGGTCATTCTCCTGGCTGTATAGTGGTTTCTCACTGTGGTTTTAATTTGCATTTTCCTGGTAACTAAGGGTGTTGAGCACCTTTTCAATTTGGATATCTTTTTTGTGAATTGCCTGTTCAGATATTTGGCTATTTTTCTATTTGTTTGCCTGCCATTTTCTTATTTATTTGTAAGAATTCTTTAAGTATCTGGTGATCTTGACTTGAAGGGGTTACTTATATTTAAGAACTAACTAAAACTTCAGAGAGCATGGGCTTTATTATAGACTGATGGGGGTTTTCTGGGGCTTACTCTCAAAGGTTTCTGGAAGATTTTAGAAGCCTTTTCTTTGGATCATTCAGACTCCCCAGAAGAGACTCCATCAATGAAGGAGGAGCTGTGTTGATGAACCCAACCAAGAAATGGATGAAAGGAATGGGGAAAACGGGCAGTCAAGGGATTACTGGAATCAAAGAACATGGTGACGTAAATGGTGAGGGTTGGGAATTCCTTCAACCCAAATAAGGTAATAAAAGGTGGGAAAAGTTAGGAGAAAAATTAGGGTAAGAGGTGTGTTAAATGTGTGGTTTCGGGCTTCCCTGGTGGCACAGTGGTTGGGAATCCGCCTGCCAGTGCAGGGGACACGGGTTCGAGCCCTGGTCCGGGAGGATCCCACGTGCCGCGGAGCAGCTGGGCTCATGTGCCACAACTACTGAGCCTGTGCTCTAAAGACCATGAGCCACAACTACTGAGCCCGTGTGCCAGAACTACTGAAGCCCATGCGCTCTAGAGCCCGTGCTCCGCAACGAGAGAAGCCACCGCAGTGAGAAGCCCATGCACCGCAACGGAGAGTAGCCCCTGCTCTCCACAACTAGAGAAAGCCTGCATGCAGCAACAAAGACCCAACACAGCCAAAAATAAAAAAATAAAATAAATTTATAAAAAAAAAAAAAAGTGTGGTTTCTTGTGTTGGGGAGCCAGGGCAGCGGAGAGGGTGACGGTTCTTACAGTTCAGTGTTTGCTGTTCACTTGATTTCACCTGTTGCCAGGCCTGCGGGTGACCTCCAGCCACTCCTGCACCCTGCACCCCTACATGTGGGCCTCAGCGGTTCACAGGACCAACCACGTAATTTATGGGGCCCAGTGCAAAATGAAAACTCAGAGCCCCTTGTTCAAAATGTATTCAGAATTCCATGGGGGAAATGGGGAGATGTTGGTCAAAGGGTACAGACGTTCAGTTATAAGATGACTATGTTGCTGAGATCTAAGGTACAGCCTGGTGACTGTAGTTAACAATATTGAATTATACACGTGAGAGTTGCTGTGAGAGTAGAGCTTTAATGTTCTCACTGTAACAACAACAAGAAAATGGCTATTATGTGAGGTGAAGGGTGTGTAAACTAACCTTCCTGTGGTAAGCATTTTGTAATATATAATGTATATATATGTATGTCAAGTCATCATATTGTACACCTTAAACGTACGCAGTGTTGTATGTCAATTATATCTTGACAAAGCTGAAAAAAAAGTAGCTGTGGTGGGAATAATGAACCAAATCATATAAAGGTTGATGTGGTAATAACATCAAATCTGATCTTTAAACCTTTATATCCAAATTCCTGCTGGCAAGAAACATAGTCACCAAAAGGCCAGGCTTTAAAAAGTATTTAAAATGTCCAGGCAAGGGAGAAAGTATTTATGTCTGGACTTAACAGAGTGAGTGAAAATTTTCTTCGAATCCATTGAATGAGGGGATTTACTCCACATTAAAAAAAGAAAAAAAAAGAATTTCAACATAGGAAGAGCAGAGTATTCATCCACAAGCTGCAGGAACATGAAGCCGACCCTTGCGGTACAATTTCTCAAAAGAATAACCTCCCCTTGCCCGTTTGAGGGAGGTGGTGTAAGATGGAGATATTTAAGAGAAGAATCAACCTGGTGGTCCCTCTGGCCGGGAGGCAGTTCCCCCATCCCCTCGCCCTTGGTTTTGAGGCCACCTAAGAGGTAACTGCTGGGTTCTGGGCGAGCCCTCTCTCCTCTCAGCAGCCTCTCTCTGAACTTCCTTAAATCAATGCTCTCTCCTTCCTCTTTCTGTTAATCTTTTTTAAAAAATGGATGCAAATTTCTCATCCATTGTTGTCTTTCATGTTCTCTGTCCTCATGGGTGAACATATTCCTCATTTACTTACTATAATTTAGTGGGATTTTAGGGGGAGCGGAGTTCAGTGCCTGAGATTGGTCTGCCACTTAGGGCCTTGAAGAGCAATCCACCAAGAGGGGACAACAGCAAGCTCATAAGGGGCTTTTGGTGATGCGTTGAATCTCTCTGCTGCCCCAGCTCTGGAGCCAGGCTGCAGGGCTCCTATCCCAGCTCTCCAGTCAGCAGCCGCATGACCTGCGCATGTTACTGCTTCTGTTATGCCTTAGTTTTCTCAACCGATGCTGAAAGCTTGGCCTTTGTGCACGGGTGCTGAATCGAGTCTCGGAGACAGTTTTAGGTGAAGTAGAAAAGAGTAGCTTTATTGCTTTGCCAGGCAAAGGTGGACGTAGCAGGCTCGTGCCTTTCAAAATTGTGTGCCCCCAACCTGGGAGGATTTGATGAGGAGTCTTATAGCAACAGTTCCAGGGTGGAGTTGCTGATAAGATTAGGGTGTGTGCAGGGGCTGCACACCTCTCATCTCTCAGGTGAATCTTCTTAATGAGCTTCTCACCCCTTTAATCTCACCCCAGGTGGTTTCTTGGCTGCTCCTCCCTTGATTAGCAACTGTTTGAATCTGCCCTTTAGAACTCAGGGAAGGTCATGGAGGCTGGAGTCTGTCCCCTACAAACAAGAAACAGGGGACAGAAAGACTTCCGTGCCCTGGAGTCCCACAGGGTCCTGCTTGGTTTCACTACCTCATAGTATTGTTAATACAACACTATGAGTTAGTATCTGAAAACCCAAAAAAGTTTCTTATTGAGATGAAGAGGGGAAGGTGAGTCTCTGATGACTGGAGCAAACAACACCTCTGTGGGGTACTTCCCCCAGAAACGGGAACAGTCAGTGGGCTTTGAAAAGGAGTGAGGGTCTGCTTACAGCTTGGGAACACTTCTCATGTTGCTTTTTGTAGATTTTGATCACTTGATGTATGGTCAGGCCATTCAAGGTGGCTGTTCTCTTGCTCTCTGTACATCCCCTGCCCGACCAGTGCCTGCTTCACTACACCCTCCTCACCTGACTGACCTTCCTGCATACTTGCCCCAGGCCCCAGCTGGTGATTGTTCTTATCAGAGGGGTGGTGAGGGGCGTGCCCCCCTGCTAGTCTCTCTGGTAACTGATGAGCCAACCTGACGTCAATTCTCCTGTAACTGGCAATCTCTCCTTCCCCCTTGGGAGCGAAGACTGCTGCCATGTTCTGCCCATCTTCTGCCACACACGGTGGGGTGTCTCTCCAGAACCTTCCTTCCCCCTTCCATTAATCTACTGATGTCTCCTTTGCTGACTCTGGGCTCTTTCTTCCATCTTGAAGCTGGGCAAGTACAGTCCTTGTAGGTCTGCAGGATGCAGCCCAACACTTGGTTTACCAGGTTGACCTTGGCCCAGAATGTGGAAGAACAAGCCACTACTTCCTCATCTGAACTGTTTGTGGAACCACCCTCTTCCCTCTCCCCACTTCCGTTTGGGCTTCTGGTTCAGGTCTGCAGGTCTGGAGGGTCCAGATCTGACCCCACCTTCCCAGAAGTTCAGTTACTGACAAAGGTTGTCAGCGACTGGGATCCCACTGGTATGAGGGGCACGTGTGCTGACCAAGGCTCTTTTGGTTACTAGTGACAGAAACCCAGATATTATAAGGTTAATTAAGAAAGTTTTGGCTAAAGTAAATAATCCATGATGAGGCAGGATGGAGCAGGCCTCAGAGACAACAGAAACTCATTCTCTCTGGATTCATATCTCGGCTTCTGCCTGTGGGTGACTCATTCTCTCACTCTAGTGTGTACAACAGGGGCCACGGCCACTAGAGCTTCAGGATTCGAGCCGGGCAAGCCGCTCTACTATCTTCTACACGGTTGTGCTTATGGCTTTGTGAAGTAATCTATAGAGTTAACAGACCTAGAAGTGCATGCATGCATGGGGGCTAGGGTTTCATTTTAAAGGATAAAGGGTGACTCTGTAACACATCTGAGAGCATTCTTATCTCCTTGGACCTTGAGTGACAATAAGCAAAAAGTGAATGACAGGGAAAATCAGAGTACAGCAGAACACCATCTGCATGGACTTTTTCTCTTAGTCCACTGGGGCAGGCTTTGAAATGAGCTGCGTAACTCACGAGCGTTGGAAAAATTCTGGAGCAGAGGTGATTTTCTGTACTGCACCTGAATAAACAAAGGTTCATGAGGTTGCGTCTTCATTTCCCCTTCATCAAAAGTCGATGCCCTTCTTAAAAGGGATACTCATGTTTCTAAATTCATATTTCCCCTAACATAAGAGCAATTTAATATTATTCTGATGCCACTTGAAAGAAGAGGTAAAATTCCTAGATCATTGGAAGAAATAATATACACTCCAGAAAGAAAAGAAACCAGGAAATGTAAGCTTCTGAGGAAGTGAATGGAAAAAAAAACTGGAGTCAAAATATTGTTTACTAGAACAAAAAGGTAGCAGAGAAGAAAGAAAGTGAAGAACCCGGGTAGTACATGAAAAACACAACTGAATGAGAATCTAAAAGACCTCCTGGGAAACAAACACAGGATACCTGATAGATAGATAGATAGATAGATAGGTATGGATTAATGGATCCAGGCATGACCAAGGTGGCTTCCTAGATGGCATAGAGTTGAGTGAATATTATCTCAGACCCAATCACAGATGTCCACCCCTGCTGACTTACAGAAAGACAAGTGGCCCAGCTTAAAAGAGACCAGAAAGAATTTTTATTTTAGTTAATTTAGTTTAGTCTATTTTATTTTATTTTTTGGCCGCACCATGCAGCAAGCAGGATCCTAGTTCCCCAACCAGGGATCGAGCCTATGCACCCTGCAGTGGAAACACGGATTCTTAACCACTAGACTGCCAGGGAAGTCCCCAGAAAGAATTTTTAATATTTGTAAATTATTAGGCAAGAGACTGAAGGCCTAAGGAATATGCATGGTATTGTTGCTACTTCTTGCAAGCCGTCTGTGGGACTTTGGGAGAGAAATTGAGGGCAGGAATGGTTTTCTACCAGATGGTATGAGGGCATTTGGCCTTCTGGACTTTCACATAAAGGGCTAGAATCAGGTATTTCTAACTAGAGGGGAAGTGGATCCCACAAAGATAGGAAAGAACAGCCTTGCTCAGAGACTAGCTGACCTGCTCAGGAGGATTCTAAAGTAAAGTGTATTAAATTTTTTTTTAAATAAAGAGATGTACAAAGATGAAAACAAAAATGATTCAGAAGTCCACTGTGCAGAATAAATCTTAATATTAAACAACAAATAGATAAAATAACCCGTGCACTTGTGAGAAAAGTTCAAATAGTACCTGAGACGTTTTTATACAAAATATGGGTGAGGATGGAGGGGGAAAAAAAACCAAGTGTGACATGGTGGGCAATAAGTGGGCAAGAGGTTCCCAATGATTCTCATGAAGAAAGTGGTTGAGAAGCAAGATGATTATGATGGCCTCAGTTTCCCTGATGTGCAGAGTATGGCCAATAAGGTAAATTCACAGTTTTAATTAACTAAGACTGGTATGTTGAAGTTCAAAAGTAGAATATGATGTAAGAGCTTTCTTTATTCAAAAGAAATATATATTAGGTAGCATACCATGAATATGTGCAGCAACCTTCATGAACTCAATGTATTTATCAAGCACATGTAATCTGCCAGGAATTTTTCTAGATATTGGAATCCAATACCTACTCTCAAGGAGCTTATAGTCTATGATCTCAAGTTGCTTTTTGAATTCAGCCTGGTATAAATAACCCCAGATTGTTCTAGTGAGTAAATAAGGACACCCCTGCAAGAAAGCTGTGTTAATTCTCTGAAGGATTTGAGATGTGATCAGTCTTTTTTGAAAACACACACACAGAAGAGGGAAAGAAGGGTGCAGAACCAGAGGTGACTTTGCACGGTTAGACAGATATGTAAAAATGGAATCAGGAAGATTAAAGTCCAACAGGAGATGGGGCTTGATTTTTTTCTAAGTAAACATTATTGAATGACCCCATATATACCCCAAAGCACAGCAATCACAATTATATCACTCGTTCATTTTCACAAATTGAACACACCCATGTAACCAGCATCCAGATCAAAAAAACAGAACACAGCCAGCATCTCCAGAAACCTCGTTATGGCTTCTTCTAATCATCACACACCCCATCCCGCACCCTTGGCTGCGGCTAACTGCTATCTTGACTTCTAACACTATACCTTACTTTTGCCAAAAGTAGTTCACTTTCTTAAAACTACTTTGCTCAGGTAAAACCTGCACATATTTAAGTGTGAAATTAAGCACCACCCAGTCAAGGTACTGAACATTTATTTCCATCATCCCTAAAATTTTCCTATGTTTCTTTGTAATCCATCCCTCCTACTACTCCTGTCCCTAGGTGAACTCTGATCTGTTTCTGTCACTATGTTAGTTTGCATTTATTAGAATTTTATACAAACGGGATCCTACAATAAATGGGATCATATACCCTTTCTTTTTTTTTTTTTTGTCTGCCTTCTTTTACTCAATGTAGTGATTTTGAGATTCATCCATGTCGTTTCATAAGTCAGTGGTTTGTTCCTTTGTATGGATGAGTAGTATCTTATTGTATGGCTATAACGGAATTTGTTTATCCATTCACCAGCTGAAAGACATTTGGGTTATTTACTGGCTTATAGTTATTACAAATAAAGTGGCTGTAAACATTCATGATCAAGTCTTTGAAGAAATATAAGCTTTCATTTTTCTTGGGCAAATACCTAGAAGTGGAATGGCTGGGTCATATCGTAGGTGTGTGTTTAACTTTTCAAGATGTGGCCAAACTGCCTTCCAAAGTGATGTGTGGGAGGGCCAGTTGTGCCCATTCTCACCACTACTTGCTATTATCAGTCTTTTTAAAGTTTAGTTATTCTAGTGGATGTATAGTGGGGTCTCATTGGGGGTTTAGATTGCATTTTCCTGATTACTAGTGATGTGAAGCATCTATTCATGCCCTTCTTGGCCATTTTAATATATTCTTTTGTGAATTGTCTGAGTGATTTTTTTTAATGCCAAGATCAGCAAAAGGGACTTCTGCAAATGTTCAGAGGCAAGAGAAGGGAGAGTGGACCATAGATGCAGTGTTGCTGGATAATAAGGACAATGCAGACTCTTATCTTGCTTTAGTTTTCGATTTCAGGGGGAAAAGCTTAAACCTAAAAGGAGGAATGGCAGCCTGCATATAGGAAGAAATAGCAGATCCATAAAATGAATTGGAGAGTAGAGACCTAGTGGTCCACCAATAATCATTTCCCCCCCTTTCTTTAGAATCTCCAAGTTTTAGTTCAATATAGGGTGACCAGCCTCTCTTTTTGCCCAGGACTGAGGAGATTCCTAGGATGCAGGACTTTCTAGAAAATACTTAGGTAAACCTAGGGAGAAAGACTTAGGTAAACCTAGGGAGGTCCTTGGCTATCCAAAATGAAGATGATTATCTCCCAGGCTCCCTTTCAGCTAGATGTGGCCATGCAATTAAGTTATGACCAGTGAAATAAAAGCAAAAGTGATGTCTGAACTTTCTGGGGTGTTCACGGAAAGGGCATGCCCTCCCTTTCCTTCCTTTCTGTCTTCCCACTGGCTGAAATGAAGAAGTGAGAGCAGGAGCAGGCATGCCCATCCTCATCTGTGAGATAGAAGCTGCTGGTTAAGAATGCCAGAGCAACAGGAGAGAAGGACGCAGAGCCCCTGATTATTACGACATTGCCATAACAACCAGAGGTGCCTACCCAGCTTTTACGTAAGAGAGAAGTAAACCTCGATTTTGTTTAAGCTCTTTATTTTAGACCTCCTTACAGCTGCCTACATAATATAGTATACAAGAGCTAAAGTAGGTAGGCTAAATGATTTCAATGGATATAAATGTTTTCAATCTTCAAAAAGAAGGCATAAACAAACCCCAAACTGGTGAGTTTGATGACAATATTGGGTTATTTTTCTACAGTGGATCAATAAAAGGATGTTGTGAGTCACTTAAAAAGGCAGCAGAGATTGCTATGCTCGAACATCGTTGCACCAAGAATTAGTCTTGTTGAACTTGTCTTAGTTTCACTCTTTTGAGATGGTTGTTATACTGGTAGGTCAGCAAAATGTGTGCTTGTAATAAGGCTACTGACAAGAACACACATGGCATTCATGCAGACTTGTTCTGGGTATAAGAACAACTAGATGGATGAAAAACCAGTCGAACAATCATACCCAGAGGGTGTTGAGTATGCATCAACATCAGCTTGGAAGGAAATTTCAAGAGGAAGCTCTGATCTAGCTAAATATTTTATCAGTGATTTGGATGACTAGATAGTGAAGAACTCATCCTATTGGCAGAAGACAAGACAGTAAATACTAATGAAGACAGAATCAGGACTAAAAGCTCTTGCTGGCAGAATGAAACTAACAAAGTGAAGTGATAAATGTGTGTTCATGCATTCAGACTGAAAAAAAGCCCCCATCCAGTAAGATAAGAAATGGGGGAGATATGAATTAGTATTAAGTATTTTAGGTGACGGCTCAAAATGAGTCAACAGGACAAAGCTGGAGCAGTCCTGGCTGACTCTGTTAACAGGGTGACAGCGTCTGCCATGGGGGGTATGGCTCTGCTAGCAATGTTCAAAGTGGCAGTTCTCATGCCACGATTTGAAAGACATAGAGGCACAGCTTGAAGAAGGAGTGGAGGAGACATGGAACCAATCTCCAATACTGGCGGGCTAAGCTGTGGAGTTCTAACTCTACACAGCCATGGCCCTGGTCCCTCACTCTGACGTTCACACTTCACTCACATTTGTCTGACTATCTACCTGCTCCTGAGCTTCAGCTTGCCACTCTATTCCTGTTGCTTATCTTCACATATAGGTTCATCCTGCTGCTCTCAGCTTTGGGAACATTGTCTTTCCGACCTGAGCCCTTGATGTCAAGGAGATTGGGTGGACACAAGAGTGGAGAAGCTAAGTGTGAGCAGTGGTAATGGTCATGCCCCAAGCACTTCCTCTTAAAGCAGTGTCTTTTCAGATTGTGAGATGCATCAAGAAGGTAGTCAAAAGTAGCAACTTCTTTTTTTTTGGCTTCGCCGCATGGCTTGTGGGATCTTAGTTCTGCAACCAGGGATTGAACCTGTGCCCTCAGCAGTGAAAGCACAGAGTCCTAACCCCGGGACCACCAGGGAATTCCCAAAAGTAGCAACTTTTTTTTCTTTAACTAAACTTATTTATTTTATTTATTTATTTTTGGCTGTGTTGGGTCTTCGTTGCTGTGCGTGGGCTTTTCTCTAGTTGCGGTGAGCCAAGTCTACTCCTCCTTGCGGTGCACAGGCTTCTCATTGCAGTGGCTTCTCTTGTTGCAGAGCTTGGGCTCTAGGCACGCGGGCTTCAGTAGTTGTGGCATGTAGGCTCAGTAGTTGTGGCTAACGGGCTCTAGAGCACAGGCTCAGTAGTTGTGGTGCACGGGCTTAGTTTCTCTGTGGCGTGTGGGATCTTCCCGGACCAGGGCTCCAACCCGTGTCCCCTGCATTGGCAGGCAGATTCTTAACCACTGCACCGCCAGGGAAGCCCAGTAGCAACTTTTTAATATGCTTTTTTCTCTGAATTGTAGAAATTGCTGTGCTTCTGAGGCTTAATGGGGAATATGGGGCAGTATGATGAACTACATACCTTAAATAGCCCTCCCAAAGAAACTAAAACTGCTGAATAAAATTTTAAAATATGGGGCTTCCCTGGTGGCGCAGTGGTTGAGAGTCCACCTGCCGATGCAGGGCACGTGGGTTCGTGCCCCGGTCCAGGAAGATCCCACATGCCGCGGAGTGGCTAGGCCCGCGACCCATGGCTGCTGAGCCTGCATGTCCAGAGCCTGTGCTCCGCAACGGGAGAGAGGCCACAACAGTGAGAGGCCCGCATACAGCCAAAAAAAAAAAAAAAAAAAAATTTAAAATATGTGTATTTAAAAATGCATCACTGAGCTTGCAGGAAAAAGGCCTCACAAGCCAAAAATGAAACGAAATTTAAATCCAGAGAGGAAAGATAACCCTGAGGTTGGTTTTCACCTTGAGACCATCAGCCCAACCCTGGTGACCCTGAGCTTTCACTAGGTAGCCCTTCAGGATAGAAAAACAGAAGCTAAAATCCGTGGCCTGCCCAAGTGTAGAATCTAAAAGGATATCCTGCATAAACTTGGGAACCCCAAGGAACATAGCATTGATGTAAAGATAAATTACAAAGAAATTCACCCTAATGAAAAAGACAACAAGGAAATTTATCTTGACTTTGGCATTGGGTAGAGGGAGAAAAGTCTTCCTGGTAAGGTGTAATCCTCAGCAGGCCTCATGTGAGTTTTGGCTTGTATTCAACTATCTACAACGTTCTAAAAAACCTCAGTCTAAAAAGTTAAAGTAATCTCAGATCCTTAAAGAAACAAGCCAAATCTTTTATGAGAGAATATAGCTTAAAGTCAGACCTTAAAGAATTTCCACAAAGTTCCAAAGAACAGGAGCTCACCGTCAAGTATTACAGAATATACAGGAAAACAGGGCAACCTGAATGAGAGTTAGCAGACAGCAGACTCAATCTATAAAAGCTTGTATTAATTGGAATTATCAGATACTAAATATAAAATAAATTTGCTTAATTTGTACATAGAAATAAAAAAGAGGAGTGAAATATGACTAGAGAAAAAGAGCAATTAAAAATAACCAAGCATAATTTTAAAAGACCAAAAAGAAGTTCTAGAAATGAAAAATATAATAAAGGTTCAAGAACAAGGCAAAAGGTCAATAAAAAAGTAGATGTTTTAAATAATGCTATAAACCAACTAGACCTAATAGTCATGTGTATAACATTCCATCCAATTGCAGAATATATATTCTTCTCAAGTGCACATGGAACATTCTCCAGAATAGAATATATGCTAGGGCATGAAACAAGCCCCAATAATAGAAATCAATATTGAAATCACACAAAATATATTAACCAAACACAGTGGAATGAAATTAGAAATCAGTAATAGAAGAAATGTAGGATATTTACAAATATGTTAAAATTAAAAAATATACTCCTAAATAACCAAAGGGTCAAAGAAGAAATCACAGGAGAAATTAGAAAACACTTTGAGATGAATGAAAATGAAACACAAGCAGGGGTAGAGGGAAATTTATACCTGCAAATGCCTATATTTAAAAAAAGAAAAGAAAAAAGAAAATATCCCATATCAAGAGCCTAATCTTCTACCTTAAGAAATTAGAGGGCTTCCCTGGTGGCGCAGTGGTTGGGAGTCTGCCTGCCGATGCAGGGGGCGCGGGTTCGTGCCCCGGTCTGGGAGGGTCCTGCGTGCCGTGGAGTGGCTGGGCCCGTGGGCCGTGGCCGCTGGGCCTGCGCGTCTGGAGTCTGTGCTCCGCGGCGGGAGAGGCCACAACAATGAGAGGCCCGCAAAGGAAAAGAAAAAAAAAAAAGAAATTAGAAAAAGTGGAGCAAACTTAACCCAAAACAAGCAGAAGGAACAAAATCATAGAGACTAAAGAGAAAATAAATAAATAGAAAAACAAAAGAGAAAATCAACAAAACCAAAAGTTTTATTGATATGAAATGTCAAAAAATTGACAAAACTTGAGCTAGACTAACAAGGAGAAAAGAGAAGATTCAAATTGCTAAAATCAGGAATGAAAGTGGAGATATCACTTATAACCTTTCAGAAATAATACAGTCTTATAAGGGAATATAATGTTGTATGTTCCATCACTTAAGTCCAGGCATTCAGTAAAACAATAAAATTAAAAAACAATTAAAAAAAACAAAGTAGATAAACTAAATAAAATGAACAAATTACTAGAAAGACACAAACCACCAAAACTGATTCTAAAAGAAAGAGAAAATCTGAATAGAACTATAAGAAGTAAAAGATGGAATTATCAGTAAAAGAAAAAGCAAACAAACAAAAAAAAACTTTCCACAAAGAAAAACCAAGTCTCACATGACTTCGCTAGTGAATTCTACTAACTTTTAAGGAAGAATTAACACCAATTCTTAACAAACTCTTCCA
Organism: Mesoplodon densirostris; assembly: GCF_025265405.1. NCBI lineage: Eukaryota > Metazoa > Chordata > Mammalia > Artiodactyla > Ziphiidae > Mesoplodon > Mesoplodon densirostris. The sequence continues at coordinate 50,940,054 of NC_082675.1, forward strand.
AAAATTAGAAGAGATGGTACACATCTCAACTCATTCTACAAGGACAGTATTACCTTGATACTAACATAAAGCAAAGATATCACAAGAAAAGTACAGACCAAAATCCCTTGTGAATATAGACTCAAATATCCTCATCAAAATACTAGCAAACTGAATTCAGCAGCATATAAAAAGGATTGTACACCATGATCAAATGGGATCTTTCATAGGGTTGCAAGTTTGGCTTAAGGTATGAAAAACAATCAACGTAAAACTGTATTACTAGAATAAAGGACAAAAAACACACAATCATCTCAATAGATGTAGGTAAGCTTTTGACATAATCTAACAGCATTTCATGAAAAACCACCAAACAAACTAGAGATAAAAGAGAAAGTACTCAATTTATTAAAGCCCATCTATGAAAACTACATAGCTAACAACATCTTCAATGGTGAAACACTGGATGTTTTCCCCCAAGATCAGGAACAAGTCACTGCTATTCAATATTATACTGGAGGTTCTAGCCAGGGCAATTAAGTAAGAAAAAGAAATAAAAGGCATCCACATTGGATAGGAAAAAGTAAAACTCTCTCTATTCACAGATGACATGACCTTACATACAGAAAATCCTGAGACATTCACACACACACACACACACACACAAATATTAAAACTAATAAATACATTCATCAAAATTTCAGGATACAGTTTCACCATACAAAAACTCTATTTCTGTAAATAAGCAATAAATAATCAAAAATAGAATTAAGAAAAAAGTACATTTACAATAACAATAAAAAGAATAAAATACTTAGAAATAAATTTAACAAAAGAAGACTTGGACACTAAGAACTACAAAACATTACTAAAAGAAATTAAAGAAGACCTAAATAAAGACATCCCTTGATCATCACATTGGAGGTTAGGATTTCAACATATGAATTTGGGGGAGACACAAATATTTCATTCATAACAGGCACCAAGATAATCCAATAGGAGAAAGAATAATCTCTTCAGAAAATAGAGCTGGGATAATTGGATATCCAAACACAAAAGAATGAAGTTGGACTCTTATGCCATATTAAAAAATTAACTCATTGATTTAAGACCTAAATGTAAAAGTTGAAAATATAAAATTCTTAAAAGAAAACAGGAGCAAGTCTTTGTGACCTTGGAATAGGCAATGTTTTCTTAGATATGATGTGAAAAGCACATGTGACAACAGAAAAAGCAGATAAATTGGACTTCATCAAAACTTAAAAAAAAAATGTGCTTCAATGGACACCATCCTGAAAATGAGAAGACAACCCACAGAATGGAAGAAAATATTTATAAATCATATAGCTTATATGGGACTTGTATCTAGAGTATATAAAAATCCCTTATAATAAATAATAAAAAGTAAATAAATAAATATTTAAATAAATAAAATAAGTAAATAAATAAAAATAACCCATTTTTTTAATTGGGTAAAGGATTTGACTAGAGTTTTCTCAAAGAGAAATACATCAGTGAAAGTATCAAAACATAGTTAGTGACTCTAAACTTTGTTAGACTTTCTAGAAGAAATAGAAATATTATATACAATCTCCAAATTACTAGATGGGTAAAAATAAAGTAAAAGGAGAAAAGCAGAATGAATTTTTTTAAAAGACAAAAAAGGACACCAGAAACAAAACCAGAAAAATAGGAAGTATAAAATAAACGTAGGAATAGATTCAAATATAATTCTAAATAGAATAAACTCAGTCTTGAAGACAATGTTTACTGCAGAGACTTTTAAAATCTAGTTATATGCCATTTTCAAAAGACATACCTAAACATAAGGCACAGAAAGCTAAAAATGAAAGGACAGAAAAAAATACCCAGAACACAAAAATAGGTGGTATAACTGTATCAGTGTCAGACGAAATAGATGTTAAGGTGAAACTAAAGGACACAGATTTCCTGTCAATGTAAGGAAGAAATTTATAAGGGACCTATAAGAAAAGTGGAATGAGTGACCTCTGGAGTCATTGAATTCCCCATACTTTGAGAAATTCAAATCTGAGGTGATGACCACTCGTAAGTGTGTTAGGGAGGACATTAAACCATCACAGAATGGTTGGGATTTAATGACCATACGGTTTCTCTGTATCCTGAAGTCCTAATATGTTATCTGATTTTCCAGTTGTCTTTCAAATTATTTCATTTTCTCATGTCTACAAGATTTTCTGATTAGCCACATATCAGAAGGAAGTTCTGAAACTCCTGTCTCATTATGAACCTTCACCTCTAAAGTATAAAGTCTGTGGCACATATGTGTATATGTAAGAGTGTGATTTATGTGTGTGTTAGACTTATGTGTACACACATGTCCATTGTTAGGACTTCACTTTCCTCTGCTTTAAGATTTGTCTTCTAACAATTTTTCTGAAAGGGAGGTTGAGAAAACTCCCAGAGGAAACTATTAATGTCCTATCTTATCTAACAGACAACAACAGTTAGTTGTCTGAGTTACTAACAGATATGCAAAGAGAGATAAACATTGCAAAGCCTTCAGAACACACAACACATTTTGAGGATGTGGGCTGGGTGGCAGCTGTTTGGCAATAGCGTTCAGCTGTTCTTTTGCAATACAGATCCTCAGGTTTTAAACTGCCAGATCAAGATCTATCCAAAAAATTCTCAAAAAATTTCCTGGAAGATGTCTGGGGCTGGGAGTGGATAGAGCCTGCTCTACCTGCTCCAAGATACTCCCAGGGTGGGACCCAGAGAATAGGGTCCCACCCTGGGACCCTAAAAATAGGTGGGATCCTATTTTTAACAAGCATCTCTAGAGGATTCTGAATCACACTAAAGATTGAGAAACATGAATTTAAGGGATCTCAAGATTTTAGTATAAAAGAGGTGAGTTCTTTTTCCATGCTTTTAAATACCAATTTCTTTAAAATATCCCTTGATTGTCTTTTTTTAATTCTAATTGGTGACACAGATTATAGAGACATTTGGAGGTAGTATTCTCACTTTAGTTTTTGGTGAAACCATCTTGTGTCTTTTTTTCCAGTCATATTTCATTTATTCTCATCAACTTTAAAAGGAGATCATGTCATTATTCACTGTGATGGCAGGAATCTGGCCTTCGTGGTCTAAATGATCTAGGGGTATACCTACAGGAAAAGGACAAAAATGGTCATGGTTTTACTTTCTTTGCTGGTATAGATACCTAGGTTAGGGGATGTGAGTTCTATGATCCTAAAAGAAAGTATAACAGTAGTCTCAAGAAGACAAACCAAGCCAGCAAGAAGCTCATTGTAAATGTGATCAAGTTGCAGGAGAAGCCAAAAAGAGAGAATGAAAAGAATGAATTTCAACTTCTATAATCATTTACTAAATAAATAATTTGAAATATTTATTCAAAAATTATTTTTAAATGACAGTAATGGACAATGATTAGTACAAAGGTAACTTTAGGCTGGAAAAAAGTAATTTTCAGCAAAAAGAGGCAATAGACCAAAGGAAAGGCTGACTTTCTTTCCTCCTCACAAAGTCACAGAATTTAATTATTTTTTACCAGAGGTGAAAAAATAAATAGCTTTTACCTTACACAGTCTCATCAGACACAAAATAAATGATTGAATGCAATCTGGCTTACTAAGAATTCATTACGGGGCTTCCCTGGTGGCACAGTGGTTAAGAATCCTCCTGTCAGTGCAAGGGACCTGGGTTTGAGCCCTGGGCCAGGAAGATCCCACATGCCGCGGGGCAACTAAACCCATGCACCACAACTACTGAGCCTGTGCTCTAGAGCCTGCGAGCCACAACTACTGAGGCCGGAGTGCCACAACTACTGAAGCCCGCATGCCTATAGCCCATGCTCTGCAACAAGATAAGCCACCGCAATGAGAAGCCTGTGTACCACAACGAAGAGTAGCCCCCGCTGGTTGCAACTAGAGAGAAAGCCCACGCGCAGCAGTGAGGACCAACGCAGCCAAAAATAAATAAATAAATAAATAAAAATAGAATCCATTACATAAGAGCCATTTAAGATTTATTCTTTAGCCTGACCACAAATGCCCTCCTATAGATTGAAGCTCTCTGAGAAATAATTATGTTCCTCTTGTATGTACCCCACATGTCTTCAACACTGTTGATCATGTAACAGGATATCAAAAATATCCTGGTTGATTAAATAATTGACTGCTTTCTGAACAGCACTCATTGTGAACTTACATATCCTTATGAAATTTCACTATACTAAGTTAAAGAGAAAGCTCTAAAAGCTTCTTGAGGGCAAAAACAACTCATTGGGAAAAGGATGAGAATCGTATTGGCTTTCAGATTTTCTACCTTTAGGCTGGACTACCATAGAACAATGCCTTCAAAATACTAACAGAAAATTGTTTGGAACATAGAATTCTATATCTAGCCAATTTACCAGTATGCAAATCACATTGAAAGAATTCAACATTTACCTCCCTTTATGGAAAAAAAATCAGTTGAGTATATGCTTTAAGAAAATGAAAATTGAAATAAAAAAAGATGAAGATATAAAATCAAAAAATTAATGGCCACAACTCAGAATAGCAATAAAAAGAATCCCTACGCTGTTGGTTGGGCAGCAGGTATAAAGGCAATTTGTTCAAAGTGAAACACATAGTTAGAAGACTTGCAGATAAATGTATTTGATAGGAAAATGAATTCACCTTAACAAATAAGTATTATTTTAAAAGTTATATGAACTTAGTAATAGAGTGAAGGTGATTGTTTCTTCTGTCAATAAGAAAAAAGTAAGGCAAACAGAAACTCTCTGAAAAATAAAAAGCTCTATAGCAAAATCACAGCCTATATAAAACAAATTAAATGTAACATGATTCTGAATAGCTTATGGGGTGTAATGAAGGATAAAACATTCTATCTTGGTTTTTGAAATATTATTTTTGAATCTATACATATTTAGGAAAAGCCTAAGTACATTTCCTTCTCCACAAGTCTACCTACATTTCTTGATTCTGCAGAAAATAATATGCACACAATTTTAGTATTTCAAGCACCCTTTACTGGATTTTACTTTTTTGAATCAACTTATACACAAAGCATAGAAAACCTAATTATAGTTCCAAAACAGAAGGAAATGTTATAAACCTTTATAATGTATAAGTTACGAGATGGAAAGGGAAGAGAGGATGTAAAAGTGTGAGGGTATACATATCCTCATTTTTTATAATGAAGACTTGAGAGATACTACATAAAGCTGAGTGGCCAAGAAAGTACTTTCTTTTTATAATTTAAGGTTATAAATTAAGCCAGTAGAGGAAGTACTTATAATACAACTAACAAAATATTGAAAATAGGAGGGAGACAGAGGTGGTGTTAATGAGCCCAATTCCTATTCTTTGATATGTGGAAATCAATAAAAAACTTGTGTGTGGTAGATGTTATTGTTTCCAACTTTTTGCTCCTTCTATGTAGTAGGTTATACATCCACTCTTTCTGTCATATGATTTTTGCCATACCTCCTGATAGGGCAAAGATAGTTTCATGCCTATCCCCATCAACTCTGGGCTCGGCCATATGAATTATTTTGAACAATGAAATGTGGGTGGAAGTGACACTGGTTAGCTCTGAACAGAGGCTTTCAGAAGTATCATGTGTTTCAGTTACTTTTCTTCAGCTGTGGCCCTCTGCCGTGGGAAAAGCATATCCCAAATAATGAAGGACGCTCCTTTAGCCCAAGACCCAAGATAAAAAGACACATAGAGTCAAGCCAAACCAAGTCCAGCATGGTGGCAGCCAATGATTTTTGAGCTTGCAATAAGTTTGTTGTAAACAATGACTTGGGGATTGTTTGTATGGCCACAAAAATTGACACACACTGTCTAAAGTTGATAAATCAAGAATTGGAACTATACTATTTAGAATTAGGGGAGATATCCATCAGAGAGGTGGGGTGGCAACAACCAAAAAGAATTAATTAAAGGTAGTTACCTTTGGGGATGCTATTGGGTGGAAAAAATTTAAGCCTTTGTTTCATATCTTCCTATCCTATTTGAATTTTTTATCATATGTATTTTATATATGTATGTATTACATTTATATTTAAAATGTGCATCTACAGTGCATACCATCTAGGAGGTGATATAAGCCATAGACACATAAAACATTATAGCTATCATATCATGAGGCAGCTAATTTGTGTGGGGAAAAAAATGCCCCAGATGATGAAATTATACGAATTCAAAAAGAAAAAGGAGAGAGAGAGAGAGATCAACCCAACCGAAGAGGTGGTAGATGGTAAAGAAAATTGCACTGCGAAAGAATCCATAGGGATGAAGATAGGTGGAGGAAAGTAGGCAAGGAAGAAATAAACAGCATAATAAATCTGGAGAGAGGGAACACTGAAGTGGGTGTGGTATGACTGGAGCAGAGAATTCTTATGGGGGAGCTGTGGGCAAGAGGGCTGGGACTGATGAGAATGGGACAAGATTGTGAAGGGCTTGAGTAATGCGTGAGTGGACAGAATGGCTTCATGAACTTGGTGTTTCAGGAAGGCCAACATGGCAGGGCAGTGTAAGACAGACTGTATTCAGAATGCTCAGAGCTAGTAGAAACTGTCTCAAGGGTCACTTAGCCAGGTGGTGTGGCATATGTGAGGGTATTGCTCTTAGTCACATAGCTTCTGTTACCACATCTTCCTTTGGGCCTAAAGCTATAAAAGCAGTGCCTCACTCCTTTGCTAGAAATGTGTAAATAATTATTCAGATAGACTGGTGCCCTGTGGGACTGGGAAGCTATGACTAGGGGAAAGAAGGGGCCACAAAAAGGTATTTTATAAATCTCTCAAAACCACTCTTAGCTGGAAAAGACCTGCATCTTCTCCTCCACCCTGTGCTACTTACCAAGTTTTTTTCACTGAGTCTTCCTAAATGCCATCTAATAATACCATGAATTTACATGTGTTAAAACTCAGGTTGGGACTTCCCCAGTGGGCCAGTGGTTAAGACTCCGCCTTCCAGTGCAGGGGGCATGGGTTCCATCCCTGGTCAGGGAACTAAGAACCCACATGCTGCAGGGTATGGCCAAACAAACAAACAAACCAACCCTCTGGTTGTCTTACTCCACAGTACCTCTTTTGAACCGAGAACCCAACGTCTCTTCCATTTCTCTTCATTTCAGGTTCATTCCATTTGATTTCCTCTTAAGTGACGGCTGCCCACCCAAATCTACTGCCCACTAAGACTTGCTTCCACTGCCCTTGATGATTTTTGTACCTGACTTAGGTTTTAGCTGCTATTCTGACTCCTGCTTTCCTTAACCTTAAAAAAAATTCATACTGGTGTCTGGTCTGACTGTATTATTTTCAGTTTCTTAGGTTCATTTCTGTCACTGCCTTCTTCACCTTCATTGGCCATGTGCCCAAATGGCATATGCTGAGCCTTCTCCACCCGCAGAATCTCAGGCTTGTTCTTCTCACCAGCTGTCTCAACTTTTCCACTCCTTCATGCTTGCTGACCTCGGACTCCATTGAGTCTCTGATCTAGCAGTTCCCAGGATTTCACCTATTTTTTTCCTGTATGATATTATAGCCCATATAAGTCTCCAGAGTATATGTGTGGAATTCCCAATAAATCAGCAATAAATCTTCCCTTTCCTCTCTGACTCAAAAAGCCTATTGGAATGCAAGAAACTGGGAGTGACTTTTAAATAGGAATAATCTGTAATCTGCTCTAATTTATGTTTTAAAACTTTATTCTCAAATTCTTGTTCCTGCCCAAGATGGAATAGTGTGGATGGAGTACATTTCCCACTAAGAACAGTTAAAAGCCCTGGACATTGTATATGAAACAAACAACAGAAAGGCAGAGAGAAGAAGACAACTGACTAAGGAACTTGGGATCTGAGGAATGACAGGACAATGAGTTCTCTGTGTTGTTTTTTTGTGTGTTTGGTTTGTTTGTTTCTCTTGCCTCATATATCTTAGGCTAGAGAAGCTGGCAACCTAGAAACACCACAGGAAAAAATTTTTTAAAAACCCCAAGAAATGCCTGCTCTCACTAGCTAAAGGACTGGGAAAGGGGCAACGTAGACAACTTTTAGACCAGTAACTACCCTATTCTAGCTAAACCCTGCAGAAAAAAAAAAATGTGACCTCACCCCTGTCCCGGTGAGCAAAGGCTGAATAGAGGGACTCCCACCTTCACCCTTTTGTTAGAAGGCATCACTCATGACCCCTCTAATCCCTGCTGGGGTGATGTCAGAGAAGACCAAGTGGGGAGCCAGCACTTTCATCCTGGCCCAGTTGACAGGTGACTAGCAAAAACAAAACAACCAAAACAACCCAACCATATGGAAGTGTATTATGCCAGGTTAAAAAAAAAAAAAAAGTCAGTCTCAAAAGGTCATATACTGTATGCTTCCGTTATATAACATCCTTGAATAACAAAACTATAGAGATGGAAAACAGATAGTGGTTGCCAGGGATTAGAGATAGTGGGGATGGGGGAGGGGTAGTTGTGACTATGAAGGAAGTTCATGAGGGAGATCTTTGTAATGGAATAGTTCTGTATCTTGATGCAGAACTGGTGATAGTTATGGGAAACTGCACATGTGATAAAGTGGCACAGAACTATACACACATATTGTACCAATGCCAATTTCCTGGTTTTGATATTGTACTATAGTTACAAGTTTATAGCTTTTTTATAAGTTACAGTTATAAGATGTAACCATTGGGGGGAAATGGGTGAAGGGTACAAAGGATTTTTCTGTACAGTTTTCACAACTTCCTATGAATTTATAATTATTTCAAAATAAAAAGTTTAAAAAAGTTATCCTTCAGTTTTGATACTTGTGATAGTCATTAATGTTATAATCCAAATTTTTGCAGCTCTCTGCCTTCTAGGGACAATGCTGGGATTTATTGCATTTCCCTGCTTCTTTGAAAGTTAGATATGGCAGGTCATTTGATTTGGCCAATGAAATGCGTGCATAAAAGTGACACTTGGTGAGGAAGTGTTACGAGACCATGTACAATATGCCACATGTCCTTCTACTGTCTCTGCCAAGGAGGAACCATGTGCTGCTCTGGATTCTTCTTCAGCCTGGGATGGACTGCCCCACCCCCACCCCCCACCGTCCCCCTTCCTCAAAGGACATGGCTTGTGGGCCAGAAAGGACCTGTGTAGTTTTAAGCTCCCAGGATTTGGGGCTTTTGGATATAGACATCCAGTGTAGTAATACAACAATTAGTCACCATTACCTTCCCATGCCCCTTACAAATGCCTAAACTGTACTGCTCTTATCACCAGATCCAAAGGAAGGCACACTCCTGGCTGCTTATGATCCACATTTACCACACCCAGGACTGCCCTCACCATGCTGACATATGCCTACTGCCTGACCTAACCCATGATCACCACCCATCTGGCTATTTTCACTTGGTTTAATGTTTTTGAGGTTCCTCTATGTTGAATCTTCCATATATCTTCTATGTATCTTTCATTCTGTTTTATTGCTGAATAGCATTCACTGTATGGACATACCACAATTTGTTTATCCATTCACCAGTTGCTGGACATCTGGATTGTTTCTGCTTTTCAAGTATTATGAATAATGCTCCTATGAATATTTATATACAACTTGCTATATGAACATGTTTTCAGTTTTGGGGGTATATACCTAGGAGTGGAATCATTGGGTCATATGGTACTCTTATGTATAACTTTTAAAGTACCTTTTTAACAAACTTCCAAAGTGGCTGTACCATTTCACATATCCATCAGAAATGTACGTTAGGGTTCTAATTTCTCTAATCTCCTCAGCAACACTTGCTATCATCAGTCGTTTTTATTACAGCCATTGTAGTGGGTGCGAAGAGCTTCCTCATTGTGGTTCTGATTTTCATTTTCCTAGTGGCTAATGATGTTGAACATCTTTTCATGCTACTGTTGACCATGTAAATATTTTCTTTGGTAAAATGCCTATTCCATTCTCTTGTCCATTTAAAATTCAATTATTAGTCTTATTAAGTTATAAGAGTTCTTTATATATTCTGAACACAAGTCCTTTATCAGATATACGATTTGCAAATCTTTTTTTTTTTTCTCCTTAACACGGTTATTTTTTAAAAAGATAAAAACTTCAAAGTGAAGTTCCCTTGTGGTACATTAACAGGCCAATCATGATTCACTTTGTTTCAAAATATTATGTAAGGGCTTCCCTGGTGGCACAGTGGTTGAGAATCTGCCTGCCAATGAAGGGGACACGGGTTCGAGCCCTGGTCTGGGAAGATCCCACATGCCACGGAGCAGCTGGGCCCGTGAGCCACAACTACTGAGCCTGCGCGTCTGGAGCCTGTGTTCCACAAGAGGGGCCGCGATAGTGAGAGGCCCGCGCACCGCGATGAAAAGGGGTCCCCGCTTGCCGCAAGTAGAGAAAGCCCTCGCACAGAAATGAAGACCTAACACACCTAAAAATAAAAATAAAAATAAACCCAACCAAATAAAAAAAAATTATGTAAGTACTTTTAAAAAGCAACTTTTAACTTTTATTTTAGAATACTTGGAAAATGTAGATAAGCACAAAATAGGATAGTAAAATTCCACAGATAATCTTCAGTAACATTATTTGCTTCCAGCCTTTTGGTTCTTTCTGCGAACATACCTTTATTTAAAATATAAAACTGGGACCATTTAAATACTATAAACGTTAGTTTCATCGCTGGCAAGCAAGACACAAAAACCTCTGAATGATTCAAGCAGTTGGTCATGCCTAGTGAGTGACAGAGGACCAGGCTGCGTCTTCTCTTCAGGTTAAGGTACGGCTAGGTACTAGAATTAGTGCCAAGGAAGAGTGTTTCCCAAGGGGGCACAGTGGAAGGGCCCCTCTCAGAACTACGCGGGAGCCACTGCCCTAAACAGCCCCCATCCTGCGGCGGCCGGGGCTGTTTTTGTCCCCCAAGGCCTGGCTGCCTCTTCCGGCTTTGCCGGTCGGTGGCCTCCCCTCTCGCCGCCCACCCTGGGTCCTGGACCTCCTGCATCCCTGTCGCCGGACGCAGCGCTCAGCTCGGCCAGACTAAAGGGCCGCTGACCGTCCCCCAGCTCCGAGTCCTCGTCGGCCGCTCGCGGGTCGGGAACAGCCCTGGCCCCGGCCCCGGGATCGATCCGAAGATCTCGTCGGCGCGGTGAGGGCACCGTCCTTTCCTCCCACTCCGCGACCTGCTCGACGTGAAACGGCCCGAGCTGTACTTCACTTGCGGCGGCAGCCCCTTTGTCCGTGCACAGGTTCAGGTGGAGACCACCCGGGCCGGACCTCACGGCCGAGCCCGTCGCAGACCCAGGCTCCCGCCCGGGACAGAACCGGCAGCGCCGCCCGGAGGCCCTCGCTCCGGCGCCCGGGTTCCGCGCCTCCCCGCGCGTGGGACAGGCAGAGGTAGAGGCGCCGAGAAGCCGGAACCTTCACGGCCCCGAGGGAAGCGCCGCGGCCCCGAGGTGGGCTCGCCGCAGGGGCGGGGGCGCCGCATCCGGGTGAGCGCGCGGCGCCCCCGCCTCCCCCGCGCAGCCGCACGGGCCGCTGCCGCCGCCAGCACGCCGCGAGCGGGGAGGACCGCGCCCAAGCGGCCTGCGTGGGCGGCCCTGCGGCCCCGGACCGCCGCGCTGAGGCGGTCCCGAGCGAACGGCAGCGGCGGCGGCAGCAGCATGCGGGGTGGCCCGGAGTAGCGCGCCGAGCCCGCGAGGCCCCGCGCGGAGGAGGGGGCAGGCGCGGCGGAGGCGGGGCCCGCGTCGGGCCCGCCCGCCCGCCGGGGGAGCCGCCGGCAGTGGTCGAGGAGGCGGCGCGGCGGACGGCGGCCCGAGAGTAGCGCCCGCGCTGCGGCCCGCGGGACCGCGCCGCGACCGCCCGGGCCGGCCCCGAGGAGCGCCCGCCGCCGCCGCCGCCGCCGCCGCGCGCGGACCGAGGTGAGTGTCTGCCCGTGCCCGGGCCGTCCCGGAGCCGCGGCCGCTGACGCGGGGCCGGGGGAGGAGGAGGAGGAGGCCCGGCCGCGTTCGCGTCTCCCGTCCCTTTGTGGCCGGCGCGGCCGGGGCGCGGGCACGCTGGGCGCGGGGTCCAGGTCGGGTACTCGGGGGCTGCTGGACACGCGGCGTCTCTGGTTGGCCGCTGCGGCGAGAAGCGAGTTTCCGTCCTAGTTTGACATTGAGTTAGAACCGTTTTTCTTTAGAAGACGGAAGTTTGTTTTATTGACCAAAATACAGCTAAATATGGCTCCTGGGTTCGGTCCGGCGGTGTGGTACTTGGAGCCGCGGTGCCAGGCTGACCCCCGCCCGGCCGGCGCGACGCGGGAGGGGAGGACACGCGGGCGGCCCGGGTTGGGGGCTTCCGGCCCACTACCCGCGAAGAGGACCCGGCCCTGAATTAACAGACGTCTGTGGATGGGAAGTAGCGGGCGTTAGGTAATGTAGTACAGCTTCCTGGAAGAATGAATGAATGAAATGTCATTTACTCATCCATAATCAATGCAATGCCCATTTAAAGATTTGCCAGGAATTGTGATGATTTGCAGTGTCATTGCCTCTCTTACCTGGTCAACCTTGCTAAGTGAAGGTCCCCCTCCTCCGAACTTGTGACCTTGGCCTCATTCACAGAGCCGCTAAGCTAACCAGACGGGCCTGGCATTTTCTGGCAAGTGTGGGCAATGGTCAGAGTAGTCTTTGTGATTGTGAACTGTGTCTGGAGGGCAGAGATCATACCTTGTGCTTAGTATCAACACACTGACCTATAATAATTCTTGTCAAGAACTCTGAGAGGGTGGGGTGGGATGGGTGGGTATTTTGTCCTCATTTCACAAATGAAGTTGAGGCCCTAAGAAGTTGTAACTTTTATAGGGCGCAAGCTAAGCAGCAGAGTTGGGATTCACACCTAGGTCTTATTAATCCAGTGCTCTTTACATTACACCTGTGTCTGGACTTGGGTTATCCATCGTGGTAGCCACTAACCATATGTGGCTATTTAAATTAATTAAAATTAAAGTTTTGAAAATTCACTAGTCACATTACGAGTGTTCAGTAGCCAAATGTGACCGGTGGTTACTATTGAACAGCACTTGTCTAGACCATATATCCATTGGCTTATTCAGTAAATATTTGTTGAGTGCCATATGTCTATGAGGCATAGTTTTAAGTCCTGGGTACAGTATGGTGAATAGGAGAGGCAAAATGTCTCTTGGCTTCATGGAGCTTGCATTTTACACGATAGTTTAAGGGATGTTTCCTTGGTACCTTCAGGTGCTTTGCTAATGCAGAGTGTGGTTCGTGAACCAGCGGCAGCATCTCTGTCACCTGGGAGTTTGGAAGAAATGCAGAATCTCAGGTCCCAAGCCACGTCAACTGAATGAGTTATCTGTTAAAGTGATTTAACAGGTCACAGGTGATAGATCTCAGATCTCAAGTGATTTGTTTTCATACTGAAGGCCTTATTCAGAACACCAGTGATAACTGGGTTTAACAAATGTCCTGATGGATTGTTTGGTAGGGCTCTTAAGTCAACTTTGAATGCCTTGGGAACACTCATCATTTACACAAATACTTGTTAAATACCTGGCTTCTATAGTAGAGTGTCAGCTCTATGAGAGCAGAGATTGTGTCTTCCTTTTCCAGCCATGTATCTTCAAAGACTGTACAGTGCCTGGTAAGCAGTAGGCACTCAATAAATGCTTCTTGAGTATATTAATGAGCCTGTTCAGAAGTCAAAACTAGTTAATCTCAAGTAGTTCAGGCAAGGTAATATTCAGGGCAGTGGGTAAGAGCATAGTACCAGAATCAAAATGAAGGTAGGTCTGTGTGTAGCTTTTCAGCTCTAAGCCCCAGCTACCCTGGACTGAGTTTCATTTCCTGGTTCCCTTGCATGCCCTATCTCTTTCTCTTTTTAATAATATAAAATAATATTTATACATTTGAATCTTAATCATGTCTCAGTGCCACATACATATGTATATGTATGTATATTATTTTTTAAAAACTAAATTCCAGAGTTTATTAGGATTTCACCAATCCTCCCATTAATATCCTCTTTCTGTTCCAGAATCCTGTCCAGGTTACCACATTGCACCACATTGCATTTAGTCATCATGTCTCCTTAGTCTTTGGTCTGTGGCAGTTTCTCAGTTTTCCTTGTTTTGTGTAACTTTGGTAGCCTTGAGGAGTACTGTCCTGGCTGTCTTCAGTGGGCAGCTTTCCATAGACCAGATAGGATCATCTAATACTGGGAAAAGGCTCTCATATTCAGGAAAGTAAGGCCCTGACAGGAATAGCGGTTTCTGCTGGTATTTGTCTGTTTATGTAATATATACAGCTATTATGCTTCTGTAACAACTTACAACTGTAGTACTTTGTTTTCAGTAACAGATTCTTGGGATACAGTTCTTAATTGGTTGAGATTCAGAAGAGGGTTACAACATTGCAAATGTGAACCACTATTTTAAAATATACTGAGTTTTTATTTTATGATGGGTTAAGAGCTGGGCTGAGGTGGAGGAGCTAGGAAAAAGGAGAAATTAGCTAAAAGAGGCAGTGGGTCAGAGAGGGACCATGGCGCACGGAGTGACAGATAATGCAGGAAAGAAGACTGCGGCAACTGCATAGAAGGGAACTAGAAGTGAGTACTTGCTATTTGTTCATTGACTCAGTTAATATTTATTGGGCGCTTATTGTGTGCCAGTCCAGTGCTAGATACTCAAGATAACTGGGGTTGGACAGCATTAGATAAACATGCAGTTAAGTACATAATAATTAAACTTGTGATGAGTGCTAGAAAGAAAAGGTAAAGAAAGGGTGCTGGAGAGACGGTGTTTGTGTGGTGGTGGGGAGCTGCTTGCTTTTGGTTGGCTGGGTTGGTAAGGAAGTCTTCTCTCATTTGCATTCCTCGCTCCAGCTTTTGGGGACCTTCCATTGTTACCCCCACACTGCTTATTCCATCTTTTTGTTATTTCACAACACACACGCCCCTTTCTTCATAGGCACTGTGTTTATTTTTAGCTCTGAGTCTTTACATATGATTTCTTCTTCCCAAGACATCCCCATCTCCGCTTCCACTTGTGGAAGTGCTACCTCTTGTTCAAGGATTTGCTCAAATCTCATCTCCTTTATGAAGTCTTTCACTGTTGATTTATGCCTGTGTTTGTCACTCTACTTGAGTTTATGGTGTTTGAGGGTACGGGTAATATTTTACGTTTATATCTATGTCTCCGCAGTCCACCACAAAGCCAAAATTAATAAAGAGTTGTTAAGAAGGTAGATCTATTCTGAAGGGTTAACATTTGGGTGATGAATCTTAGAGTAGTGAGTGAAGATCCAGTTTTGGGCTTTTTTTGTGTGTGTGTGTGTGTGATGAAAGAAAGTGCAGCATTTATTTCAGGGCACCAAGCAAGGAGTTAGGGACAGCTAGTGCTCAGAAAGCCCAAACTCTGGGCTTTTTTAAATTAAACTTTTTTTGGTGGCATAATTGTAGATCCACATGCAGTTACAAGAAATAATTCTGAAAGATCCCATGTACCCTTTACCCAGTTGTTCCCAGTGGTATCATGTAAAACTGTAGTGCAATATCAGACCCATGAGAGTGTCACTGATATAGTCAAGATACAGAACATTTCCATCAGCACAGGGTTTCTGCATGTTGTTCTGTTATAGCCATACCCTCTTCCCTCCCAGTTCCATCCACTCCTTAAGTCCTGACAATCACTGATGTGTTCTCCATTTCTATAATTTTGTCCTTTCAAGAATGTTTTATACATGGAGTCATATAGTAAGTACCTTTTGGAAGTGAGCTTTTGCCCCCCACGCCCCCCACTCCAGCATAATTCTCTGGAGACTCATCGAGGTATTGGGTGTATCAATAGTTGCTTCCTTTTTATTGCTGAGTAGTATTTCATAGTATGGATGTACTTTTATGGTTCTTTTAACCATTTAAAATCTGTTGAAGGACATTTGTTGTTTCCAGTTTTGGCTATTATAGCACCATTGGTTGAAAAGGCAACATTGTTTCCTCCATTGAATTGCTTTTATATCTGTAAAAAAAAAAAATCCGTTGGGTATACTTGTATGCGTTTATTTCTGGGTTCTCTGTTCTGCTCCATTGATCTATGTGTCTGTCCCTCCACCAGTATTGTACAGTCTTGGTTACTGTGCAATATAATAAGTCTTAAGTAGGTGTAGAATGATTTCTCCCACTTCATTCTTCTTCAGAATTGTATTAGCTGTTCTTTCCTTTGCTTATCCATATAAATTGTAGAATAACCTTGTTTATATTTATTAAAAAAATCCTACTGAAATTTTGATAGGAATTGCATTAGACCTGTATATCAATTTGGGGAGAATCGATGTCTTACTATGTTGTTTCTTCCAATCTATGAACATGGTATGTCTCTCCATTTATTTAGATCTTCTTTGATTTCTTTCATTAGCATTGTGTAGTTTTATCATACAAGTCTATGTTTTGTTAGATTTTGTTGGGTTTTTGTTAGATTTACATGTAAGTATTTGTATTTTGAACAATTGAAAATGGTATTGTATTTTACAAGCAGCTCATGCAGCTCAATATCAAAAAAACAAACAACCCAATCCAAAAATGGGCAGAAGACCTAAATAGACATTTCTCCAAAGAAGATATACAGATTGCCAACAAACACATGAAAGGATGCTCAACACCACTAATCATTAGAGAAATGAAAATCAAAACTACAGTGAGGTATCACCTCACACCGGTCAGAATGGCCATCATCAAAAAATCTACAAACAAATGCTGGAGTGGGTGTGGAGAAAAGGGAACCCTTTTGCACTGTTGGTGGGAATGTAAATTGAGACAGCCACCATGGAGAACAGTATGGAGGTTCCTTAAAAAACTAAAAATAGGGCTTCCCTGGTGGTGCAGTGGTTGAGAGTCCGCCTGCCGATGCAGGGGACACGGGTTTGTGCCCTGGTCCGGGAAGATCCCACATGCCGCAGAGCGGCTGGGCCCGTGAGCCATGGCCACTGAGCCTGCGCGTCTGGAGCCTGTGCTCCACAACGGGAGAGGCCACAGCAGTGAGAGGCCCGCATACCGCAAAAAGGAAGGAAAAAGAAAAAGAAGAAAAAAAACTAAAAAAAAACTAAAAATAGAACTCCCATGTGACCGAGCAATCCCACTACTGTTCATATACCCTGAGAAAACCGTAATTCAAAAGGAGTCATGAACCACAGTGTTCACTGCAGTACTATTTACAATAGCCAGGACATGGAAGCAACCTAAGTGTCCATTGACAGATGAATAGATAAAGAAGATGTGGCACATATATACAATGGAATATTACTCAGCCATAAAAAGAAACGAAATTGAGTTATTTGTAGTGAGGTGGATGGACCTAGAGCCTGTCATATAGAGTGAAGTAAGTCAGAAAGAGAAAAACAGACACCGTGTGCTAACACATATATATGGAATCTAAAAAAAAAAAGAATGGTTCTGATGAACCTAGGGGCAGGACAGAAATAAAGATGCAGACATAGAGAATGGACTTGAGGACACGGAGAGGGGGAAGGGTAAGCTGGGATGAACTGAGAGAGTGGCATAGACATTTATACACTACTAAATGTAAAATAGATAGCTAGTGGGAAGCAGCCGCATAGCACAGGGAGATCAGCTTGGTGCTTGTGACCACCTAGAGGGGTGGGTTCAGGAGGGTGAGAGGGGGACACCAGAGGGAGGGGATATGGAGATATATGTACATGTATAGCTGATTCACTTTGTTATAAAGCAGAAACTAACAACATTGTAAAGCAATTATACTCCAATAAAGATGTTAAAAAATAGTATTGTATTTTAAATTTTGATGTCCATGTGTTTATTGCTAGTAGAGAGAAGTATTAACTTTCTTATGTTGATCTTGTATTCTGCAGTCTTGCGGAACCCATTTTTTAGTTCTAGGAGTTTTTCTGTAGATTTCTTGAGACTTTCTAAGTAGACAACTATGTCTTGTTTACATAGGGGCAGTTTTATTTCTTCCTTTTCAATCTGCATGCTGTTTACTTCCTCTTCTTGCCTTATTGCACTGGCGAAAACTTCTAGTACTATGTTTAATAAGAATAATAAGAGAGGACGTTTTTGCCTTGTTTCTGATCTTAGGGAGAAAGCATTCAGTCTTTCACTATGTTTTGGGTCAGTCTCTGCCAATCCATAGTGATGCTATTGGCTAGAAATGACTGGCACTCACCTGGGCCTGTGGTGAGCCCCTGCACAGACATTTTTCCCCTTCTGGAGCCAGTTTTGTGTCTGGACTGGCCCTTGTGCTCTTACAGTGATTGTAAGACACACCTCTGGAACAACCATAAGGCAAGTTTGAAAAGAAAAGGTTTATTACTTACAGGTCCTGGAGGAGGGTACATGGCATGCCTGAGGCCACACAACGAGCTTGTGGGTAAAGAGTGCAGACCTGGGTTTCTGCTTTTTTTGGGGTTGATGGGGAGGGGCCTAGGGTTTTGTGGATTCTCTCTTTATTGGTGAATGTAAGACATAAGAGCAGGATTTAGGGCAGAGGAAGGGAAAAGCAAGCTGTCATATGGTCAGTTATCTAATGACTAGAGCTTTCTTAAAGAAAAAAAAGTAACTTTATGGGTGGGGCAGCATGGCTCTTTATCTAGCTGTGTAGCTGGCAATGTGTTTATTCAGGATGGATATCTTTGAACTGGATGCCTGGGAAATCAAAAGCTTAATGTCAGGCATTTACATGGTACAATCAAAAAAAGCTAATTGTCAGGTAATTATACTACACACTATCAAGTATAGTGTTAACTGTGGGGTTTTTCTAGATGCTCTTCATCAAGTTGAGGACGTTCCCTTCTGTTCCTGTCTCTCTGAAAGTTTTTGTCATGAATGGGTGTTGAATTTCATTAAGTGCTTTTTGCTCATTGATCTTTATACGTTCATGTAATTTTTTTCTTTAGTCTATTGATATGATGGATTATTTTGATTGATTTTTAGTTGAGCCAGCCTTGCATTCCTGAAATAAACCCCACTTGGTCATGGTGTATTATCCCTTTTATATTTTGCTTAATTCTATTTACTAATATTTTGTTGAGGACGTTTTGCATTTACATTCATGGGGGCATTTAGCAGTATAAATTTTCCTCTAAGCACTGTTTTAGCTGTGTCCCACAAATTCTGTTTTATTTTTATTTTCACTCAGTTCAATATATGTTTGTATTTCCCTGAGACTTCTTTGACCCATGGATTATTTAGAAGTGTGTTGTCTGGTTTCCAGGTGTTTGGAGATTTTCCTGTTATCTTTCTGTTTTTGGTTTTTACTTAGATTCTGTTGTGGTTGGAGAATACAATCTGTATGTTTCAGTTCTTTTAAATGTGTTTAGGCTTGTTTTATGGCTTAAAATATAGTCTATCTTGGTATATGTTCTGTGGACACTTGATTAGAATGTGTTTTCTGCTGTTGAGTGGAGTGTTTTATAAATGTTTCATATATGTTTATTAGATTCTGATGGTTGATAGTGTTGTTGAGTTCTTCTGTACCCTTGCTGGTTTTCTACCTAGGTATTCTATCAACTCTTGAGAGAGGGATGTTTAAGTCTCAACTATATTTGTGGATTTGTCTGTTTCTCCTTTTAGGTTATATCAGTTTTTAGCTTTACATATTTTTCAGCTCTCTGCTGCATACACATTTAGGGTTGCTGTGTTTTTGTGGTGGGTTGACACTTTCTGTCACTACATAATGTCCTCTGTCTCTAGTAATTCTCTTTGCTCTGAATTCTACGTTTATCTGATATTAACATAGCTGCTACTTTTCTTTTTCCTTTGATTGCTTTCCTTTAATTGTTTGGATGTTATATCCTTTTCCATTCTTTTACTTTCAACCTGCCTAAACTGTTGTGTTTGAATTAAGTGTCTTGTAGACAACATATACTTGGATCATGTTTTTTAGTTGATTCTAGCAATCTTTGTCTCTTTCATTGATGTATTTAGACCATTTACAATGAATGTTATTATTGATCTGTTAGAGCTTAAGTCTGCCATTTAATTTTTTGTTTATTCCTTCTGTTTTTTGTTTCTCTGGGTATTCCCCCACTGCTCCTCCTCCCAGCTTCCTGTGGGTTACTTGAGCATTTTTTTTTTTACAGTTCCATTTTAATTTATACTGTTTTTGAGTGTATTTCTTTGTATAGTGTTTTTAAATTAAAAACATTTTTACTGGTTGATTTAGGTATTACATTATATATACCTGGCTAATCATTGTCTAGTGGTGTCATCATTTTTCCTGTTCAGATGAAGCGCAGAAACCTTACTTCCCTATACATCCCTTTACCCGTGCACATTTTAATACAATTGTATTTATTTCTTTTAAAAACATTTACAAGTGCACTAGACACTGTGTTATAGTTTTGCTTTCACAAACATAAATGAGTAAACTCAAGGGGAGAAGGAAAGCCTATTTATCTGTATTTTTGCTTACTGTATTTTCTCCTGATGTGTCAGGATTCCTTCTCTTATCATTTCCTTTTTGTTTTTAAGAACTTCCTTTAGCCATTCTTAAGGGTATGTCTGCTGGCCACAGATTTTCTTTGTTTTCCTTCATTTGGGGATGACTTGATTTGCTCTTCATTCCTGAAGGATATTTTCTTTGGGTATGGGATTCTGTGTTGATCTTTTCTTTCAGCACTTGAAAAATGTACCACTTACCTCTGGCCTCCCTGGTTTCTGATGAGAAATCCACTGTCTGAATAGCTTTTCCTCTGTGGTTAAGGTGTCTTTTATCTGTCACTGTCCTCAGGATTTTTTCTTTATTTTTAGTTTTTAGAAATTTAATTGTGATAAATGTTGGTTTGGATTTCTTTGGGTTTATCCTGTTTGCATTCACTCAGCTTCCTGAACCTGTAGGTTTGTGTCTCTTTCCGAATTTGGGAAGTTTTCACCATTATTTCCTGAGTGCAAGTGCTTTTTCAGCAAACTCTCATACTTTCTTTTCAAGACTCTGATGACTTGAATGTTAGATCTTTTGTTATGGTCCCACAGGTTCCTAAGGCTGTCAATTCTTCTTTAGTTTATTTCTTTCTGTTGTTCAGTTTGAGTAATTTCTGTTTTTGTATCTTCCAGTTTCTTTGTCCCTTCCATTCTGTTGAGTTCATCAACTTAGCTTTTTATTTCAGTATTCTTCAGCTCTAAAATTTCCATTTTGTTCTTATTTGTATCTTCTGTTTCTTTGTTGAGGTTATTTATTTGTTTTATTTCTTTATTTTGAAATTTCTTGTTGAAGCATTTCTGTCACAGCTGCATTATAATCATTCTCAGATAATTCTGACATCTGTCATTTTGGTGTTGGTATCAATGTCTTTTGCATTTAGTTTGAGGTCATCCTGGCTTTTGGTATGGTGAGTGTCTTTTTGTTTTTTTCATGAAAACCTGGAAATTTTAACATTTTATGAAGTTCTGGATCTTATTTAAGCCTTTGTCTTAGCTGGCTTTTTTTTGACACCACTGCAGCAGGGGTAAGGGTGGCATGTGGTGCTACCTTGTTATTGCTAGGAGGAATTAGAAGTACAGCCTCCCCACTTGGCCTCCCTTGACCCAAGAAGTAGAGTGTTTGTTACTGTCAGATGGGGTTAGAGGTTCAGGATTCTTGGGGGACATGATATAGAAGGGTGCCTTGTTACCAGCTGACATGGATGAAAACCTGGGCTCCCTACTTGGCCTCCTTAGCACCAGTCTAGTGTGGATGGGGTTGGGGTGCCTTGTTACAGCCTGGTGAGTATATGGAAATTTAAGCTACCTACCTGACCTTTGTGGCCTGGGTAGGCCGCAGTTTTTTCTGTGGTTTTTGTCCGAGTAGAGTCATTTTTTCCCCTTAGCGTTTTCTGTCTTGCTAAGATGTCCCTTTTTTGGTCCTTTGGCTAGAGAGAGAAGGCTTTTGTTGGGCTTTTTTTGGTCTGTGCCTGTTGGCATTTCCAGTTGGCCAGCTTCTTCACTTCCAAGTTTGGGATATATGAGGCAAAAATAAAACCCAGGGTAGTCACCATTGTTTTGTTCCTCAGGGCCTGAGGTCTTGCCAGTCTGCCTTCTTCTCTCCACATTTAGGAGTCTTCTTATGTTTGTTTCATATGCACTGTCCAGAATTTTTAGTTGAAGTTAGTGGGAGGAATAAGGAAAAGTACATCTAGTCCATCTTCCCGGAAGCAAATGTCCCTGAAGGACCAGTTTTTAACATTTTCCCTTTGTCACAGGCTGATTCTTTTCTAACATATGTGAAGTATGAATTATAAGAAAAATGAAATTAAAAGCCTACAATATATAACTTAAAATTTTTTATTGTTAGATTCAGTAGATGTAGAAGTTCTGTAACATTGCCGTCAAAGTTTCTAAGTGCTTCTCGTCAATCTCTGTACTTACTCTTCATGGAGTAGGTGCAAGCAGTTTGCTGTCTAAGGACCACACTTTGACTAGCACTGCCTAGGGTATGACTACTTGATTCTTTTTGAACCTAGAAGTCAGTGATCAGCCATTCAGTTTAGTTTCTCCTCTGCTGTTTTCCTTGTATTTTTGTAGGGATGTCTTCAATGTGAAACCCTTTTAATCCTTAAGGAGAAGGAATGTTTTAGGGCAGCTGTTTCATTAGCGATCAGAGTTCAGAGTGCACCTCTGATTTTATGTGACTTATTTCTCCTTTAATTTTTAGAGTTCTTATAAAATGTTATAAGTTATAGAATAAATTCCTACAAGTGTTTATAAGAATCCTTTACAGTCATTGTAATTATAACTTCTAATGTAACATAGAGAACATATGGTGGTTTTTGGTTCTGTAAAGATGTGTAAATATAGGTTTCTGGTATGTAATCTTTTGGTTGGTGACCTTAGCTGTGGGATAAACACTAAGAGACACTAGGTAAACCCTTTTGGGGAACCTTGAGGTGAATTGAAGGTGGTTCTTTAGTTTAGATGTCATGGTTTTTGCTAGATCTTTGTGTCCTTGGTAGTTACGAGTTCCTGCGAGTTAAAAAAAATTTTTTTTTTAAGTATCAGTTCAGATATAAAAAGGAGTAGAATTTGCATTTGTTGGTAAAGCCACATGCTAAGTTATTGGATTGGTCTTTGGAAATTGCACATTGCAGTTTATATTTATTGTTTCTCTTAAGGTTAAAGAGTGTGTGAAATTTTCTGGGAGTGTTGTAACTCTCATTTTTTCATCTCTAGGGATTCGTGAGTTATCAATAAACACTTTTCTAGTATTTACCAGTCCCTGTGTGTGGCAGGGGCTGTAGAGGGTAAGTGAGTCCTGACTGCTTCAGAGAGAAGTCCATATTCTGCTCATAGTCAAGCCGCAGAATTAGTTTTAATTATTTTAAGTGTTTCCATGCAGAGAGAACACTACCTGATGAAATAGGACTGTTGTAGGGAGAGCAGCCATGAGAGTTTTAACTTCTACCCAGAAATAGGGGCATAAGAGAACTAAAACAGTTTTGCCACTTGGCATGGAGAATGGTGGTAAGATGGTCTCTGATCTGAAACTTGGGAGAGGAGTGAGAAAGTAGAGGGAAGAAGAGGATGGTTAATTGTAGACTAGGAGTCTCTGAATAGGGCTGGAAATCCTATGATGAGCAGCCTCTGGGGCATTTCAGTGCATGAGCTATAAGGACACTCCTGGAGAGAAAGGAGCTTTGTGGTAGAAGCTTTCCACTGGAGATGTCCTTGAGTTAGAGGAAGGGGTGTAATACTGGCAGCTTATCAGCCAGTGTTTATCAGCTGGTGTTGTGGGCTCTTACCTCAGAAGGGGAAGTTTGAGGAGTATTAGAGAAACAAGGAGTTGCTTCAGATAGACTGGGATGTAAGCTGTTGACAGTTGGAGATGGTGCTGCAAAACACAAATAATGTGTGTAGCACTGATCAGTGCCAGGCACTATTCCAAGTGTTCTACATATACTAGATCATTTAATCGTTACAACAGTCCTTGGAGGTAACTACTCTTATCATTACCCCCATTGTTTAGATGAAGGATGGAGGAACTGTAGCCCAGGGAAGTTGAGTGGTAAAGCTGGGATGTGCACCTTCCCTGTGTCTGTGCATTTAACATGGCAGTCTGGCTCCAGAGTTTATGGTCTTAACCACTAAGCTAGATTGCCTGGTTAGAATAGTGTGGACAAGATTAATAGGGTCTTTGAATACCAAGCAGAAGAATATGGACATTATTTGGAGGACAGTAGGGAGACATTGAAGGATTTTGATGGGACTGTTGATAGACATCAGAATTGAACTTTAAAATACATGTAGGTGAGTGATTTTTATTTTAAGACTAGAGGTAGGACATGAGGTTAATGCACCAGTCTAGTTGACCATGTATACAGGAACATATAGCTGCATTTTTAGAGATGGAATCAGATGTTCTTGTCAGTGGATGAAGGAAAGAGAGAAGTCAGTCACTCGACCTCTAGGAGAATATCACCATTAACAGAAATGGAAAAAAACAGGAGTTTGTTTGAGGATAGTTACTGAGTGTGTCTTGAGACATGTCCAGTTGCAGGTGCCAGAGAGGGACTCCAGGTGGAACTGTCCTGTGGCCATCGTAATTGTGGAACTTGATCTTGGCAGGAGAGGTCAGTTCTGGAGGTACAGATAAGCATGAGCAGCATGGAGATGGTGAAAATAGGGAGTGGTGGAGAGGGCCGGGAAATGAATCCAAGGGCATGCTTACATTTGGGACTGCAGAGAAGGAAAGAGTCTTTTTTTTTTTTTTTTTTTTGCGGTACGCGGGCCTCTCACCGCTGTGGCCTCTCCCATTGTGGAGCACAGGCTTCAGACACGCAGGCTCAGCGGCCATGGCTCACGGGCCCAGCCGCTCCGCGGCATGTAGGATCCTCCCGGACCGGGGCACGAACCCGTGTGCCCTGCATCGGCAGGCGGACTCCCAACCACTGCGCCACCAGGGAAGCCCGGAAAGAGTCTTTTACATCGTCATTGAGCAAATATTTATTGAGTGTCTCCTGTGGGCCAGGTTATGTGAATACACAGTGAACAAAACAGACATGGTTCCTGTGCTTGTTGATCATACAGTCTAATGGCGTAGACAAAAATAGAGACAATTAAGTGAATAATGGGAGTTTTCACAACAAACAAACAAAATAAATAATGGGGAAATTATGTTTCAGCTGAGACCCAGAGGTCAAAAAAGATTTTAGTACAGAGAGTGGGGCAAGAAGATTCCAGGTAAAAAGAATGGTACGTGCAGAGGCCATGTAGCAGAAGAGGACTCACTCTGTTTAAGGAACTGAAAGATCACTGTGGCTGAGGGGCCACTGGTGCAGTGGAAAGCGAGGTGAGACGCAGGGAGAGAAATTGGCAGGGACGGCGGGACGGGTGATGCAGGACCTTAATCCCAGTGCTGTTGGAGCCCTGTCTCACATTTTAGGCAGATCACCCTGCTGCAGTGTGGAGAATGGATTCGTGCAGGAGCTGGGATGGGTGGAGGAGAAGCGTGGAGACCAGTGAGGAGACTTGCAGGAGGCCTGGACTACAGTGGTGGCAGTGGGTGTGTGTGAGGCTGAGGACGGCTCTAGTGTCTCTCTCAGCAAGCTGCTCGGGCCCTACCTGGCCTTCCCCTCAGTGGTGCTTTTTCCTCTATCACATCGTGTATCGTGGTAACGCTCAGTTTATCCATCTGTGTTCCTTCTGGGCTGTGACTTCCTTAGGCAAAAGTAGGGACCTTCACTTACTGGTCTCTTAAGCACAGGTGCTTTCCAGCTGAGACGTGAGCGGTAATGTTGAATAATAAATCAGCATGCGTACCTTTCGAGGTGCAAGACTGTGGTCAGGTTTAGACTGAGTCTTTTTCCCGTTTTTTTTTTTCCTTGAGCGAAACTCCAAGACCTGGGCTGGCTGATGGCAGTGTTACAGGGGAGAGCGTGCTGACTGTGGGGCCTGTGGGGCCTTCAGAGGTGTTTTCAGGTGCCTGGCCATTGGAAGGTCAGGAGGAGAATTAGAAGAGAGCAGAGTCAGGAAAGCCTGGACTTCGGGGGAGGAGGCCTTGTGAGGAATGAGGGGCACTCCTGTGCAGTGCTGCTGGGCAGGCCAGAGCGTGGAGAGACTTGCTCAGCTCCCTGCAGTTCCAGCAGCGAGGTGACAGAAATCCTATTACAAGGTGATCAGTGGTGACGGCAGGTGGAGCCAGTTCCCTGAGGAGCTGGAGAGGAGGAGGAGGGCGGGGCTTGATCGGGGCAGTCGAGGAGGTGACTTCTAGGACAGGAGGAGTGAGCCCGTTGCCTGTAAGCAGTGGGAGTGGCCTGTGAGAGTAGGGGCCCAGCGCAGGCTGACGGGACAAGGAAGAAGGGCTGTGGTCGGAGGGGACAAATGCCCCAGCAGGAGGGAGCGGCCAGCCATCCGCTCCAAGGACTTTGCTCTTGGCGTGTGCTCCCTCCCTGGGGGCAGAGGGTTCTGTTTTCCCAGAGAAGCCAGGAATCCTGATTTTGTTTTGAGTGCAAAGTCCTGATGTTTAAATGTTGGCAGTTCATTTTTAAGAATCTGGTTTTGTGGGGAAAGGAGAGACAAAACCCTCATCTCTTGACAGTTATCTAAGGAGAAAGGGCTGGTGAGTGTGAGAGACGGGAGGAAAGCGTGTGTGGAGCAAGGCTTCCGAGGCTGTGGGAAGGGAAGCGACTAAGTGTGCAAGTGGAGGGCACCGTCCTTGGGGAGGGGGAAGGGCTCTGAGAGAGCAGAGGGCGCATGAGGTGCGAGTGAAGTGGAAGGAGCGCGGGTCTGAGGAGGAGGGACTTCGTGGACCTGGGGCCAGGGCCGCATGGCATGGCCACGAGGGTGTGCACACGTGGCTGGCTGGCCTGTGAGGTGGGTTTCCGGTGGACCCACCCAGCCAGCCTGGTGTCCGGACTTTCCCTGTGATGTTAATATCCTGGAAGTCAAAGCAGAACAAAACAGTGAGGCTTGCCTAGGGTTAGGACTGAAAGGCTGAAAGGTCCAGTGGGTGAGGGAGTTTCTGTGTGTCAGGAGGGTGAAATAACAAAGGTTGGTAGCTGAGCACGTGGAAGGTGGGTAGGGGAAGAGGAAGTGGCTCAGGGGCAAATGGAGAAGGGCAGGTTTGGTGGGGTGAGGAACGTGTGCGCCAGATGGTGGGGAGACCGTGGCCAGGTGTGGTCTGTGTCTGGGTTTGGTGTGGGCCGAGGTATCCGTGTAAGGTGTGGACGGGCAGGTTGGTGTTGGGCCCTGAGACAGAAGACAGAGCACCAGGATCCAGGCCGCTGAGGACGACAGTGTTAGACGTCAGCTTGAGTGTTGCAGCCGATGGAGGATGGAGGGGATTGGAAGTGAGGAAGAAGGCGGTCAATCCAGTGCTGACATCAGCCCACTGGGGAAGGTTGGGTGGTGTCTTGAAGATCAGTCTCAGAATATAAAGTTACATGTTTTGGGGGTGGGGCCTAAATGAAGTAGCAGATTTTTTTTTAAATTTTAATTTTAATTTTTTTTGCGGTATGCGGGCCTCTCACTGTTGTGGCCTCTCCCTTTGCAGAGCACAGGCTCCAGATGCGCAGGCTCAGCGGCCATGGCTCACGGGCCCGGCCGCTCCACGGCATGTGGGATCTTCCCGGACCGGGGCACGAACCCGTGTCCCCTGCATCGGCAGGCGGACTCTCAACCACTGCGCCACCAGGGAAGCCCCAAAGTAGCAGATTTTGACTAATCCACAGTTCACACTTAACTATTACAGTACTCTATTTTAATATTATGGTAAATGTCCTGTGTAGAATACCCTCATATATAACAAAAATGTAATAAAATAGTATGTAGGAAGATTGGGACTGATCCATTTTTTTAGGGCAGACAAAGTGGGGTCCACCTGCAGTTCACTTTACTCACACCCACAGCGATGCTTGATTGCCAGTCCTGACCTGTTCTGTTTTCGTTTACTAGCAGCTCCAGACTTGTGAGAAGTGGCAGTGACTAACCCAGTCATGCCATCACCTGGGCCCCTAGAAGTCCTTGCCAATATCACTTTCTGAGGGGTCAGCGGCTCCACAAGGGTCTTCAGATTTCCCTTAAACTTTCAGCAGTGGAAGACCATTGGCTTTGTTTAGTAACCAGACTGTAAGCCAATGGCAGCAAGCTGCTGCCTGTTTACTTGCCACCTTCCAAACAAAAGTAAACAAAAATGATTATGAATTTAGGGATGCTTTCTTCTCTCCATATGATGTCCACCTGTTTCTGCATAAAAATACTACTGGGAGAGTAAGGAGACTAAGGTCATTTTTTTTGCATTATTAAGTAATGGGAATTTTTTTTAAGTAGAAGTTAACATTTACATGGTAAAATATCCTGACAGTACTAAAAGTTATACAGTGAAAAGTAATTCTTCCACCCCAGTATTTTTTTTTTAATTTACAAATGGAAGTCATAGATATTTCTGGGCCAGATTCTCATCTGGCTGTAATTTTTTTTTTGTAAATTAGAATATTATGAAACGATATAATAACTAGGCTAGAGAGGAAAGAAACCACCAGTTAGATGCGATTTTCCGGTAGGCATTTTTAAAAAGTTAAATTTGGGGTACATTTTGAGAAGTGGAAGAAGTTAGGACCAGGGAAAACAGGAGAGCTTTGGGAGAGAACTTAGGACATTGGGTGTTAGATATAGAAGTTAGGATACATTATGTCAGAGCAGAAAGAAGCACGAAGTCACTTAGCACGGGTTTATCTGAGCCCTGAAATGGAAAAACTTTTCTCCAGAGACTCAAAATGGGAACTAAAAACAGTAGCTAGATTCAGATTGGGCAGGAAGGTGGAAATAAGACAAATCAAAGTAGACAGGGATCTAGTGATGTAGACTAGGATAGTAAAAATAGAATTCCAGGAAAAAAATTGTTGAGGACTTTAAACCTGAACCAAGCCAGCTGGATAACTTATACTGTTCTCTCACCTCTGAATAATCTCTGCCCTTACATATTATTGAGGTATAATAGAGTTTCATTATGAACATGAACCTCTTATATGCTAAAGTGTGCTGAACTAGGGAAAAGGGGTTTCCACCAGAGACAGACAGGGAAAGTTCCCCCCTTTATATTTTTGTATAGATTGCAGCAGTGCACCTGAGTAGACATATGGTTATACAGTCTCTGCAATATTATACAAGGTAGGGAGAGGTAATTCTCCAAAAGGAAATTAGGATGGATGCTAGGCAGCTGAAAAGAAATGTCTCCTTTTCAATATCAAAGATTTTCATGATTCTTAAAGGGAACACTCCTACACTGTTGGTAAGAATGTAAATTGGTGCAGACACTATGGATCCAGTATGGGGATTCCTCAAAAAGTTAAGAATAGAACTACCATATGATCCACTATCCCACTTCTGGGTGTTTATCCAAGAATAAAAAACACTAATTCGAAAAGATATACGCACCCCTATGTTCATTGCAGCATTATTTACAATAGCCAAGATATGAAAACAACTTAAGTGCCCATCAACAGATGAGTGGATAAAGATGTGGTATATTGAATACATGCACAATGGAATACTACTAAGTCATAAAGAAGATGAAATCTTGCTATTTGCAATAACATAGATGGACCTTGAGGGTATTATGCTAAGTGAAATAAGTCAGAGGAAGACTAAGTACCATATGATTTCACTCATATAAAAAACAGAAAACCAAAATAAATGGACAAACCAGACAAAACATATATATGTGGAGAACAGAGTAGTGGTTACCAGAGGGGAAGAGGTGGGGGGAGGGTGAAATAGATAAAGGCGATCAACTGTATGGTGACAGATGGAAACTAAATTTTTGGTGATGAGCACCCTGTAGGGTATATAGAAGTAGAAATATAATGTTGTACACATGAAACTTATATAATGTTGCAAACCGATGTTACCTCAATTAAAAATTTTTTCATAATTCTTCACACTGTAGTAACTTGTATAAGACAAATAATAGCTAGAACTTATTTAGGGCTTTGCTCAATACAGTTTATACTGTGTCTGATATCAGCCCTTTACATGCTGCTTATTTAATCATCACAACAATCTTTTAATGTGGGTAACCACTTGTGTGAACTTACCAGATAATAGGTGTGAGAGCCAGGTGCAAACCTAGGTAGTGTGTGCTGCATTGCCTCTATGCTGTTTAAAAAATTATCATCAATTAGTTAATGCTTTTAAATAAAATTGAATTTTATTAATTTTAGTGTATGTGCATATTTTTAAATGGTAGTACCATGTGTCTCTTTCTCTCTCCCACACACACAAATGATGTAATTTATTCAGAAAGGTAGTGAGGCAGTTCTTCAACTTCCCGAGGCTTCTTGGCTGTAGATTAGGAATCACTGGCTATCCTTGTATTGATGTGCAGGTCTCTCCCAGTCATGGCTTCTCTTCTCCCTACTGTGTGGCCATCAGTGGTGGCCCTGAGTAATCTAAGGCAATCATGCTAGTCCCATCCCCCTCGCTAGGGATTGATTCAGAAATAGGCATGTTACAATTTTAGGCTGAGGAAAATCTGCTGAATCTTTGGGAAAGACTTTTTCCTTGCCCAAGGCATGGGGAAGTGGCCACTCTCTTTGTGTAGACGTTGTCAGATTTGACTGTGAGGCTCTGAGCTGCTGCAGCAATCTTGTTAAACTCAAGGAGGAAAGCAGCTCCAGAAGGTGGCCGCAAGTATTGCAGAGGGATGGAGCGACAGTTGGTAGGCTGACAACTCTGATTTCCACCCTACCCCTGGACTAACAGTTATGTGAGCCAGTAAATTTCCTTATGTTTAAGCAGTTTGAGGTGTGATTTCTGTTCACTTACAGCTAACGGCATCTCAGCAGATGTCATAATGCAGAATTGCACTGGAAAGAGATAACGAGATTCCTTCTGCTGGATGTTCAAAGTAAAATCATCAAGATACTGTTAAATAGGCTGGTCCCCTAACCTGGCAAGGTAGAAACTGCATGAATTAGACTCAGAGGACCTGGGTTATAGTTTCTGCTTTGCCATTAAGAACCTATGTCACAGACCTAAATTTCCCTATTAGCAATAACAAGAAGGTTGCCCTGAGTAAGCTGTAATGTACTTTTCATCTCAAATATCCTCTGTTTTGGAACCCACGACAAATATCTAGTTAAACTTAATTAGGAATTAGGAGATTTTTTTTTTTGAAAACAGTGAGCCATCTCAGATTTTTATTATAATTTAGTAGCCCCAAGGCAGTCTCTTCCTACAGCTTGTATGTAAGTAGCAGTAGTAAAGTTTTTAACAGTGTTTTAAAAACTTCCCCCACCCCGCCCCCGAGGACTTAAAACCAGTAGCTTATTTATTTATTAAAAAAAATTTTTGTTTGTTTCTTCAAGATTCTTCAGATTGTTCATATGCTCTCTCTTTACTGTGGAAATTTTCAAATGTATATGGAAGTAGAATAGTGTAATGAATCCCCATATATTCATCTTCTTACCTCAGGAATTATCAACATTTTGACAGTCTTAAAACCAGTAGCTTTTAAGTGCTTATATAGTTGGCTCTTCTAGCAGAGACTTTTTTCCCTGGTAAACTTTGGAGCTAACTTAGGTCTCCCTTGCTTTAAGGTTTCAGTTGTCTGCGTATGTTTATTTAATACTGTTTTTTTTTTTAGCATCAAAAGCAGTTACAACACTGTGAAAACAAGTCTTTATATTAGCAGTTGTGCTCCAACAATTATGAATATTTAGGCATTTATATTTGTACACGTCTCGGTAGGATGTTATGCTGTGCTAGCATGCAACCCCCAAATCCCAGTGGCTTATATACTGGTTGGCTGGGGACTCTGCTCTGCCTCCTCCCGCTCTGGGACCCAAGCTGAGGGAGCAGTTACCGTCTTACATGTTGCCAGCGCTGGCACAGAGGGAAAGAGAGCAGGGCAAATTGGGCACTGTTTCTTAAAGCTTCTGTGTGTCATTTTTGTTCACGTATCGGGGGCCAAAGCAAGTCATATGCCTATCCCATATTTTAAGGGGATGGAAAATCGCAAGTCTACCATGTGCCTGCCAGGAGAACCAGAAGTATTTGGTGGACAGCATTCATGATTATCACAGTATCATGACAAATATAAAATCTCTTCTGCCTTTCAACTTTATATGTAACAGCCAAGGCTTCAAATCTTGTTTACACTCATGGAACAAGTATAGTATAAGTCATGGTATTAAAATTAGCCTCATTGTTTTATTAGCTCTTGTTTATTTAAAAGGTACTTTCAGACTAGTTATTTAGAAAAAGTCCTCAAGAGGGGAAATACCAGTTTCGAGATTGGATCCCTGACTTTTTCTGGAAGATACAGACTTTTCACTTCTCTCAGGTGATGCAGGAGACCAGGGAAGGGGCAGGATAATTGGAGCTGCTTCACTTTCCATTAGAGGAAGACCTTTCCCATCTTTGCCCTGCATCTTTCAAAAAGTAACATTTTGGATTTGCATTCTGACATGGGTAAAATCCTGGGTCAGACCCCTGGAATATTTCAACTGGGGTTCAGGATTCGATATCAGATCTCTGTTTATATCTTTTGCTTTTGGAGGCTGGGATTTAAACAACAGATTCTGACTACCCTGTGTGAGTTATGTCAGTCATAGCACTGGCCGTATTTATATGACCTTCTGCAGGAAACTGTGTTACCCCCCCAGTCTCTGCTCAAACGTGCTCTTGGTTGGTCATAATTTTATAGCCCTCAGAAACGTGCACCAGATCAAGGCAAGGCAGCCAGGCCAGTAGCAGCTACTGTGATAAGACCTGGCTTGAAAAGATAAGTGAGGCCAGCTAGCTCCTTTCTCATGGAGAGAATTTAACTTCCAAGCCTGAGTGAGACTGAGGCTCCAGAGCCTGTTAGGAAGCCATGAGAGAGTAGAAAAGCCATGATCAATTCCGGCTGCTGGGGGCCTTTGCCTTTCTGCTTCCTTCTGTGAGCCCCAGCCCTGTGGTCACTTCTGCCCAGGTTGGCTTGGGATTCCTGGGTTCCTTGCATGTTCTGTAGGATAGGATTAGTTAGGAGTACTTGTTCCAGAGACCCAGAACAAGGGTAGCTGAGGCAAGAAGAGCTACTTCTCTTTTGTGTCCAAGTCAGAGCATAGACAGCTCATGGCTGGGGTGGCAGCTCCATGGTTCTCTGGGATCTTGGTGGCTCCAGCTCTCTCCTCTGCAATCCCAGGGTCTAGTCTTCATCCTCGTGGCCTGAGCCATCACATTCACGTTCCGTGCAGCAGGATGGAGGAAGAGTAGAAGCCCTGATTCTTTTTGATAGAGGTAGAAAATTGTTCTGAGAGTCGTTATACTGAAACTTACGGAACATAGGTAACTTCGGTTGTTTTTTTTTGTTTGTTTTTAATCTGCATTGTGTCTGGAACTGTGGATGTGTCCTTCCGTAGAATCATAGAGTGTTACAATTTCAAGGAATAGGACCGGCTATATAATGTGAGTGAGCCCAGTGCAAAATGAAAATGTGGGGCCCCTTATTAAAAACCATTAAGAATTTCAAGACCGTGAGAGCAGAGCATTAAACCAAAATGTGGAGCCCTTCTAAGCGTGGGGCCCTGTGTGACTGCACAGGTCACAGGCGCGTGAAGCCTGCCCTACCAGGAAATCTTAGCATGCATTTAGTGTAGGCCCCTTCTTTAATAGATGAGGATGTGTAGCATTTATATGAAACTAGATGCTGATAAGTTATTACTGTATAGGAAGACCAAAGCCTCAACCTTTAAAAATGGTGCTTCTGAAGGTTTCTGTAGGCATATTTAGTCAGTGAAATTTAAAACTACCATCAGGTATTCCCAGTGGTCATAAAAATAATGGCATGGGTAGTTGAAATAAATAATCCCACAGAATTTTATCCTAAGCTGTTTCCCAATTCTCCATCCAACAGGGTTTCTTTTTTCTTTTTTAAGATCTTTGTCATAGTTTCTGTCCTGCTGCAAATTTTATTAGCTTAGATTTAGATTTCTTTATTCTCCTGTAAATGCTCTGAGAGTTCTAATGAGCCTTGAAGGGACCCACAGGAAGGGGACTGAAGAGAAGCAGAGGGCATTTATAATCTACAATGTAGATAATGAGCCCTTACAACTGAGAACGGTGCCTGTGTAAGTGTGGTGGATATTCTATTGCTGCAGGACACATGGAAGACTAAGTAGCATGTGTTAGTTATTGAAAGTCTGCTGTATACACCCCTGTCACTATAGGTTTTTTTATTAAATTACTTTTATTAACTAGTAATCAAATGTGTTTTTTTTTTGTTTTTGCAGAATCACGTTAATTATGACTGCTGTTAGAAATAAATGGAAGCAGCATGATTCATGGTCACATCACTTTAAAACTTAAATGTTGATCTTCTGATAGCTACTTTGGGGGGCATTTTTGTATCTTGTTTCATTAGCTTACCCAATTTTATATGGTGTGTTTTTTAAAAAAAATCATTTATTTATTTTTGGCTGCGTTGGGTCTCTGTTGCTGTGTGCAGGCTTTCTCTAGTTGCGGCGAGCAGGGGCTACTCTTCGTTGTGGTGCACGGGCTTCTCACTGTGGTGGCTTCTCTTGTCGTGGAGTATGGGCTCTAGGTGCATGGGCTTCAGTAGTTGTGGCGTGCAGGCTCAGTAGTTGTGGCTCGTGGGCTCTAGAGCGCAGGCTCAGTAGTTGTGGTGCACGGGCTTAGTTGCTCCACGGCGTGTGGGGTTTTCTCGGACCAGGGATTGAACCTGTGTCCCCTGCATTGGCAGGCGGATTCTTAACCACTGCGCCACCAGGGAAGTTCTATATGGTGTTTTAATAAAACTCCCAGACAGTATAATGTGAATTAGACCTGCTTTTCTAGCATGGTAGAATACATTGGATAGCCAACAGAAGAGAACTATTAAAAAAATTTATGAACAAACCAACTCCTCATGGCACAAGAAAATTAGGACATCATGGAGTTAAGGGAGTTTGTAATGCAAACAGCTACCAGGTCGTAGAGCTGCCTCTCAGCTCCCATAACAGAAATCAACTCAGTTGATCAGAAACAGTAAGAACTAACACCCTTCTACATTGAATAATTTTGGGTCATGTTTTACTGTTTTGATTGCTGTGTGCAATTGCCAGCTACAATGCTGAATCCACTTTACTTAACTTTCAGTTTTTGGCTGACTTTTGCTACAGTCTGGTGTCGAACAAGGAGCTTTTGCTTCTCTTAAATGCTGACCCAGGAGCTGGGACCTGTGATGTGGATACCAGCCGCCTCTTGCAGCATTAGGGGAGAAACAGAATAGGGGATATGCCTGTTTGAGAGTGTTGCCCTTTACAAAATGGCTCTGAAGTTTATAACATGCTTTACAGATGAAATTCAGTAATCTGAAGAACATTTATGGAGTGTGTGTGATGTATAAGGCCCAGTGTTCGACTCAGTGGGTGATAGAAAGATAAGACGTCTTAATTCCTGCTGTAGTTAAAGGTAAGACATAAAAATAGTTATAGTTAGAATAAAAGTCGATTCAGTGATTTAGTCATTTGTTTCATAGTTATTAAGCACCTACTGCTATGAATCAGACACTGCTCGGCACTGTGAATTCAAAAATGCCTTCCAGGACCCACAGTCAAATGGGTGGACTTGGCATACAAAAACACACCTGCGTGATGACGTCAGTAGAGGTGTGTGGAGGGAGAGGTCTGGGGAGGCGAGGAGCGGTTCCGTGAATCCCAGCATGTCAGCAGGCACAGCCCTGGGTCCTGGGAGAGCAAAGCCTCTGCCTTCACGGAACTTCGGGCTGAGTGTTATATGAATCTGGCAGGTGGACAAGCAGAGGCCATTTCAGACAGAGGAGTCAACACATGTGGAGACGTGGAAGCCAGAGACAGCATGGCACACTGGAGCCTGGGCGTGGTTAGCAGGGCAGGGCCCCTGAAGGAGCTGTGGAGTGGAAGCGGATGTGTGGCCGGCTCATGCTGGGCATTGTCCCCAAGGCTCTGTCGGGGACGCTCTTCCACGGGCTCTTCTGTGGCTTCCCGTCTCCTCAGCAACACTGCCTCAGAAAAGCCTTTCCTGATGACCTGGCAGAGAGGAACGGCCCAGGCCCTTGCTAACACAGCACCTGTCCATTTTATTTATTTACGGAGTGCTCCTTACTAGCTGACACTTTTTGTTTATTTTTGTTTATTGTCCGTGTCCCAGCACTTGGCTACAGTTCCATGAGAGCAGGAACCCGGTCTGTCCTGTTTATTGCTGTATCCCTAGCACCTCGAACCCAGCATAAAGCTGGCATTTGATAAATGTTTGTGGAATCAATGTAAGTATGGAATGTTTTACTATGAATTTTGGATTTTATTCTATAGACCAGTGGCTCTCAATATTGTCCTTCTCTAGACCACTTTATACCAAAATATTATTGAAGACTCCAAAGATTTTTTGTTTTGTGGGTTATGTCTGTTAACGTTTATTATATTAAAGATAAAAACCTAGACATTTTAGACACTAATTCATTTAAAATAATAATAAATCAATTACATGTTGATATAAATATATTTAAAAAAAATAACTGCTTTCCAAAGTAAAAAATTAGTGAGGAGTGTGGCAGTGTTTTATATTTGTGCAGATCTCATTGTCTAGCTTCTCATAGCTGGATTCTCAGATCTTCTTTTGTATTCAGTCTTTTATGATATCATATGTCATGTAGCCTCTGGAACTCAGCTATATACTCATGATGGAATGAGAGTAAAAAGGCAAATAATGACTTGATATTAGTATACGATTAGTTTTGACCTTGCAGGCTCCTTGAAAGGATCTTGAGGACCCCCAGATGTGGTCCCCAGGCTACCATTTGAAGATCTGCTGCTGTAGGTGGATGTTTTTCTAACTTTTTAGTAGCAAGAGTATGTTCTCAAATAATATCTTCTACCAAGCTCCAATGTATAGCTAAAGATAGAGCTGTTTGGGTTAAAGTGCATCTGTGTTGGGCGTTAGGTCCCAGGAGCCCTGAATTCCCTTTCTTTCTCATTCCTTGGCTAAGTTGCTAAATTGTTACCTCCAGGGTGGGAACATTGTGTGAGTGAGGCGGGTGAGCTCTTTACCACTCGGTACCATAGTTAAATTTCAGTACGTATTTTATTTAATGGCTTTTAATGTATCATAGCTTACTATATTTTAGCATGAACTACTAGTATCTTATAAAGGCCATTTTCCCATAAATACACGATCATTGGTTTGGTTTCATAAAAAAAAATTAATTGCAATCAGAGACCTTATTTTGTTTCTGAGGTTTACTTTTCCAATTTTGTTTAAGAAACTTTACTGAAATTTGCAGGAACCTTATAGAAATATTTATGTCAGTAAACATTACCTAACTCAGGTTTTTAAAAACAAGTTGCTTTCTTCACAAATCTGAGAGTATGTAAAATAAAATTCAGTCAAGGCCCA
Source organism: Mesoplodon densirostris (assembly GCF_025265405.1). Lineage (NCBI taxonomy): Eukaryota > Metazoa > Chordata > Mammalia > Artiodactyla > Ziphiidae > Mesoplodon > Mesoplodon densirostris. The sequence goes on from NC_082675.1 coordinate 50,977,404, forward strand.
ATATGTCATCAGACAGAAGTGAAGAGGTAGAAGTGGTCTACTTCTACTTGCCCAACGCAGGAGGGATTCCCATGGTCGGGAGAGTGGAGGAGAGTGGCAGCTGGCCAAAGTCAGACTGGCGCCTGCACAGGTGCTGTAAGCAGCATCACCACTGGCCGGCTTTAGTATGTTGCTGTGTTTAAAATGCAGTTATTTGCCTCAGGAAACATCCTCAAGTTGGCCTATTTTGTTACTACGTGGAACTGTTTCTAATGTTTTTTTTTATCTTGAAAAAGGATCACAAGTTTCCCGTAAAGCTCTGGTTTTGCAAGTAAATCCTGTCTCTACATTTTGTAGGTTCTGTTCTTTGGGAGTTTTATCCGACAGACAAAATAAAATGACCATGTTGGAACATTAATCCATTACCGTCATCATTACCTGTATCATTAAATAGAGAGATCATCCATTGTGTATAATCATAACACAATGTTTGTATAGAATACAAACTCTAGCTTTATTTTCTACCTTTTAAGAGGTGGAAGGGAAAATTGAGGGATACCGAGAAAAGCAACGAAAATAATTACAGGACTGAAAAGTACAGTCTTGGTTTTGGAGTTAAATGTTTTAAGGTGTGATTTAATTACTAACTCAACTTCATACATGATTCTTCTTATGAAAAGAGAAAAATCTGTTTTAAAGAGTTATAAATAGGGCACATCTCCATAAAAGATAGAATGAGATATAATTGGGCAAATTACCTTCTAAATTAGGTTTAACATTCAAAAGAACTGCCTAATAGTGATCCCAATAAATTCGTAATTATCTTTATCTTTATCTAATATGAAGGATGATTCTCATTTAACCATTCTCTCAGTAAATATTCAAGTCTCTATTTTGATCGTATCATAAGTTTATTTTAAATTTTCATTTATTTTAATTTTTTGAATAGGTAGCATCATAACTTTCTGAGCAGCATCTCCAATTATTAATATTAAAGTGCGCCTGTGTTTCTTTCAAGTGGATGGAGTCATATAATATTAACATATCTGTAGGCTGCTCATCATCCTCCTTCACATCAAGAGAAGAGGAAAATACTCATAATTTCTTATAATTGTATGTCTAATAAAAATTAATTGGTGGTATGTGGGGGAAATAATGTTTTGGTAATAGCCACCTTGTTTCAGCTCGCAGTCCCTTCACCTTACTCTTGATCCTTCTACTTAAAGGATCCCTATTTCTTCTTTCCATTGCTCTTACCTACCTTCTGTGATACAGTTCACTTTACTTAGTTTATTGTTTGCTGTCTGTACCTCTCTTCCCACATAGGGTTTTTTTTTTTTTTTGGTTATAATTTCTCATAATATTTTTATTTTTTATTTTTTTAACATCTTTATTGGAGTATACTTGCTTTACAATGGTGTGTTAGTTTCTGCTTTATAACAAAGTGAATCAGCTGTACATATACATATGTTCCCATATCTCCTCCCTCTTGCATCTCCCTCCCATCCTCCCTACCCCACCCCTCTAGGTGGTCACAAAGCACCGAGCTGATCTCCCTGTGCTATGTGGCTGCTTCCCACTGACTATCTGTTTTACATTTGGTAGTGTATATATGTCCATGCCACTCTCTCACTTCGTCCCTGCTTACCCTTCCGCCTCCCTGTGTCCTCAAGTCCATTCTCTAGTAGGTCTGTGTCTTTATTCCTGTCCTGCCCCTAGGTTCTTCAGAACCACTTTTTTATTTTTTAGATTCCATATATATGTGTTAGCATACGGTATTTGTATTTCTCTTTTTGACTTAACTTCACTCTGTATGACAGACTCTAGGTCCATCCACCTCTCTACAAATAACTCAATTTCGTTTCTTTTTATGGCTGAGTAATATTCCATTGTGTATATGTGTCACATCTTCTTTATCCATTCATTTGTCAGTGGACACTTAGGTTGCTTCCATGCCATAGCTATTGTAAATAGAGCTGCAATGAACATTGTGGTACGTGACTCTTTGGTTTTCTCAGGGTATATGCCCAGTAGTGGGATTGCTGGGTCGTATGGTAGTTCTATTTTTAGTTTTTTAAGGAACCTCCATACTGTTCTCCATAGTGGCTGTATCAATTTACATTGCCACCAGCAGTGCAAGAGTGTTCCCTTTTCTCCACACCCTCTCCAGCATTTATTGTTTATAGATTTTTTGATGATGGCCATTCTGACTGGTGTGAGGTGATACGTCATTGTAGTTTTGGGGGGTTTTTTTGTTTGTTTTGTGTTTTGTGTGTTTTTTTTTTTTTTTTTTGCAGTACGCAGGCCTCTCACTGTTGTGGCCTCTCCCGTTGCGGAGCACAGGCTCCGGATGCGCAGGCTCAGCGGCCATGGCTCACGGGCCCAGCTGCTCCACGGCATGTGGGATCTTCCCAGACCGGGGCACGAACTCGGTCCCCTGCATCGGCAGGCAGACTCTCAACCACTGCGCCACCAGGGAAGCCCTCTCATTGTAGTTTTGATTTGCATTTCTCTAATGGTTAGTGATGTTGAGCATCCTTTCATGTGTTTGTTGGCCATCTGTACCACATAGGGTTTTTGAATGCGTTAATCTTTGTATAGTTTAGTGATACATGCCAAGTGTGTAGAACAGTGTTTGGTACGTATTTGTTAATCAGATGAATCATTTTTTTCTTTGGCTTTTAGAAGTAGAGGTACATTTCTTCTGGGGAAAAATACTCAGCAAACTATTCAAAGCGTTTAGAGGCTTCAGTTTCTGGCAGTGTGGCAAGTTAGAGAGTGGAAAAAGAAAATAACATCTCCACTTATTAAACATCACAAATACTCGGCCAGATATTCATACCTTTTAAACCCATAGTTGAGCTGACAAGCAAGTAAGGAAATGCCTCAGCAGTCAAAAGCAAGAACTCTTGAATCCAGGGAGGTAAGCTAATGGTGATATGGCTGCTATGCTGGGGGTGCTGGTATCTGTAGATCCCCCGAGGCCTAGAGCTTTGGATTTTGCAGGGTGACCATGGGGTACTAGGCATAGTCTTGGGATCAAGCAAGGTGAAAGGTCCAGAGACTCTGGTAGAAAGCTGAAACCTCCTGAAAGGTGTTGGTAAATAAACTAGGAAAAAATTTAAAAACTTGTCCCATGGTGCAGGGGTGGGGGACAATAGGAGTGTGGTAAGGAGGATTGCCTGTCTCAGATTGTCTTTCATTGGAAAGGTGAGCGGTCTTCCCTGAGAAATGATAACTACAAGTCCACTCTTCACTGGGTTTGGGATTGGAGCTCATGCTACCTGAATGGCACAAAGCAAACAAACAGAAAAACAAGCCAAGAAATTAGTGAAAGGTGATCTCAGGTTGTTAGAACTGAGAAGCAAAGCAGATCCTCTCTGGAGGAATATAGGAACACATACTTCAGAGAATTGATACAGTAAGTTTCTATGAACATGAGCTCACAGTTGAAAAAAAAAGAGAATCAAAAGCTCTTCAAATAAGCCACGATGAGTTAATCAGTGGAACTAAGAAACCATATAGTCAGGCACCAGAAACTGCAGATATTCTAGTTGTTAGATACAGAATATAAAATAAATGTTTACTGTGTTCAGAGAGTATAAAAATATAGCTAAGGAGCAAGAGGCTATCAAAAATAATTAGACAAGCTGAATTCAGCAGTGCATAAAGGAAATACTACATATTGAACAAAGAGTTCATTCGAGGAAGACAAGCTTGGTTCTGTGTTAGAAAATCTGTTAATGTAATTATCCACATGAACAGTTTAAAGCTTTAAAAAAACAAAAACGTATTCTAAAAGATACAGAAAAAGCATTTAATAATATTCAGCATTCTTTTAGTATACAAACTCATTCCAAAATAATGATAGGAGAGAAATTCCATAACCTGACAAAGGGCATCTGCAGAAAACCTACAGCTGACATCATACTTGATAGAGAAACATTATTCCTTTAAAAATCAGCAACAATGTAAGGATGTCCTTTGTTACCTCATTTCTTTTTTTTTTTTTTTTTTTTTTTGCTGTACGCGGGCCTCTCACTGCTGTGGCCTCTCCCGTTGCGGAGCACAGGCTCCGGACACACAGGCCCCGCGGCCATGGCTCGCGGGCCCAGCCGCTCCGCGGCATGTGGGATCCTCCGGGATCGGGGCACGAACCCGTGTCCCCTGCATCGGCAGGCGGACTCTCAACCACTGCGCCACCAGGGAGGCCCTTGTTACCTCATTTCTGCAGCATTGCACTGGAGCTGCTAGTCAGTAAGGCAAGAAAGGTTACAGGCTTTAAAGAATGAACAGAATGGTCATCCTAAGAGTCAGTATGAATATTCTCATAGAAAATTCATGAGTCCACAGATAAATTTTTAGGATTTATAATAGTTAGCAAGTTGCTGAATAAGATCAATGTAGTAAAATCAGTTCTGTTACTCTAAATTAGCAGCTCACAATAAAAATGTAATTAAAAATTTTCACATCAACTATACTCCAATAAAAATTAAAAAAAATTTCACAATAGTGAAAAAAAGCTCCATAGGAATAAATATAAAAAGACGTAACAAGATCTTTATATATAGAAAGTTTAAAAAATGTATTGAAAGACATTAAAGAAGACCTAAATAAATGTGGGGACACACTATGTTCATAGGGAGAAAGACTGTTTCTTGTAAATATATCAATTAACCTGTCATTGATATATAAATTCATTGTTATTTCCATAAAAACCCTGTAGGGTATGGTTTTGTTTGTTTTTATGAAACTTGACAAGTTAATTTAAAAATTTATTTTGGAAAGGAAATGTCTAAGAATAGCCAAGATATTTCTGAAGAGTACTTGTCCTACCAGATTTTAAGACTTAATGTAAAGCTTTAATAATTGAGTTAGGGCTTCCCTGGTGGCGCATTTGTTGAGAGTCCGCCTGCCGATGCAGGGACGTGGTTTTGTGCCCCGATCTGGGAAGGTCCCACATGCTGCAGAGCAGCTGGGCCCGTGAGCCATGGCTGCTGAGCCTGTGCGTCCAGAGCCTATGCTCCGCAACAGGAGAGGCCACAACAGTGAGAGGCCTGCGTACCGCAAAAAAAAAAAAAAAAAAAAAAAAAATTGAGTTAGTGTAGTATTAGGGCAAGGATACACAAATAGATATTGTAAAAAAAAAAAATTTGAGGCAAAAAAACAAAACAGAACTCTACGTACATGGAAATCTGATATATGACAGAGCTAGTGTTACAGATCAAATAAGAAGATGGAATCCTCTGTAAACGGTGTTGGGATTTATTGTTAGAAGGCAGGGGAGAGGATGGTTTCTTACCTCACACCATATTTAAACAAAAAAAATTCCAGATGGATTAAAAATTTGTGAAGGCAAAATTTAAGCCTTCAGAATAAAATATTAGAGGGTATTTTATGATTTCAGGCTTTCTTAACTAGCTGCCAAAAGCACCGCTGTTGAAGGAAAAGGTTAATAAATTTGTGTATATTAAAACTGAGATCTTTTGTTTCTTGTTTAAAACAGAAAGAGCGTGTAAAGACAAGTCACAAGTACTCAAATAGAACATATTTCTAACACGTACAGCTGACAAAGATTTTTTAAATCACAGTAATATATACACACATATGTATATATGTCCATGCACATACATATGTCAATGTGAAAAGATAAATGGGCAATAGAGAGGAAAAGCTTTTCAGAGAAAAAAATGAATATTTGTCAACAGGGAAATGCAAATTAAATATTTGTCAACAGGGAAATGCAAATTAAAACTACATTGACAAAATTATAAAAGCTGAATAATACCCAGCATACTCCTGTAATGCTCTGTGGCCAAGGTCAGCAAACCTTCTGTTTTAGGCTTTGCAGGCTGTACAGTCTCTGTTGTAATTACTCAGCTTTGCTACTGTAGAGCAAAAGTAGCCATAATTCATACATAAACAAATAGAATGGGTGTGGCTGTGTTGCCATAAAATTTTATTTATAAAAATAGTGGTTTGCCAACCCCTGCTCTGTGGCACCAAAGATAATGAATTATTAATACATAAACATGGATAAATCTTACAAACTGGACTACAAAGGTAGCAAAAAATACATTATAGTATGATTCCATGAATGTACATTCCAAAGGTAGACTATAAAGAATACAGATTTATGGGTTTTACCGTGGTTACTGGAACTTGACAGACTTTGTCAAGGCCAGAACTCAAAATCGATGTTGGCCAAATTACCTAACTTTTTAAAGCATCAGTTTTCTTATCTGTAAGATGATGGGCATAGGCGTAATAGTACCTAGCTCATTGGCTTGTTGGGAAGATTATGTTATATAGTCCCCCTAAAAGTGCTTAGCACAAAGTTAAAAGTTCAGTAATTGTTGCTATGCCTTTATTCTCCTTTTAAAATTTGCATTCCTATTAAAAGAAAGGATAACCTTTCTTGCTTTGGGAACTCTAGGTATTTTTTATCCAGCCTTGCACTGCATGTAGTTAATGTGACTGATAGTAAGGCTTGAAATATCCTCACCTTGAAGTCTTGAATAAGGTTTAATTTCTTTTAGTTAGCACAGTGTTTGAGACCCTCTGATGTTTTAGTCTCATGTTTAGATCACCAAACTCCATGTAGCTTGCTAAATACCTGACAGAAACAGTTTCCAGTGTCACTTACCCTTCCTCTGTAGCATTTAGCATGTGCCACGCTCCAGATTCTTTTCTGACCTCTTAGACCTTTCAGTTCTCTAAATGCTGCCCGCCCCTAAAATCATGACTTACCAGCTTTTTCAGCTGAAAAACGAAGATAAAACCCATTCAGACAATTTTCCCCTCCATCTTCTGTGTGTGGCTTCTGTTCTCTATAACTCTCTGTCATACCACCCTGATCACAGATATGCATACCGACTGTCTCCTCCCTAAGGATAGTGACATTGTCTAACTCACCTTTGTTCTCCTAGGGTCTGGCAACATGCTTGGCATATAGTACATAGGTGCTGATTATATTGAAGTTAAGTGAATGAATGTATTCATGCCTTGATTTTGTTCATAAAACACCAGTGTTTGCAATATTTGGCCTGCCACAGTAGGATGTTAAATCTGTTTGTAACCCTAAATTAGCTTTTAGCTAGCTGAAACAAACTTAAAAGTTATTTCTTTATATTCAGAAAATTCCAACATACATAAAAGTAGAGGAAATAGTAAAATGAACCCCCTGAAACCTGTTTCCATCTTCCAGATTCAGCAGAGGTTAAGATTTGCCACATGTGCTTCACTTCTCAGTCCTTCTCACCACCTTCCTGCCAACCCCAAGTATCTTTTTTTTTAAATTAATTTTTATTGGAGTGTAGTTGATTTACATTGTCGTGTTAGGAGCCCAAGTATCTTAAAGCAATATGAGACACCATGCTATTTTACCTCTAAAATTCTTCAGTGTGGATCTTTTAAAAGTGAGAACGTTTTCAAATCTAGCCATAATGATGTTATCATTCCTAATAAAACTAACAATAATTCCTTAGTATCATCTTCTACCCAGTCCATAGTCATATTTTCCCAGTGGTCCCTATAGTGTCTGTTTGAGTTGGTTTGTCGATTCAAAAGTCAAACAAATCCACACATTACATTTGGTTTTCATGAAAAAACTCTTCTTATGAAGAGATAAAGCAATACCTAGTTTTTATTATTTCTCACCCCCCCTTCTTTTTCTTTTTTTTAAATACTCTCCCTCAAGATTAGGGTTCTTTATAATAAAACCAGAGACTGCAATTTTAGGTAAAGGTTTCATCTCCCTTGAGACCGCTTTGCTGTTCTTTTTTGTTAATCAAGCACTTTAACGTGTATAGGGCAGTACTGCACTTAACAGCACAGCAAAATGCGAGACTGAAGGTTGTTAAATTTAACTGTTCTCTGCAGTACTGTTAGGACTTTTCATTAAGGCTGTAAAATTATTTTATGTTCATTAAAATGTATATGCTCTTTAATAACATTTAAGCATATCTTAAATATTTTACAGTTATTTTTCTTGAATTTCTGGTTGTAAGGAGGAAGCTAAATTTAGGCTGTAACACAGTATGTGTATTTGGAAAAATCTGCTCACGGATGAACTTAATTCTTACATACTCTAAAGCTGAAATGGAGAAATGTCATCTGCAAAAAATTTATCTTTTAGTTATGGTATTTTTGACGGTAATAAAGAAAAACATGTGTAACTGTTCAGTGTGTAATAAGGGAAGATAACCCAAGTGTTTAGAGGTTTTAGCAGAATGCAATTTTGAGAATTAAGTGGAATTTAAAACAATAGTGCAGAAGTAATGTTTTGAGTTACTGATGTGAAGTAAATAACAGGATTACTTCAGGGACTTTTTCAACAGTTTTCCTGTTAACTTTCTATTATATTGTTAAGTGAATAACATCCTAATTGCAGTGGTTTTGAGGGTTTCTGAGAGCAGGAAGCAAATCCTATGTCTACTCCCAAAGAGCTGAAAAAAATTCCAAGAAAAAGCACTTGGGATGTTATCTCCTAGCATGGACCTTAGCTATAGTGTCAGTGCAGAAGTCCTTAACTAGTATCAGAAGCCATGTGAAACTAGGAGAAAACTAAATTGAGGCAGTGAGGTAGAGAATAGCTATTCACAAAAACAAAAGGCAAGGGGCTAGAAAGTTGAGTAAAAACAGCAAGAGAGAATGCAGAAACAATATAAGCTAAGAAAAGAAGTTAAGTGGCATTAGAGAATAACCAAATTAGGAGGAAAAAACCCCACAAAAACCAAAACCGGTGTACCAGATTGCTGACTAGTTAAGGGAAGAAGATGAAGAGAGTGTTTTGTAGTGTGGGGTACCTGTGATACATCTATGAAGTAGAATTCATGACTAACTAGAGTACCATCTTTCTGTAACATGCTAATAAATGAACAAAGGGTTGGTTTTTTTTTTTAATGGTAACTAAATATTTCAGGCCATTATCTTGGACCAAAATCTGATATCTACCCCCATCCCAAATTTCTGTTTTCATTTGGTCTGTTGAGCAAATTTAAAACTTTTTCGATCCCAAAAGGTCACTTAAGTTAACCTCCAAGTAACATAAGACAGTGTTTTAAGTGAAGTAGTTCTCAAAAGACCCTTCATGTTTGCAGTCGTAAGACAACCAAACTTCATTTGCGGGTACTGTCGTCCTTTGATATTTTTTCTTCCTTCTCTCTTCCCAGATGATTCAGTGGAGGAGGAGGAAAAGTATGGCACTGAGCTCTGGGGAATGCATGGGAGAAGGAAAAATAGGGAAAAGGGAATGACAACAGAGATTTCCATTTAGTCTGCAAATTGTTTTTGGTTTTTCTCATCACAAGCCCAGAGCCAAAGAGACTGTGGGATCTTACAGTCTTGTTTGTTATCCAAACTGGCGGTAGCAGTGCTGGTGGTAATAGCATAGCACTGTCTGCATTCTCAGTGTGGTTGGCCAGTTTCTAGTGGATTCTTTATCCACTCTGGTTGGCCACCTCGTAGCACATACACATTGCCTGTGCATTTTGGCTTGATCTGTGGGCCAACAGCCATCTGTGGGTAACATTTGAGAATCTCTGTTTAAAATCTGAGAAGTAAAATATATTTTTTAAATAAAAGATTTTAAACATACAGTAAAGTACAGTAGCAGAAGACCAGGAACGGTCATGAACTCACCTTTCCCCTGTGTCTTATCTTTACATTTTTCTCTACTTGATTCTCTTCAGTTAGTATTAGGTTTGGCTTCATCTAAAAGATACCTGTTTCCCTTCTCCCCCCCACCCCAAAAAGGTGCTTTTAAAGAGAGTTTTTTCCTCCCAGGACATGGCAGCTGTGTGGTCATCAAGCACCCTACTCCTCTTATCTTTCTGCTTTTCAGTCCTCAGCCTGTGGCTTGCTTTCTCAAGGTCTTCTCATGGTTGCAAAGAATGTCCTTGTAGCTCCATCGTTTGTGTTCATGATCCGGGCAGTGAAGTCAGTTCCCTTTCAATACCTTTCCCATACCCCACACAGTGATTTCTGGTTTGATCTTACTAGCTACCTTAATCTGTTTGGCAGGCCAGGATGTGTAAATTGCCACTCATTAATACAGCAGTTTGATTTGTAAGAAAAAAGAGGAAAGATATTGAGTGAGGAACTAACAACCTGCCACAATTTAGGTCTTTTATATATAAAAAAAGTTCCATTATAGCTGAAGCCCTTTCCTTCCTCCTCAGAGTTAACCATATGTGAATTTGGTGTATTATTCTCATGCATATTATTTTACCTTTACAGTACATATTTATGTCCATGAAGTGTCTTATTTTAATATATTTTGAAACTATATAAATAGAACATACTGTGCATATCCTGCAGATTGCTTTTTTCTTCATTCAGCATTGTTTACCCAGATAGATGCACATAGTTCTAGTTTAATTGTAACTAGTATGTAGTATTATATAGTTCATGTATCCTCTTGATGCACATTTATGTTGTTACCTTTTTTCCCCCATCATAAACAATGCTGCAGTCTTTGTACATTTCTCCTTATAAGTACGTGTAGAGTTTCTTCCGGGTGTATATCTAGAAGTGGAATTACTGAGTGATAGGGTAGTGCTTTCTTCAGCTTACTAGATATTGTCAGATTGCTCTCTGAAGTGGCTGTGCCAGATTACACTTACAACAACATTGTAGGAGTGGCTTTTTATTCCTTACTGACACTTGTGTTGCTGCTCATCTGTTGAGGTCAAACTCATTTCCCTGAATACTGCTGAGGTTGAGTATATTTTCATACGTTCATTGGCTGTTTATGGTTCCTTGTCTGTGATTTGCCTATTCATACCTTTTGGCTATTTTTCACTTGTGTGTTGTTGTTTGTTTTGATTTGGAGAAGTTTTTAGTACATTCTGATACTAATCTTTTGCTGATTTTTTCTGTTGTGGATATTTTCCCCTAGTCTCTGGCTTATCATTTAAATGTCTGTGATGTCGTTGGTTATATTAAAATTTTTAGTTTTCATGTAGTAATTATTTTTTCTTTTATGGTTTGTGCTTTTTGAGTATTCTTTAAGAAATTCTTCTGTAACCAAGGACATAAAAATATTTGCCTCTCTTTTCTTTTAAAGTTTTAGGGATTTGTATCCTTCAATCTTTAAGCCCCCTGGAATCGGCTTTTCGTATGGTGTGAGGTAGGAATTTTATTTTCCCGTATGGATGAACTTTTATTAAATAGCCCGTCCCATTCCTACTGATTTGTCGTGCCACCCGTGTCATGTGTTGTTTGTACGTTCATGTAGGTCTGATCCTGGACTCTCTATTCTGTTTCACCGGTCTTTGAATCTGTCTCTGCCCATGATTCACACTGACTTAATTACTGTAGCTTGATTGATATATGGTAGACAGAGTTACCTCACCTTGTTGTTCAAAATCTTATTGGTTTTCATGGCTTTGCTCTTCAGTATGATTTTAGGATCTGCTTTTAAAGTTCTATAAAAGACTACATTGAGATTTTGATTGGAACTGTAGTAAGTATATAGATTAATATGAAGAGAATTTACTTCTTTACTATGATAAATTTTCCATGTATGAGCATGCTATGTCTTCTTTTTTTTTTTTTTTTTTCCCATTACACGGGCCTTTCACTGTTGTGGCCTCTCCCGTTGCAGAGCACAGGCTCTGGATGCGCAGGCTTAGTGGCCATGGCTCACGGGCCCAGCCGCTCCGCGGCATGTGGGATCTTCCCGGACCGGGGCACGAACTCGTGTCCCCTGCATCGGCAGGCGGACTCTCAACCACTGTGCCACCAGGGAAGCCCCTATGTCTTCATTTTTTAAAAGGTCTTTCTAAGCATTTTTGTAGTTATTATTGGCAAAGGAATTCATTGAATTTTGTTTTTTAAATCTTATTTATTTATTTTTGGCTGCATTCAGTCTTTGTTGCTGCGTGCAGGCTTTCTCTAGTTGCGGCGAGCGGGGGCTACTCTTCGTTGTGGTGCACGGACTGCTCATTGCAGTGGCTTCTCTTGTTGCAGAGCACACGCTCTAGGCGCGGGCTTCAGTAGTTGTAGCACGGGGGCTCAGTAGTTGTGACTCACGGGCTCTAGAGCGCAGGCTCAGTAGTTTTGGTGCACGGGCTTAGTTGCTCCATGGCACATGGGATCTTCCTGGACCAGGGCTCGAACCCATGTCCCCTGCATTGGCAGGCAGATTCTTAACCACTGCGCCACCAGGGAAACCGAAGAATTCATTGAGTTTTGTATGTTGATCTTGAATCCAGCAACCTTGCCAGAAGTTCTCATTAGTTCTAATTGCCTTTATTTTCTTGGATTTGCTATCATTTCTTTTGTTGTTGTTCTGTTTTCGTCTTTCCAATTCTTAAATCTTTTGTTTCTTTTTCTTGTTTTACTGTTCTGGATGGGAATTCTAGTACATTGTTGGAAGGGAAAAGTGATAGAAAGCATTTTTGTCCTTTTCCTAACTTCAAAGGGAATGCTTACAACACTTCATCAATAAGTATTTTGTTTACTGTAGATTTAGGGCAGATATCCTCTATCAGGTTAACAAAATTCATTCTATTTCTAGTTTCCTAGCATTCTTTTGTTTTTGTTTTAAATATCATGAGTAGGTGCTAGGTTGTATTATTTCACATAAAATGTTAAGTCCCTTGCAACCATATAGTTAAGCTTCCTCCCACCTCTATCCTTTGCTCTAATTTTGTCATATATTATGTCTTCATATTAATAACTTGTACAATACAAAGTTATAAATTTTGTTTTAATCAGCCATTTTTTTTAAGAAATCAGGAGGGAAGAAAACCAGGCTTTTGTATTTACTGATATTTACCATTGCTGATGTTCTTCATTTCTCCTTACAAATCTGAGTTTCCATCTAGTGTCATTTTCCTTCTGCCTGAAGAACTTCTGTTAGCATTTCTTGTAGTGCAGGTCTATGAGGCATGAGTTGTTTTGGCTTTTTCTTTATCTGAAAATGTCTTTGTTTCATGTAATGAGAAGTCATCCATTTTTTTCTCTGTATTTAATATGTCTTTTTTCTCTCTCTGCTGCTTTCAAGATTTTTTCTGAATCTTTAGTTTTCAGCAGTTTGAATGTGATGTGCTCTAGATGTGATTTTCTTTGTATTTATCTTGCTTAGGGTTCACTGAACTTAGATTTGCAATTTTATGTTTTCTGCCAACTGTGGACATTTTCAGCTCTTATTTTTATGTATACTTTTCTGCATAATTTTCTCTGTGCCCTACTTTTTGGGACTCCAGTTTCACCTATGTTAAACTTTATGGTTTTGTACCTCTGCTCAGTGAGCTCACTGAGGCTCTTTGTTTATTAAAATATTTTTCTTTCCACTCAGATCTTCAGATTAGGTTACTGTTTTTTTGTCTGTCTTTACGGTGACTGACCCTGTATTCTGTTGTCTCAAATTTGCTTTAAACCTGCCAAGTAAATTTTTCATTTCAGACTGTATCTTTGTGTTCTACATGGTTCTGTATGGTTCCTTTTTTGTAGTTTTCATTTGTCTGATGAGAGTTCCCTCTCTTTATTATTAAGTTCCTGAACATATTTATAGTAGCCACTTTATAGTATTTATAGTAGTCCTCCTCAGCTAATTCCAACGTCTGAGTAATCTTGCGTTCGGTGTGTATTGACTGCTTTTTTCTCTTGACTGTGGGTCAGATTTTTCTGTTTATTCTCATGTCTAGTAAGTTTTTATTGTATACTGGGTATTGTGGATATGTTTTTATGACCTGCAATTCTGTTTTGTCTTAACGATTATTGACTCTTTGTTGCTCTAGCAGGCAGTCAACTGACTAGTCTTAAACTCCAAGCTCTGTTTACCCTGCATTGGGCAATAGCTGATTTCTTTGTTCACTTCTTACAGCTGTCTGGCTGTTGCTTTCATTTTGGACCTCTGGAGTCTCTTCCGTGTTATATGGTCCAGGGCTTACCTAAGGATTGTGGTGGAGGTTATATACGTATTTCGGGGTTCCCTCTTTCCTAGGATATCTCCCCTTGCTTTTCCTCTTTTAGCTCCGGACTTCATATTTTGATGCCATGAACCAATATGATTGTGAATTCCTTCTTGAACTTCAGCTTCTCTACACAGTGTCGGCTGGTATCTGCCCTCAGGCACGCACTTGTATAAAGGCAAATCTCACCTAGCATAGTTCCTGTCTTTCAAGGATTGGCTTCTGTCTAGTTTCTGCCTTTTGATTGCTCTCCAGTGCATTTAGTTGTTTTTATCTTTCGGCCAGAGTTTATGATTGTGGTTTGTGGGAGGGTTAGTCCAGTATAAGCTGTTCAACCTTTATGTGTGTAAATCTTCTGTGCTTCCAATTTTTTTTAAAAAAGGCCTTATTTTGAAAGCAATTTTAGGTTTACCATAAAATTGAGAGGAAAGTACAGAGATTTCAGTCCATATGCCCCCTGCCCCCACAAATGCATAACCTCCTCGTTATCAGCATCACTCACCAGAGTGGTGCATTTGTTTTTTTTGGTTTGTTTTAACCAAGGATAAACCTACATTGACACATTATAATCAGTCAAAGTACATAGATTACCTAAGGGTTCACTCTTGGAGGTGTGTATATTCTTTGAGTTTGGACCAATATATAAAGGCACATATCCATCATTATAATAATCATACAGAGTATTTTCACTGCCCCCTAAATCCTATCCTCTATTTATCCTGACCTCCAGCCCCCATCCCTGGCAACCACTGATTTTTTTTTTTTTTTTGCTCCATAATTTTGCCTTTTCTAGAATGTCTTATAGTTGGAATCATACAGTATGTAGCCTTTTCAGATTGGCTTTTTTTCACAGTAATGTGCATTTAAGGTTCCTTCATGGCTTTTCATAGCTTGATAGCTCATTTCTTTTTAACACTGACTAATATTCCATTGTCTGGATGAACCATAGTTTGTCCATCCATTCACCTACTGAGGGACATCCCAGTTGCTTCCAGTTTTTCGCAATTATGAATAAAGCTACTGTGTAAACATCCATGTGCACGTTTTTGTGTGAACAAAAGGTTTCAGCTTCTTTGGGTAAATACCAAGGAGCATGACTGCTGGATGGTATGATAAGAATATGTTTAGTTTTGTAAGAAACTGCTAAATTGTCTTCTAAAGTGGCTGTACCATTTTGCATTCTCACCAGCAGTAGATGATAGTTTCTGTTGGATGAGAGTTCCTTACCAGTATTTGATGTTATCAGTGTTCTGGATTTTTGCCATTGTAGTAAGTGTGTAGTGGTATCTCGTTGTTTAAATTGTATTTTCCTGATGATGTATGATGTGCAGCATCTTTTCATATGTTTATTTGCCATCTGTATATCTTTGGTGAGGTTGCTTTCGCTTTGAACTTTTCTGAATCTTTATGTTTTTGATGTATGTATCGTAAATAGCATATAGCTTTTATTAAAAAATTGAATCTGATAACTTTTAATGAATACATTTAATCTTTTTATCTTCATCTAAATTACTTATGTATGGGGAATTTTTTCTACCATTTTGTTTTTTTGCCTTCTATATTTGTGGGGTTTTTGTATGAGGGATTTTTTTTTTTTTTTTTTGCTGCATTGGGTCTTCGTTGCTGTGTGCAGGCTTCTCATTGTGGTGGCTTCTCTTGTTGTGGAGCACGGTCTCTAGGTGTGCAGGCTTCAGTAGTTGTGCATGTGGGCTTCAGTAGTTGTGGCGCGCGTGGGCTTCAGTAGTTGTGGCGCGCGGGCTTAGTTGCTCTGCGACACGTGGAATCTTCCCGGACCAGGGCTCGAACCCATGTCCCCTGCAATGGCAGGCGGATTCTTAACCACTGTGCCACTGGGGAAGCCCTGGGTTTTTAAAATGATTTTAAGTTCCTTCCCATTTTATTCCGATTGATTGGTTTTCTTATTTCTCCTTTTTGCAGTTTGGTTTTTGATTACACATACTGTTTTTACTTGATTAGTTGTTACCTTTTAATTTAAAAAAATATTTAATTTTAAAAAGTCTAAAATTAATCGAATATCTCTGCTCTATACCTAAACACAGCAAGCTTAAAATACTTTAATTTCAGTTACCTTTATTCCTTCTTACATGGCATTGCTTTCTGGTATTTTCATTCATTTAAAAATAATTATTGAATTCTTCTACCATGTGCCAAGTTCTCTTCTAGGTGCTGTAGTAATAGCATTAAACAAAATAGAGTCTCTGCCCTCATGAAGCTTACAAGATAATTAACAAACTAATTATGATATATTATGTTGTAAATTAGTGTTTGGTGCTAGAATGGAAAGTAAAGCATTAGGACAAAATAAAGGGTGGAGATGCTATTTTATATATGAGTTTCTGCTGTCTTCAGACATAAGATTTTTAGGGCTCAAGTGTGAAAAACATGATTCTCATGCTGGAGGAGCTTGCATTCTAACCAGAGTCACAGGAAGAAGTTACAGATGTGGGAGCCATCAGCACATGGTGGGTAATGCTTTACAACTGGTGGATTTCCCAACGAGGCTGTTACAGTGTCAGGCAGCATGCAGACAGATCCCGGGCAGAGTGGGATGAGCCAGAGAAGAAGACTGCAAAGCATGGTCAGAAAAGTGGGAGAACAAGGAATGACCCTGGAGCCAAGAAAAGAAGAGGTTATGTTTTACTTATAGCCTGCCTATTCTGCAAATAATTTAAGAGGCTGAGACATCAAGTAGAAGGAGTATGAGAAAGAGACTTGTCTTGGTAGTTAGGACATTAGAGTGACTTGATCAAAAACAGTTTCATTTAAGTGAAGCCAGACTACACTCAATTGAGAAGTTGAGAAATTGGAGACAGAGAATGAAGACTACTTGCATAGAAGGTGGTAAAGGAAAGAAGAGAGAGAGAGAGATAATTTGAGGGGAAGAGGGCAGGATTGTAGAACTCAGGGCTAAGGTTGGTATTCTGGCAAAAATACAGAACAAAACCTTGGAGACTTTAGGGACTCTCTGGCCAGAAAATAAAATGGGCCTCTGGCCTGGAGGAGGTTTCTGCTGGATCCTTTACTTGCCAGAAACTGCTCCCCAGGATCTCTCGGGTTTTCCACTGCTGATGGTGGCAGTGTATTTCCTTGTATCTCAGTTCATGGTTGGGAGGAAAGATGGAAATTTTCTGAAACCTCAGTGTTCTGTTGTAATGATTTGTCATCTGTATTCAAGAGATAAAATTAAAAACATGGGAAAATTTCCCGTGACTATTGCTCTTCAAACTCCTTAGCGTGAGAGTCAAGATTTCCCCTGTTCTGAACACACCCTTTCAACCACATCTCCCAGTTTTTCTGTTTGCTGTCCCCTAGATGTCCCTTGATTTTCCTGCCTCCCTATTTTAGCTCACATTGTTTTGTCCACTTGAAATATCCTTTTGCCTTTTCCTAATTGAAACCAATTCCCGTCATTCTCCTTCACCAGGTTCTCTCCTTTGTGCAGTATAGCTCCTTGTAGCTTGGCACCTGTTGCAAAGATAGAAAAGCATTCTGTAAATTGTAAAGTGCCACAAAAGCTTATTATCTATCCTCCTAAACTACAAGCTTATTGAGGGCAGAAACTGAGCCTTCTTCATATTTATGTACATCAAACTACTTAGTTTTGTGTCTTGTACATACTTGATATTTATTGAAGTTTGAATTAGGGATTTGTGATTCTGTGATAGCTTAAATAATGCTAAGAATGGGCATATTATACACCAGGTTCTACTTTGCAGCTGTTAAATTTATACTGAAATTCTGCTCCTATGCAATCTCCTGTAAAAGTAGATTCCTTAATTTGGATCCTCCACTAGTTCACATCTCATTTTTTTCTTCACAGGATATGTGCCTATCTAAATCAATAATTGTAGGTTGCAGAGTGATGTATTGGCATGCTTTTGACTATAGTAGCAGAATACCCAGTTAAACAAATAGGGCTTTATCCCCTCTGGTAACAAGAAGTCTAGACCTAGGAGATTTCAGGGCTAGTCTGTTAGTGGCCCCATGATACAACAGGGTCCCTTTTGCTTTCCATGTTTTCATGTTGTCATCCTTAGCATGTTGATGTTGGCTTCCCTCATGACCTCAAGATGGCTGCAGCACTTCTAAGTATGCTCTGCAAACAATATCCAAAGCCAGAAAAGTATAGTTTCTCCTTCAGCATCTCTGTGAGGGAGCATAACTTTTCCTGAATGCTTCCCAGTAGATTTCCCCTCAGATCCTATTGGTTGAGATTTGGTTACTTACACTGGCAAGAGGAGTAGAACAGTCACAGTTGACTTGGACCAATCAAGAATAGGTAGTCTAGCAGAGAATGATCACTTGAATTCAGTTAGGGGTCTAATGCCATGAGAAACATGGGGTGGGAGATAAGGAACAAACAGTATCTGCCACAGGTGCTGTCTGTGTGTCCTTGGCCTTCCCACCTGGGAAATTAATATCTTCATAGATTTCTAAGAGGAGGAGAGATACTTTTTACAGTATTTCCACTGAGCTTGGTGTTGGATCTCAGAAATACTTTATTCACTGATTCACTTATTCATGTAATAAACATTAACTGAACACATATTTTGTGCCAGGTATTGTGCTCAGCATTGGGGAAGTAGCTGGTAAGACTTGGTCCTTGCCCTCAGGTGGTGGCTGGTGTATAGTCCAGTGGAATAGCGTGGCTGAGGTGATGGGGGGAGGAGAGAGTTATTCTGTAATAAACTGATTTTAGGAAATTTATTTTTCAACAGGAGATGTGGGACATGTGGATTTGGGATATGAATTCATTTGAAAAACCACTTTGGGGTAAGTTGATAGCTGGGAGTAAATGACTTGAGGGTTGTACTTCTCTTTACATTGGGATTTGCTCTTATTGTGATGTAGGTTCAAACTTATGTTCATTGGACTTTATGCCTCATATACACACAAGAAAATGGCTTGTACTAAAATCCTAGTGTAGTAATTTGAGAAATATAACCATCAAGCATAGCCACAGTACTAATTAATATTCATGCATTCACTTCTCATTCAGGAGGTCAATTTGAAGACTAAATGAAGACCAGGTTTAGAAATAAAAAGATACTTATTATATACTGTTTAACCTGCTTGCGCTCAACCAATAATTCTGTCATGTGGACTGGAAAGCACTCATAGCACTCGTGTTATGGAGATGGAGGGTTAGGGTTTGTCTCTGAGCTTCTCTTTGCAGTACTCCAGATGGCCGTTTGAATTCTCATTGCATCAATACAAATATAAAAGGTTCCTGATTTTTCATTTCATCTAAGAAAGAGCCTCTAGAAATACTATTTAATATTTACTGAGTGTTTACTATGAGTGTGTTGTGCATTACTTCATTTAATTCAGGGACTATAAGGTGGGTATGTTTTTCTCATTCAGAGGAATAAAAAGGCCCAGATTTATGCAAATAAAGTACAATTGTTAGGATCACATAACTAATACGTTTTGGAATTGAAATTTGAATTTCAGCATTTGGCCTAATAGACCCCCATTTCTGTTTTAAAATGCTGATTATGGTGGGTGTCCCCAAGACCAACCCCAGGTTTAGTGACTGGCTAGGCGGGCTCATAGGATTCAGCATATGATCATAATAATGGCTAAGATTTATTACAGTGAAAGGATACACAGCAATATTAGCAAAGGGAAAAAGTGCATGGGGTGAGGTCTGGAGGAAACTAGTCACTAGCTTCCAAGAGTCCTCTCCCAGTAGAGTCCTCTCCCAGTAAAGTCCTCTCCCAGTAGAGTCCTCTCCCAGTAAAATCCTCTCCCAGTAGAGTCCCACAGGATGAGCTTAATTCCTCAGCAATGAATTTTGACAACACATGTGAAGTGCTGTCAACCGGGGAAACTCATTAGACTCTGTGCCAATGTTTTTAGTGGACCTGGTAATGGAGGCACCTTCCACCTAGCATGTACCAAAATTTCAGGCTCCCAGAAGGAGAACAGATGTTTTGCATAAACCATAATGTTTGTATAAACAGTTTAGGCACAGTGAGGCCCACTTATCATTTAAGGTAAGTTTTATATCATTGTAGGGAACTGTTTATCCTTCAAGTTCCCAGACACCAGCCAAGGGCTAACCTTGCAACCAAGCCTTTCTAAGGACAGTAATCTCAGTCTTACATCTTAGCTTTTATCCTGTACACTGATTTATTCATTTAAGGATATTGTTCTTATGATCATTTAGCTTCTGAAAAGTAATGGGAGAAGTAGGTATTATGGCAAACGAAATTCTTCAGTGGTGTTTGTTTTGAGGGTCCCATGACTGCCAACTATTTGATTTGCTGGAAAGACTGACATAATGACGTAACTGACATAACAACTCAACATAATGTTGTACTCATGGCTAAGTTTTTATTACGGCAAAGGTTACAGTGCAAGAACAGCAGGAAAAAGATATATATAGGTGATTGCTAGAGAGATCAGGCACGGACTTCTAAATCTTCCCTCTGTGAGGATCACAGGGACACGATTTCCCCTCTAGCTGTGAGTGATAGGGACACGTACAAGATGTGTCAGGGAAGCCCATGAGTATTCCAGTCCAGCATTCTTACAGGAAGCTGGGTACATAGGCATACTACTGCCATGTGGCCAGCCATGGCAATGGAAACTTAGGGCTCCAGACCAGATACCAGGTGCGCATCATAAATCTTGATGTTACTTTAAACAATGCTGACAGCCTGGTACATCCTGACTCATCACCTCTAACATCCTTAACCAGTGACTGTGAACATTCCAGGAGTTGAGTTCTCAGAGTTTGGCCAGGGGTCATTGCCATGGCTGTAGGCATCCCCCAGGGATTAGCAAGGACTGGGTAGGACTCTTTGTTAACTCTTTCCTCTCAGATTCCCACATGAAATAATGCTTCATTTGCTGAATGCAAAATTTAATGATGATACATTTTTATAATATGATACTCTATACTTAGAAAAAATAATTGATAGTAGAAATAGTTTGCACATTTCACTTACCTGAGGGTAGGTTTGTAGATTCTTTTCTTTTAGGGATTTATATAATGGTGACTTTTGGATTTCCCATTTTTGTCCACAATTATTTGTATTATATACAGGTATATGTTAAGTTAAAGAACGATACAGAAATATGAACTTGAATTAGTTGAATCAAGATATTACAAAATTAACCTTCTCTCTCGCTGAAGGTCTGCCTCATGAGAAGCTTTTAAACACAATGGGATCTCTTTTATGCAATTTGCAGATTCACAGAAATAACAGTTTTGCAGAAAGAAAATAACCCATAATTTAAAAATTACCTGGTTCCAGGATTTGGAACCAGTCTTTACTAGTTTATTTATTGCTCTTTGAAACCTGGTTTGTGTTATGCAAAAAAGAAAGACAAAGTAGATGGGGAAGGTTCAGTGCTTGAATATGAGAAGTTCTGAGTTAACAGACGTACATAGCTTTCCTTGTTGCAGGACTTCACAGAACCTTTGGTGCAGTGATGTACAGCGAATGGAGTATGTAATATTTCCCTAACTTATTTGACCATGGAATTTCTTAAGTGCGGACTCTCCCTGTGGTCTTGCAAACAGTGTTCTTTAGAACAAAATAACAGGACATCAGGAAGCCCTTAAAGGGATTTAGCTAAAGGAGAGACAGAAACAAAACAACTACAGAAAAAAATTTAAAGAAAACCTTGTTGCAGAAAAGTTTAGTATCTTACACTGCCTGATAAAACCTATTTAGAAACTTCCCTATCTGGATGTCTTTTTCCTGCCAGGTTTCCTGAGTTGATGTTTCTCTTTTGTAATGTGAATGGCGTGTCTCTTACACTGGTATTTAATAGTGTGATAAGAGCTTCTGTGGTGTGGATCACTGCCTTCATGCTCCTACCATCTACAGTGTCTGACATGGTAGCAAGAACGTAGTTGGCTAAGACTCAATAAATAGCCAGACAGCATGGAATGATTGTGACTCTAAAATACTGAAGCCATTTTTTTTTAAGGAATAACAATATAGTAGACGTAAAGGTTAGGTGCTGTGCGTTTATTTTAATAGTGCTGTCATTTTGAAAAACATTTTTAGAACTTTTTTCTTAGACTTCTCTTGAATTCCTCTTTTTATCTCCAACTTCTTTTTTTATGACCTTTATGAATTTGTAATTGGTTTATTTTTTCAGAACAGTAGAATTGTTCTACCATAGACACGTAAGCACTTTTAGCTACTAGATTTCTTTTGCAGTAGATGGAATATCATTTTAAGTAATTAAATGGTCATCATAGCTAAGGAAGGCCAGTGGGTCAGAAGTAGCCAAGGCTGTCCTCAAGTAGTGAAAGGTGAGAATGCTTGCTTTACTGTGTATCAAAAATTATTATAAAGCTGTAATAATTAAGACAGCCATGTGGTGTAGGGATAGACAGACTAATGGAACAGAACATAGAACCTCAGAAACCTGGTTTATGCCAAAGTTGGCATTGCACACTTCTAGAGAGAGGATGAACTTTTCCATAAATAGTACTGGGACAATTGGTTATCCACGTGGAAGAAGATGACATTGAATCTCTACTTAAACTGGAAAGGTAAAACTTTAAAATTTTTAGACATTAAAACATTATTTTTAATGATCTCTAGATAGAGAAGAGTTTCTTAAGACATAGAAAATGTGAACTATAAAAGATACCTCTTGGGAATTCCCTAGCAGTCCAGTGATTAGAACTCCGAGCTCTCATTGCTTAGGGCCTGGGTTCAATCCCTGGTTGGGGAACTAAGATCCCGCAAACTGTGTGGCGCAGCCAGAAAGAAAAAAAATAAAATAATAAAAGACACCTCTTGTTAAGAAGATAAGCTATAAACTGGAAAAGTTACTTGTAGTACATGTAACTGACATGGATTAGAATCTAGACTGTATAAAGATCTTCACAAACTAATAGGAGAAAGACAAAACGACCCCACCCAGTAGAATAATGGACTAAACTTCAGTAGGTACATTAGAGAAGAGGAAATGGAATGACCAGTAATGTCAGAGATGGTGGGAAAATGCAGATTCAAACTACATTAAGATAACAACTACACACTTAGCAGATTGTCAAAAAATAAAATAGTTTGACATCAATAACTGTTGCCAAGGATATAACACATCCAGAGCTCTCATTTTTCTTTCTAATTTGTTTCAAACACCTGGGAAAACAAATTTGCCATATTAGTCATATTGAAAATATGTATACCCTATGACCTAATTCCCCTAGATATGTACTGTAAATCAGGGTTGGTGTGACAACTCATGAATTAAGAAGGGTTTTTAACATCTTTAAATGGTTAAAAAAATAAAAATATTTCATAATTTGTAATATGAAAATTACATGAGATTCAAATTTCAGTGTCCATAAATAAAGTTCTATTGGAATACTGTCACACTGACTTGGTTACATATCACTTTTGGCTGCTTTTGTGGTACAACACCAGATTTGAGTGGTTGCAGTAGAGATCTTATGTCCCGCAAAGCCTAAAATGTTTACAATCTGGCCCTTTGCAGAAGAAGTTTGCTGACCCCTGGCACATTTGTTCCAGGAAACGTGTTCAGGAATATTCATAGCAGTACTGCTTGTAATAACAGAAACCAAGGGTAGAAGGGATAAACTGTGGTAAGCCTCATAGTGTATAATTATAAGCCAATTGAATATTAGACAGTAGTGAAAATGAATTGACTGCAACTACATGCAACAAATGGATGGTTCTCAGGAACGTAGTGTTAGAAGAAAAGCAGGTCTCAGATTCTTCCATTTATAAGCAGTTCCGAAACAAAATGTAAACAAGGCATTTTTAAGGATAACAGTGAGGTAAAACTATCAGGAAAAGAATGTTAAGTTCAGAATAGAGGAGCTAGGGAAGAGATGGTATTGGAGAGGGAACTTTAAAGGTGTTGTTCTTATTCTTAAACTGAGTGGTAGATACATGTGTATGTTGTGTTGTGATCCTTTATATCTGTGATTTGTTTTATACCTACTTTTGATACTTGATATGTTTTTGTGATTTGGGGCATTAAAAAGTATCTTTTCAAATAGTGTAGTCTGCCTCATAATGTATAATTGTTTATGAGTAGAGGGGAACCTCACCCGTGGACCAGAACCTGTTTGATTTTTACCTGTAGGTCTCCTCTGTCCCCTACCCCCCATCCCCCCAGTGGCCATCCCAGATGTGTGTTAGGAACCCAATTCAAACTGTCGTAAACAGAAAAGGGGATTAATAGAAGGATTCCTGGGTGTTCACAAAAGCCAAAGTAGAGTCAGGGACTCCATCACCTTTGCCTCTCGTCCTGTGTGCCTCTGGGCTCATCCTCTTGGACTGCAGGTCAGCTTTCTCTACATGTTGGGCAGTGTAGCTGACTGCAGTGGTCGATTAGCACAGGCTTCCTTCCAGCTCTGTGACTCGGGAAGCCAAGGGGTGAGGTCCTGTGGTTGGCCTGGCCAGGTCATTTGGCTCTCCTGTGGCCAGGGGGCTAGGTCTGTTACCAGAAGAAACCCTTGGGGGAGGGTGGGGAGAGCACAAGTCAGAATCATGAGCCAGGAAGCCACCTCGGTTTGTGTCTATTTTATGTCTGTTCTTTAAGTATAAAACAATATGTGGCATTTTGACATAGCTTTGTGGATATCAGGGCTATTTTGAAGTGACCATTAAGACATTTGTTGCTTAAGACAGGATACTCAGTAGTTGGGGTGGAAAGAGAGGTTAGAAATGTCTATTGAGCGTATTACTGCAATTTAAAAAAATCACAACAGCATCACCACAAAGGTCTCTCCTGCTACCCCTTTATAGTCACAGCCATTCCATTCTTTTCCCCCTGATAGGGATATTTAAGACATTAAAATGTTTGAGTCAAAATAGACATTACAAACTTGCTTTAGTATGACGTATCTATGAGCTAGTCTGAATGACTGAGAGGGCACTTATCCCACTGGTAATAGTGTTTAACTGGGATGGGGGTTTATAGATGGCTTTGTATCTTTTATTTTACTTCTCTGTGTTTGCCAGGTTCTTTGTATTGAGCATATATTACTTAGTAACTAGGAAAAATATTCACTTTTAAAGGTATTGCTAGGAGCTAAGTCTGTTTATCACCTTGGAAACTGACATTCCACTTAAGATGCCAAACACTGAATGCTCTAAATTAAAACATTTCAGCCAGTAAATTTTATAGGAGTTATTATCTATTCATAGATTTACTCTTGTTATTGGTATATGGTAGGATCTAAATTTATTTTTTACCATTTAGAAAGCTATTTGTTCCTTTATCAGTTTTCTGCTCTGATTTATAGTAGCACCTTTCCAATTTTCCACACATGCTTAGGTTTGTTTTGGGGTACCACATGGCTGTAGATACTTCTGCTTTATAATAAATACAGTCCCTAAAGGTTTCATTTGTGTTTTGATTAGAATTAAATTAATTTAGGGAAGAAGTTGCTTGTTTGTTTTCCCTGAACATGGTACATCTATCCATTAGTCAGGTGTTCTTTTATGTCCTTCGACAAAGCTCCACAACTTTCTCCATGTCTTGCACATATTTTAAGTTTATTTCCAAATACTTTAGGGTTTTTATAGCTGCTTTGAATGTGATTTGTTTTCCTTTATATATTCTAATTAGTTATTATGAAGAAGCATGATTGATGTTATATGTTTACCTTGTATTCAGCAACCTTGATGAAATAATGAATTAGCTCTAATGGTTTATTTATTGATTTCTTTTAGAGTTTCTATATAGAAGACATGCTATCTGCAGATAATTTTGTCTCTTTTTAATCCCCTAATTCTTATTCCTTTTCTTGTCTTATTGTTTAGACCTCCAGTACAATATCAGATTGAAGTGAGGATGCATAACTTTTCTTATTTACAATGCTACAGAAATGCATTGGGAATCCCATCATAAATATGTTTGCTATAAGTTAAAGAATTTCCTTTCTAGTCCTAGTTTTCTGTGAAGTTCTCTATTGATGAGTAATGAACTACCTAACTGCCTCAAAACGTAATGGCTTTAAACAATAAACATTTATTATCTCATTTTCTTTGGGTCAGGAATGCAGGAGTAGCTTAGCAAGGTGGTATTGACTCAGGATCTTATATGATGTTGCAGTCAAGATGAAGGCTTGACTGGGTCTGCTTCCAAAGTGGTTCACTTCCATGCCTCGCAAGAGAGTACTCTTTGTTGGCAGGAGGTTTCAGTTTCTCAGCACATGGATCTCTTTATAGGGGTGCTTCAGTGTCCTTCTGACGTGGTGCTGGCTTTGCCCAGAATGTGTGATCTGAGAGAGAGCTGGGAAGAACTGTGCTTTATGACTAGCCTTGAAATCACACATCATTACTTCCACCGTATTCTATTGGTTAGAAGCAAGTCCCTAAGTCCAGCCCACACTTTAGGAGGGAAATTACACTCCACAAAAATTACTTCATGTATTGATTTTTTTGTAGTCTGTCTGCTCCTGCAAAGTTGCACAAGAGCAGGGGCTTCTATCTGTATATCTTTACAGAGATATACAGAGAACCCCACTTGGAGCCTCAAACTTTTGTGTCCTCAGCTGTGGTTAACATCTCTTTGAGGGTATCAGAGGTACCTCATACTGAGCATGTCCAAAGTCAAACTTACATTTCTTCCCATCTTTTCCTCCTTTCCAAAAATTGGTCCTCTTTTACTGGTCCCTGTTTCTATGACTGGCAACACTCTGCATCCACTTGTATAGGCCAGGATTTCCTCCTCTTTACGCCCACCTGACTCATCCTTAAACCCTATTGAGTTTGTCCCTTAATACCTCTCAAATCTGCCCACTTTTATCCAGCTCCAGCTTTGTCGCAATCACAGTTTTCACCTCTTTTGTCTTTGATCCACTGGCCTTTGAGTGTTGGGCTTCTTCCTGCTATAGAATCCTTGCTACTCACTGCCCCAAATGCTCATTTTCTCTTCAAAGCATGTCTTCCTCAGGGAAGCCTTTTTGACAAAGTCGGATCTCTTTTACAGATGTGTATAGTGCTGTGTACCTCCCTCCAAAGCAGTTATCACGATTGAAATTTCACGTTTATGTGAGTGTTCGACTAATGCCTGCTTTCCTGGAGCCAACTCTAAACTTCGTAAGGGAAGGAATATTTTGTTCATGCTTGTATTCCTTGCATTTGACACATTCCCTTCATTTACTGAGTTTGTGTGTTTTGAATGTATGAAATAATAATAAGTGAATGAATAGGTTTCATTATAGTTCTGAGAAATAGAGCAAATGGAATATATAATTAGTAAATAAAATAATCTTGCTTCTCTTTACAGTGTTAGAGGATAAATATCATTTTTTTAAGTCTTTTAGTTTTTCTGGCAGAAATTTCAGCTACAAATTAAATGAATAGATCTATTGAAGAGTCTCATATCTCATACCTCTGCCTGGTCAGTACAGTGCAAAATTAGTCATTCTAGGTGTAGGTGCCTGAGAATTCAGTGTTCTTGGGAGAGGGGAGATAAGCACCTTAACATACTCAGTAGACTGAAGTTTTAGGTCCAAGAGAATGATGCTTCTGTTTTCTCCAAAGCTGCTTTTGAGCTGAGACTCTCTTTTTAGGCTTGAAATTTCTGGAGAGCTTTGGCTAGAAGTATATGGAGTAAGAGAAAATAATTATTTAGCCCTAGAAAATATTGATCAACCTTTGGAAAAACTTGGCATATGACACGTAGGATAGAATCAGAAGTTTACTGATATAATTTATCACTGTACTTTGACATTAATTCAGATTTTATACCTTCTAAAATAATTAAGGAGTTAAATGCATTTCACATGGAAAGTTTTAATCTATTGTGGTTGAGCCAGAAACTCTGAGCTTTTAATAATTTCCAAGATAAATTCTGGTATGTATCACTTGAAGAAATACACAACAGTTTTTCTCCTAAAATTGGAATTGTTTCTTTGAAGGATCCTCACCTCTCCTGTATTTATTTGTGTACAGTAGAATTCACTCTTTGAGGTGTAGCCGTACCATTTTGGACACAAAATGACCGCCGCCACCACAAGCAAGAGATGGAATGTTTTCATTATCACAAGTTCCTTCACGGCCCTTTGAGAGCAGTCCTCTACTTTTCCACAGCCCCTGGCAACCACTGATCTAATTTGTCTCATATAAATGGAATCATACAGTATACAGTATGCAGCCTTTTGTGACTGACCACTTTCACTTAGCATAAAGCTTTTGAGATTCATCAGTATTGCATATATATCAAGAGTTCTTTTTGATTGCTGGATTTCTGGGTAGTAGTATTTCACTGTTTGGTGTACCACAATTTGTTTATCCATTCACCAGGTGATGGACATTTGGATTGTTTCCAGATTTTGATGATTATGGTTAAGCTGCTATAAAGATTTGTGTACAAGCCTTTGTGTAGACATACGTTTTCCTTTCTCTGAAGTAAATAGCTAAGAATGGAATTGCAGACTCTTGTGGGAAGAAACTGCCAAGCCGTTTTCCAGAGAGACTGTACCATTGTGCATTCCACTGGCAATGTATTAGAGGTCCAGTTGCAGCAGTTCCTTGATAGCACTTGGTAGTTTTCTTTTTTCCTTTCACTATTTATATTGGTGCATAGTGGTGTTTCATTGTGGTCTTAACTTGCAGTTCCCTAATAGCTAATGATGTTGAACATCTTTTCTTGTGCTCTTTTGCCACCTGTATCGCTGTTCGGTAAAGCAACAGTTCACACCTTTTGCCCATTGTATTGGATTAGGATTTTTAAAAATTGTATTTGGAGAGTTCTTTATATGGTCTGGATACAAGTAATTATCAGATATGTAATTTGTAAATATTTTCTCCCAATATGTGACTTGTTTTTTACTTTTTTTAACTGTCTTTTGAAGAACAGGTTTTAATTATAAAGTCCAACTTATCAATCTTTTTAAATGATTTGTGCATTTTATTGTTACCACGTAAGGAATCTCTACATAACTGAAGGTCTCAAAGATGTTTGCCTCTCCTTTATCCTCCTTTCTCCCTACACCTCCTGCTTTCTCTCCCAAATACACACACACCCACTGCATTTCATCTTCAGTTTTAGAATCTAATTGTGCTGCCTTGGAAAAATTAAATAGGAATGAGTACAGAGTTATAAAGATTTACATTTAAGTGTTCTGGGCTGTAAGCATTGAAAAAATGAACAATCAGCAGATTTTAGAGAACACAAAACTACATTTGAATCCCAGCTGTTGCACTGGCAGTTAGACTGCTTGCTTTGCCAGTGACCAAAAGAGGTAGCCTTTCATGTAAAGTGGCTTGAAATATTTACATATATAATATGTATCTTGCTTCTCTGGAGAGAACTGTTGCTCCATGACACTGTGCATTATAACGTTTTGCTCTTCCCCTCACCCTAGTCACCACAGATGTCAGTTGTTGCTCACTGCACGTGACAGATACTGAGTGAGTATGATTTTGAGGCAAGAATATGACAGTAGCATCCCTGTTCTCACTGTGCAGTCAGGAAGTGTTGGTTTGATGAAAGGAGGCCAATAGGCAAGAGATCGAAGTCCCCAGAGAGACGAACAGAAATAATACTTTACATTTATAAGTATTACTTGGTATTTTGGGGTGCTTTTCAGGTTGCTGTTTAGCCACCTTGTGAAGTAGGAAAGAACTATTGTATCTTTTTCATAAATAAACTCTCTGGCCTGCCCTGGATTGTTTAGGTAGAGACATCTCTACTGCCCACCATGGAACATGCTACATAAAACTGCCCTTGTAAGAAGCTGCTATGCTGCCCATCAGCCCAGCCCTTCAGAGCTTCTGCTCATTGGCTTTCACCTGTGCCAAGTGTGTGTTTCCTCCATCCGCTCCCCTGAGTGCACTTGGCTCCTCTGTCTTCTGGTCAGCAGTGACACAGACCTTTGAGCCTCGGTGTCAGCGGCTCGGTGGGATGGCTCCTTACCTCTCGGAGGTCCCTCGGACTGCTCCAGAGCTCCCCCAGATGAGTGCCGTATGTGCCAGAAGTGTTTCTGATCTAGCTATCCCAAAGGACAGTTCCTCCAGTCATTTTCTCATGATATTTTAACAGATTGGGGGTGGCGGGGGGTGGGTAGAAACAAACATCAGGGAAGTCTGTAAAATGACTGTCAGAGCCAGGACTAGGGCTTAGGTCTTTCGATGCCCTTTTCTTTTCTGTTATACTTTCCATGAGTCTTGTTTTTGAACGGCTGGTGACTAGCATTTTTAGAATGAGATTCAGTG
Organism: Mesoplodon densirostris; assembly: GCF_025265405.1. Taxonomy (NCBI): domain Eukaryota; kingdom Metazoa; phylum Chordata; class Mammalia; order Artiodactyla; family Ziphiidae; genus Mesoplodon; species Mesoplodon densirostris. Next base: position 51,007,504 of record NC_082675.1, read on the forward strand.
GGACAGAGGGATAAGAATCATTCCAATTAAACTGCTCTAGAAAAGCTACTAGGAGAACTCATATAAATCCTTGGACCCTGGGAACTGAATGTGAGTGGTTCAAATGGACTGGGAATTACTGGCTTCTTAAACTCCTGTGGCAGTTAATGGCTTAGCTTTTGCTTTAGTGTTTAATCAGCAATTGAATAGAAGGCAGTTAAGCCCCATGTGTTTGGATATAAGATAGTAGCTCACTGTTTTAATTTGAATTTTCCTCATTGTAATGAATCGAGCACCTTTTCACTTGTTTATTGGCTATTCAGGTTTCCTTTCTGCAAAGTGCTTGTTTAGTCCTTTACGCATTTTTCTATTGGATTGTATATATTGATTTTTAGGAGTTATTTGCATGTTCTTACTATTTTTATATATTTTACGAGTATTCTTTCAAGTCTGATTTTAAAACTTATTCTTCATAGTAAAATTTCATATTCATATTGAATTAATCCATTGGTTCTTTTTTAGTTAATTTTTAAGTTAATCTTTTTTCTTTTTCTTTCTATAGGTTATGAACGTGATTTCTGATGAAACTGGATTGGAATAATTTTCATGATCTTTGTATATTTATATATATATATATATTTTAAAATTTTGCATTTGACTTAAAGTGCCATGAGAAAATTTGCATATTGCAAGGTGGTCCTAGCCACCTCCTTGATTTGGGTACTCTTGGATATGTTCCTGCTGCTTTACTTCAGTGAATGCAACAAATGTGATGAAAAAAAAGAGAGAGGACTTCCTGCTGGGGATGGTGAGTGACATTTTATAATAGTGGACCTGTTTTTTTTTTTTTTTTTTTCTTTTTTTTTGCGGTATGTGGGCCTCTCACTGTTGTGGCCTCTCCCGTTGCGGAGCACAGGCTCCGGATGCGCAGGCCCAGCGGCCATGGCTCACGGGCCCAGCCGCTCCGCGGCATATGGGATCCTCCCAGACCGGGGCACGAACCCGTATCCCCTGCATCGGCAGGCGGACTCTTAACCACTGCGCCACCAGGGAGGCCCGACCTGTTTTGATATATATGTCACTTGTTTGTACTAACTAATTTGGAAACTATAAAATTTTAACATTTTTAGATTAATAGTAATCCCTGGCTTCCTGTATATGATGATCATATTTCCATCAGTTCTCCAGTGGGTTCTTCTAACAGTTAAAAGTATTAAAGTATCCTGTATAGAATTGCTAAATTCAATTTGTGTGTTCAATGTTAATTTTCTGGAAGTTATATTACCAAATACTGTAGGGAATCTCATAGCTGGAACTACCAAAATTGTACAGGAGATTAGTCTAGTGTCATAATGCTGAGTGGAGCATTAAAATTGCATTATCAAGTATATGAGAGAGTTCTCCAGCCTTCCCATCTCAGTCCTAAGGGAAGAAGTCATTTTAGGTAGATGTGGTCTGGTGAGTTTGTTTTGTTAATGCTGTAGATAGCTCCAGTTAGCACTTTTAGGGAGAGCTTATGAAAAGATCAGGCTATAAAATCTGGGCTGCAGTGAGAACACTGCAGTATCTAATATGGAAAAAGAAGGAAACACAAATATGAAGGACCTAGTTTGGAAGACTGACATTTTTGACAGAGGACACCTGAAAAATTCAGTTTTAGACTCTGTGTTTAAACCAAAAAACAAATGCTGCCTTTTATTTTTTTTTAAACAAAATGAAAATGACTTTGCATTGTGAATCAGCAATTCAGCTATTCTGCGCTCTGAACTCTCTGTGATTAGTTATAGAATATCTGGCTAAGCAGTAATTCTATTTTTAGGAATTATGTGTGAATGATTACTGTTTTATTTGAATATGTAGCCACATTTAAATATCTTGTACTTTTATAATGAAAGCACCTGGTCCCTTAAAATTTATAATCTAAAATTATTTATTTGTATTGGTAGGTGTGCCTACTTATTGTAATGTTTACAGATGGGATTGTGTAACCAGTTCTCTTTATTTCATGGGAAATCTGCCGAAAAGTAGGCTCAGTTGCTAACACTGGACTTTAGTAATACCTAGGCTAACCCCTGACTTTTTAATTTTCACCTTCCCCATAATTTTTTTGCCTATTAATTTGTTGACTTTCCTGGTTTCCTTTATGGCCCTGCTGTTTAGTAAGTTTGTCGAGTGACAAGACACTACCTCCTTAACTGTTGTTAGAGCTATAACTCTGTCAACATTTAAATCAAATCAAAGGTATTGCCATTCACCAGTAAGAAACTAGCATAATTCTTTTCCCAAGTGGAACAGATTAACTTTCCCCTCACTCCACCTTAATTCATTGCCATTTATACTGGGAGCTCATGGTATTCTGTCTTAAATGCAAAGGCATGAAAAGTAAGAAAGACTGGGACCTCTGTAGTAGGTGAAGACACACTTAGTGAATGTTTTTTAAACTCTGATATGTGCTGGGCAGTGTGCTACGTGCTAGTGACATACACTTCAACAGTACAAAAAAGTTCCTCCCTTTGGGGAATCCCAATCCAACAGGAGAGAAAGAATATGGTAAAATAGTGATATGATAGATAGCATACTAGAGATGTGCATGAGAGCAGGAGGGAGGGACACCGTGGGGCATATGAGAAGGTGCAGCAAGGAAGTGTAACGCTCAAGCTGTAGTATCAGGGTGAACAGGTGTTTGTTAGGTTTGATGGGTGAGGGGAATACCTTCCAAGCAAAGGAGAGAAGCATGTGCAAGATAAGCAAGTGAGAGACAGAGGTGACGGATAGGAGAATGTGAGGAAAGAGCACAGGACGAAGCTGGGAGGTTAGCAGAGGCCACATCACAGGAGGCCTTTTATGACATGCTAAGGGTTTTGGACTAAATCCTGTAGGTGAGGCATGACATTGAAGGATTTTTTTGGCTGCGTCAGGTCTTAGTTGTGGCACGCAGGATCTTTTGTTGCGGCACACGGGCTCTTCGTTGCGGCGCACGAGCTTCTCTCTAGTTGTGGTGCGCAGGCTCCAAGACGCGTGGGCTCTGTAGTTTGTGGCGTGCAGGCTCTCTAGTTGAGGCCCGTGAATTCAGTAGTTGAGGCGTGCAGGCTTAGTTGCCTTGCAGCATGTGGGATCTTAGTTCCCTGACCAGGGATCGAACCCTTGTCGCCTGCATTGTAAGGCAGATTGTTTACCACTGGACCACCAGGGAAGTCCCACTGAAGGATTTTAAACAAGGGAATCAGTTACTTGATGGGATCCAGACTTTCAGAAAGAAGTTTGGTGGTCACGTGGCTGATGTATTGGCTTGGTGTTTAAAAGCCGAAGTTCCTTCGGTTTTTAAATAAAAATAAAAGACACATTTTTCATTTTCACCAAGAGCTTTATTGAACAACATATTCACAGTTTTGTACCACTACCTTCTGCCATTTTTTAGGCAACTTCATAATTCCATCTTCCCACAACTTTTTATCTTTTTGAGCAAAAAACTGTTTCAGGTGCCTTTTACAGTCTTCCAGGGGATTGAAATTTTTTCCATTAAGAGACTTTTGTAAAGACCGAAATAAATGGAAATCTGAAGGTGCAGTGTCTGGTGAATATGGCGGATGAATCAGAACTTCCCAGCCAAGCTGTAACAGTTTTTGTCTGGTCATCAAAGAAACATGTGGTTTTGCGTTAATCCTGATGGAAAATCGTGCATTTTCTTTTGACTAATTCTGGACCCTTTTCTTCGAGTGCTGCTTTCAGTTGGTCTAACTGGGAGCAGTACTTGTTGGAATTAATCATTTGGTTTCCGGAAGGGGCTCATAATAGAGGACTCCCTTCCAATCCCACCATATACACAACATCACCTTCTTTGGATGAAGACCAGCCTTCAGTGTGATTGGTGGTGGTTCATTCACTTGCCTCACGATCTCTTCCATTCCACATTATTGTACAGTATCCACTTTTCATCACCTGTCATAATTTGTTTTAAAAACGGAACGTTTCGTTACGTTTCAGCAGAGAATCTCATGCGGAAATACGGTCAAGAAGTTTTTTTTTGCTTAATTTACGTGGAACCCAAACATCAAAGCGATTTACATAACCAAGCTGGTGCAAATGATTTCAGCGCTTGATTTGGGTATTTTGAGTATGTTGGCTGTCTCCCATGTGATATAACATTGATTGTTCTCAATTAATGTCTTGATTTGATCCTTATCAACTTCAACTGGTCTCCCCAACCTTGGAGCATCGTCCAGCAAAAAATCTCCAGCACAAAACTTCGCAGACCACTTTTGACACGTTCGATCAGTCACAGCACCTTCTCCATACGCTGCACAAATATTTTTTTGTGTTTCAGTTGCATTTTTACCTTTCTTGTAATAATAAAGCATAATATGCCGAAAATGTTGCTTTTTTTTCTTCCGTCTTCAATATTAAAATGGCTACACAAAAATTCACAGATTTTGATAATTTTTTTTTAATGCATGACATATGACAGCTGTCACAATACAGTCTAACAAAAATGTTTCAAATGAAGTTAAAGACAACTAAGCACTACTAGAGCCATTGTATGGGAAAAACCAAACAAACTTTTTGGCCAACCCAATACTAGCAGGGAATGAGATGGCAGAGACTGGTTGTGAGGCCCCTGGGAAGGTTTGGAGAAGTTCTTGGGGCCTACACTAAAATGACACTGGAGATGGAGAGGAAATAAAATATATGAGAAGTTTGTAAATAGTGGCGTTTACATAACATGGGGAGTCACTGAATGTAGGTAATAACGGAAAGTGAAAAGTCTAAGATGACTCTCAGGTCTTCCTCTTTGGATGAACTGATACGAAGTGGGACCCCCAGAGGCGGAGTGGCTTTGGTGAGAAGGCAGAAGGATGAGTTGCGTTTGGAGCGTTTAACGTTGGGGTGTTGGGAGGGATGTCGTGCAGCACAGGGTGGCTGGGGTAGAGCACGTGGGTGGCAGTGTGGGCTCCAGCAGTGTGTGGATGTTGGAAGAGACAGGCCAGTGTTGGAGAGGATCATGGAGGGTCAGCAAAGGGAAATAAGGCTTCTGGAAGTCAGAGTAGGGGGAGAAGCCAGAGGGAGTGGGGTCATGGAAATCCAGGAGTGATGTTTGTTCAGAGATTTTACTTGAGATGAAGACGTGGTTCTGATGTGTTTCCCAACAGGGGGTTTCTTGTGACCCTAGCAAGTGCCATTTCAGTGCCAGTGGATTTGATATTACTGATGTGTAGCTTATCCTTTTAGGAAGCTTCCACACGAATAGATAGTACAGTAGTTTAAAAGAAAGAAATGGAGCCAAAGTTGGTTTTCTATGAATGTATGTATTTTTTATGTATGTTGAGGGAGAGGTTTAAATACAAAGTAATGAAGTAATACTTGGAAGAGCCAATTCTCAGCAGATGAGACAGTGTGGTGTCAACCATAAGAAAAGGATTATCCTTGAAGAGGATTCTAAGGTTAGTACAGTTTTGGAAAACGACTAGTAGCATGAGCATCAAGGAAAAGGAGTAGCTTTTATACAAAGTACAGAAGTACAAAGTAAAGGAGAAATTGTCTGAAAGTAACAATGTGGAGCTATGAGAGAGCATCGTTACCTCCTGGGAGACGGAGAATGAAAGTTGTTGAGGGTTGTGAGGTTAGTGGGCTCGGGGCAGAGCCAGATTTAAGTCTGGTAGATGGGGCCCCTGTGGAGACAAGACGACGTATTGATAGAAGCTTTATAATGGCCTGGGGGCATCAGGGTGTTGAGTGGGACAGACTGAGAAGGCCGTGAGCAGCGGAAGGATGAGAGAAGCACTGAGCAGTAAGCCAAGTGGTGAGTTAATAGCTGAAGGGAGAGGCTTGGAGAGGCCAGCGGTTCCAGATGGGGCCCTAGAGCATCCATTTTTTCCAGCTGTGTTCCATGTAGCCTTAAGGGATTGAAGGGAAAGAGTGAGGAAATGATTTAGGGAAGGGGGACAATTGATGCTAAGCAAGAACAGTTTGAAAAATCTGCTCTGATGTGAAGTTTCAGTGCAGTGGGCGCTGAGAGGTCTCAAGTAGCATCAGAGGCCTAAGGTTGTTAAGGCTCTCAACATAAGGCTCCTGAGGAATTGTGGTGCCACTGAACAGATCTTTCACTAAACTTGTTGGGAGAGGGTTGATAGATGATAGCACCAAGGATGTGGACCTTCTTAGTGGAATTAGCAAGTACAGTCAGTGGCCTAGAGGAACGTAGGTCTCTTTTGATAGAACACATAAGGTCTCCAGGATATTCGTTTTCTATGGCATTTGAAAAACCAAATCAAAACAAAAAAGCAAAAGAACAATGAGCAGAGACAACACTCCAGAGCAATTGTCTCAGTATTGTAAGGACCTCATTTCTGAACTTCTTTGAACTGCTTTACAATGCCAATTTGGTGAAATTTACCAAATTCTGTTCTTTAAACTATTGTGTGCAAAATGGTGTCCTATTTTTAAGCAGAATGGATTCATTATCCTTACGATAATGTTTATAAGATTATCATTGATATATTTAGTTTTCTAGGATTCTTATATTTACTTGTTACTTGCCTGTGTCAGGTAACAACAGGCCAGTCTTTGGTGTTTCAGAGGGTTTGTTTTGTTTTGTTTTATTTTATTTTCCTGAGCAGTTCTCTCTCATAGTTTTATTCTTGTATTTTATACCCCAGACTATCTGAGAATAGCAAAATTCTTCTGTTGCTAGAGAATTAGATTAGATTCCCTTTGAGAAAACACGGTTAGTGTGGGTTATGTCTTGGGAATATTTTTGCAACTCTTCTGCTTTTTAGAATTAACTCATTCATTCAGTTTATGGATTTGGATGTTGCATAGACTATTCAATATTTTTACAGATGCAATTTGAAGTAGGAATTAATCCTTTGTGCCAGCACTGTACTTGATTTTCAGATTATTAAAATGTTGATTATTCAAGTTTTCATGTACTTCTGCTAGAATTATTTCAGTTGTCAAACAGTAGGAAAAGTTTGAGAACATATTTTATAGAAGAAACTTCTGATGATTAAAAACTTAAAAATATTGTTAGTAAAGGCTTTCAGAAACTCTTTATTACAGACTTTTAGTGTGCTTAGAGTTTTATTTGAACACATTACAAATGAATTGAATATAAAATTGGAATGAGGGTTGAAACTGACAGGTGTTGAGGTAGCAGAGAGTTATCAATGAATTTTGTTATATGCAATAATATTTTGACATTAAAAAATCAGGTAATTTGCTTTGTTTATAGAATACATATTATATACACTAAGAAAACAAATACATTTCAGTTATCATTGTAAGCCACATCCCAATTTCAGAGATGTTAAAATACGGGAAAAATATTTTGAAATAAGTGAAATATAGTGCATAAAAATAGTAAAGATAGTTGTACAATAGGTAAGAAAATTGTTTGTGAGAAATGATTTTAGCCTTTTATCTTCCCCATCTTCCCCAAATGGGTATCATGTAACTTTATACCTCCTTATTCCACTTCCATGAGAAAACTACAAATTAGAAATTTGTAAGATTTATTAAAACACATTCATAGGTATGTCATGTGGTTTGTATATATGAATCTTATTTGGCAGCATTCAGAGTGAACCTGTAGTTTTTTCGAAAATTAAATTTTCTAAAACATGAAACTTCTCTACGTTGTCATGTAAATGAAGTTTAACTAAAGTGTATAATAAAATGTTTGTTCTCACATAATACTTTGGAATAACACCTTAGTCACCCCCTTGTCAAAGTTGATTTGATTTTTAGAAATGATCTGTCTATAAAATTTTATGGCAATGAAAGTTTGTTTTTCAGTTCGGGAAATGATAATATCCAAACCCATTTCATTTGCTTTCAAACAAGTTTCACTGAACTCTTTTTAATTTACATGAAAGACTGGTAAGTAGAATACAAGGAAAGTTAATGCTTACTGTCTTCTTTGTTAGTTGCTTTTTAGTACTGCAAGTGCATTAGTAGTAAAAATATTCACTAGCTACTTGCATTTTATCCTGGCATCTTTGCCAAAGAAAATTAGTTTACTGGTTGGTGTAATTCTTCAAGATATTATAATTTCTAAATTAGAGTATTGTGGTGGATTCTGTAAGTCATGCAGTAGTCATATAACTTTTGATTAATGGTCATTTTAAATGCGGCTCTGAGATCTCATGTGTATCAGTAGGTTAAAGTATATAATGTGGGTATTATACCAGATATTTAGATTATTAGTAAGTACCAGGTGACCAAATTTGTAAAATATTGCAGCCAGGAGGATTTTATATGTTGTACAGTTTTGCCCAATTCTTTAAGACCTCAAGGCTAGAGTTTTACTTCACTGTGATGGGGCAGGATTTTAGCACCCATTTGGAGTGTTGTATCTGCTCATTGTTTAACTTTCTGGTCATACAGTCTCTTAGGCTGTAAGCAATCAAGTTTATACTTACTGGTTCTTACAGTAATAATTTCTTGAGTGCTCCTTCATGCTCCCCCAATCCTCATGGAAAATTTCCAAACATAAACAAAAGTAGAGAAAAATAGAAAATTGATCTCCCATATACCCATCATCTGGCTTCAACAGTTATCAACTCAAAGCTAGTCTTGTGGATACCTCTTTCTTTTTGTCCTCCCCACCCCCCGTTTTTGGTTGTTGTTGAAGAAGAAGAAATTGCTTTTTTTGTTTTCTCCAGTTTCCCACAGTCAGGATTTGCATCCCTTTAATGTTTTTTTTTTTATCATTTCCTCTGTCCCCTATATTTCCTGTGAATTGGTAAGTAAGTCCAGAGGCTTGATCAGATTCAGGATCTACCCCACCCTGCCCCCAGCAAAAATATGTTATAGATGGTGTTCTGTATAACTTAATACTCAATTAAAAAACTGAGTAGTGTGAAAATGTTTCCATTTTAACTTTTCTTTAAAGCATCATCTTATGCTAAAATAGGGCACAGGTAACTGAAGGATATTTATAATAAGGGCCACTAGATGTCTCCCACCTACTCTTCAGGTTATCTGTGCCATGCAGATAAAATGACTGTTACCTCTAGAACTCCGCTGCTTTATACTGACCCCTGAATGTCCCAACCCCCAAATCTGTTAATTACTCTTTATTTTCAGAGATAGGTAAGTAAGAATTGACTCTGAGAGTTTTATAATTTATGATTTTTAAAGTTTTAAAAGCTTATATGGACATTATACTTCTGTACTTACAGTTTTTATTACACTTGGCATTGAAATTTTTTGAAACTGAGAATTTTTTAATTCTTATATTTAAAGAGCTTACTTGACAAAAATTAGGCGGGATTTGTTTTTAAAAATTGTATTATAAGAGTTTCCTATAATTTAAGTTATTTCCTAATATTTTAACTTTCTTCCTGGAATCACAGTTCATTCTGAGAATGGGGAAAGTTATTATGCACCATTTTTTTCCTTGATAGTCCTCTAGAATAGATTTTATATTCTAGACAGAGTTTTTGAAGACACAGTGAATAATATTCTGTAGCTCTGGTATTGGTAGGTTGCTTTGTACCCCATCTGAACAGGCATCCTGTAGGTCAGCTTTACATCTAGAGCTGTTCTTGGGCAGATGAAGCTTGGCTGAAATGAGCTGGTTTGTCTACTGCCTTGATGTCTTCATTTTTTGTCCAGAGACTTTCGGGGATGCCTGAAAAACAAACTGAAGGAGAATAAAACTTTCAGCTTTAAAAATAAACAAGTAATGTACAAAACAGATATTTTCATCCCATTCTTATCCTCACCTCATTTTCTACCCATCCCTCTTAGATGGGAAGTTTAACAATGTTTTTTCAAATTTAATATATTCTAGAACATATTTTTCTTGGAACACTTTTCAACATCTCAAAAGCATCTAGCAAGGAACAAGATTTGGGAATTGCTGATCAGGAATATTATTCTTTTTACTAACATAACCAGTCCTCCATATCCGTGGGTTATACAGAGGCCTGACCGTACCACACCTTTTTATATAAGGGACTTGTGTGTCTGTGGATTTTGGTATCCGCAGGGCGGGGTGAGGGGGGTGTCTTGGAACCAGTCCCCCATGGATACTGAGGGACAACTGTATATTACGAGATAACATTACTTCTGATTAGAATTATATTTCTTTCTTTTTTCATTAATAAGGTTATTTACTAGGTATATTTCAAATATGTAATCTACATATATGGAGTACATAATTTTAACACATTCCACTTAACATTTTTAAAAATGAAGCATTTTTCTAGCCCACGAAGGAAATGTTAATACCTTTCAAAAGGTAGGAAGTTTAAGCCACATGAGGGTAGAGAACATGTAATGTCTTGTCTGCACTGATCCTCAGTGCCTGGCACAGTGGCTGCTATGATGTAGGTGCTCATTAAATATTTATTGTTGGAAGGCTGTATTTTCTCACTTAAGTGCAATAAAATAAGAAAGTTTACAATGAATGTTTGAACAAATAAAAAGCTCAAAGCATAAAAGAAATTCAAAATAAAAGAAACTCTCAAGAATTATATTTCTTGATGCTCCACCTTGCGTAATGCTTATTATAATGTCTACTATTGTCAGTTCAAGGATTTCATTTTGACTTATTTTGAATAACACTTTTACTCACATATTAATTTAGCATATAGTTATAAAATGCCTATAAAACACTGCTAAACTCCACAGAAGGTACATGAATGAACAAAAAACTCCAGCTGAAAAAGAGATCATAATCTAGTTAGGGGAGGGTGTCATAGGCAGGTTTTTTTTTTTTTTTTTTTTTTTTTTTTTTTTTTTTTTGCGGTATGCGGGCCTCTCACTGTTGTGGCCTCCCCCGTTGCGGAGCACAGGCTCCGGACGCGCAGGCTCCGGACGCGCAGGCTCAGCGGCCATGGCTCAGCGGCCATGGCTCACGGGCCCAGCCGCTCCGCGGCATATGGGATCCTCCCAGACCGGGGCACGAACCCGTATCCCCTGCATCGGCAGGCGGACTCTCAACCACTTGCGCCACCAGGGAGGCCCCATAGGCAGGTTTAACGATCATGATAAGAGAGAACTATTGATTAGAGACATAGAGCCCCAGACAAAATGATGTAGTAGTCAAGAGTAGTAAATGATCACTCTAGAGAGATGTAGAAAAGCTGCAGGAGAGAAGCTGTTTTAGCTGGGCCTTGAAGGACAAGTGTGAATTTGGTATTGCAGAGGTAGAGGTAGGAAGGAGATGCCAAGGGAGGGGCCAGTGTGAGCAAAGGCACCAACGCAAGAAGACATGAGGCACATGGAGGAAAGTAGTGGGTGCTGTTTGACTGGAGGATGAGGATCCGTGGGGTGGCAGGTGGAGACCCCAGCAAGTGGTGGGTTTGGGAAGTTAGATTAAATTTCCTATTAAGGAGATTGGCCTCTAGGAGACCATGAGAATAACACAATGCAGGCTATGCTTTAGGGAGATTAATGTGGTAACGATATCCGAGATGGGAGTGCCAAGGCCATGAAGTGATTCAGGTGAGTGGTGCAAAATGAGGAGGTCTTGAGTCAGGACGAGGCATGGAAGCGGAGGACAAGGCAGCCCCTAGGCCATGTCTCAGACTGGGAGAGGATGGGCTCAGAAATGGCTCTGGTTGTTGAGGGCATAGTTTAAACTCAAATGTTATTAAACAGAAACATGAATCAGTTGTTATACAATTAATGTTAGTTAAGTTTCCTCCTTATTCTTAGTTCTAGAGCCAGTACAAAAGCCTCATGAAGGTCCTGGAGAAATGGGGAAACCAGTCGTCATTCCTAAAGAGGATCAAGAAAAGATGAAAGAGATGTTTAAAATCAATCAGTTCAATTTAATGGCAAGTGAGATGATTGCACTCAACAGATCTTTACCAGATGTTAGGTTAGAAGGGTAAGTACCTAGTGTGGTCCTAATAGTATTTAATATGAATGAAAAGTATGTTATGAATTCCCAATAAATTGCACTTTAGTGTTGACTGTTCTTAAAGTGATTGTTACATCACTAAGTTACTACTTACCCCCCAACTTAAATAATTAAATGCTGATAAAATAATACCTCAAGTTCTAGTGATCATTGGGACTATATATTTTAGGCTTTGGAAGATAATTGTTTATCTTGATAGATTAGTAGGAATTTTAAACTTCATTATTAACAAAACATCTATATAATTAATTTTTTTATTTGAATTTTATTTATTTTTTTATACAGCAGGTTCTTATTAGTTCTCTGTTTTATACATATTAGTGTATACATGTCAGTCCCAATCTCCCAGTTCATCTCACCCACCCACCCCTGCCACTTTCCCCCCTTGGTGTATATAATTATTTTTTACAAGATTCTTTTAAGTTGTGTGTAACTTAAAATGGTGAAGTATACAGTCATAAGCATACAGATTACTGAATTTTTACATATGTATGTACCTGTCTAACCATCATCCAACTCAAGTTATAGAACATTACCATCACCCCTGAACACAAGATCTCTTGTGTTCCTTTCCAGTCAATACTCCCACCCCCAGGGGCAGCCATTGTTTTGATCTCTAAACATAGATTAGCTTTGTCTTTCTTTGAACTGTTTATAAATGGACCCATACTGTTTATATTCTTTGCTGTCTCTGAGATCCATATTGTTGCATATATCAGAAACTTATTCTTGTCCATTGCAGTGTTGTGGTTTGTTATGTGAATATACCATAGTTTATTTACATGTTGATAGATATTTGTGTTGTTTCCACTTATTGACTATTGTGAATAAAGGCTATGGTGACATTTCTGTGCACATTTTAGGAAGACTTAAGCTCTCATTTCTATTTGGTGTATGTATTGGGGAAAGAAATAGGGTATACACTTAAGTAGCTTTAGCACGTGCTACCAAACGTTTTTCCAAGATGGTTGTACCAACTTACACTCCTACCAGCAATATAAGGCCCAGTTGTGCCATACGAAGAAGGTAATACAAGGTATCTGGACTAGAGGACAACAGGCCCAGTTAAAAGCAAGGGAACTGTACAGAGAAAGATCAAGTGAACATATACACTCTAGCTGTTGAGGCCCCCTAGCCACCTGGCTTTCTGTGGCTCCCATTAATGCCAGCAGCCCAGGTTTATCCCTCCAGGCAGGAGATTGGAGGATCTTTTTCAGCAGAATTGGACTAGCCCTGGAGAAAAGCAAAACAACTGCAAACACTGACATCAGAGATTCTCCAACTTAATAGCATAGCCTGATCACTCCAGTGGAGGATACTCATAGTCACTAAGCCTCACTTAAATATTCAGAGCTTATATTCAGTTTTTTGGCCTTCCATTTTTAGTACTAGATGACCAAGGAATACTAGACATCACAGGAAACCCTCAAACATGTAAAGTATAATTCAAAACTTTAAGCAACTTGGAGGAAGCAAAGACTGGCTATTCAGGGGGAAGAAAACTTAAAAAGAAATAATTAGTAATCCCAATGAAGTAAGAAAACATATTACAACCAGAAAACAAGAATAGACATTCAAAAAATAGACTGAGAGAACCAAAAAGAGCTTTTGGGAATTAAAACTCAGTAGCAGGTTGGGAGGAAATCTTCCATAAAAATAGATAAAAGAGATGGACAATAGTAAAAGCATATGAAATTGAATTGACTATCAATGAGGACCAATATTTGATTAATAGGAGTCTCAAAGAGAACAACAAAAAAAGTGAGGAGAGGGATAGGCAGGTGGGAAGGAGAAAATTTATCCACCAGATTTTCCAGAACTGGACTGTACAGGTTTTGGATTGAAAGACCATTAAGTTTTCAGGACAATAGATGAAAACAGACTGCACCCCCAAGGCATTGTGACTTTCAGAACACTGGCAATCATTCCTTGAAAAAGACCTCTTATAAGTTTCTCTTGAGAAGAAAGCAGATCACAATCAAAGGGTTATTTATCAGAATATCTTCAAACTTCTCCGCAGCAACTCTGGAAACAAAGGAGCAAAATTCTAAAGGAAAATAACTTCCAACCTAGAATTCTGTATGCATCCAAATTAACAATAAAGTGCACAGGCTAAATAAGGACATTTTGGGAATGCAAGTTCTCAAAACATTGAACTGCCACCACATATCTTTTCTTGGGAAGTTACTGGCTTGTGCTCCACCAAAAGAGGACTTAAATCAAGGAAAAGGTTGACACAGGATGTAGAAGACAGGGAGATCTGATGTGCGAGAGATGGTGGGAATCTCTGGAAGATGGTGTAAGGACAGCCACGGGTGAGAGTTGTGCAGGCAGAGAGGCAGCCAGCCCAGGTAGGAGCAAGCTCAGAAAATGCTCACCAGGAGAGGCTTCAAGGAGATGTTGTTGAAGTCATACCTGATAAGGCTGAATGTCTTGGAGAGATTTAGACAATTGATGTAGAATTTGGGATTGAATTAGTAATAAGTACATAGAAAACCATCGCAAGAAAAAAATTAAACAATCATTAAATCCAGGGAAAAAATTTTAAAGTTGTTCAGAGAAGGCAAAGGTAATCATCGTTTATTACATGGCACAGCTATGAATAAGTCATAATGTAACCATTGAATATTGTGCATGTAAAAATTAAACTGAGGGGATATAGAGTATTCATCCAGCAAATTGGTTAAGTGGACATCAGTCAAGAGAAGCTTCATTGTAAACTTAGATTTTCACAAACTTTGTACTTTACTGAGTAATTTAAGAATTATTGAAGAAAGCTAGACTCCTCGGGGAAGTCTCAGTTAAATTCAGTGATGTCTGCATTAAAAAGAACCTTAACTATTATTGTTTATAGTAGAGTTGTTTTTGCGCTTTTAATAATTCCCCTAAATACATCACCACTCTCAACACATTTTATTAAGTGTTTATTTTTAAAAATCTTTTACATGGTTCTTGAAGATACTTTTATTAATGAGTAGCTTATAAGTATATTAAATATATTATAAACACTAGTTTTTGCACAGTGAACAACTTCATGATATAAAGATCAGTGTTTAAATGGTGTGATACGTATGCTTGTGTACCAAATTTTGGGCTTGATGAGGACTTCTCAGACTTGAAAAAATCCTGCTTTGTGCTGGATTGCTAGTCTAGCTGCTAATACACAGTCATCTGACCAACCATTGGGTCTCTGTGGGACAGGGCTGCTTCATGGGGTGGCACAAAGTCACTACTACCACTGAATAGCCATTTTTTGCCTTCTTGTTCCATTTCTATGCTTTTATCCTTTTTTAAAAAAAAAAGTTTTGAAAAACTTCTTATTATGGAAATTTTCAAATATATACAAAAATAGAGATAATAGTCTGAACCTTAATGTATTCATCACCTTGCTTCAACAGTTCCTAAAAGTTCTGTTTTATACCCTCTAAGATGTCCTGCAACAATCTCCTTCTCCTGGTATTTACACTTTTGTGTGGTCTCTTCCTATGTTGTGCTAGGGTTGGTCTGTATGACCAGCAGTACAAGTGATGGAGTGTCATTTTCAGGATTGGGTTATAAAATACACTGTGGTTTCCAATTTGGTCTTTTATTCTCACTTGGATCATTGACTCTGGGGTAAGCCAACTGACATGACAGGAATGGCCCTGTGGAGAAACCCACATGGTTTGTGGATTTTGGGGATCAACTAGGTGAGTGAGATTAGAAGCAGATTCCCCAACCTCAGGCAAAGACCTACCATTTGCAAATATTACAATATTTGTCTCTGAAAGATAGGACTCATAGAACAAAAAAAAAAAGGAAAGGGAAAAATCATGATACCATTTTTCATACCTAAAAAAAGTCTTAACAGTGTTTCCTTGATAACATGAAATATCCAGTTAAATTTCCCTAGTTATGTCATATATTTTCCTTTTTTAAGAGTGTTTGTATCGGGATACAAATAAGGTGCACACATTGCAACTGGTAGATATCTATCTCAAGTGTCTCTTAGTCTGTAGGTTCCGTCTTCTTTTTTCCCTTACAGTTTATTATTTGAATACGAGATAGAGCGTGTTGTATCTTTCCTGAGTCTGCATTTTGCTGATTGCTGGTGCCATTGATTGCATTCTTCTGTTTCCTCTCTTCCCTGTAGATTGGTAGGTTAAAGGCGTTTTGTACCAATATCCTTGAAGTCAAGTAAGTTGTGACCTATTAGACAGGCCTATTATGTGTCCCATCAGTCTTGTTTTCTATCATTGAAACTCCTATTAGCCAGGCTTTGGACTGCTTGCATTGATTCTCTTAGTCCCTTTTATTTTTATCTTTTCTCGTCTTTCTGTTCTACTTCCAGGGAGAAATGGTAGGCTACCTTTCAGCTATTCTCTTGAATTTTTTAACTACTAAGTCGTTGCTGTTGTTTTCTGACTTAAAGATACAGACACAAAACACTGCAACTTAACTTTTTTATTCACAGAAATATTTGTGAGATGTTTAGTATGTAGCATTTTAATCTTTCTAGTTTTTAAAGTAATTTTAACTTCGGTTTAAAAAATTATCAGTCCATGAGGCAGGCTGCTGTTAAGTGCCTCATAGAGATTGCTGTAGCCCAGGACAATTGAATCAGGTTTGAATCCAGGTTTTCTGACTTTTAATTCCCTTCTTTCTCTGCCTAATTGCTAAAGGTTATTTTTTTCTCATTTTCTTAACTATTACTTTTAATGTTAGATGAAATTCTGAAAACAGATTAAAATCATGTATTTAGTAGAATTCTGTTTATTTTCTCATGTTAGATAAGCTCTAGATGATTTGGATAAACTTCTGGGAGTTGCTCTGCTTATAATTTTTAAGCCTTACGGTTTTATAATCTTTTAGGTGTTTTCAGTAATGTTGTTATAATTCTATAAATAGTAATTGGTAGTTCTAAGGCTAATATGTATTTTGTTTCCGTTAAATACAATTTTGAAAACAGTATTCTAACATAAATTTTACTCTTTGTATCTGTATTTATCCTCTTATAGTATGATTTCTACCTGCTTCATGAAATGTAAATTTTTGTTATACAAGTTTAGTGAGTTCCCTGATTTTTTGTTTTATCTGTTGCCTCAAAGACACACGTGATAATTAGTAGTTTAAAAATATGCCTTAAAATATTTATCTTGAAGTATTTTTTCGTGTTTTTTTTTGGCTGCTTTGGTTGCTGTGCACGAGCTTTCTTTAGTTGTGGCTAGTGGAGGCTACTCTTCATCGCGGTGCGCAGCCTTCTCATTGCGGTGGCTTCTCTTGTTGTGGAGCATGGGCTCTAAGCGCGCGGGCTCTAGAGCGCAGGCTCAGTAGTTGTGGCATATGGGCTTAATTGCTCTGCAGCATGTGGGATCTTCCCAGACTGGGGATCAAACCCGTGTCCCCTGCATTGGCAGGCGGATTCTTAACCACTGCGCCACCAGGGAAGCCCTCTTTTGCATTTTCCATCTTTCACTAGTGATCTCTCAGAAATTTTATTCTTTGGAAAACATAGCTTTCTCTTTCCTTATTTTAGCTATTAATTTTTTTTGAATGAAATAGTCTAAACATTCAGAAAGCTATAGGAGATAACAAAACTTTGTATCAACCACTAACTTTATTGAATTTTAACAAGTTGCCATATTCTCTTCATATTTTCTTTTTAAAATAAAACTTTACAGCTACTGTTGAAACCATTTGTGTACCCCTCCCCAGTTGTATTCCATTCCTCTCTAATCATAGGTCTGATTTTTTGCATTTATCATTACTGTGCATGTTTATCTATCTATCTATTATCTATCTACCTAAATAATACATAGTTTCATATTTTTAACAACACATTCTAGCATAGCATATGCATATATTCTTCTGCAACTTTAAAATTGTTCAAGCATTGATTTTAAAATTTGGCCATGTCATTACATGTAGTTCTAGGTCATTCATTTTAACTGCTTTGTAGAAGTCCATTGTGGGAATATACACCATAATTTATCTGTTTTGCTTTTGCTTAGATGTATATACTTTACAGTTATAGAATGTCTATATCCTGTTTAAACAAGCATGTATTCTCTTGTACAGATGTAACAGTTTTCTGTGGAACAGTGCTTTCCAAATTGTAGGTCATGACCCCTTAGTCATTAATGGATCATGAGATCAATTTAGAAGACCTTAGGCCTCAAGTTTTTTTTTAATGGTATTTCATACACAATGTGAATACCTGTTAGCATTTTAATTAGTGAAATAGAAGATATCGGAGTGTATCTCATGTAATAAAAGTTTTTTTTCATTAATCATTGTTTCAGAATGTGTGTTTTAGGGTGACATAAAATGTATTTTTTACCATGTGTTATGGTCAGTTGCACAGAGATGCGAAATAATTGTGTTGAGAGGAATGCACTTTTTAATTTCATTTGATGTTTTAAAAAATTGCTCCCACTGTGGCTTCACCAGTTTACATTTTCCAGGTGCAGTGGATGAGAGATTACATTGTTCTGCATATTCACGCAGAGGATAGTAGTGGCATGAGTGAGATATAATAGTGGCGTGGACGAGGCTGGCACAGGTGAAGAAGTTTTCAAATTCTGATTGTATGTTTAAGATGGAAGCTATCAGAATGCTGACAGGTTGGATGTGGAGTAAAAGAAAAAAGGAAAAGTTAAGAATTTAGGCCTGATGAGCTATCTGAATTAAAGTGATACTTGCCAAGATGGAAAGGAGAGTAGAAATATGGGAATAGAAATCAAGAATTGTTAGCACATATTTATAAAGTCCTGGAGTTCAGGGGAGGGGTTGAAGCTGGAGTCATTAAGGGATAAGAGAATTTAAAGTCACGGGACTGGTTGACAGCCACTGGAGTGGATGAGGTGAAAAAGGGGTTAGGGAGCTAATATTCCAACCTTTGAAGATTGAGAACAGGAGGGAGATCTAGCAAGAGGCTGAGGAGAGGTGAGGTAATGTTTCAAGGGGGAAGTGGCCAGCTGTGTTAAATGCTGCTGAAAGGTTAAGTTGAGATCTCTAAACTGACCGATGGTTTCAGTGTGTGGAGAGGCTGTTGGACAGGATTGTTTCTGTGGAGTGATAGGCAATGAAACCGTGGTTTAAAAGAATGGGGAGACTTTCCATTTCTGTAATGGTGGCCTTGGTGACCTGGACCAACTCTCCAGATGAGAACATCTAGAGAGTTAGAAAAATCATCCTCTTGAAAACATCCAGAGGTTAGAAAGCACAGCTTAGAAGGTAGTGAAAAATTACAAAGCCAACATCTGGGAGAAGATGGAAACCCAGAGAAATGAGCATAGAACTTGGAGGCTACTTTTTATCTAGAGGCATCTGCTGAATCCAAAAGGTATATACTGAGAAACCAAATAGTGCTTTTGACAGGAAAGAAAAGATACTGGGAGCAAGAGGAACTTAATGAGGTGCTGGCTGTGTTCTATTTCTTCACCTGAGTCATGATTACATGAACATTTGCTTGTGATATCTCATTCGCTCTAAATTTATGTTTTTTGCACTCTGTTATGCTTCCCATAAAATCAACTTGAAAAAAGAGTGGGAGAAACAAAGTGGGAGGGAAGCAGTGGAGACAGCAAGTATAGCAATGCTTTTGAGGTGTAATTGTTGGAAAAAGAGAAATGGGGCAGTTAGCTGGGGAGATTGTGCAATCAAGGGAGACATTTTCTTTTTCTTCTGTAATATGGCATATAGTACAGTATGGTTGTGTGTTGATAGAGATGATCCCATTGAGGGAAAGTTTGAGAGGGGAGTATTATAGCAAGAGCATTCAACTTGAGTAGGTGAGAAGGAATGTAGTTGGCTTCAGACAGGAACAGGGATAATGCAGACATTGTGTAATGGGGAAAAGGCACAATGTTTATGATCACAGATGTCTACAGGATGGTCAGTGTGTTGCTGGGAGTATGGAAATCCTCATCTGATGGCTTCTTTTTCAGTGAAATTAGAAACAAGGTTAACACCTGTGAGTGAGGAGGGTCGGAAAGGTATTGGGAATCTCAGGAGGTGTGGAACAGTTTGCAGGGGTTAACTAGGAAATGTAGTGGGAACACTGGATAGTGCTGAGAGCCTCCTTGAGGTTGTGTTTGTAAATTGAAAATGAGACCATTCAGCATGCTCATATGTTTTCTTTAGCCATATTCAGCGCTAGTGCAGATGCAGAATCAACGGAAAGTTGGATTTAGCTATTGGGATATTGCCAAGCGAGTGAGATAGAATAGGGAGATACAAGACAGTGATTATAATAAAGAGTCCTGGAAAACATGAAGAGGGTCACAGAAAGTAAAAGGATGGAAGGGTCTGGATTTGAGATCCCAAGGAAGAAAGCTAAGGATCTGGGATTATTGGAGTAACTGAGTTGAAACAAGCCAGGATGTCAGGGGGAGGGAGTGGGGATGGGAGGTGGAAGGAGAAATGGTGACCAGAGATTGGGATGCTTAAAATGGAGATTATCAGTAATGATGTGGTCTAAGGATATAGCGTCAAAGTAAGTGGATGAGATATGGTGAAGGAGAGCAGAGCAGAGGCCAAGTGTTGATAAATCGACTGCATGGAAACTAAAATGACTGATAATGTGATGACAAGACTCGTGATGGAATTGGTAGGGAAGGGGACAGATGACTGTACCAAGGATGGGTCGGCAACTTCTTATAGCACCTTCTTTAAAGGACCTGAGGCTTCTTAGGGAAGAGGGAGAAACATAAGTCTTGAAATAGCGATGAGGAACAAGGGAGATACTTGCCCCCACTTCCAGACTCAGTGGTGCAAGGGATGTTGAAGAAAAGCTAGCCTTCTCTTGAAAGACCACTCAGGAGGCAGTATTCTTGGTGATATTTTAACTAGTGTAGAATATGAAGGGAATATTCAGAGAAGAGATGGTGAATATTCGGGAACTTTGCTAATGACAGTAACCATGAATTCCAGAGAGCACAGTGGAAAGGTTTAGAGATTATGAGCTTTAGTTAGCCAAATCACAATTAGAATTTGGGTAATTCACGATGACCTGGAAGGCTTGGGTTCTTTGTTATTTGTTCATAGCATTATCTTCAGTACCTAATGCTTTTAAAACATTTTCACTAGATCTATAATTATGTGTCTATTCTCATTTCTAATACTGTTTGTTTCTTTTCTCTTTTTCCTTCTGCAGTCTTGCTCGTGGTTTGCAGTTTTTAAGTTTTAAAAGAGGAGTAGCTTTTCCTTTTGTTTATCCAGTTTTTAAAAACTTGTTTTCTATGTAATTATCTTTTCTTCTATTTTTGTGTTTAATCTGTTTTCTCACTTCCTTAGTTAAATGCTTAACCTGTTAATTTAAAATATTTTTGTTTTCTAATAAACTCATTAAAGACTCTAAATTTACATCTGTGAATCATGTCAGTGTACCCTGCTAGTTTTATGTGTAGTACTTTCATCCTAATTCATTTACAAGTAGTTTGTAATTTCCATTTGATTTCTATTCAACCCAGGATGACTTAGAAGTACATTTTAAAATTTCTATGTACATTTCTTTTTGCCTTTTGATTTTCTCACTTTTGTTATTGATTCCTAGATTAATGATCAGTAAAGATGGTCTTTTTGAAATGTGTTGAAACCTTTGTGATCTAGAAAGTGTGCAGGGTTTTTAAAATGTTTCCTCTGCTGTTGAAAATAACATGGTCTGGTTGCCCGTTACTTTTGTTTTTTTCTGTTTTGGTGTGCATATTCTATTAGATTCTGATTAAGTTTTATAAAAAAAGAACTCCCACTATGATCGTGGATTTGACAATTTCCCTAACTCATTCTATTAGTTTATTTTTCAAGGCTGCATCGTTGGATGCATTTAAGACAATTTACCGTGTGTGTGTATGTGTGTGTGCGCGTGCACGTGCACGTGTGTTTTTTAAACTCAGTGTTCACGTATCTTTATTGACTTTCTTCCTCCTGATTTTGATATTGTTACATCACTTTTAGTCTAACATTTTCCTGGTATGTCTTTTTTCTTTTTCTATTTTTTTTACTTGCAGCCATCTGTATGATTTTTGTTTTAGGTGTATCGCTAAATGGCTGAATTTTATATTTTTAAATCATATAATCTTTGTTTCTAATAGTTGAGTTTGATGCATGTATATTTATTGTGACTATTGATATATTTAGACTTATTTCTTTTAGGTTGAACCATATGAAATTGATACTCATTTTTGACCTATGAAAATGACAGCTTTATAAAGTTCTATCTAAATAAATCTTGTTTTCTGTTTACCATCATTTTTTTCTTCCTTTTCTGCATTGCTAATTGATACAGTTTCAATTGATAAAATTTTTAGTATTCATGTTTTTCTCTCTCTTGGTTTGGAAACTTCACATTTTATTTTTATTCCTTTAGTGGTGAGATCTGGGCACATAGTAATGTCTGTCAAGGTGTGAATTCATCTACATGCTCAGTGTACATAGTGTACTTTTGATCTGAGCATTCATGTTCTTCACTTCTAGAACATTTCTAGTTGTAATCTCAAATTTTGCTGTGTCACTATTCCCTCTGGTCTGTTCTTCTGGAACTGCTCGTGTGCATATACTAGAGCTTCTTAATCTATACTCTTATTTTTTCTCCTTTTTTGAATTGTATCTAGATGAATTTCTCGTTGATGTCTTGATGCTGGCAAAGTCTAGATCTGCCATTATTGGCTGTGTGGCTTTGGACAAGTTAGTTCACCTTTCCTTACCTCGGGATCCTTATCTGTACAATCTGGACAGTAACAAGAGCTGCTGGGAGGCTCTGTAGTGCTTTGAATACTCACTGGCCTAGGATGTAGAGAAGGCCTCTGTTCAGGGAGAATGAGCTCCTGGTCCCAGTGCAGTTCTCAGGAAAAGCTTACTCCAAGCATGCTTTTCCATCCTCACTCTTTTCCACTCATCACTGTCTGGCTTCTGAAGTGTATTCACAATGAAATGTGAAATGAGAATTATCAGCCTAATATTTAAATATCCCTACATTGAGATGGAGGAGACTGGCCAGCAGGTGGTTTTCAGACCGATTCCCAGAGGTGGAAGGAGGAGTAGTATGGGACAGCCCCTAGAAAGCAGCTTTTTCACCCCCTTATCTGAATCCAGAAAAGCCTTGGTTGTTCTAAGCTGTAGGGTTAACTGGTAGTATAGCTGGAGTGTCCAGATCACCCTGTGTGAGAACCTTTACTGCCTTGTAGGGTCTCCAGGGGCACATTTCTGAAGGCAACTGGAGGAAAGAATAACATTGTTCCAGTGTCAAGAAGAGTTAAATAGAATTAACAGTCAAAGAGTTCTCTTTGTAACGTGTAATCTTAGGGAAGGAGATTAATACAAATTCAAAGCACCTAATCTGGCAATTCCATCCTATATAATTAGTCTCAGATGATTAAAAAGTAATAATACCACTTATTGAGTGT
This sequence comes from Mesoplodon densirostris, assembly GCF_025265405.1. Classification (NCBI taxonomy): domain Eukaryota; kingdom Metazoa; phylum Chordata; class Mammalia; order Artiodactyla; family Ziphiidae; genus Mesoplodon; species Mesoplodon densirostris. The sequence continues at coordinate 51,030,739 of NC_082675.1, forward strand.
TTATTTTATACCCAGGACTATAAACATTATCCTATTTAAACAGTTGAGCAAAATGGTAGTAGTATGCCCAGTTTACAGATTGGTAAACTCAGCTTGGGGAGATTAAATAATTTATCCAAAAGTATGATCAAGAAGTGACTCAAGTGAAATGTGTCAATGATAAAACATGTAATCTTAGTCACTGTGCTTGGCGATCACTTTTATGGTTAGATCTTCATTGATCTTGCCTGAATGAGAGTACATGGAGGAGAAATTATGTAACATTGCCAAACACTGCCAGACAGTGTTTTAACTTGTCGTTGATAAATGGTAGTGTCAGGTAAATTTGGTGGGTGACAAAGAATACTCTGAAAATCATACTTAAAGGGACGTGGAGATGAGGAATAGGTTATTTGTGCATATTCACCTTGATTTGGAATCAAGCTACTTCATTTCTGTAAGCCTCAGTTTTCCCATCTTTAAAATTGGGAGAGCAATACCTCTGTCTTGGGGTTGTTGTAAGGATAAAGTGGGATGATGCATATAAAACTCTTAATGCCATTCCACTCCCTAAGAGAGTTAGGATAAGTACAGTGGGACTTTAACTGTTGAAAAATCATGGAAATAATAATTATCAAGGGAATTCTGTTGTTCTGTATTCCTAAATTTTTAGGTATTTGTGTGGATTGATTCTCTGGTAAGCCTAGTCTTGCTGAGTTGAACACTATCCTAAGCAATTTTATTAATGTCTTTATTTCCTGAAACACTGCTGAGTCACTCAGGCAGGCACTCAAGCTAACTCTCAGACTACATAGTGAACTTCATGCATTAGAGTTTATTCAGTAATCCTCTCACTTGCTTATAAAATGAGTACTCATTATGCAGGACAATCAAGTATTGTATATAGGGACATAAATGAAACCACTCGTGTTTTCGCTTATTGTTTAAAAATTATAAAAATGGGATTTTCAATCTACTCTAGTATATATATAACTCACTCCCATTAATAGCACCAGCCCACTATGGAAGTGATGGTGTAGTCTGAAACACCTGCCATCTCCCCTCATCCTTTCTCAGTCTGTGCTCTCTGCCAAAACGAAGGAGTAAACTAAGAGAAAGACATGCTGTATAGAAGAGAGGAAATCCAGTGTGCAGAGAGAGAACAGAATCCCGGGCGGGGCTGAGGGGCAGGTGGCAAAGGGAGAGCCTCAGATGACAGTGGTGCAGGCATGGAGGGAGGCAGCCCAGAAAACCTCAGGAGAGGTTGCTTTAAGAAGATTCCACTGATATTATATTGATAGTTGGTGCTTCTGAACACCTTAAGAGACTTTTAGACAGTTTGTAGAGAGTGTGGGTTTGAATTAGTGACAAATACATAGAAAACTAAGGAAGAGTGGGGGGATAATCAGTGGTGAAGTGGAGGGGAATGTTGTGCAGAAAGAGGAAAATTATTCATAATATATGACTCAGCTATGAATAGCATTTTTATTTATTCATTTATTTATTTTTGGCTGCGTTGGGTCTTTGTTGCTGCACGCAGGCTTTCTCTAGTTGGAGTGAGCGGGGACTACTCTTCGTTGCGGTGTGCGGGCTTCTCATTGCAGTGGCTTCTCTTGTTGCGGAGCACGGGCTCTAGGTGCGCAGGCTTCAGTAGTTGTGGCACACAGGCTCAGTAGTTGTGGCTCGCGGGCTCTAGAGCGCAGGCTCAGTAGTTGTGGCGCACGGGCTTAGTTGCTCCACGGCATGTGGGATCTTCCCGGACCAGGGCTTGAACCCGTGTCCCCCTGCATTGGCAGGAGGATTCTTAACCACTGCGCCACCAGGGAAGCCCTATGAATAGCATTTTACATAGTTCTAATATACATTCAGGAGTGATGTATCCAAATTTATAATATAATTTTGGGAGACTGAGAGACTAGCAAGTTTATGTGTTGGGGGAGATAGGAGTGAGATAAATCCTCATATTCTGTAGTAAGAAGTCAATACATAATATCTACAACTAGGGAAATATCAAGTAAAAATGCAGATATACTACTTAGAATTATGTCTGCTCTGTGAGAAGGGAGAAGTGTCAAAGAGGTGAGGGAACAGCCTTTTTTTAAAATAGATCTTTATTGGAGTATAATTGCTTCACAATACTGTGTTGGTTTCTGTTGTACAGCCTTTTTAAACAAGCTTTTGACAGCTTATTTTTTAAGCATGTACATGTCCTTTGATCAAAATAAAACCTAAATAAAGATGCTCAGCTAATTCTGATCTCTGCAGACATCCCACCTCCCAGAGGCTCATTACTCCAATCTAGTGCTTCTCAAACTCAAACTTGCTAGGGTAGGAGAGGAGGGAGAAAGGAAAATAAGGCTGGGAATGTGGATGTGGAATTAAATCTATCTCTGACCTTTGGTCACCCCTTAGTAGTTTACCAGACCAGAAGGAGAGAGCTTATCTTGGGACTCTTTCTTTGTGCTTCTAGTGCATGCTTCCAGTTGTGGAACTGCCTTTGAGTGCAGCCTGACTAATGCCAGAGGGGGAAAAATGGAAAACTCACCACTGGTTAGATGGAACTTCAAATTCTAGTCTCCTTCACCAGTTGACCTGCTACCATTTACATTTCAGTGTTCCCTCAGACAGCTGCTCCATGTATTCTGTCCAGGAGTTATGGTTCCACCCACTGGGAGTAACAGAGTGGAGTGCACTTACTCCATCTTTCCTGGAGCCAGAAAATGCACCCACTTAAAGTGAATAATTCAATGATTTTGAGTAAATTTGCAGAGTTATGCAAGTATCACCACTTGTAGAAAATTTCCATCACCCCAAAAAGGTCTGTGGTGTGCATTTGTAGTCACTCTCCATTCCCACTCTCAGCCCTAGGATTAAGTTATCACTAATGTACTCTGTGTATATAGATTTGCTTTATCTGGACATTTCATATAAGTGGAATCATATAATGTGAAGTCTTTTGTGTCTGGGTTCTTTGACAGAGAATAATATTTCTGAGATTCTCCCGTGTTGTAGCATGTATCCTTTGTTCCTTTTTATTGCCCAGTGTTATTCAGCTGTATGGATAAAACACATTTATTTCTCCTGTCACCAGGTGATGAACATTTGAATTGTTCCCCTTTTCTGGCTATTATGAATCATGTTGCTAAGAACATTTGTGTTACAGGTGTTTGTGTGGATATATAGTTTTGTTTTTCTTGGGCAAATTCCTGATTGCTGGGTCATATGATAACTTTAACTATTTAAGAAATTGCCAAACTATTTTCCAGAGTGGCTGCACCATTTATGTTCCCACCAGCAATGTATGAGGGTTCTAGTTTCTCCACATCCTCACCAACACTTCTTTTTGACTGTCTTTTTTACTATAGCCATTCTACTAGGTATGAACTGGTGTTTCATTGTGATTTTAGTTTGTGTTTCTCTAATGATTAATTATATTGGGGATCTTTTCATGTACTTATCAGCCATTCTTATATCTTTGATGAAATGTTTCTTCAAATATGTTGCCCATTTTAAATTGGATTATTTGTCTTCCTGTTACTGAGTTGTAAGAGTTCTTTATGTATTCTGGATACAAATCATTTATCAGACATATGATTTCCAAGTATTTTCTCAGTTTGTGGCTTGTGTTTTACATTTCCTTAATGGTAACTTGAGGCACAGAATGTGCTTAATGGCTCACAAAAAGTTAATTTTAATGAAGTCATATTTATCAGTTGTTTCTTTTATGGGTTATGCTTCTAATGTTATCATACTTCATGGTACAAGACTGGAATCTTCCCCCCTAAGATCGAAAGGATGTCTACTTTCCACTTCTATTTAAAATTGTATCAGTCCAAAACTTGCACCTGTGCTGTGGGTACAGAAGGAGAGCCCCAGAAGAAGCCCTTTCTGGTCTGGGATACAAGAAGAGGGTCTCTTAAGGGTTAGAGAGTGGAGTAAAACCCTTATTTCTCCCCTAACCCATCTCTTTTTTAAAAATTTTCTTTACCTGCCCCACAATCTCAGCCCCTAGGCAGTATTGCCAGGCAGCACAGCCATCAGCAGTGGCCAGGGAAGCAACTAAACATCTGAGGGGAATTGTCTCTGACTAGAACAACTCTGGTGTCCGGAGCATGGGTAGAATTCCCATTGCTTTTCTTTTTCTGTCTCCGACAGTGTGACCTGGAACACAGGACAGTCTTGGGAAGTATGCAGCAGAGGGAGGAAACTAAAGCCTCTGCTTTTTAGCTATGTTGGAAGACTCAACATAAAAGATGTCAGTTCTCCCCAGTAGATGTTTGGTGAAATTCCATTCAAAATCCCAGCAAGGGATTTAAATTTTTATTTCAAAAGGCAAGGGAAATAGAATAGATAAAATAATTTTGAAAAAGATGAATAAAGTTGGAGGAAATACAGTACCCAATTCAAAGACTTTCTATAAAGCTGCAGTAATCAAGACAGTGTGGTGTTGGCAGAAAGATAGATATATAGATTAGTGGAACAGAAGAGAAAACTCAGAAATAGACCCATATAAATATGGCTGTTTTTTTAATTGAAGTCTAGTTGATTTACAATGTTGTGTTAGTTTCAGTTGTACAGCAAAGTGATTCACTTTTATATATTCATATTCTTTTCCATTATGGTTTGTTATAAGACACTGAATATAGTTCCCTGTGCTGTACAGTAGGACCTTATTATCTGTTTTATGTATAGTAGTTTGTATCTGCTAATCCCAAACTCCTAATAATACCCCTCTCCCAGCCCCTTTCCCCTTTGGTAACCATAAGTTTGTTTTCTATGTCTGTGGGTCTGTTTTTGTTTTATAAATAAGTTCATTTGTATCATATTTTAGATTCCACATACAAGTGATAACATGTGGTATTTGTCTTTCTGACTTATTTCACTTAGTATGATAATCTCTAGTTCCATTCATATTGGTGCAAATGGCATTATTTCATTCTTTTTTATGGCTGAATAATATTCCATTATATACACACACAAATACATATATATGTATGTATTTATGTATATACCACATCTTCTTTATCCATTCAGCTGTCAGTGGACATTTAGGTTGCTTCCATATCTTGGCTATTGTAAATAGTGCTGCTGTGAACATTGGGGTGCATGTATCTTTCTGAATTAGAGTTTTCTCCAGATACATGCCCAGGAGTGGGATTAGGCTATTTGATTTTTGACAAAGGTAAAAAGCCATTCAATAGAGAAAAGATTTTCTCTTCAACAAATGGTGTTGGAACAGTTAGAAATTCATATGCAGAAACATGACTCTCAACCTGAATCTCATGTATTATATGAAAATTAACTCAAATTGGATCATAGATCTAAATCTAAAACCTAAAATATGATAATTTTTAGGGCCAATATTCAGGACCTTACATTAGGCAGAGAGTATTTAGACATAACATCAAAAGCATGATTTCATCAAGGAAAAAAATGATAAATTGGACTTCATCAAATTTTAAAATTTTCACTCTGTTAAAAACACTGTTAAGAGAATCAAATGACAAGCAACAGACTGGGAGGAAATATTTATAAACTGGATATCCAACAAAGGGCTTGTGTCTAGAAATACACAAAGGACTCTCAAACATCAACCCTTACTCCAATGAAGATGTTAAAAAATAAAAATAAATTTTTTTAAATTAAAAAAGACATTCAGGGCCTCCCTGGTGGCGCAAGTGGTTGAGAGTCCGCCTGCCGATGCAGGGGATACGGGTTCGTGCCCCGGTCTGGGAGAATCCCATATGCCGCGGAGCGGCTGGGCCCGTGAGCCATGGCCGCTGAGCCTGCGCGTCCGGAGCCTGCGCGTCCGGAGCCTGCGCTCCGCAACGGGGGAGGCCACAACAGTGAGAGGCCCGCATACCGAAAAAAAAAAAAAAAAAAAAAAAGACATTCAACCCAATTAAAAAAATTTGAATGCAGTAAAAAGTTGTCAAAAGATTTGACACTTCACCCAAGATGCTATATGAATAGCAAATGAGCACATGAAAAAACACCAACCATTGGGGAAATGCCAGTTAAAACCATAATTAGATACCACTCTATACCTATTTAAATGGCTAAAATAAAAAATACCGACAGCATCAAGTACTGACAAAGATGCAGAACAATTGGAACTCTCATATATTTCTGGTGGGAATGCAAAAATAATACAGTCTCTCTGGAAAAGTTTGGCAGTTTAAAAGTTACACTGTTAACACTTACATGTAACCCAGCTAGCCCATTACTGAATATTTACTCTAGAGAAATGAGAACATGTTCACACGAAAAGTTTTTTTTTATTGGAGTATAATTGCTTTACAATGTTGTGTTAATTACTGCTGCATAGTAAAGTGAATCAGCCATACGCATACACACATCCCCTCCCTCTTGGACCTCCCTCCCCCCACCCCAACATCCCACCCAGCTAGGCCATCACATAGCACGGAGCTGAGCTCCCTGTTCTATACAGCAGGTTCCTACTAGCTATCTATTTTGCACATGGTAGTGTATTTATGTCAAACCTAATCTCAACACAGAAGACCCCGAATAGCCAAAGCAATCTTGAGAAAGAGAAACCGAGCTGGAAGAATCAGGCTCTCTGACTTCAGACTATACTACAAAGGTACAGTAATCAATACAGTATGGTGCTGGCACAAAAACAGAAATATAGATCAATGGAACAGGATAGAGAGCCCAGAGATAAACCCACACACCTATGGTCACCTAATCTATGACAAAGGAGGGAAAAATATACAATGGAGAAAAGACAGCCCTTCAATAAATGGTGCTGGGAAAACTGGACGGCTACATGTAAAAGAGTGAAATTAGAACACTCCCTAACACCATACACAAAAATAAATTCAAAATGGATTAAAGACCTAAATGTAAGACTGGACACTATAAAGTTAGAGGAAAACATAGGAAAAACACTCTTTGACATAAACCAGGGCAAGATCTTTTTTGACCCACCTCCTAGAGTAATGAAAATAAAAACACGAAAATTTGTACATGAATATTTATAGCAACCCTATTCATAATGGCCAAAAAAACTGGAAAGAACAGGTGAATGAAGAAACAAACTAATATATCAGAATGGAGTACTATTCAGCAATAAAAAATAACAAACTTCTGGTATAACAACTTAACGGAATCTCAGAGATACTGTCCTGGGTGAAAGAAAGATTATACACCTCATTCATGACATTTATGAAAAGACAAAACTATAGTAATGGAGAACAGATGTTGGTTGCTGGGGGTGTTAGGTGTAGGGGGAGGATGTGCTATAAGAGGATAGCACAAAGGAATTCTTTGGGGAGATGGAACTGTTCTGTTTTCTGATTTTGGTGATAGTTACATGAATCTATACACATGCTAAAACTCATAGAACTTTTCACCACCACCCCCAAAAAAAGGTCATTAAAAAAATGACACAATACCAAGTGTTGGTGAGTATGTGGAACAACTGGAACTCCAACAGACTGATGGTGAGAGTGAAAATTATTACACCCTCTTTGGAAACCTGTTTCACAGTATTTACTAAAGCTGAGCTTATATATCCTTTATTGCCCAACAGTACAGAAATGTATACATGTCACCAAAAGACATACACATGAATATTATCATAGCACTATTCATTATAGCCCAGACTAGAAAGTACTCTAATGTCCATCAATGGTGAATGGAAAAATAAGTTATTATGTTATGATTATGTATTCATATAATGGAATACTGTGCGGCAGTATAAATAAACTATTGCATACAACAATATGGATGATACATAACCACACTGTTGAATGAAAGAATTCAGACGTAAAAGGATGCTCTGTATTGATAGCTCCCAAAGTGTAGTCCTGAGACTTCTGGGGTCCTTGAGGTCCTTTCAAGAAGTCTGCAAGGTCAAAACAGTTTTCATAATATTACTAAGATATTATTTGCCCTTTCTGCTCTTAATCAACTAGTGTGCAGTGGAGTTTGAGAGGCTGTGTGGATCAGGGTCCAGGTGGGAGTCAGAAATCACACAATAATTTGAACAGAGAAAGTTTAATATAAATAATTACTAACTATAATGGAATTAAATATAAGGGAGTAAAGATAGTAGTAAAGGAAGGAAAATTATTAAGGAAGGAAAACCTTTGGAAGGGAGACCCCTCCATAAGGCTGGGATTCAGACCTCATTGGAGAAGTTTCTGTAGATGGTAGGGAACTTTGCTAGTTACCCCTGGCCAGACCTGGTGCACACTACCCTCCAGAGTGGGGACTGGTAAGGCAGGGTAACAAACATAAAATACACTTCAGAGCGCATTTGGGCAGGAAGTCAGAGCCAGAACTGCCAAACAGCAACCACCCTTCCTGGCTTTAGGCAACCAACTCTGGGAAGCCAGCTGCTGGGGTACCTGGGAGACTTACTGAGAGTCTGCCTGTGGGGTGCTACTGAAACTCATGCGTTTGGGTGTCTTCCACACACTCCAGTAGCAGCCACCCTATAGGAAGGAGAAGAAAACAAATGGAGGCATGCTAGAACCAGGAAGGGAGGTTTCTTCCTCCGGCAGGGTCACTCCAACACCCTCGACTGTCAAAGCTTATGTATGCATCTTGCCAACTGCAAAGGAGATACGCTTATAGGAGCCAGTTACACTGTCACAGAGCAGGCAGTGAAGGATATATTTGGAGATAAGAGGCAATAAATTCGTAGTGGGATACTATATGAAAGTGATAAATCATCTCTTTGATAGCTAATGTAATATGTGTTTGTGGATTCTTTATTTTAAAATTTTGTTTTATAATTTAATATTAATAGCTATAACCCATAGACAGAACAACTTTGGAATCCTCAATTTTTAAATGTGTAAAGGGGTTTTGAGTTAAAAAGTTTGAGAACCACTGCTCTATATTATTCCTTTTAAATAAGCATTTAAAGAAAGAGGTAAAATTCATCTGTAGTGCTAGAGGTCCAGAGGAGTGGTTACCTTGGGAAGGGGCAGAAAGGAAGCCTCTGGGGTGTTGGTAATGTTCTGTTTCTTTGTCTGGGTGCTGACTCCTTGATGCAGTCACTTTGTGGAAACACATTCACCTGTATACTTATGGTTGTCAACTTGTTTGAATGTATATTATATTTCAGTAAAAAGTTAAGACTCTTCTTTTCCCTCTCTTCCTAACCCACACCCTGTTGTTAAATCTGTGTGTGGTGGTTTTGCTTTGTTTTGTGTGTTTTTAAAGTAGCACAACCTTACACTGGCTAATTTTCATCCCTGAGGATAAAAGACTCAGTTGGGACAGGGTGGAAGAAAACTGCTTCATAGTACCGCCTGTGCTTATCCTCAGCTCTGTGCTCCCTACCCCCAGAGGGATCCCTCACCTCCAGCCCCACAAGGACAGGTGGTCCCTCCCTGGGAGAAGCTTAGCTAGAATGCTGAAAGCACCTCTGGTCTTCTCAAGTGCTTTATTTTTTTTCTCAGGTAGAGGGGAGTATGTGTGTGTTTACCTGTTTGAGATCAGTTATGAAGATTTTCCCATATTTTCTCTATATTTTCCATTTTGCATTGAGAGAATATTTATGAATTTATATGTTCTCTGAATGATTGAATTCAATTGTTTGATTTAGGAAATTGTTTTCCTTTTTGTCATCTGTTCTTCTGGGTCGCAATAATTTGCTTTGCTTTCTGATTCTTCCATCCTGCTGTGAATGATTTCCATTTTCGTCTTCTTTATTTCCAGTGTTCCTATAGCCTTGCTTCCTTTCCATACAACTTCAGAATTTAATTCTTTAATGTATCATCCTAGTAATAAATCTGGCTTATCACTCCTCTTCTGTAGACCCTGCCATCTCAAGAGTTTTCCATCGTCTTCCTGTATGCTCCCTAGCCATGCACATGGCTAGCAGTACTGTTGATACATGGCGAATTTGCCTAATCATCTTCTGTGTCTCACTTGATTTTGTTCTTTTTGTTGTTTCAGTAAGCTAGCAGCTTTACAGTCACCATGACTGTTTTCTGTTTCCCAATTCTCCTATAATAATAAGTAGGATTAATTTGTGAAAAAGGATTACATATGACTTAATATGATTCAATTAAATAATTTTAGAAAGTCTTTTTCTGAATGCCCCTTACCCATACACAAGCTATTCCTGACTTCACAGTCCTGCTCCAGTAGTCTGTGAGTCAGGTATACAGCATGCACCTTTCCATGAAAACATGAGTGTCTTGCCTTGCTCACTAACAAGGTACCTGAAGCATAGTACTAATGAGATATCTATAATTTGGCCGCCATTTATAACAGAGTTTTGATAAATACTGTCCAAAAGTAAGACTATTTGATATAATGCTATTATATCAATACTATCTGAAAATAATAATAATAAATGGTACTATTTTCAGATAATATTATTTGGAATGCCAAGAACCTTCCCATAGTTTTCCTTCCCGTAGCCTAGGCAGCTAGTCTTGTGGACTTCACCTCTAGCCGAGACCTGGAGGGAGGGGATTGTAGAGAGGGTGGCAGGCTGTGTGGCAGCCTTCTAGTGGATCTTGGTGTGAACACAGGGTGAGCGGGGAGTGGACTGTGATGTGGACATACGGCTGTGGTCTCAGGCTTCGGTGGATAGACAGTGAGGTTACTGGCGAGAGGAGAGGGAGACGCGCTGTGAAAGGGAGTCTTGGGAATGGTGAAGAGGTGGGAGGGGCTGAAATGGGATTTAATGAAGAAGGACAATGGAAGCTGTTTGTTTCCCCTTTTCTCCTGGGAGGGAGGAGGGACCAGTGCTGATGGGGCTCCCTAGTGAACTCTCCTTCGTTTCTCCTTCTTTCAACCCCTTTATTTTACCTTGCCATCTTTTTCTTCTTCTATTTTCCTTTTCTTGCAGCTGCCAATCAGCAGCCCTAGGGTGCCACATTTAGTAAGTAGGGTTATAGTGGCAGCTTCAGAAGAGGGCTTTTGTTGGTATTTTTTCTCAATTCTTCCCCCTTCTCTCCTTTCTCCGCTCCCACTGACAGGTAATAATAGACGAGATTGGAGAGACCACACAAGGTTTGAGGAGTTTACGAGAGCAAGGAAAAAAAGGTGGATATAGAGGTGGAACAACTCTTAAAATTTGGGGGTCCCTAAGAAAGAGTAATACATGCACTCTTTAGGAGAGGTTTTGTCCTAAAACAGGTGCCTTGATGTCTGGTTACTTAGTGCTGTTGTTGCCCTCGGTTAGTCTGTTTCTAGCGGTTTCATCTAGTTAACAAGATTGAAAGAAGAGACCATGTAGAATTAGTGTATTGATTCTGTGTGCAGATATTTTGGGTGTGTTTGGTCTTTCTGATGGTTACATTTCTAATGATAGTCTGTACCAAACAAGATGCATGTGGACATTTCATTGTGGAGGGGGCAGTCTCAAGGCCGTGGAGCTCCCAGTCAGGCCCTGCCGCTCCCTCCCTTGGTCCATCCTCTGCTTCTCATCTGTGAAATGTGGCTTCAGATACCTCACAGAACTATTAGGAAGTTTCAGTGACCAGTACATAATAGATACTCAGTAAATATTAGTTTACTTCCTTTGTGGAAGGTAATCCTTTGCTTAGATTATTAAACTGTTAGACTGTAGTGGTTCTGATTTTTTGTCTAATGGGATTCTTGAGGTACGTTCACTTGGGATTAATATAGCCTTGGTACATTATCCATTAAAACGAATCAACAGAAAACATGTCAGGAAAGAGTGCCTGATTTTAAGAATGTAATTAACATCTTTAAAAATAGTTTTAATCTAACCATATAACTTTAAGTAGGTACTATTTTTTTTTTTTTTTTTTTTTTTTTTTTTGCGGTACGCGGGCCTCTCACTGTTGCGGCCTCTCCCGTTGCGGAGCACAGGCTCCGGACGCGCAGGCCCAGCGGCCATGGCTCACGGGTCCAGCCGCTCCGCAGCACGCGGGATCCACCCAGACCGGGGCACGAACCCGTGTCCCCTGCATCGGCAGGCGGATTCTCAACCACTGCGCCACCAGGGAGGCCCAGTAGGTACTGTTTTATTAAACATGGAACATTAACCAAAAGTTAAATAAATGAAGTTACTGAGAGTTGCACCACTAGAGCCACCTGTCTTATTCTTCTGTTACCCCTTACTTGATTATGCTATTGTAACAGTTTTACAAAGGCATTTGCTTTGTCTCTAGGTGTAAAACAAAGGTGTATCCAGATAATCTTCCTACGACAAGTGTGGTGATTGTTTTCCACAATGAGGCTTGGAGCACACTTCTGCGAACTGTCCATAGTGTCATTAATCGCTCACCAAGACACATGCTAGAAGAAATTGTTCTCGTAGATGATGCCAGTGAAAGAGGTAAATTTTACACTTTAATGCCAATAATATGCTACACCTTTTGTCATTATGGTTAAAAAACTAGTTGCTATCATTTAACCTAATAATTTTATACAAACTTCTAATTTATCCTAAAAGTTATTTATGACGTTGGGACTCATTTCACATATGCAGAAAATTTACACCCTTGTGAAACTTAAATATTACTTTAATTAGCATTTAGTTTGTGTCACATCTAATCTTGTTTTAAAAAGAAATCTATAAAAATTTATGCAGAACAGTGAAAAAAAAAAAAAAACACGTAATTTTGTCAGGATTTTCTCTGTGGGAAGCTGCAGCCCTGAGTCAGTGGAGAAAGATTGGCTCCTACTGAGAGCCATGAATAGAGAGATTTGTACAGTGGGAAGCATCCCTGACAGCAAAACAGAGCCTGAGCTGGCTGAGCCTTAGTTCCCCAGATTCTTCTTAGGTTTTCCGTTTCCTCTATTCCTAAGTTCAGGAATAATCTATAGCTAGGTACATAAAGGGTGACGAAGGAACTTATGAAAAAGTGGTGTATAATATGTTTCTGATCTCATGATGAATCTCTACAGTGGCTCTTGCCCAGACATTCTTCCAAGAATCTCAGAATTTTTCACAGGCTTTTTTTTCACAGCACAGCTGTTCAGCATCATTGGTGTCATGTGTTTCCCCCAAAAGTCCTATAGTCACATGAGAAAAATTTGGAGGGAACTACGGAAAACGGCTCTTCCTTCCTTCCTTAAGCAGCCTTAAACTTCATGACCCATCTTTTCAACCTTTTTTGTTATTATCTTCAACTTTCTCACCTATGTCTCATTGCATCTGCTAAAATAGTTTAGTCAAGTATTATACCTTCTCCTCCCTGTGCCCACACTAAATATATACATTTAACTGTGATGAATTTAATCATTTCCTGTCTTAATTATTGGGAGTAATTTACTCATTGATAACAATTTAAATCTTCTTACTTTGCCAGGTTGTAGAGGTACAAATGAAGAATAAGTTACAGCCCTGCTGTTTCAATGGCCTTGTAGCTTACTTCCTTAATCTAATCAAGGAGATAGTTTATAATTACATAAAACATTTAATAATAATATATAATGTAATTTATGTCAAAATGAATGAGAATAAATTAAGAATACCACACTTAAATAATTACTGTTGACAGTAGAAGTATAAACCCCACATGGATAATTGTTAGCTAGTAGTTAATTAATCCTTCTTTAAGAAAATCAGCTGAAGTTAATTTTAGCAGTGATTCATACAGACATCTATCCTGCAAGTGACTTTTACTTATATGTTGATATTTGTTAAATGTTCCTCAAGAAAAGATATTTTTCCTCAGATGAAATGATTTATTTTTCCAGTCCCCCCTATGTTTTCTCCATTATTTTGTTGAGTGCCTGAGAAGGCTGTGAAATAGTAAGTTTTTGTAGGATGTGGCCTAACCAGCAAGACTTACATGTCTGCAACCTGAAGTGACAAAGATAGTCACGTATCCCGGTTCTCTTTTACCTCCCTCGTGTAGGCCCTTCTGAATCACCCCAGCCTTTGTAAACCTGTAATTGGAAACTTCTGGGCAGGTGTCTGCCTCCCTGCCCCCTCGGGCTTAGTCACTAAGCAGGACCCTGAGCGTCACCCCACAGCCCTGATCAGCGACTTGGCTCTTCTATATCTTCCTGCCTGGAAAGTCTCAGGCATCTGGGTCACCACTTCTGTTATTTGGGAACCCCTGGGCATTGTGTTTTTGTGGTTATAACTGCAGTCTTGTTATCCAGATTGAGAATTATCTAATCTAACTTTCTTGTTTAGGTGGTAACTTTGGGCCCAGGAACCAGAGCCAGCTCTCTAAGTCCGCTCTTTTCCTATTCATGAGGCACAGCCATGGCACTGTCATTTCTCACCTGGCCGATGAAGTAGACTAATTAGTCTCCCCACAAACACTCTCACCCCATCCTGTCTGTTCATGCTGCGTGCAGAGGGAGCTTTTAAACGTGCAGACCTGACCGTGTCACTTCTCTGATTAAAACCTTTCCTCTAAACAAGGACCTACTGTATAGCACAGGGAACTATAGTCAGTATCCTGTAATAACCTATAATGGAAAAGAATCTGAAAAAAATATATATGTATATATAACTGAATCATGTTGCTGTACACCTGAAACATTGTAAATCAACTGTACTTCAATTAAAAGAAAAAGAAGCCTTCCCTCTAAGGCCTGCAGGACCTGGCCTCTGCCTGCATCTCCAGTCATATCTCAGATCATTCCCTGCCCACCCCAGCCCCTAGTTCCGCTCGTATGTTTCCTCAGAATCAAGTTGCACTTAGGCTTTCCTGACCTCCTGTGACCGGGTCATGTCCCTTTGAGCACCTCTCAGAACACTCTATACTCCCACAGCTCTCCCCAGAGATTTACCTGTTTACTTGTCTATTTAATGACTGTCTCCCCCCACCCTGCCCCCCAGACAGGCACTATGACTCCATCAGGACTATTTGCTCACCGTTATCTCCTCAGTGTCCACAATGCCTATCACACAGTAGACAGTCCAGAATATATTCAGTGAATGAAGGAAAGAATAATCTACCAGTCAGTTGATCCTTATTTCTCCTCCTTGTCTGCACAGACTTCCTAACTAGGTTGTGTAGTGTGCATAGTCTGCTCATGGCCTCAGGGTATTGGATTTCACGGTGAACCTGCTGAGTTGTCAGTAGCTCCATTTATTAAGTATGAAGTAGGTGCTGTAATTATCCCTATTTTATTGATTGAGCAAAATGAGACTTTGCATAAACCTAGGGCTTAACCTCTTAACTGCTATGTAGTCATGTCTGTCACAACTTTACTGTTAAGGGGTCTGTAATGAAGACGGAGTCTGGATGAATCCCTAGTTCATGTTCGAAGTTATGCAGTTGTCATCTCAGAAGGTTATGTTAAGATTTAGAACTGGTATAATGTTCTTAATCTGAGATGACTATTGTTTTTCTCATTTTACATAAAAGGAAACAGAGGTTCTTATTTAAGTAGGGATTAGGAGTCAGATTTATTACACTCTAAATTCTTTGCTCTTTCTACTGCTCTTTAGAGTTCTGGCTAAGATTTCTCAGATGTTGTTGGGAGCAGTGAAATTTTCCCTGACGTTCACTCTCTGACAGCCTCACAACTCCCTGATGCAGAGATGCCTAGGGATCCATTTATAGACTAATAGCTGTAAAGATACTCTAATAAAATAAGATTCTCTCTTATTTTTAGATGACATAGTACCTTCTAATCATAATCACTTAACAACCCCCCCCATGGCTTCATTTTTATAAAATGAGGTTTGAATAAATAGTTCCTAATCCCCCACCTAGCCCTGAGTCCATAATTCTACATCAGGTGTTAGGAAGATACCTATTTCTTAGCCATATTGCCTGAGAGCCACAAAGACATCAAACAAAGATGCCAAGAAAATTTGTTGAATAGCAACTTTTTTCAACTACCAGACCAGAGAATCATGCATTTTTCAAT
Source organism: Mesoplodon densirostris (assembly GCF_025265405.1). Classification (NCBI taxonomy): domain Eukaryota; kingdom Metazoa; phylum Chordata; class Mammalia; order Artiodactyla; family Ziphiidae; genus Mesoplodon; species Mesoplodon densirostris. Next base: position 51,046,522 of record NC_082675.1, read on the forward strand.
TTAGTTATAGACAGGACAGAATATTATAACTTTCAAAGATACGGGATTCAGGGATTAGATTGATTCTTAATAAGCACTTTAAACTGTCTGATATTTTGGGGAAGACTTACTGGGCGACACAGTGTTTGTGACACAGCCGAATTTGACTGGTCTAAGGTACTAGAATATATCTCACAGCTTACCACGTGAGATTCTGTCAAACTCTGGACATAAAGCAATTTAAATTTGGATCTAGTTGGGTGAATCCACAGTCCTGAATTGTTCTCTCGGTAGTTCCCTTCTAGGATTTCTTGCTGTGGGTGAAAAGAGGGGCTTTGAAGTCAGGCAGACCTGGCTTGAATCTTGGATCTACCTCTTAATAAGCTGTCATCTTGATCAGTTCATTTAATATTCTGAGCCATAGAGTTTCATGTCTAAAATATGTTTAATGACATCTCATAGGGTTGTTATGAGGATTAAATGAAATAAAATATGTAAAGAACCTGACATTGTACTAAATAGACATAAAGTGGTAAAATGTTGTTTTTCATTGGGGTTGGCACTACCCTCACCTTTTTTTTACTCAGAATCAAGTTATATATGTTTCTGACCCTAAGATTTGGTTCATAAAATCATGGTGATCAGAGAGGAGTTCTCCACATATTTTTCAGATTCTCTTTTTAGCCCAGATAATTTAGGAAGTGTATTAGCAGACATGGAAATGATTGGTGTTCTGGTGTAGTGGGACACAGAGGCCTTTTTTTCTTTCACAGTTTTCATAGTCCTGATTATTCCGTTATTGAATCAGTCAGGTCTTAACCAGTTCCAATGGACCAGAACCATTCCACTACTATTTGTCTTTCCCTCTCCGCTATGTAGGGAGCCCTTTGGATTCCCACATTTAGTATTTAAAGAGCCCCTTAATACTTACACCCTGACCTTCTTTACTGGGGTCCCAGGGCAGAGCTAGTCACAGGAGTCCTAGTAGCTCCATGTCAAGTTTTTCCTTCCCTAGAGAGACTGTCCTTGCACCTGTGGTATGGGGACAAATTGGAAAGATATTTGATCACCATCCGTCACTTCTCTGGCATAAGCACCATGAACTAACCTGATGTGAAAAGTTTCCTGTCTTTGGTTTGAGGAAGTGGAACCTTTTCTGCTTTTTAAAATCAATTATGTACTTTGCAGGCAGGAAATCCTTGGCTTAGGAGCATAACCTCTATCTGATCTCTCTAGGATAGCTGCTGATTTCATCACCCATTCACTCTCCCTTTCTCTTTTCCTCTTCAATTGCCCTTCCCTCTGGAAACCTTTTTTACTTAGACCGACCTGTCTGGTAAGGGTTCTGTTTGGTTTTGTAGCTCCCGTCCAGCATTCTCATCTAGCTTGACCTCATTTCCCACCTCCTGAAAAAGAACTACATAGTCAGAGACCGTGATAAACTATAAGACAATTTGTTTCTGCCTTTGAAGAAACCCCACAATTTTCCAAACTCTAACAGCTATTGCGTATTGTGTTCTTTCTCTCTATTGAGGTCTGGATTTAATTCTCTTGAACTACCTTCTTTCTGTTCCTGATCCTTAAGCATGATTAGAGAAAAGGAGAATTGAGCCTGACGGAGAGCTGCTTAGAGAAGTGTGGTAACGTGCCTTTGACTGAGCCTGAGCCCAGAGGCTCTCCCCTAATTCCTCGTGTAACAAAGGAGAGGCAGTTCTGGTACATTCTCTCAGGAGATAAAAAGGCTTCCTAAGTGAAACGGGTTTGTGAGTCAGGGAGCCTCACTGAAAGTGCTCAGTAGGTATGTGTTGAATGAATATTGCAAACCAAAATTGCCTTCCATCTGGATAATGCCAGCTCGCAGTTTTTTCATGGTATTTTTAAAAATTTGTTTTGTTTTATTAATTTTCAGACTTTCTGAAAAGACCTCTAGAGAGTTACGTGAAAAAACTGAAAGTACCAGTTCACGTAATTCGAATGGAGCAACGTTCTGGATTGATCAGAGCTAGGTTAAAAGGAGCTGCAGTGTCTAAAGGCCAAGTGATCACCTTTTTAGATGCTCACTGTGAATGTACAGTGGGGTGGCTGGAGCCTCTCTTAGCCAGGATCAAACATGACAGGTAATTTTCTGGAGTCTATAAATTGTTTTCAGTGCATTTGTCCTAAACTATGGTAAGTTGCAAAATTCCATGTTTTTAAATAAATATAAAAATATTTTCCTTTAAAATACCCATGAAGAGTACTCTAAACTAAATATGAATAAGACCACGTTCTAAAGTCTGGAAGGAATGTTTTCAGACTGTCTTGTTAATGAGGATGGATTAGGAAACATGTTAGGATGTATACTATATGCTCTCTCACTAAACAGGAGCAGAACAGATAGACACGGATCTCAGGGAAGGTAGGATAAAGCCCTTTACTTGTCCCTGCTCTCTAAGGCTGACACTGGGGCGTGAGCAGGTCACCTCTCTGTCTGCATCCTTACTGGGACTGTATCCTCAGCCTGTAGCACAAAGTAGAAGGGGGTGGGGAGATACACATTGTCTCCTGAAATGCTTGATTGTATATGGAAAAGGACGTAATCTTGGATAATACAGGTAGAACATTGGGAGCAGTGCAGGCTCATGGTTGTAGTCTTTCATGATGCACAATTTTCAAAGAATTACCTACTGCTGGGCTTGGCCTTAGCTCCTAGATATGAGGAGACAACCTAACTTCAGTCTGCAAGACCTATGTTAGTTGAATTTCTGCTTGTCATTGAAGTTTGAACCAGAGGCTGTCTGTGTCAACTTAACATTAAGGTTTAGATTTCAGCAGGGTAAACTTTTACTAGTCACGTAGAGCATAGTGGGAGCCAAAGTCACTGCATCTATTCTGTTTGTAAGCAAATGCTGGACCTACATCTCCGCCCCCCCACCCAGTTTTTTTTTTGGCCGCGCCACCCGGCATGTGGGATCTTAGTTCCCTGACCCGGGATCGAACCTATGCCCCCTGCATTAGGAGCATGGAGTCTTAACCACTGGACCGCCAAGGAAGTCCCCATCTCTCCCCTTTCAAAGATGAATTGCTTGGGCAATGAGAAGATACAGTAGCTTTAGGAAGAACACTGCCTGAAGAAGAAATAGGATATTTCTGTAAATTGTTTTCTCTGTGAAACAGATGACTGATTTAGGAAGTGTTTGCTTGCATAAAGACAATGTGTAACCTTTATGAAGCAGGAGCCTGGACCCGTGGAGAGAAAGCAATGTGAGGTGATGACAGAAATATGAAAGGGAAATTGGCTGAAATAACAACCACAACAACTTCCAGTTGGGCTGTGTGGTAGATTAGGTATCCTGAATAACATTTCCAACTGAAAAAGCTAGTGCTGGATAAATTCAAAACACATTTTTAAAAAGATTTATTTATTTCATTTATTTTTGGCTGCGTCGGGTCTTAGTTGCAGCATGCAGGATCTTCATTGAGGCACGCAGGATTTTTCATTGCGGCGCGGGGGCTTCTCTCTAGTTGTGGCATGTGGGTTTTTCTCTCTGTAGTTGTGGCGCATGGGCTCCAGAGCACGTGTGCTCTGTAGTTTGCGGCACACAGTCTCTCTAGTAGAGGCGCGAGAGCTCCGTATTTGTGGCGTGTGGGCTTAGTTGCCCTGCAGCATGTGGGGTCTTAGTTCCCCGACCAGGGTTCAAACCTGTGTCCCCTGCATTGTAAGGTGGATTCTTTACCACTGGACCACCAGGGAAGTCCCCAAAAACATTTTTAAATGCATCTCCAAGTTGGCAGCAAAGTAAGAAATTCTGCAGATCTCAGAACAAAGTGCAAACAAGTAAAGCAGTCTGGGCACTAAAGCCAGCTTTCACTTGTAGGGTTTCTGCTGAACTTAGGGGACACTGAGCTTCTGCCTTGAAAGACAAACAGATGGGAGGATGGGAGCCAAGGCCTGGGCCCCGCCTACAGTGGGAAGACGAATAGCAAACACCTGTATAAAGCTAGGCTCCTGATGTCTGTACTTCTGTGTTAGAATGAGAAATGAATCCCACCACACCAAAGACAACTTGGCTGTTTCAACCTTGGTATGGGGTGGAGGAGGGGAAACGGATCTCCCCTAAGAATTTGTAAGCAGAACATAGAAAAGGGGTACCAATTCAGCTCTTTTTATGAGACTAGTATAACCTTGATATGAAACCAGAACAGATGTGGAAAATTACTCAAACCCACTCATGAACGCTAATACGAAAATCTCACAGCACCAGCAAACTGAATCCAACTGAGATTTATTAATATCATATCAACATATATATATATTTATATATATAAGTAAAGCATATCATATAACATATCAATATATGTAACATATCATTACTACTTGGTTTAGCATAATATTACAAAACCAATTTACATAATATACCCTACTAACATATTTCTGAAACTGTGATTAAAACCCTGTCATTAGGACTTCCCTGGTGGTGCAGTGGTTGAGAGTCCACCTGCCGATGCAGGGGACGTGGGTTCGTGCCCCGGTCCAGGAGGATCCCACATGCCGCGGAGCAGCTGGGCCCGTGAGCCGTGGCTGCTGAGCCTGCGTGTCCGGAGCCTGTGCTCCTCAACGGGAGAGACCACAACAGTGAGAGGCCTGCGTACCGCAAAAAAAAAACAAAAAACAAAAAAAACAAAACCCTGTCATTAAAACTCTGTAATCACTTTAGTAGATACAGAAAAAAGTGTTCATTTATGATTAAAATGAACATTGATTTATGATTAAAAATACTTAGTAAACTATTATGGAATGTAAATTTACTAATTGAAGAAGCTAAACTAATTTAGCTACACACACACACACACACACACCCTTAACTAGCAAACATCATATCAGTAAAGAAATGCAGAAAGTATTTTTTGGAAGATATTGCACAAGATAAGAATGCCCTGAATTATTACTGTTACTCAGTATTATTAGAAGCCTTAGATTTTGCAATAATATAAGAAATAAAGGGTATAAGAATTAGAAAGGAAAAAAACAAGTGCTGTCAATTGCAAATGATGTGTTTTTTACAAAGAAAAGTAAACTATACACAAAGTAATAGAAATAATAAGAATTTAGCAGTGTAGCCAAACATAAGATCACCATAGAAAAGTCAGTTGCCTTCTCCATACCAGCAGGAAGAGTTAGAAAATATAATGTAAGAAGAAGAAAAGAAATGATACCATTTATAATAGCAATGGAAATCATAGGCTGTAATTAGGAATATGTTTAACAAATGATGCATGAAATAGAAAACTGTTGAAATTCATTGGAAAATAATCTGAGCGGAGAGAAGGATAATGTTCATGGATAGAAAAGTCAATATAAAAATGTCATTTCTCTCCACATTGATCTATATAAATTCAATGTGTTTCTAATTGGAAATCTCAACAGAATTTTCTTGGAGAAACTGGCTGATTCTAACATTTATCTGGAAATACACATTTTAAAAAATAGCTAAAACACCCCTGAAAAAGAGGAGTCAGGTACAACTGGGCCTGCCCTACTAGACATCAAGACTTATTTTAAAGCTATTTTAATTGTGGCAGTGACGTATTGATGCAGGAATTCACAAATAGACTAGTGAAACAGAGCCACTCCATGTTTCTATGAAAACTTGATTTATGACAGAGCAGGCACTTATGATTACAGCAGCAGAAAAAAAAAGACTGTTAGACAAATAGTAGTGCTAAAACAATTAGTCATCCATAAGGAAAATAAAGGAAGTTGTATACTTACTGCATGTAATACCCAAAATCAGTTTCATAAGGATTAAAGATAAATATGAAAGGCAAAAATATAATTCTCTTTGAAGATAATATGGGAGGCTATCTTTATGATTTGGGAGTAAGGAAAGGTTTCTCAAATAAGACACCAGTCAGATGGGGAGGATATCACATGCTCTAAAATGTGGCTCCCAAGGGCTCTGAGCAGAGGGCACTGTTTCTTAGAAGGGGCTGTGGGCATGTGTGTTTTTTCAAGTTTATAAAAATCACAATACCAAAAGAAAACTATTTCAGAGTGCGTGTTCAGACAATTTGTATGAAGAAATACAAACTGCAGGAAAAATACTCTTTCTAATCATTAGAAAAGATACATTTTTTAAATCCAGAGATACTATGTAACATTATTATAGTAACAAAATTGCAAGAAAATAGCATCCCAAGTTGATAGTATTATAAGGAATCTGTATATACATATACATATAACACTTTTGGAAAGAAGTTATGAATAGTGCCACAAAAAATTCTTTCCTTTAATTCGCTTATCTCACTCCTGGAAGTTCACTCTTAAAGCAAAAGTGAAATATTGTGTATATGAACATGGTCACTTAGTATCTTAATAGCAAAAATCTATAAGAAACACAAATGTCCAGAAGTCATTTATTAAGAAAATTGTTAGCTTAAAATTATTAAATATGTAGTCATTAGAATTATTAAATATATAGACATATAAAGTTATTTTTGAATACTGTAGAAATATTTGAAGTACTTTTACATGTGGCAAATATATAAAAGTATGAATGGAAGGGGGATGGAAGGTTATTTTCAGTAAGTTATAAATAAATATGATAATTATGATGCTAGCTTGGTAGGATATAGCAGGGAATTTTTTCACCATTGTCCTTAACATAATAGAATTTTTATTTTATTTTAAAAACACTTAGTATACACTTGTTATATAGTTGTTACAATAGCCCTCAAAAAAGAAGGTTTTAAAAGATTTTTAATTTGCTTTTATGATTTTAGGAAGACAGTGGTCTGTCCTATCATTGACGTGATCAGTGATGATACTTTTGAGTACATGGCAGGTTCTGACATGACCTATGGTGGATTCAACTGGAAGCTCAATTTTCGCTGGTATCCTGTTCCCCAAAGAGAAATGGACAGAAGGAAAGGTGATCGAACTCTTCCTGTGAGGTAATTGATTTGTCAAACATTTTCCCTAATGTGTTATTGGCGGGGGATTGTGAAGCACTGGGGATCATATTAGAAGGATTATATGTGTATTTTGAAAGACACGAAGGATTTGTGCACCATATATGTAGTAAGGAGCCATCTTTCATGTGTATCATTATTTCAAAGAGGGATTTTTTTCCTCTGATGAATTAATAAAATTCAGATTTTTCATTTCTATAAATCTAGTGCCTGTGAGAAATGGTGGTGACATGCGTATGTTCTTTCATTCCTATATGAACAACATTTTTCCAATCTATAATTTATGCTTTAATTCAGTTGTTAGGGATAATAATATTTAACTTAAACCATCCCTTAATTAATTGTAAGTACCAATATGTGAAAATAATACCTAAAACTGGGTAATAAAATGTAAAATGTAAGATTTTAAATTCAGACATGTACCATCTGATAAGGTTAGAAAAAGCTTGTTTCAAATATAAAAATAACTAGAACTGACAAAAGTATAAAAAAGGATTTCCATTAATGCATTTCTGCTTTTTCTTTTGTTCTATATTTGGTCTTATATAGATTTTTTTCAGAAAGGGATAAAAACCTTCATGCTATTCAGGACCTTTAGATAGAGACCTTGAGCCTTCTGAGCCATCCTAGGATTCCAGTTGCATCAGCCTGCTGCTTCTGTAGTAATTGAGAGTTCCTGCAGCACCAGGCTTTTTAGCCTTCTCCTCTCCAGGAGAGGAGAAGGCTTCCCAGATCTGTCTTCCTTTGAATTAAGTCCAGTTCTGACAAAGTTGAAGAGAGGTTTCACTAATTCTGTGCTCTTTCTCCCTAGCCAGCCTGAGTCCTTTCCTAGTAAAGGGACTTTTCCACTCTTTTGGTGACAGTTCAAATCACCATCTAAACCAGGGGTCACTAAACATTCCATACATGATGGACTTCTTTGAAAAAATCTGATAAAAGCTTTGAGTCTTCTCTAAAGTGGGACTGGGGGTGGGAGGCAGGGATGCACATGTGCAAACAGAAGGGTTTACATACAAGTCTAGGAAATTTAGAGAGATCCCCAAACCTAGGTCAAGAAACCCCTGCACTAAATGATAATGCTGGGTGTCAGCCTATTTCCTTTGAGTTCTAAGATATTAGACTTTCTCATTCTTTTTTCTCTTCTAAAATCAAAGTAAGTCCTAACTTCTTTGTGGAAACAGCTATTTCTACTGGAAAAGCAAATGCTGCTACCCTCACCAGTGCATGGAATTAGTATGTTTTAGGGTTACATAGGTAGCCAGTTCATCCTAAAATATGATCTCCATAGTGTCCTCTGTCCCTGGAACTTAATTACAGTCTCTTAATTGGAACCCAATTTTTCCCCATATTCATTCTTCAAGGAAACCAATATTTGGTATTCATTTATTTAAATCCTCCTTCAGTATCATTTCTCTGCTTAATTCTACCTATTCCCACCCACTCTACATACCTAGGCCATGCTTTGAGGCAGAGAATTTACCATACTTGGTCAGGGTGATGATCTCCTTACTTAGGAGGAGTATATTGATTTTATTCTGCACTTCATCTCCTTCCTTAAAGGTTGAGGGAAAGGGCTGCATTGCTTTCATCCTGTTTAGTCTTACATCTTTGCAGTATTTGCCACCCCTTAGAACCTGGCGTGTTAGAGCTGCTAACATGAGTCTAGTTGGTTAATGTGGTCAACTGCATTTATGGTTGCTTGGAACTATGGAGTAGATATACAGTCAGATGGAGAGGATTATGAGAAATAGCTTCAATTTAAGGAGTTTGGGGTAGAAGCTCAGTCAGGACCTGAGGATCGAGAAAGGTACTGAAGACAGTAAGAGCCCTTGGGACTGGGCAGGGAAGGGTGTCCAGGCAGAGAAGGGTGTCCAGGCAGAGAAGGCTGTCCAGGTAGGAGCTGTGACAGCACAACTGGGGTGCAGGTCCAGCATAAAAACAAAGAAAGCCCTGGGAGCCTGTGAAAGTTTCTGAAGAGTGTGAGAATAAGCATTTATTCTGTAGTTACAAACAGTTATAAAACTACTTTTAAAAACAAAAACTGATAGTAAATTTTAAATTGTTACAATTAACGGTATAGTGTTATGATTGAATTTCAGAACACCTACAATGGCAGGAGGCCTTTTTTCAATAGACAGAGATTACTTTCAGGAAATTGGAACATATGATGCTGGAATGGATATTTGGGGAGGAGAAAACCTAGAAATTTCCTTTAGGGTAAGTTCCCTTTGAAAAAAGTAATCTGTATAACCTCAAATATGGATATGCTTTAAATATTTATGTTATCTCTAAATAAAAATTAAAAAGTGAATTTAATATGAGTTTAATCAAACTTCACAGCCTTCAGCCCATAAAAAGTTTGGTGATACTATTAAAGGTTCATTATAAACTATTTTAAGCAAATAATTCAGTTATATTACTAGTCCACCTGTAAAACTTATACAAGATTCCCCTGTTGTCTTTAATTTGTTACTTTCAAGGAAGTAATTCAAACTCTAAAAATAAACAAAAATAACACATAGTTTGTAGATGCTACTTTGTTACTTAACTGCCAAAAACATAATTTCACTTTCTTTAATATGCTTTGTCCTTCTGGTTTGAAAATTGTTTTCTCTTATTTAAACCTGGTCACTTTACCAGCTTTATATTTTTCCCCATAAAAAGAAAAAGGCAAAAGAATTCTGAAATTATTCTAAATTAATGTAACCCTGTCAACCTTAAGTCTTTTGCATTTCCTGTTCACAAAAAACAACATATTTTTAAAATGACATAGTGTATTTCTGAAAATAATGAACTTTAGACACATGGCCTGTAGTGGAAATCACACTGAACTGCACTGAAGTCTAACCCAGCTAGCTTGCTGTGTTCCTGGTAGATAGCTTTGCTCTTTATAAAAGGAGAGGTTTGAACTCCAGATCATCTTGGAGATCCTACTTAGCTGTATCACTTTATGATCCGGTAAAAATGTTAAGGTAGGCACACTGAATATTTAACAAAATCAAAATTTTTCAAAATGTATTTTAATTGAAAATAGGTTTTTGACTTAGGGAAAAATGTATTTTGAAAGGATAATTTTGTTAAGGATGTGAAACAACAGTTAATGATCTTTCTTTTACTCCTTTTTTGTTTTTATTCTCACAAACACCATAGAGTGTGCTGTCAGTGTCCACTGAATAACTCACGAGTAATCAAGTTTTAGATTCCTAGGTTCTGTTTAATGTACAGGTTGTGACAGGTTTGGAGAAGGAGGAACAGATAGGACTCTGGCTGAATACTGCATGGTCAAAGTTTTTTGACCACGAACCATATTAATAAATATACACACAACCCATAATATCAACATTTCATGAAACAGTATGTCCTTGTTAGTACTGGTTGCAGTTCATCAAATTTGAATTTTATGACCCTTGTAAGAGTGACGGCTTGCGGTTAGAGAAATACTGCTGTGGACCTCAAGTCTTTTCTGTATTTTGCATTTACCTATATTTCTGAATTTAACCTTCAACTTCTGGCTTGATCAGAACCAAAAATTGAGGAAGCACTGGCTTTGGGGCCATATAGCAGGAGCTCCACTGTACACCCTTGATTCTGTGAAATTCCAGCTATGAAACTCAATAGATGTGAACCGTTTTTTTTTTTTTTTTTTAGAATTATCAGTGTTTAAAACTGGTCTTCTTTGCTGTTGTTTTCAGATTTGGCAGTGTGGAGGAACTTTGGAGATTGTTACTTGCTCACATGTTGGACATGTGTTTCGGAAAGCTACACCCTACACGTTTCCAGGAGGCACAGGGCAGATTATCAATAAAAATAACAGACGACTTGCAGAAGTGTGGATGGATGAATTCAAGAATTTCTTCTATATAATTTCTCCAGGTTAGCATTATTTTGCATTAGAAATACAAAACTAACTTTCTTGGTCTGATCCTAATGCATTCTGAAGAGAGATAAGAAGGAGCGGAAGAGAACCTCTGAGCAGAGGTGAGACACCTACCTCATAGGTTGTTATAAGGAGTAAAGGAAGTCACATACGTATAGAAGGTGCTTAGCAGAATGCCTGGTATATGTCATTAACAATAACAATACATGATCCAGTCTTGCAGAAGTCACTATTGGTCCAGGTGCTTTCCATGTTCTTTTTTTTTTAAACCTAACTGCAACATTTAACATGTATATGAAAGCGTCAGGTATTTCAAGGCCAGTGCAGAGCCCTGTAACATGCCTCCAGGGACTTCTCTCCAGGAGTCTTTCTCTGCTCTTCTGAGTTTTGTGGCAACAGCTGTTCCATCAGCTATAAATCTGCCTGGCATTGTTACCATCCCATCCTCTTCCAGTCACCACAAGACTGTGCAGTGGCAGCGCACACAATTCAGTGAGCTGTGAGAGAGAAACCTGACTGGAAACAATTGCTCTGTTTAACCTCTGTTTCATATTTGGGCAAAATTGGTCTTTATTTTTGTTTTTGCTTTAACAAATATTAAACTTTTCTGACCCCATATAACTTACATTTGTGTGTAATATTATTAGCATGTATATCGTTCTCAGATAAATGTAATTTTTCTTTGAAAAACACATTTATATATTTCCTTGTACATTTATATATTTCCTTGTTTTATACTTTGGGAGGTGGATTTATGGTATGTCACTTGTGTAGTCACACATCACCAAAATGACACTACTTTTCCTGTTTGACTGGCTTTTTAGATGCAATATATAAATAGAAATGTGTTACCTAACGGAACATTAATAATTCAGTCACTTATTTCTTTTAACAGGTGTTACAAAGGTAGATTATGGAGATATATCATCAAGACTTGGTCTAAGACACAAACTCCAATGCAGACCTTTCTCTTGGTACCTAGAGAATATTTATCCCGATTCTCAGATTCCACGTCACTATTTCTCTTTGGGAGAGGTAAAAAAAATATATATATATATATGTATATATATATATATGTATATATTCTGTGTGGTTATTATGTTCTCACTGATTTATAAAAAAGAATAGAGGTTAAACTTCTAACAAGGGAGTACCTTCATATTAAAGTTATCTCAAATGTGAGAAAGTTCTTGTTAGTTGAAGCAGTCTACCTTATTAATTTTTTATCATGTTATATTTTGTTAAAATAAGAATGCTCGGGCTTCCCTGGTGGCACAGTGGTTGAGAGTCTGCCTGCCGATGCAGGGGACACGGGTTCGTGCCCCGGTCCGGGAAGATCCCACGTGCCACAGAGTGGCTGGGCCCGTGAGCCATGGCCGCTGAGCCTGCGCATCCGGAGCCTGTGCTCCACAACAGTGAGAGGCCCACGTGCCACACACACAAAAAAAAAAAAAAAAAGAAGAAGAATGCTCTACCTCTCACCTTTCACAGTTGGACTTTTGTTACAGTATATTAATGTCTTTGATAGACTTCTTATTTTAACAAACTGGACCATTTAGTTGAAACCATATATTCCTAAAACTAATGTCCTAGCATTAATTAGCCCAAATCAAACTGTGAGGAACTTCAAAGTAAAGATAAATTGTAAAGAACTGACAAGGAAACTTGAAAGACCATTTATAATAAGTTGTATTTTTAACACCCATTTATTTTCCCTTGGGAGTCCAAAATCTCAGTGTGGGCATGGTGGTTGGAAAGACTGTTGGTTAGCATGCTTATCTCTGATGATGCCTTTAGTCATTGCTCTTAGAATTCAACAGCAGATCTTCTTGAAACTGAAATAATTTACTTATTAGTGCTTATAATTAGCCAACACAATTAGTTGTGCTTTGGAGTTTGGCCTTTTTAATCTTTGTGGGTGCCCATAGTATAGGGTCTGGTGTGAGAGAGTCTTGCCTTCTTACCTTCTGGTATAACTACCAGGATGGTCACAAGGAAGAATTTCTTGTGCCCTGTCCCACTGTTCTCCTAGAATGTCGATAGCCATTCTTTCTGGTTCCCAGCTAAAGCTGTGCTCTGTGTGTAGGAAATCTAAATGGATCCTTCTCTTTAGTCCAGGGGTCTGATCAAGTCAGGGGTTTTAGTAGTTTCATAGGGCTGCCATAATAAAATACCACTTCTGGCTTAAACATAGAAATGTTTTGTCTCACAGTTCTAAAGACTAGAAATCCAAGATCAAAGTGTGGGCAGGTTTGGTTCCTTCTGAGGTCTGTGAAGAAAAATCTGTTCTCTGCCTCTTTCTAGCTTCTAGTGGTTTGCCGACAATCTTCGGTGTTCCTTGGCGTGTCAAAGCGTCACCCTGATCTCTGCCTTCATCTTCACGTGGCATTCTCCTGTGTACGTGTCTGTCTCCAAATTTGCCCTCTTTATAAGGACACCAGTCATATTGGATTAAGACCTACCCTAATGACCTTGTTTTAACTTGATTACCTCTGTAAAGAACCTATCTCCAAATAATGTCACATTCTGAGATACTGGGGGTTAGGACTCCAACATGTGAATTTGGAGCGGGGGACACAATTCAATCCATAACAAAGATTGAGCTAGGTGGGGCTGGGTTGCAGTTTTAGGGAAGACTTAGTTCACTTCTGGCTCATGTATGCTTCTTGGAGGGGTCTCTGTCTCCTCAACCCTGAAAGTTTTGCCTTTCTGAGGTTTTGAGATTAGTATACTTTAGCCTCCCACATTGTTCAGTGGGGCGGACCAGTTGTTATTTTTTCAGGTCTTCTGTCTAGCAGGAATTTGTCTCCTAAGCACCAGGAGATGTGGAAGATTTTTTTTTAATTTTATTGAAGTATAGTTGATTTACAATGTTGTGTTAATTTCTACTGTACAGCAGAGTGATTCATTTATATATACACACACACACACACACACACACACACACACATTCTTTTTCATACTCTTTTCCATTATGGTTTATCACAGGATATTGAGTATAGTTCCTTGTGCTATACAGTAGGACCTTGTTGTTTATCCATCCTATATATAATAGTTTGCATCTACTAATCGCATACTCCCTATCCATCCCTCCTCCACACCCCGCCATTGGCAACCACAAGTCTGTTCTCTATATCTGTGAGATTGTTTCTGTTCTGCAGATAAGTTCATTTGTGTCATAATTTGGATTCCACATATAAGTGATATCATATGGTATTTGTCTTTCTCTTTCTGACTTACTCTGCTTAGTATGATAATCTCTAGGTCCATCCATGTTGCTGCAAATGGCATTATTTCATTCTTTTTTATGGCTGAGTAGTATTCCATTGTATATATGTACCATATCTTCTTTATCCCTTCATCTGTCGATGGACATTTAGGTTGCTTCCATGTCTTGGCTATTGTAAATAGTGCTGCAGTGACACTGGGGTGCATGTATCTTTTCAAATTACAGTTTTCTCCGGATATATGACCAGTTGTGGGATTGCAGGATCATTTGGCAACTCTGTTTTTAGTTTTTTGAGGAAGCTCCATACTGTTTTCCATAGTGGCTGCAGCAATTTACATTCCCACCAACAGTGTAGGAGGGTTCCCTTTTCTCCACACCCTCTCCAGCATTTATTTGTAGACTTTCTAATGATGGCCATTCTGACCAGTGTTAGGTGATACCTCATTGTAGTTTTGATTTTCATTTCTCTAATAATTAGCTGTGTTGATCATCTTTTCATGTGCCTGTTGTCCATGTATGTATTATTTGGAGAAATATTTATTTAGGTCTTCTGCTCATTTTTTGATTGGGTTTTTTTTGCTGTTGTTGTTGCTGTTATTGAGTTGTATGAGCTGTTTGTACAGTTTGGAAGTCCTTGTCGGTCACATCATTTGCAAATATTTTCTCCCAGTCCATAGACTGTCTCTTCATTTTGTTTAGGTTTCCTTTGCTGTGCAAAAGCTTGTAGGTTTGATTAGGTCCCGCTTGTTTATTTTTGTTTTTATTTCTATTGCCTTGAGTGACTGACTTAAAACATTGATATGATTTATGTCAGAGAATGTTTTGCCTATATTCTCTTCTAAGAGTTTTATGGTATCATGTCTTATATTTAAGTCTTTAAGCCATTTTGAGTTTATTTTTGTTTATGGTATGAGGGTGTGTTCTATTTGCATTGATTTACATGCAGCTGTCTGTCCAACTTTCCCAGTACCACTTGCTGAAGAGACTGTCTCTTCTCCATTGTGTATTCTAGGCTCCTTTGTCAAAGATTAATTGACCATAGGTGTGTAGGTTTATTTCTGGGCTCACTGTTCCATTCCATTGATCCATATGTCTGTTTTTGTGCCAGTACCACACTGTATTGATTACTGTAGCTTTGTAGAATTGTCTGAAGTTTGGGAGAGTTATGCCTCCTGCTGTATTCTTTTTCCTCAGGATTGAGTTGGCAATTCTGGGTCTTTTATGGTTCCATATAAATTTTGGATTATTTGTCCTCCTTCTGTGAAAAATGTCATGGGTAATTTGATAAGAATTGCATAAATCTATAGATTGCTTTGGTAGTATGGCCACTTTAACAATATTAATTCTTTCAACCCAAGAGCGTAAAATATCTTTCCATTTCTTTGAATCATCTTCAGTTTCCTTTACTAATGTTTTATAGTTCTCAGCATATAAGTCTTTCACCTCCTTGGTCAGGTTTATTCCTAGGTGTTTTTTTTAATGCAGTTTTGAAAGGGATTTTTTTTTTTTTACTTTCCCTTTCTGATATTTCATTGTTAGTGTAAAGAAATGCACCCGATTTCTGTCATGTTAATCTTCTATCCTGCTACCTTGCTGAATTCGTTCATCAGTTCTAGTAGTTTTTGTGTGGAGTCTTTAGGGTTTTCTATATATATAGTATCATGGCATCTGCGTATAATGACAGTTTTCCCTCTTGAGATGTGGAGGATTTCATTCTGCCTTTCTAGCCACAGCTTACCACCCACTGACAGCACAGCAAATGTCCCATGGGGAGAATGGCCTTGTATTTGGGGCTCCTCTGATTTTTTTTTTTTTTTTTTTTTTTTTTTTTGGTATGCGGGCCTCTCACTGTTGTGGCCTCTCCCGTTGCAGAGCACAGGCTCCGGACGTGCATGCTCATGCACATGAGCCATGACGTGCCATGGCTCACGGGCCCAGCCGCTCCACAGCATGTGGGATCTTCCCAGACCGGGGCACAAACCCATGTCCCCTGCATCGGCAGGCGGACTCTCAACCACTGCGCCACCAGGGAAGCCCGGCTCCTCTGATTTTTATTTTGTCATGCTAGCCTTCACATAACCAACATCACTGTGCTCTTTCCTTGAGGAAAAGGCCCTTTTGGACCACACCCTGTCCTCAGCCTGCACCATCAGCAAATGTCCTTACAGAGGAAGACATCTGGTGCTTGTCAACTCACCCAGGGAGGGCTCTTCCCTTTCTGGGATTATAGTTCACCTCACCCTAATTGCTTCCATTGCTCTCTAATAGACTCAAAAATAGGATTTCTGCAATTTAGCTGTTTTTCCCTCTACTTATTGGAGCAGAAGTATTGGGCTACTATGTGTTACTACTGAGAAAGTGTTATTCCTCTTCTTTACTACAGTGCAGTACCCCAAGCCAGGGGGCCATAAAGATTGTGGTTCTCCTTTCTTAATAATCTTCTAATTCCCCAAGGTCCCTCTTTTTATTAGGTCAAGGCAGTGATTTTCAATTTTCTGATTACAACCCAGAAGTGGTTTATAAATCAGTTTAGCTACTTATGGCCAACATTTTTTTAATAGCTTAGGAAATACTGTATGAAAGTGCATTGCTTAGTAAAGAAATTTTGTTTTTACTGGGTCTGTCTGCAGTTCATTGCAAATCTTTATAAACCTTTAAATTATAAAATTGACTTTTTGAAAGCATGTGAATCCAAATAGAAAAAAAGAAAAACCCAACACTTCTGTGACAGGAATTGATAGCAGGGCAAAATCTTCTTTGTAGGTCACAACAGGGAATGATGATTTGTGTGGACAGGGCCACATCCAGGTCCCACCCCAGGACTGAATCTTCCTGACACTCAGGAAAAGTCGACCCCCCGCCCCCCGATCTGCAGGAGGTTGTCACTTCTTCCTTCCTTTCATTCATTCAACAAATATTTGCATACCTACTATTTGATAGATACTATTTTAAGTACTGGGAATACAGTGAATAAAATAAAGTCTCTGCTCTTGTGGATCTTACAGTCTCTGGAGGAAGACAGATTTTTTTTTTTTGAATATTCATGGTGTCAGGTGGTGGTAAGGACAAAGGGGATAGAATGACTTGTGGGCGGGAGTGGTGGTGCTCTTTTATGTGGAGTAGTTGAAAAAATCCTGTCTTGTAAGGTGATTTTTGAGCAGAGATCTGAAGGAAGTGAAGGAGCAAGTCAGATGAACTTCTGGGGTAAGAGTGTTCCAGGCACAAGGAAAACAAGTGCAAAGGCCCTAAGACAGGAATGTCCTTTGGCACATTCCAGAAGCAGCAGAGAGGCCAGTTGTCTGGGTATAGTGGACAGGGGGAGAGCAGAAGAAGATAAGGTCAAGACGTAGTGAGGGCCAAATCACATAGAGCTTGTAGGCCATAGTAAGGACTTTGGGTTTTGTTCTGAGGTGGGAAGTTGAAGGGAGAGATGTCACTGAAAAGGATCAGATTGTCTGCTATGTCAGAAAGAACTCTGTGGGAACAAGAGTAGAACTGATATATTGGGGAAAGGAAAAGAATAGCCAAGGATTATATTAAGATTTTGACTGAGACTCTGGGGCAGTGAAGTTGGCCTTACAGAGATGGGAAGGCCTGTAGAGCAGGTGCAGAAGGCGCTCAGCAGGTCATGTTACATTTGATCCAGGTAAAGATAATGGATAGATATTTGCATTAAAAAACCTGCAGCTTGGACAAAAGTTCGGGATGGAGATCTAAAGTTAGGGGTTGGCAGTATATAGGTAGTTTTTAAAACCACAAAACTTCATGAGAGCACCTTGCAGGGGAGTGAATGTATTGTAGATGGACAAGAGGAATGAGGACCAAGCCATAAAAAACTCCACAATTTAGAAATTGTGAAGGTGAGAGGGAATCAGCCAAAAAGATTGAGAAGGAGAGAGCATTGAAATAGGAAGAGAGGGAATTCCCTGGCAGTCCAGTGGTTAGGACTCTGCGCTTCCACTGCAGGGGGCACGGATTCCATCCCTGGTCGGGGAACTAAGGTCCCACAAACCACGTGCCATGGCCAAAAAAAAAAAAAAAAGTTACTATTTCTGAAATAGCAAGAGAACCAAGAGAGTGATGCCCCAGTAAGTGAAAGACTTGCTTCAAGAAAGAGGGAAGTGATCCATCGTATGGAACACTGCAGAGAAAGGAGGGAGACAAGTCCTGAGAACTGGCCGTTGGATTGGTGAGGGAGACATTGTCAGGAGGCTCCATCTCATTGTGTCAAGTGGGTTCCGGTGGAGATTGGTAGGGACAAGAATCTCTGATGGCTTCACAGGAGATCAGGAGAAGAGGAAGTGGAGATCATGAGTGTGGATAAGAAATTTTGCTGTAAAGCTGAACAGAGAAGTGAGTGGTAGCTGGAGGGGTAAATGGGGTTAAAGAAGGGTTTTTCTGTTTATTTTTACTAAGATGAAACTGTACTGATTGACGCCAAGGACACAAAAGAGAAAATGTGAAGATAGAAAAGAGCCACTGCTTGCAGGAGTCCAGGGGTCACGTTTAGGAGGTGGGGGAATGGGCTGTGGTGCACAGTGGAGGTAGAGGCTGGAGGGGGTGCAGTTCATCCACGCAGCTGGAAGGAACGGGGCGGGGTGCCGGGGCCAAGTCAGGCGAATTGTGGGTTGAGAGCTGGAGGCTGGTAGTTTGAGGTGGGAGAGTGAGGGACTTCTGGTGAGCTTTGTTTCTTCAGCTGAACACAAGATCGTTGGCTGAGAGTGAAGAGGGGGTGTTGGTGATGGGGAAAGAGGAGGAGATGTAACGTGGAAAAGTAGGATGCGGTAGAGCAGCTAGATCACAGCGGGGAGCTGCGCGGTGGCGAGTTAGAAACTGATCGGCCTGGTTGCAGTGTGTCCAGTGCCAGAGCGAGCACAGACTCCTTGTTTGTCCTTGGTAGTTCCTGAGGCTACTTCACGGTTGACCTGAGCTCCCTGCCTCTGAACTTTGTTGTGGTTTAAGGAAGTCACCTCAAACAAGCTAGGGTATGCGGAGTTCCTTGTCTCATAAGTGAGTATCCATTCCCTTTGCTGGAGCCTCATTCCAGTCAAGAAAGGCCCGGCGTGGGTGATGCCATGGGAAGATTGATAGCAGTTGCTTGCCTTCAGAGTAAAGAATGAGGAGCTTTTTTTTTTTTTTTTTTTTTTTTTTTTTTAGAACTGACCCAATTTTGGACAACACTTACGCATTGTTTGCTAGGTCAGAATATAGGTGTGTATTACAAAGAGCCACTTGTCTAACACACAGTAGATGATTGCCTAGGCAAGCTTGCCTTTTACCTGCCTCTTGCCAGCCGGCTTTCTGTATAAGGAACAGATTTTACCCTCTGTGGCCTGCTCGTTATTACCTTAGTAACTAAGCAGCTGGTCTTAAGCATTTATGTCCTTAATACTAGGCCACACTATCAGGTCGAAGCTCTGATTTTGGGACTGGGGTTGTTCTCGAGCACCAGCCAAAGTGCAGCTAGGGAGCTTGTGCTTGTGATCATAGCTCCACCTCTGTGAGCCTTCCTTTGCTAGGACTGGAATTTAGCCTATCAGGTACCTCTTGTCATGTTACAAGGGCCCAGGGAAACCTAAAGTCATAGGATTTTAGAGCAGAAAGGGAAATCGGAATGTGTACATTTAGCAGGTCTGGCTTCACAAAGTCTGGCTCTCATAGCTTCTGTAGGGACCTGGAACTGAATAAATGTGTTTCATTGTGTTATCTAATTGTTGTTAATCCAAGAGGTGAATTGTCTAAACAGCAGACACAGAAAGCAAATAATCCAGACTCTTACAGTTTAGCCAGGCTTATGGACTGACCATTTACTTTTCCACCCTAAAATTTACTGAGCCTGAACTTTATGTCAAGCACCAGTCTGATGCTTTACAAATATTAACTCATTTCCCAACACTCTGAGATAGGTGCTATTTTCCCCCACTTCACGGGTAAGTAAATTAAGGCACAAATAAATGGTTTAAGCAACATAGCTCAGGTCACAACCACAAAATGGAAGAGACAGGACTTGAACACAGGCAGTCTGGCTTGAGAGCTTGTGCTCTTTTTTTTTTTTTTTTTTTTTTTTTTTGTGGTACACGGGCCTCTCACTGTTGTGGCCTCTCCCGTTGCGGAGCACAGGCTCCGGACGCACAGGCTCAGCGGCCATGGCTCACGGGCCCAGCCACTCCGCGGCATGTGGGATCTTCCCGGACCAGGGCACGAACCCGTGTCCCCTGCATCGGCAGGCGGCCTCTCAACCACTGCACCACCAGGGAAGCCCCAGAGCTTGTGCTCTTAACCACTAACACTCATACCCTTTCTCGTATCTAACCAGTATTACCCTCATGGCAGAGAGTGAAAATGTAAATCTAGATTCCGTAATAGTAGATTCCAAGAATCCTTTAACTGCTTACATTGTCTACCTTAGTGAAGGTGCCAGGATTCTGGAGGAGACTATAGCAGAAACCAAGAAACTTAGGCTCTAATTTCTTGCCTGGTTTCCCAGGAATGAGTGCATTCACAATCATCAACTCATAAGGTTGAAAATAATATCTTAGTGACAGCTGTTGTACACCTGAGTTAAGGAGAACCAACAGCTATTGTGGTCCTACTAGGTGTCGGTTTCTGCTGGGCCTCTGTATGTGTTACCTCGCTGAGGGATCTCAGCAAATGTGAGAGAGAGTGTTATCCCTGTTTTACAGATGAGAAAATGAGGTTTGTACAGCAACATTTCCCACTTACTGTGTTCTAAAGAATGCTGGTGTCTGATATCTCTCAAGGTGCCTGTTTGAAAGGCAAGGGATAGGGGAGGAGGGGTGGATTTTATGGCCAAAAATGTTTGGGAAATGCTGCTTTATAAAAAGCAGCATATATCCTTCTGTACTATCAGTCCCCACCCCTACCAAGAGTCTTAGTATGTTAAAAGGCTTTGAGAAGTCCTTCAGTAAAGAAAACCTATTCAAATTTGTTAATCTGGTGTTTCCCAAACATACTTGATCACAAAATCATTTTTTCAGTGGCAGATACTGAAAAAAAGTTTATTCAGTTGTTCAAATCATGGTTTTGGGGATCACTGTCTTAGAGTACTGACCTGCCAAGGTCGCATGGCAGGTGGAGCCGGGCGTGAGGCCCAGCTCAGTGTGTCCCCCCACCCTAAGCTCTCATGCCTACCCATCTGTCTCCAGACACCTTGAAAGTGCGGCTATTTTTCCCTGACTGCATCGTTCAGATATTGTTATGACTTTTTTTAAGTGTCAGATTTTGAGTAACCAAGTCTGGTACCTATTTCCATTCCAATATGAACATTGAAACAAGTATTATCACCACCATTCCTACCTTCCATAGTTCACTAGAAAGCCGGTAATTGGTTACATAGCCTTAAAGCTGTATAAAATTTACCATTTTGAACATTTGATTCAACTTTTTTTTTTAAATGTTCCTAATTTTTCCCTTCCCCAAAGACTCTTCAAAGTTAACTGCCGCCAAACACACCTATTAAATGATCTACTGCCTCCTGACATCATAAAGAACAGAATTGTTCCCAAAACTCACCCCTAGTCATCCTGGTTTTTCATGTCCTTCAAAAATCATCTCACACACTCTGTAGGTGAGGTAGCCCACATGTATTACTACAAAGGAGGAGGATATTCCCTGAAAACTGTCTTCTCTAGTAATCTAACGTGGAAAAACCAGCCTGGAGAGCAGCTCAAAGATGCCACTTTATGCGTTGAGCCAGACAGAATCCTCTCTGCCCAGGGACCAAACATCACAGCTCCCCTTCTACAGAAGTTCCTTCTTCACCGAGTGTGCGGGGCTTCTCTCCATCCCTCCCCTGCACTTTGCAGAAGTGCCATCAGGCCCCAGCGGAGGCCCACCCACTCTCTGACCACCCGTCTCAGCTGGGCCACATCTTGCTGACCCAAGTTCATTGTCACCAAAACAGCTGTTGGGAAGTAATGGTTTCCAGCCCTTGGAGAACTCTACTTTTATTTATTTTTTATTTTTTTTGCTGTACGCGGGCCTCTCAGTGCTGTGGCCTCTCCCGTTGCGGAGCACAGGCTCCGGACACACAGGCTCCGCGGCCATGGCTCGCGGGCCCAGCCGCTCCGCGGCATGTGGGATCCTCCCAGACTGGGGCACGAACCCGTGTCCCCTGCATCAGCAGGCGGACGCTCAACCACTGCGCCACCAGGGAAGCCCGAGAACTCTACTTTTAACATCTAGTTGTCGGTAGTGTCCTCAAGGGTTGGAGGCTCGGATCTCTTATGTCAGAAAACAATCCAGAATTGTTCATAGGAATGGTGTAAGGGTGGTATAAGCCGTTACAGGTAAAACTCATACAACAATGCCTAGTGCAGAGTAAGTGTAATTTATTTGCTGTAATTTTTAGCAACATCAGTTATGGAAACAGAATAGCCAAGTTTGATTTATTATAAGATAGTTACTGAGTGATAGGAAGTCCAGTTACCTTTGGGAAGAATTTTATTTTTTTATTTTTATTTTTTTTCACGGTACGCGGGCCTCTCACTGTTGTGGCCTCTCCCGTTGCGGAGCACAGGCTCCGGACGCGCAGGCTCAGCGGCCATGGCTCACGGGCCCAGCCGCTCCGCGGCATATGGGATCCTCCCGGACTGGGGCACGAACCCGCGTCCCCTGCACTGGCAGGCAGACTCAACCACTGCGCCACCAGGGAAGCCCGAGAATTTTATTTTTTTAATTTTTATTAAGTTTGATAAAAGATAATTAACCACAAAAAACCATTCCATGTGAGAGGGAGAAGCTGACAGTAACGTTGGTTCTTCCCTAGTCATTTCTGTGACATTTATCACCTTTCTTCAGAAACCTCTACATCTATATTTGAAAGAAAAAACTTGAGGAAAACAAAGGACTGGGGAGTCTGTAACCTTTTCAAAAGTATAAGGAAATAATTGTTTTATATGAATATATGAGATACCTTGTCAAAATTCGAACTAAATTTTTTGTCAAGTAAGATAGCCATGATCATCAAGTATTAATTGATTATCCATTGAGGTGCAGAAAGATGGGTTTTATGTAAAATTGTATCTAACTATAAAACCTTTTTAAAAATCTATTTATGAGGTAATAGGTTTCTACTTTAAAATAATGGATAAAAAGATGATGTGCATTATGTGATAAAAGAATTCCTGGATACTGATGTGATATGTTACACCCAGGAAAAAAAGGCCTTGGGATTTCCAGCTTGAATAATTTGACAACTTGTGGGATTATTAATAAAACTAGGGGTAGCAGGGGAAGAGGGGAATATATGGAGGAGTGATGATGGAGGTTTGTTTTAGATAGCAATCCTCAGGGTCAGGGGTGGAGTGGCAGGGGTATGTTAAAATGTTCGGGTGAAGAAGTGTTAGCATTAAGGAGTTGGAAAATCCTGTTTTTGCATGAACTGAGTTTGAGGTTTTGATAGAATAGCCAGATGGAGTTGACTAGCGATAAGGTGGCAGCACAGATTATTACTATTTCTGAGTCCACTACATGCGAGACTCCAAAGTAGGTATGTGGATGCACTGTCTTACCCAACCTCAACATGGAGCTGACTAGTCTCTCTTAGGAAATTGTCCTCAGAGGGTTTGGATCATTTGGACTTAAACCCAGGCCTCTCTTTTGCCAAAGCCCCAGTTCTTATTCTGATCCCCTGGGAATAATACAGTTATTCATACTTATGCTGTTGTATCTTTATAAGAAAAAAATGCACCTGGACTTGTTAGTGCCTTATTAAAATAGTGGAATAATATGTAGACTATACATGTTTATAAAAATAAATGGGTTATTTGTGGTTTTAACTTTCCCCCCAGTTTATCTATCACACACAATTACTCCTTTTCTATCTACATGACATGACAGATATAGTTTGTCCCACTTCTCCCTTCCGGCTTACCTGCTGACAGTACCACCCATGACAATAGATTTAGGACTTTACAAATATCTATTAATTTGCCATATGCTTTTAAACTGTAGTGGTTCAGAGGAAAAAAATATATCAGTGCTTAAAATATTCTTCCTAATTCTGATGACTGTTTCAACTTTTTAATATAACTGACAAGTACCTAATGGAAGAATGGTGTTTACACTACACACCATGCGTAGGCTTTCCAGTTAAGCCAAGTTCCAGGTTCTTTGCTTAGAAAATACCCACCTTGAGCCTCCTAAGAAGTCATCAAAGTAGTTATCAATAGTAATGCCCCCTTATCTTGGTGGCAAATAGTGTCCACAGGGAGTTGTTAAGTTGCTTTAAATTATTAGGCAAACCAGAACTTACTGAGTTAAATACAAATCATAGAAGAACAGTTTGGGATGAAAGAAAGAAGAACTTAAAGGATTTCTCCATGAAACACAAAAATTACTTATATAAATAGTAAGACCTTTCTAGATCACAGAATCTTAGATAGCCAGACAGTGATTTTTTTTTCCCTCCCAACTCAGCCCTTACCTCAGGAATTAGAGATTTAGTGGGAAGTTTAGATCGATTTTAATGTGTGTGTTAGATATGTATGTGTCTGTCTAGTTAACCTAACTCATGATATTTTCATTATTCATTGTCCCCCTAGATACGAAATGTGGAAACAAATCAGTGTCTAGATAACATGGCTAGAAAAGAGAATGAAAAAGTTGGAATTTTTAACTGTCACGGTATGGGAGGTAATCAGGTGAGTATTGTAGTAAAGTTTTAAAGGGGTAATTTTTGGATTTGTTTTCATATTCTTCCTTTTTTATTTCATGACATCATTCAGGAAGTATTTTCTTACCTTTAAAGAGAAAATAATAAAGACCTTTAGGAGAATAGAGCCTTCAATCTAATGATTATTTTTTAAATGAAACATTTGTAAAAGGCCCTTTCTGAGAACTGTGTTTACATTGTTGTAATAAGATTTATTCTGCCCTTTTTAGTCAAACAGATGACAACCCTTGACAGTACACTCAGTATATACAGAGAACTTAAGATCATTTTTTTTTCTTCTCTGCAAAAATAGTGGTGTCTTTTCTGAGTCATTTATTCTCCATTACACTAATAAAGTTCAAAAAGCATGTATCTTGAAATACTTGTCTTTTTCCCTGCCAGATTCTTGGGCAAATAAAACGCTAATTTATTTTGCTGTTAAAGCTTATATGTGTGCATTTTGTTTTTCAGGTTTTCTCTTACACTGCCAACAAAGAAATTAGAACAGATGACCTTTGCTTGGATGTCTCTAAACTTAATGGCCCAGTCACAATGCTCAAATGCCACCACCTAAAAGGCAACCAACTTTGGGAGTATGATCCGGTGGTAAGTTATCCAGTTGAATATAGGAATAAAATTGGGTGTCATTGGGTGTATTGTATAAAATACGTTATATCTAAAAGAGTGAATTCTTGTGGAATCTGCATATGGATCATATTGTTCTTATACTCCAAGAATTGACAGATAGGAAAAGTAATATAAGTAAAATAAACATGTTTTAATCTCTCCAGTAATTAAATTAGTATTGCCTCCAGTCCCTGGGTCCTTGTTGTTACTATGTAATCACTCTTCCCTCTGTATGTCCTTAAGCTTTGCCAGCCACTGTGGTAGAAATGGAACAGTAAGTAGGCTTTTTAAATTACCGAATTAAACATTGAGGTAAAAGGTGAGATTTAATTAATGAAATTCTCTGGCTCAATGATTTTTCAGTGACATATATAATAAAACTATTTGTCTTTCTTTCCTCTGGAGCCACTCCCTCTCCCCACCTGCTATATGTTGTACTCAAATAGAGGTACTTAGAAGCAATCAAAGCATCTCCAGTAAGCCTCTCTTCCTTTCCTCATACCTGGCTAACCTCCCAACTTATGCTTTTTTTGCTCTATGTTTCTGGAACCAGCACCAGCATCTTCAATATATCTTTCTCTGGTTCTTTTTCTTCCGCTTACAAGCACTGGTTTTCTTCTTCATGTTGGGACAGACTTCTGTTCCTATTCTATTTTCTACACACCATCCTACCTTTCTCCTGTGCTGTATGATGGCGAGTGAGTGGCTGGCCCTTGTGCCTCTGGTTCTTCAACCTGGCTCCTGCCTGGGTCTGACACCATAGAGAAACAGCCCCTGGATGCAAAGCCGGGACATTCTCGTCTCTTGCTTAACTTCTCTGTAGAAGTTATTGCTAAGCAGATGATCTTTTAAAATCCTCTTATCCATTGGCTTTAGATGCACCACTGTTTAGTTTCTTCTCTTTGCTTTTTCTCTACTTCTCTTGTCTGCTTGGCTCACTCTGCTGCTTCATTCTACCCCCTCAAGGGAGATGTCCAAACCATGTTGTGACTTTGCCTGTCTTTTCTCCGTATACTGCATCACATACAAACCCTGGTCTGCTTTTCATCTTCGACCAGCTATTCCCTGAACGTATCCTTTACTTTCCCACTTAACATTTAAGATCATACAGTTCCATCTGCCTAACAAGTCCTGCCTGTTCCTGAGAGCCCAGAATTGACATCACTTCCATGGATCCCAGCCAGAAATTAGCTCTCTCTGTCTTAATTACAATTGTCTCTGACCCCTGTAATTCTGTGCTTCTTTGTAGCTATTTATCTACCAGTCTTTTTCTCCACTATTAGATACTTAGATCCTGGAGGGCAAAGACCATGTTTTATAAATCCTGGGTCTCCCTTCACAGTATCAAACTGTAGTTTAAAAAAAGTGTGTGTGTGTGTGTGTGTGTGTGTGTGAGAGAGAGAGAGAGAGAGAGAGAGAGAGAGAGAGAGAGAGAGAGAGAGAGAGAGTGAGAGAGAGAGTACAGTAGCTCAGTTAATATGACTATTGGAAGTGGCCTGAATATTCTGTTGCAGGGTTTTCCATGGTGCATGCTATTGCCATTTTGGGTGTAGCTGCCCCAGGTCCTGCAGGATATATGGCATCTCTGAGTCCAGACAGTAAATGCCAGTGGCACCCCACAGTCATTGCGAAGCCAAAATATTTTGAAAATTAAAAAGCCTCCCAATTGTATATGTTCACTGAAAAATGATGGTATATTTAATTAGGTAATATAAACCTATTTATAGTAGAATGAACAAATAGTGGTTTATTTTTTTCTTAAGTCTGGATGTAAGTGGCTTCTGGCATGGATTCAGTGATACAGTGATACAGTGATGTCAGGGATAACATTGCAGCAATATTCTTGGCTTTTTCTTGTGGCCTCTAGAAGGCTGCTACAGTGCTCACCATCACGCCCAACTCAAGACAGGAAGAAGGGAAGAGGAATGTTGCACTACTGCTTGAATTGCTCTTTATCAGGAAAGCCAGAGCTTTTCCTGGATCCCCTGCAGCAGGCTCTGCTGTGCCCCATGGGCCAGAACTTCATCTCATAGTGATCCCCCAGCTATAAGGGGAGGCTGGGAAAGCAGGCATTTGCATTTCCAGTCTTTATGGTGTGATGTGGCCAGGAGACAGGGAGTGGGAATGGCCATTGGCAGACTGTGTATAAGATATACAGTCTACCACAACAGTTATTCAAAAGGGAGCTAGAAGTGATTTAGGATATTTTGAAAGAACCAGTTATGAGTGTAAAGTTTTAAAACCCCTGGAACACTCTGCAAGGTGTCTTCCCTGAGATTAAATTCTAGTATTGCAGGCTGGGTTCTCCCAGAAGCAGACTCCACTCCAGGGTCAAGCTTAGTGTTCAGGATGTTTATTAGGGAGCATCCTTCAGATCAACACCTGTGAAAAGGGAGACAGAAGAATTGGCAGAGGGAGGAGTCAAGCTGCGATGTGGGTCCCACAGTCTGAGCTGACTGCACAGGGAGCTCCGGACGGCCCATCAGAGTTGTCCTGCCTCCATCAGTTGAAAACCGCAGTCTGGAAGAATAACACTTATGTCAGTGATGTATAATCTAAACCTAAAGTCATGAAATCTTAGATTTCAAAGGAACCCTAGAAATAAAATTCAGGACCTTGTTTTTAATACATGTAGACATTGAAGCCCAGAATGGAAGTTAATTGCCCAAGGTCACAGAGCAGGTAAATGGTGTTACCAGATCTCAGACAGACCTGGGATTCTTAATCCAGGATTCTTTGCACAATACCATACTATCTTCTATTAAATTTGTATATTATATCTTTGTCTTGTTTATAGTATATATTGCAGAGAGTTTACAACACCAGGCTCTTTTGCTTTGACTACTTGTAGCTGTCCTTTCTGGAATGAAAATGTAAATTTTGACACAGTTACATCTAGAGATTAGGGGTAGAGGGCAGCAAATTATTTTTTTCTAGGTTGCAGTTGGACTTTATGCAATGATAACTATAGCTTTCATCCTCCTTTCAGAGGTTACAATTAGCCTGTTGCCTTAGTTACACTCTTTCTGTGTGGAAACTAGTCCGTGCTGATGGATCCTCTGCTGAGTACAGTGACCACAGTCCCCACAGAGTCACGAGCCACAGAACTCTGCCCTGGCTGTCAGCAGCCAGAGAGCTGTGTCTGGAACAGGGCTCTTCACCAGAGTCCTGGTCTCCTGAAGGGACGTTAGCTTCCTGAAATTATAAGGATTCTGTCTTAATTTTGAGCAGTTAAATACCCAGCATGTATCAGTAACCTCTGTCTTTGTTACAAGTTTATTTTAATGGTTCTCAATAAGTGAAATAATGAGACATTTTTAAAAATTAGGGTGATAAAGACCAATTTCCCAACTAAGTTTTTTGTTGTGTTTTTTTATTTTTATTAATACAGTGGGCCTGATGAAGGTGGCCACTCAGAGAAGCTTTGAAGGGCCTTCTGGAATGTTTGGGAGGTTCTTTTTAAAGTGCTTTGTTTTTGTCTTACAAATGACCAAAGGCCTTAGCAGCAAGCTGTGTGCTTCGGCTCTCTCGGAGCTGCCAGACTATGTCCGTGGCTGCTCAGGATGTTGTAGTGAGTGCCTCTGAGCTGGGCGGCACCTTCTGTTCATTATCTTAACGTTTCCGCACAACTCTAGAAGTATTCTTGTCCCCATTTTATAGATGAGGAACCTGGGGCTGAGAGAGGTTTCTGCTCAGGGGCATATTGTTGACATGTGACAAATCTGGGGTTCACTACAGAAATGTCTGACTGCAAAGTGCATCCTCTCAAAACAAACTACACAGCATCTGCATAAAAGTAAAAACAGCCCCAGCCATGCTGACTTTTCCCGGTCTTTTTATGTATGTATGTATGTATGTATGCATGTATGGCTGCGTTGGGTCTTTGCGCAGGCTTTCTCTAGTTGCGGAGAGCGGGGGCTACTCTTCGTTGCGGTGCGCAGGCTTCTCATTGCCATGGCTTCTCTTGTTGCAGAGCATGGGCTCTAGAGCGCAGGCTCAGTAGTTGTGGCGCATGGGCTTAGCTGCTCTGCAGCATGTGGGATCTTACCAGACCAGGACTCGAACCTGTGTCTCCTGCATTGGCAGGCAGATTCTTAACCACTGCACCACCAGGGAAGCCCTTCCCGGTCTTCTTGTTATGCATTTATTGGAACTAAAGTAAAGTATCTAACACTGACCCTTCGATATTACTGAAGTCAGTGTTGAGAGTAAACTGTGACATCTGCGAATGTCATGGACATTCACATGGACACATTCACATGGACATTCACATGGACCATAACACAGAAGTGCCTGAAAGCTAAAGTAGCTGTATTGTATACAGTCATTAGGTTTTGCTTTGTTTGAAGTTCAAATAGGTACAAAAGAGGCCTTATGAAAATGAAAGGTTCCTTATGAAAATTAAATGAGATAAAAGAATTACATTAAAATGGAGCCGTGAGTAAAAATGTGTTAATAAACATATTTCCTTATAGTTACATACTTATTAGGATAATGCTTAATGCAAATTCCTACATAGCTGCTTTGGAGTTCTTCACCTGACCAGGGCTTGGTATCAGATTCATTAGTATGGTCAGTATGTGTCTGTTAACTCTTATCTGTCACGTTCTTTTGAAATTATCCTAAAAATCAACATGACAGCGTCAAGTCTGGAATGCAGACAAGTAGAGAGGAAGGTATATAGCCACATCTAACAGCCACTTATTAAGGACTGTTTTATAAATCTTACGATTTTGAGTCTTCAAAAAGACCTGAGTTTCTAAGAACTTGAAGCTTGGAATCACAGAATTAATTTGAACAGCCTTTTCATGGGAAAATGAAGCAGTTTTGAGATAGCTTTTTGAAATTAGGTTGAGGATCCTAAATTAGGAATCACTAATCTGATCACTTTTTTAGGAAATTGAAGCACAAAAAAGTAAAATTTCTCACAGTATTACAGAGCTTATGGCAGAATTGGGACTTAGAATTGAGGTCATCTGACTGCAAATCCAGCAGAATGCACTGTACCCCCAGTGCCTTTCTCCCCCAACATAGCTCTTAATGCTGTCTCTACACGGATACATTTCTCCATTGTCTTAAATAATTTATATTTCAAAAACAAAACCTTTTTCTACAGAGGAATTTCATAATCACAAAAAATGGTTGAGGTGGTTTGGTTTTGTTTTCCACTTTCATATTAAGACTTCTTTCCTGTCATTTTCAGAAATTAACCCTGCAGCATGTGAACAGTAATCAGTGCCTGGATAAAGCCACAGAAGAGGACAGCCAGGTGCCCAGCATTAGAGACTGCAGTGGAAGCCGGTCCCAGCAGTGGCTTCTTCGAAATGTAACCCTTCCAGAAATATTCTGAGACCAAATTTACAAAAAAAGAAAAAAATAAGGATTGACTGGGCTACCTCAGCATACATTTCTGCCACATTCTTAAGTAGCAAAAAAGGAAGAGTGCTTTCCTCCTGCAGGATGTAAGGTTTATCAGCCATTAAAACTTAAACTGCTCTCTCTTTCACTAGCTGTGAACCGGCCTTCCTGTCCAAGGACGTGAAACTACGTAGTAGCGAGATTGTGCACACTGATGTTTACAAGATTAAAAGAGTCTTTCATCAAGAATCATTGTAAAGAATATTCAGACTGAAACAATCTACGAAATGTGCTTTCCAGAGAGCTGCACCTTTTATGGTTTGCTTGCACATCAGTAATTTCTGCTGAATGTGCTGTTATAATGAAGAGATGTCCAAGATTTTTTTTCTGATTAGAACTGGTAGCCAGTATATTAAATATTGATATAAAAATAAATGAAAAAGAACTGGAACCAGATTCAGAATCATGAAAACATTTTTACAACAATTTAAAAAACTATATTAAACAGGGTTTAAAGGAAATTAAAACAGAACTATGAGAAGTACAATTTGTTATAGTATAGTATCAAATTTCTATATAGATTTTATACCTCAGTGGGGGAAAATAACTGATTCCAATGACATTCTGTTTTCATCTGTGATAGTCATGGATGCTTTTTTTTTCCTTGGGGTGCTGAAATTGAGCTGAAAAAGTGGCTCCTTGAACGTAGTTTTAATTGCTTTCTACAGTTGTTTTTATTATTTGGTTTGTGGGCTGTTGGAATTGTAATTTTTAATTGCCTTCAAAAAATGGAGATTTAAAATAATGTCTGGTTTCACTGAACAAGTTTGATATCTCAGTTGCTCTTGGGTCAACTGGCTTATAGACTTTCTCTCACACACAAATTTCTTATTAGATTTTCAACTTCCTAACTTGATTCAACTGATTATGTTTAATACCCAAGATTCATACTACTGTACTACAGATTTGTTTTCACAGCAATAAATCTTCTGTTCTTTGTTTATGATTCCACTCAATAGACGGCCTGCAGAAGTGATTTATTATTTGGGTATTTGGAGATGATACGTTTGATGGTTCTTTTGGAAAAAACTTTTTTCACTCCATACTCAGATGTGCTTCATTGTCAAGTGCATATTTAGATTAGGTTCTTGAATTGTAATGTTGATCTGCTGCTTTTTTTTTTAAATAAAATTTGACTGAAAATGTTTAATTGGCATTTTTTAATGAGTTAGCTGAAGAAGTGCAGCTATTATTCCATATTATTTTAGTCCTGCATTTCTTCCCTAAATTCCATTTAGGTTAAATCTGTTTTATTTTTCTGATTTTTAATACAAGATAACCTGAGTATTGATTAAAGTTGAGTATCAATTAAATTGTTTTAATCATCGAAAGAAAATCTGATTGTGACATTTTTCCTGATACATGAAGCAGTCCATTGGCAAAAGTGCATATATTTTTCTTCCTATTTGTAAGATTATATTTAATGATATTTTCTTTGTCAAAGGCTCTCACTGCAGGCAGTGCTGTTTCTTGTGCCTAAAAATGTTTCTGAAAGTTGTTGCATCACTAATGATGCTTGCCAAGTTGAGTGTACAGAAGGTTTCTCCTATCCTATTCAAGTTAATATCAAGCACATGTGGATGCTTTAAGGTGAGGCTGTAGTACAGAATGCATAAATTTTGTCCCCAGTGAGACAAAGGAGGTGCTGGATGGGGGTTTTTTCCTATTCCATGAGCTGTGTTAATTCTCTCTTTGGTAGGCCTTATGCTTGAATAAACCAGATGTCTAATCAATAAATTATTTTCATGCTCAGAATTTCAGGTTTTTGTACTTTAGTGTAGGTTGGTCTTATTTCTTACTGTAAGAAAACTTAACAGCAATGTGATTTAAGGTTTTGTTGTGTTTTTTAAGAGGGGGATGTGAGTGATTTAATTCATGGGTACTTTTAGAATCCGATAGATAATCCCATTGCCTTTATTTTTCTAATTAAACAATTCCTAAGTACTTTGAAAATATAAAATATTCCTGAATAGTTTTGCTTTACATTGGTTTTATTTGAAGTTAAAATAGATCCCTGTTCTTTATAGCTCTTTGTAGATTAGGCAGTGTGCTAAACACTGTTAAAAATTAAATTGGGAAGGAATGAATGAAAAAGCAAAGGATGAAAAGATGGGATTATTACTTGACTAGTGAATCATTTGTAAATGTGACAGTTAAGGATAATTTGAATCTCACCAATCTATTCACCCTACTTCAATCCCAACCCATTTTAATATGTCTTTCTGTTCTAATTGGGATCTTGAAAAATAGTACTTTGTTCACCATTCTGCAAATAAAAGGCAGCATGTAGGTCATGTCCTCATTTCCCTATTCTACACTCAGCTGAAAAACAAAGGTTCCTCTGTAAAGATTTGGTGCTGTCTCCGTGTTTTAAGAACTATACCAAGAACAAATTTAACTCCAGAATTACATATTCTGCAAAGGAGAAGGAAATCGGAAAGAAGGTAGTATTTCTGAGGTGATAACTGTAAAAAGAGATATACAAAGAGTGAATCACTTTTTACCGTTCAGAAAATCAGATGTTTCCAATTATATGACACTGCTCCTATTCTCTGATTTCTTGAAGTGTTTGCTTGATAAATCTACCAGAACTGACAATTTTGCAGGATATGAGGCAAAACTCAGTTGTACTGTCTATACACTAGCAACAAACAATTGAGAATTAAATTTTAAATATATAATTTATCATCAAAGAAGCCAAATACCTCAAAAGTAAGGTAACGAGAGGTGCAAGACTTCTACCCGGAAAACTACAAAACATTGCTGAGAGAAACTGTAGAACACTGCAGTCGATATGTTATGTTCATGAATTGAAAGACTACACACTGTTAAGATCTCATTGCCCACAAATTGATCTACAGATCCAATGAAATCAAAATATGAGGCTTTCTTGTAGAAATTGGGAAATATATGTGAAATGCAGCAGACCCAAAATAGCCAAGAAAATCTTGAAGAAGAAAAAAAAAGTTGGAAGACTTTACTCGATTTTATGACTTGCTTTAAAGCTACAGAAATTGAGTGTGGTACTGGAGTTAGGACAGACATAGATCAATGGATAGAATAGAGAGTCCAGAAATAGATCCACACATATATAATTACTGACTTTTCAACAGAAACACCAAGCAATTCAGTAAGTTGTTATGGAATGTGTTTTCAGTTGGACCTGGATGAGAAAACACCAAACATTGATGCTTTAATGCAATGTGCATTTATTCAAAATGGATCAGAGACCTAAATGTGAAGGGCAAAGCAAATCTAGAAGAAAACAGAGTATCTCCATGACTCTCAGGATAGGCAGGTACTTTAGGACACAAAAGATGTCAACCGTAAAAGATAAAAACAGATAAATTTCACCAAAATTAAACCCTTTTCATCAAGAAGATACTATTAAAGCGAAAAGGCAAGCCATGACCAAGGAGAAAACATTTGCAATACATGTAAATGACAAAGGATTCATATGCAGAAAAACAACTTGTAAAAGCCATTTCAAAAGCAGCACAATATAAAAATCAATGACTTGAATACACACTTCACAGAAGCTATCCAAATGTGCAATTAGCACAGGAAAAGGTGCCCAACATCAGTCATCAGGGAATGCAAGATGAAACCACAAGGAAATCACACTGCATGCCTGCTGAATGGTGAGAATGTGGAGCAACTGGTGCATGTCAATTGGTATTGTCACCTTGGGAAACAGCTTGCCAGTTCCTCATAAAGGTAAACATATGCCTACCCCATGACTCAGTGACTCTACTTCCACAGATACAATGAAGAGAGACGAGTATATGGGCCCACAGCAAGATTTGTGCAAGAATATTCTCATAGTTCCAAACTGGGAACTACCCAAATATCCATCAACAAGTTAGTGGATTATCAAACTAATGGTACATTTATACACTGGGATATTAGTCTGCAAGTTTAAAAAGTGAATTCCTGATAGAACAACAAAGATAAGTCTAAAAAATGTTGAACAAAGAAAGCTAGACATGTTACATTTATATCAAGTTCAAGAACAGGCAAAGCAAATACAGAGTGGTTACTTCTGGGTGAGCATAGGGTGGAAACAAGCATGAGAGAACTTTCTGGAATGATGGGAGTATTCTATAAAGTGACTTAGATGATGGTAACATGCATAAACATTTAAAATTTTCTTGAGCTGTGTACTTAGGATATATGCATTTTATTGTATGTGAATTATACCTCATTAAGTACTGGGGGAAATACAGAAGATAGCAAGATTTTCTCCACTGCTACAGAACACCCAGAGGCTGAATAAATTACAGCAAACATATTTCCTAGTGGGGTGCTGAGCTCAGAAGAAAACAGAGAAAATCCCTAATGTCTGGGGGAAAAAGGATACATAAACTTAAGCCACAAATGTAACTGCTAAACATGAAAGCCTTTCCTCTCCAAGGACAAAATATAGTAACCAGAGTTCGGGGAATAGGAGCTTAGGCCTGAACAAAGTTGGAGAATTGAAGATCTGCATAAAGCTGGGATAGCCAGAGGAGTTACATCTAAGGATAGGTAAAGAAGTCTGGCACCTTGTGAAGGAAACCAAAAAGTGATTGACTAACTCTGCCCCTCTTCCGAGTGTAAACAGTGATGAGGATGATGCCACCTCTGTAATCATAAGGCCTGCTTTTACACAGATCAAGGGTTTAATGCCACAATCATGAGGTCTGCAGATGAAGAAAAAGTGAGTAGATTTATGGCCTTTGCTGGGAATCATTAGAATACAAGTCTTTTTGAAAAAAATCCAATTCCCTACACTCCACAAATTATGAAATCACTATATAAAAGAGGAAGTGAGTCCCCGGTATGAATGTTAAAAAAAAGTTTGCTGAAGACAAAGACGGTGGAATAGGAGGATGCTGAGCTCACCTCCCCTCACAAACACATCAAAACTACAAATACATATAGAGCGACATTCACTGAGGTCAGCGTGGGGACTAGCAGAACAGCTCTTCCACAACCAAGGCTGTAAAGAAAGATGCACACAGAGCCTGGTAGGAAGGGAAAAGAAGCAATCTGGTGGAGACCTGCACCCCTAGTGGGGGATACAGAAGAGGAGGGAGAGATCACAGGCTCAAGGATCCTCCCTGGATAGTGAGGGGTTCCAGCCACTTACTATGCACGCCAGCCCAAGGGTGTGACACCAGGAAGATGAGCCCTTTTAGTGAGTTTGAAAACCAGTGGGGCTTACCTGAGGGCTATAGGAAACTGAGACCCCATTCTTGAAGAACATATGCATGGACTTGCTTACTTCCGATCACAGTGTGGAGGCAGCAGATTGAAAACTGGGGCTCTGGCCAGTTTTCCAGGACCTCCCTAGCACACTCCCGAGCCTGCACTGGGCTCCTGCTCCAGTCCCCCTTGCTCTGGTGCTGCTTGCCACTAAGGCAGAAGCTGTAGTTTTCAATGAACGTATGCACACTTGGAGAGAACTGAGCCAGCTAAGACCCGGCCCTGCCTCTGACCAGCCATTGCCAGTGAGCCCTTTGGTGCACACACACAGGAGGGAGCAAGGCTATCTCCAGGGTGGAGACCATCACGAGAGCACCAGTCCTTGCGCAGACTCGGAAGGGAGTGAAGCTAGCTCCAGGGCAGAGAGGAGCATCATTGGAGCTTTGTATACATGTGGGAGGGGGCTGGGCCAGCTCAGTGGCATAGCATCAAGCCCTCCTTTGCCAACCCAGCCTCTAACCAAGGTGTGCACACCAGAGAAAAAGTGAAACCACAGAAGTGTAGCCCCAAGTCCTCAGGCCTCAGCCGTGTCCCAAACCAAGGTGGAGGCTGCTAACACACCTGGGAGAAACCCAACTGCCTTGCAGCTCCAGCTCCATCCCCTTAGGCCCCAGCCCTAGCCCCAATAGAGCAGTTATAGCCATTGAGCGTAGGAAGGCCCCAGCTTGCACCTGGCTCTGGGTCTAGCCCCTCCAATTCCATTCTTACCTCCCACCAAAGAGGTGGCTCCCAGAACACCCCAGGGAAAGAGGCAGCTCATGCTCTTTTGAGAACCAGCTCTGCACCAAAGCTACTGGGCACACTCAGACTGCATAGAATGCTCCCATACAAGGACACACCTTCAAGACCAGGATAGGTAACTTTCACCTAATTTCATAGAGACATGGAAAGTTAAAATGAGCCTACAGAGGAATATGTTTCAAACAAAAGATCAAGGGACAAAAACCCTGAGAAAACCCTAATGAAACAGATAAATAATTTACCTGAGAAAGAGTTCAAAGCAATAGTAATAATGCTAACTTAACTAGGGGAAAGAATAGAATTGACACGGTAAGAATTTTAATAAGGAACTAGAAAATATAAAAAGAACCGGTCAGAGCTGATGGATACAATAACTGAAATGAAAAACATACAGAGGGAATTAACAGCAGATTAAGTGATACAGAAGAACTCAGAGCAATCTGGAAGACAGAATAACGGAAATTACTCGATCAGAACAACAAAAAGAATAACAAATTTTAAAAGTTGAGAATAGTTTAAGGGACCTCTAAGACATCAAGCATACTAAGATTTGCATTATAGGGGTCCCAGCTGGAGAAGAAAAAGTAAAAGGGGGGTAGAAAATATATTTGATGAAATGATGGCTGAAAACTTCCTAACCTAAAGAAGGAGATAGATATCCAGGTACAAGAAACAGTGCCAAACAAGATGAACCCAAAGACACCTACAACAAGACATATCATAATTAAAATGTCAAAAGTTAAAAGAGAATTCTAAAAGCCACAAGAGAAAAACAAAGAGTCACATATAAGGGAAGCTCCATAAAGCTATCAGCTGACTTTTCAGCAGAAACTTTGTAGGCCAGAAGGGAGTGGCATGATATATTTAAAGTGCTGGAAGGAAAAAACCTACAAGCTAGGATACTCTACCTGGCAAGGTTATCATTTAGAACTCAAGGAGAAAGAAAGAGCTTCTCACACAAGTAAAAACTAAGAGTTCACCAATACTAAACTGACCTTACAGAAGTGTTAAAGGGTCTTCTTTAAGTAAAAAAGAAAAAGCTACAACAAGAAATAAATTATAGGAAGTGAAAAATCCCACTGGTAAAGACAAATATATAGTAAAGTCTGTGGATCAACCACTTAAATATCCTAGTATAAAGGCAAAAACATTGTAAAATTAACTACAACTACTATAAACAGTTAATGGCTAAGCATGAAAATGTAAAATATGACATCAAAAACATGAAACAAGGGACTTCCCTAGCAGTCCAGTGGTTAAGACTATGCATTTCCACTGCAGAGGGTGCAGGTTCAATCCCTGGTTGGGGAACTAAGATCCCACATGGCACAGCCAAAAAATAGAAGAAGAAGAAGAAAAAAAACCACACAAAACATGAAACAAGGTGGGGGTGGTAAAAAATGTAGAGCTCTTAGAATGTGTTTTAACATTTTTAAACAAGTAGATCAAGTAGATACAGTTATAGGTCAGTTATAGGTTATAGGTCAACATATATAAACTACACACTAACCACAAATCAAAAACTTACAATAGACATAAAAAACCTAGAGAGAAAGGAACACAAACATGACATTAAAGAAAATCATCAAACCACAAGAGAAGAGACTAAAAGAACAAAAGACCAGAGAACTACAAAAACAACCAGAAAGTGAATAACAAAATGGTGTGCCACAAAAAGAACATACCTATCAAAAATCACTTTAAATATCAATGGACTAGGACTTCCCTGGTGGCACAGTGGTTAAGAATCCACCTGCCAATACAGGAGATACAGGTTCGAGCCCTTGTCCGGGAAGATCCCACATGCCACAGAGCAACTAAACTGCTGTGCCACAACTACTGAGCCTGTACTCTAGAGCCCAAGGGCCACAACTACTGAGCCCACGGGCCACAACTACAGAGCCCATGTGCTCTGGAACCTGCACACCACAACTAGAGAGCCTGCACGCCACAACTAGAGAGAAGCCCACGCGCCACAACAAAGAGCCCACGTGCTGCGCTGAAGATACCACATGCTGTAACTAAGACCTGACACAGCCAAAAATAATAATTCTTTTAAAGTCTATAAAAAAAGACAAAGGAAGACTTTATATAAAGGGATCAATACAAGAAAGGGACATCATATTTGTAAGCAAATATGCACCTAATATAGAAGCACCTAAATATATAAAGCAGATATTAACAGACAAAAAGGGAGAAACTGACAATAATATAATAATAGAAGGGGACTTTAACACCCCACTTATATCAATGGAGAGATCATCACACAGAAAATCAGTTAAGAAAGCAGTGGCCTCAAATGTCACATTGGACCAATTGGAATTGACGGATACATAATGGAACATTCCATCCAAAAACTGCAGAAAACACATTCTTTTCAAGTGCTCATGAAGCATTCTCCAGGATAGATCACATGTTAAGCCACAATACAAGTCTCAAAAAATTTAAGAGGATAGAAATTATATCAAGAGTCTTTTTCAACCACATGGTATGAAGCCAGAAATTAATTACAGGAAGAAAAACAGGGAAAACAAAAACACTAGGAGATTAAACAACATTCTAATAAAAAACTAATGGGTAAGTATAGAAATAAAAGAGGAAGTCAGAAAATACATTGAGACATGAAAATAAAAACACAATTTTCCAAAATCTACAAGATGCAGCAAAAGCAGTTCTAAGAGGAAACTTTATAGTGATGCAGGCATACTTCGAGAAACAAGAAAAATCTCAACCTAACCTACCATCGAAAGGAATTAGAAAAAGAAATACAAACAAAGCCCTGAGCCAGAAGGAAAGAAATAATAAAGATCAGCAAGGAAATAAATAAAATTGAGGCCAAAAAAACAATAGAAAAGATCAATGAAACACAAACAATCATGAGAGACACATACTAATCAAACTAACAAAAATTAAATTCAAAGACAAAATATTCAAAGCAGCAAGGGAAAAGCAACAAATAAGGGAATCCCAACATACAAAGGAATCCCCATAAGGTTATCAGCTGATTTTTCAGCATAAACTCTGCAGGCCAGAAAGGAGTGGCAGGATATATTTAAAGTCATGAAAGGGAAAAGCCTACAACCAAGATTACTCTACCTGGCAAGGATATCATTCAGATTTGATGGAGAAATCAAAAGTTGTATAGACAAGCAAAAGGTAAAAGAATTCAGCAGCACCAAGTGAGCTTTACAACAAATGCTAAAGGAACTTCTCTAGGAGGGAAACACAAGAGAAGAAAAAGACCTACAAAAAAACAAACACAAAACAATTAAGAAAATGGTAATAGGAACATACATATCG
Source organism: Mesoplodon densirostris (assembly GCF_025265405.1). Classification (NCBI taxonomy): domain Eukaryota; kingdom Metazoa; phylum Chordata; class Mammalia; order Artiodactyla; family Ziphiidae; genus Mesoplodon; species Mesoplodon densirostris. Next base: position 51,086,566 of record NC_082675.1, read on the forward strand.
ATAATTACCGTAAGTGTAAATGGATTAAATGCTCCAACGAAAAGACACAGACTGGCTGAATGGATACAAAAACAAGACCCATATATATGCTGTCTATAAGAGACCCACTTCAGACCTAGAGACACATACAGACTGAAAGTGAGGGGGTGGAAAAAGATATTCCATGCAAATGGAAATCAAAAGAAAGCTGGAGTAGCAACACCCGTACCAGACAAAATAGACTTTAAAATAAAAAATGTGACAAGAGACAAGGAAGGACACTACATGATGATTAGGGATCAATCCAAGAAGAAGATATAACAATTGTAAATATTTATGCACCCAGCAAAGGAGAACCTCAATATATAAGGCAAATACTAATAGCCATAAAGGGAGAAACTGACAGTAACACAATAATAGTGGGGGACTTTAACACCCCACTTACCAATGGACAGATCATCCAGACAGAAAATGAATAAGGAAACACAAGCTTTAAATGACACATTAGACCAGATAGACTTAATTGATATTTATAGAACATTCCATCCGAAAGCAGTAGAATACATTTTCTTCTCAAGTGCACACAGTACTTTCTCCAGGATAGATCACATCTTGGGTCACATATGAAAAGATGCTAAACATCACTAATTATTACAGAAATTCAAGTCAAAACTACCATAAGGTATCATCTCACACCAGTCAGAATGGTCATCGTCAAAAAATCTACAAACAATAAATGCTGGACAGGGTGTGGAGAAAAGGGAACCCGCTTTAAAAAAAGGGAACTGTTGATGGGAATGTAAATTGATATAGCCACTATGGAAAACAGTATGGAGGTTCCTAAGAAAACTAAAAATAGAACTACCATATGACCCAGCAATCCCACTCCTGGGCATATACCCAGAGAAAACATAATTCCAAAAGATGCATGCACCCCAGTGTTCACTGCAGCACTATTTACAACAGCCAGGACATGGAAGCAACCTAAATGTCCATCAACAGAGGAATGGATAAAGAAGATGTGGTACATATATATAATAGAATATTACTCAGCCATAAAAAGGAACAAAATTGTGCCATTTGCAGAGACATAGATGGACCTAGAGACTGTCATACAGAGTGAAATAAGTCAGAAAGAGCAAAACAAATATCCTATATTAATGCATATCATAGAGAACAAATGTATGGACACCAAGGTGGGAAAGGGGTGGTGGTGGGATGAATTGGGTGACTGGGATTGACATATATATGCTAAAACAGATAACTAATGAGAACCTACTATATAGCCCAGGGAACTCTACTCAATGCTCTGTGGTGACCTAAATGGGAAGGAAATCCAAAAAGGAGGGGATATATGTATACATATAGCTGATTCACTTTGCTGTACAGCAGAAACTAACACATAGTAAAGCAACTATACTCCAATAAAACAAAAGAAAATATAATAGTTGGTGGTGATTGCCTCTTAAATGTCTTAAAGCCACTACCCTTCTTAAAAAAAAAAAAACAATGTGATTTCACCTCACACCTGTCAGAATACCTATCACTAAAAAGACAACAAATAATAAGTGTTGGCAAGGGTGTGGTGAAAAGGGAACCCTATTTCACTATTGGTAGGAATGTAAATTGGTATAGCCACAATGAAAAACAATGGAGGTTCCTCAAAAAATAAAAAATAGAACTATCATATGATCCAGCAGTTCCACTCCTGGGTTTATATCTGAAGAAAACAAGAGCACTAATTAGAAAAGATACATGCACCCAATATTCATAGCAGCATTATTAACAATAGCCAAGACATAGAAACAACTTAAGTGTCCATCAACATATTAATGGATAAAGAAGCTGTGGTACATGTGTACACACACACACACACACACACACAAATGGAATATTACTCAACCATAAAAAAGAATGAAATTTGCCATTTGCAACAACATGGATGGACCTGGAGGGTTTACGCTTAGTAAAACAAATCAGACAGAGAAAGGCAAACACCGTTTTCACTTATATATGGAATCTAAAAAATAAAGCACATGAATAATATAACAAAACAGAAACAAACTCATAGATACAGAGAACAAACTAGTGGTTACCAGTGGGGAGAGTGGTGGGGAGAGGAGCAAGATAGGGGAAGGGGACTAAGAAGTACAAACTACTAGATACAAAATACGTAAGATACAAGGATGTAATGTGTAGCACAGGGAATATAACCAATATTTTATAATAACTTTAAATGGAGTATAATCTATAAAAATATCAAATCACTATGTTATACACCTGAAACTAATATAATATTGTAAATCAACTACACTTTAATTAACAAAAAAAGAATTTAAAAAAAGTTCAGGCAAAGTGAGAATAGCTTGGGTCAGGCTAAACCTCTTCCCAGTAAGTCAATAAGTTAATGACCCTGGACAACAATTTTTTGCGGGGGGTCCAGGGGGGCCATGCCACTTGGCTTGTGGGATCTTGCTCCTCAACCAGGGATCAAACCCGGGACCCCCCTCCAGTGGAAGCACAGAGTCCTAACCACTGGACCACCAGGGAATTCCCCAAGACAATTTTTTAAAAGAAAGTTTGAAGGCCCTGGAGAGTGAACAAAAGACAGAAAAGGTAGAGGATTCAATGCTTGTTTAGCAGGAACTTCATTGGATAAAATGACATATATATAGCTTTTCCACAGAGAGGATCCCCAATGCACACAGCTCACTAAAGTAGTGTTCATACAGGCAGTGACTGTTGTCTTATGCTGAGGAGTAAGAGATCTTATTTAGAAGGAAACAGAGTGGCTGGAAATGGAGGGAGGGAATCCCAACAGGAAGGAGCCATAGGGGAACCCCCCAATCTGCATACAAAATTTTCCTCAAATCCTTGGCTTATTCAACTAAGTGTGTACAGGATGAGACTCCAAGAAGCCCAGGGGAAAACAGCTGGAAGGCAGAAGATCTGAGCAGAGATCTTAGAGGTTGCTTGGTACCAAGAATACAAAGTTTCAAGTTCACATTCTTCCAATTTCGAGGGGCCTGATAAACACTTTAGACTTTATGTTGAAACCCAGTAAGAGCCATAGGAATAAAGACCATTTTTCTTAAGGATTTAGAGCTATTCCTAGGGCCAAGAACAAAGTGGGAAAAGACCAGACTCAACAAAGTGTAAAACCAAGCCTCTGTAACATCAAGTTGATCTGCCAATAATTTAAGTGACTTCTTGGACAAAACTCAATAGTCTTCTGAGGAAGATAACAGAATACAGAACCTCTTCAATACATCAGTCACAATGCTCAGTACAAAATGAAAAAGTAATAGATAAAGAGACAAGAAAGTGATCTTTATTTTTTTAAATAGTCAATAAAAGCAGACCCACTGATAACCTAGATAATAGAATTAGCAGATGAGCTCTTCAAAATAAGTATGTGTTTTTTAAAAATAGATATTGAAAAAATGGCTATAATAAAATTGGGAAATTTCAGAAGATGTAGAAATTAGAAAAGAGAAAATTAGAATCCTAATATTGAAAAATATCAAAGAATTTATTGAATGAGATTAATATCAAATAGGACACAATAGAAAAAGGGTCAGTGAACACAAGTCAATAAAATTTTTTCAAATTGAACCATGGGTAGTGAAGAAGATGAGGAAGATAAAGACAGTCTGAGAGGCAGGGGCTTGGTCAAGATGGCAGAGCAGGAAGATGGGCTTACCTCCTTCCATGGGCACCCCGGCTCCACTTGCAGCAAACCAGCACCAGCTTTGAGACACCCAGGACCCTGCAGCCAACCATGTCAGGAACTGGCCCCACCTGCCAAAAGGCCAATACTAGATCCTGGAAGCCCAGCCCCCAAGCCACCCACCCGAGAACCCAGCTCAGCCCACCAGTGGGCCAGCACTAGCCACAGGACCACCACCCCACAACGGTGTGGCAGCCCACCACCTCGTGTCCCGGCCCTGCCAACCAGCAGCCCACATAAAGGGCACCCCTAGAGCATATGACTCTGGTGATGAGAGTGTAATGCACTGCTGGGACGCACAGGACATCTACAAAAGGCCACCTCTCCAAGGTTGGGAAAAGTAACCAACCTAACAAATAACACAGAAATAAAAACAGCAGTTAGGCAAAATGAGGAGAAAGGAACATGGTCCAAACAAAGGAATAAGAGAAAACCCCAGAAGAACTAAATGCACTGGAGATAGGCAATCTGATCCAAAGAAAATGAGAACACTAATTTCAAAAAGATACAGGTACTCCAGTGTTCATGGCAGCATTATTCACAGTAGCCAATATACGGAAGCAAGTGCCCATCAATAGATTAATGGATAAAGAAGCTATGGTATATATATATATATATACACACACACATACATACATACAATCCAATACTACTCAGTCACAAAAAAGAATACAATTTTGCTATTTGCAACAACATGGATGACATGGAGGACATTGTGCTTAGTGAACTAAGTCAGACAGAAAAAGATAAATATTGTATGTTATTACTTACAAGTGGAATCTAAAAACAAAACAAATGAATATAATAAACAAAAACTGGCTCACAGATATAGAAAACTAGTGGTTACCAGTTACCTCCCTAGCTACCTCTCCAGTGGGGCGAGGAAAGGGAGGAAGGGCAAGAGAGGGGTAGAGAATTAAGAGGTACAAAGTACTATAGATAAAAGAAATAAGCTACAAGGATATATTGCACCGCTCAGGGAATACAGCCCATATTTTTAAATACCTTTAAATGAAATATAAGTTATAAAAATTTTGAATCACTATGTTGTACACTCAAAACTAATATAATATTGTAAATCAACTATACAATTCAATTAGAATGAAATATTTATCAAGTGACATTTTAAATATTTGAAGGTGTTTAAGTTTGTAAATGAAACAAACATCATCCAAAAGCCCTGTAAAAAGACTGCTAAATTTTGATAGACTTATACATAGAAAAATAAAAAGAAAAATTATAAGCTAAATCTTAAAACTTAAGGAGGAACTAGATTTTTATAAAATTTATAACTTTAATAAATAAAATATTATTTTCAAAAAAATTAGTGGCTTCTAATTGTGTTAATAATAGAATGCATCATCTATAGAAAAGCCTATCTCCCTCTTCAACATCATTTTCGGCTTCTTTCCTTTTTGATCATTATAATCCAACCACCATGGTCTTTCAGTTCCTCCAACAAACCAAGCTCTTTTTCACATGAAGGCTTTTACATGTGCTGTGCCTTGATTTTCCTAAAAAGTCCCACACACACCAGCTATTTTCCATTTATTATTCATACCTTAAATAAATGCCCCTTCCTTATCAAGACCTTCCCTGACTACACAATTCCAAACAGGCACCCCTTTTATTCACTAAATAATCTTTTCCTTTCTTGCTCTTAACAAAATGTTTCATCATATAATTATTTGGAGGTTTACCCTATCTTACCCCTAAATGATAAGCTGTATAAACAACCAAACCTCACTGATAGAATTCAGTGACAAATATAGTGCTTGGAACATAGATAATAAATATATATTTGTTGAAAGAGTAAACCAATAATTTTTATTTGTTTCTATTGTTCTGTAATAAATATGCACTTTGCAGAAAAAAAATTGTTTCTTCTTAGTTCTTCATTAGGTGGCACAGTTTAATAAAAATCTGTAATTATAAAAAATTTATATATATCATTTAATAAAATGATATTTTTTAAAAAGAGGAAAAGTCATGATAATCAAGCCCATGCACTTGATACTCAGAAGGAGGGAAGACAGAGAATGAAGGCTGAGGGAGAAGTTGTGTCATGCCTTTCTCCTCACTTCCATGATTGCTGGCAATCCCTGGCTTGTAGATGCATCACTCCAATTTCTGCCTTTTCTATACATGGCATTATTCTGTGTCTGTGTCTCTCCTCTTAAAGGACACTAAATATACTGGACTGAGGGCCCACCCTAATCTAATTTGACCTCTTAGCTAACTACATCTGCAGTACTGTTATGGGTTGAATTGTGTCCACCCAAGAAAGATATGTTAAAGTCTAACCCTCAATTCCTCAGAATATAAACCTTATTTGGAAATAGCATCTTTACAGAGGTAATCAAGTTACAATAAGGTCATTAGGGTGGGCCCTAATCCAATATGCCTTATGTCCTTATAGAAATGGGAAATTTGAACACAGAGAGGGACACAGATAGAGAGAAGATGATGAGAAGACACAGACAGAACATCACCTACAAGCCAAGGAATGCCTCAGAGTAACAGAACCTAGGAGAGAAGCAAGGAAGAGATTATCCCTTACAACCCTCTGAAGGAATCAACTCTGCTAACCCCTTGATTTGGGTCTTCTAGTCTCCAAACTCCAGAACAATAAATTTCTGTTGTTTAAGCCACTCAGTGTGTGGTACTTTGTTACGGCAGATCCAGGAAACTTACACAGACCTTATTTCAAAATTAGGTCCCATTCTGAAGTTCTGAGTAGATGTGAATTTTGGGGAAACACTATTTTAAATCAGTACATCCACTAAACATTTAAAGAATAATTAACACCAATCCTTCACAAACTGTCCCATAAAAGAAGAGGAAGGAACGCCTCAATTCATTTTATGGGACTAGCATTACCCTGATACCAAATCCAGACAAAGATATCGCAAGAAAAGGAAAGGAAAAAAACCTAAAGACAAATATTTCTGATTATTATCAATGAAAATATCTTCAACAAAAGATATTAGTAAACCAAAGATACTAGTAAACCAAACCCAGCAGTATAGTAAAACAATTACACACCATGATGAAGTGGGATTTATTGTAGGAATGCAAGGTTGGTTCAACATATGAAATCCATGTAATACACCGTATTAATATAATAAAGGACAAAAACCACATGATCATTTCAACATATGCAGTAAAGATATTTGATAAAATCCAACACCCTTTCATGATAAAAACAGTCAACAAACTGGGAATAGAAGGGAACTTCCTCAATCTAACAAAGGGCCTCGATGAAAAATCCACAGCTAACATGATATTTAACAGTGAAAGACTGGATGTTTTCCCCCTAAGATCAGGAAAACAAACAACAAGGTTGTTCAGTCTTGCCATGTCTATTCACCATTGTACTGGAGATTCTACCCAAGGCATTTAAGCAAGAAAAAGCATCCAGATTGAAAAGGAAAAAACTAAAACTATATTTGCAGATGACATGATCTCATATATAGAAAATTCTAAGGAGTACACCGAAAAAAAAATTAGAAATAATAAATGAGTTCAGCAAGGTTGCAAGACAAGACCAATACTCAAAAATCAGTTGTATTTCTATACCTTAGCAATGAACAATTCAAAAATAAAATTAATAATTTATTTAAAATAGTATCAAAAAGAAATAAATACTCAGGAATAGATTTAACAAAAACGTGCAAGACTTATACATTGAAAACTTTTTTTTAAAAATCACTGAAAGAGGACCTAAAAAAATCACATGTTCATGAATCAAGACTTAAAATTGTTAAAATGGTGATACTTCCCAAATTGAGCTACAATTTCAATAAGTCCCTATCAAAATCCCAGGTGCCTTTTTGTTGTTGTTGTTGCAGAAATTGACAAACTTATCCTAAAATTCATACGGAAATTCAAAAGGCCCAGAATAACCAAAGTAATCTTGGAAAGAGGACAAAAGTCGGAGTGTTAAGCTTCTTGATTTTCAGCCTTACTACACAGCTACAGTAATCAAGACAGTGTGGGGCTTGCATATGGATAGATGAACAGATCAATGGAAAAAAACTGTGAGTCCATTAAAAATCTCTTACATTTATGGTCAATTGATTTTTCAACAAGAGTGCCAGGAAAATTTAATGGAAAGAGTAGTTTTTTAAACAACTGGTAGTGGGACAACTGGAAGTCTACATGCAAAAGAAGGAAGTTTGACCTGTATATTATACCATATACAAAAATTAACTCAAAATGGATAAAAGACCCAAATGTAAGAGCTAAAATTATAAAACTCTTAAAAGAAAACATAAGCATGATCTTCATTACCTTGGATTAGGTAATGATCTCTTAGATATGAAACTAAAAAGCACCAGTAAAAAGAGAAAGAAATACAGAAATTGAAATTCATCAAAATGAAAAGCTTTTGTGCTCTCAAAGGTCCCCATCAAGAAAGTGAAAAGACAACCCAGAGAATGGGAAAAAGTATTGGTCAATCATATATTCAATAAGGGACTTTTATCCAGAATATATGAAAAGTGCTTACAACTCAACAATAAAAAGACAAATAATCCAATTAAATAATGGGCAAAAGAATCAAATAGACATTTCTCCAAAGAAGATACACAAATGGCCAATAACATCATTAGCCATCAGGGAACTACAAATCAAAACCACAATAAGATACCACTTCACACCCACTAGGATGACTAGTAAGATAAAGACAATAAGTTCTGCTGAGGATATAAAGAAATCAGGACCTTCATACATTGCTGGTAGAAGTGTAAAATGGTGCAGGTGCCATGGGAAATATTTGGCAGGTTCCTTAAAAAGTTAAACATAGAGTGATCGTAAGACCCAGTAATTTCTTTTTTTTTAACTTTTTATTTTATATTGGAGTATAGTTGATTAACAATGTTGTGTTAGTTTCAGTGTACAACAAAGTGATTCAGTTATACATAGACATGTATCTATTCTTTTTCAAATTCTTTTCCCAATTAGGTTGTTACATAATACTGAGCAGAGTTCTCTGTGCTATACAGTAGGTCCTTGTTGGTTATCCATTTTAAATATAGCAGTGTGTACATGTCAATCCCAAACTCCCTGTCCCTCCCCCCACCCACCCTTCTCCCCGAAACCATAAGTTCATTCTCAAAATCTGTGAGTCTGGTTCTGTTTTGTAAATATGTTCATTTGTACCATTTTTGTTATATTCCACATATAAGCGATATCTTTCTGTTTTTCTGTCTAACTTACTTCACTCAGTATGACAATCTCTAAGTCCATCCATGTTGCTGCAAGAGACCTAGTAATTTCACTCCTAGGTTTATACCCAAGAGAAATGAAAACACGTCTACACAAAAATTTGTTCATAAACAGTCATAGCAGCATTATTCATAATAGCCAAAGAATGGCAATAACCCAATGTCCATCAACTGATGAATGGATGAATAAAATATATCTCCATACAACTGAATGTTATTCAGTCACAAAAAAGAATTAACCACTGGAGAGTGACATCAGCAAGATGGTGGACTAGGAAGCTACAGGTCCACCTTCCCCGACAAAGACATTCAGTTAACAACAATATACAGAGAACCTCTCTGAGAACTCTAGAGACCAACTGAGAAGCTACAGCACCCAGGTTATTGTAAAATCAAGAAGGAACTCCAGCAAAAGGGGCAGGAAAATTCATGTTTGATGCACCTGTTCATTCCCCTTCCTTTATGTAGCACAGCATAGAGGAAATCCTTGCTCCCCCCTCAGGATAGAAACAAAAGATGGACCATGTAGCCAACACTCTGGCTTGCTTGGGAGCAGCCTGAGGGACTGCTTTCTGTCTTGCCTGATTCAGAGCGTTTAACAGGATCAGTACCAGAATCTGGGAAGCTGCTGAAATCAGAGGCAAGCAGCATATCAGAGCAGCAGTTTTGCAAGAAGACACCAAGGGGAGCAAGAGATGAAAAACTGAGAGGTCTTAGAACCTACAGCTAGGCTGATTGGTGAAGGTCTTCCCTGTGTAAAGCTAGCATGCAAAGATTGGGAGAGGTGGTTATTTTTTCCAAATGCTCAAATCTCAGAAAAAAAAAAATTGTAAGGCATACAAAGACACAGGAAAATGTTGGTCAGTCAAAGGAAAAAAATAAAACCCTAGAAACTAACCCTAAAGAAATGCAGATCTATGAGCTCCCTGACAAAAAATTAAAATAATTTTTATAAAGATAGTGAACTAAAAGAAAACACAAACAACTAAACTAAATTAAGAAAATGATGAATGAACAAAATAAGAATATTAACAAAGAGACAAACTATTTTTTTTAAAAGCAAACAAATTCTGGAGCTGGAAAATACAATAACTGAACAAAAAATTCAATACAGTGGGGACGTCCCAGGTGGTGCAGTGGTTAAGAATCCTCCTGCCAATGCAGGGGACATGGGTTCGAGCCCTGGTCTGGGAAGATCCCACATGCCGTGGAGCAACTAAGTCTGTGCGCCACAACTACTGAGCCTGTGCTCTAGAGCCCGTGTGCCACAACTACTGAGCCCGTGTGCCACAACTACTGAAGCCCGTGTGCCTACAGCCCATGCTTCTCAACAAGAGAAGCCACCACAATAAGAAGCCCACACACCGCAATGAAGAGTAGCCCCTGCTCGCTGTGGCTAGAGAAAGCCCACGTGCAGCAACAAAAGCCCAACACAGCCAAAAATAAATAAATAAATTTATTTTTAAAAAAATTCAAGGGCTTCCCTGGTGGCGCAGTGGTTGAGAGTCCGCCTGCCGATGCAGGGGACACGGGTTTGTGCCCCGGTCCAGGAAGATTCCACATGCCGTGGAGTGGCTAGGCCCATAAGCCATGGCCGCTGAGCCTGCACATCCGGAGCCCGTGCTCCGCAACGGGAGAGGCCACAACAGTGAGAGGCCCACATACCACAAAAAAAAAAAAAAAATTAAATTAAATTAAATAGAGGCGTTCAACAGCTGACTTGATCAAGCTAGCAAAAGTGAAGACAGGTCATTTGAAATTATTGAGTCAGAGGAGCAAATAAGAAAATATTAAAAAAACCAAAGATAGCCTAAGGGACTTATGGTACATTCTCAGGGGGACCAATGTACACATTAAGGAAATCCCAGAAGGAGAAGAAAGTGAGAAAGGGGCAAAGAGTTTCTGTGAAGAAATGACCATCAAAACTTCCCAAATCTAAGAAAATAGACGTACAGATTTTAAGAAATTTAAAGAACTCCAACTAGAGTAAATCCAAAGAGAACCACATCAAGACACATTACAATCAAATTGTCTAAAGTCAAAGACAGAAGATCTTGAAAGCAGTTAGAGGAAAGCAATATATCATTTACAAAGGAGCTTCCATAAGATTATCAGCCGATTTCTCAGCATAACCTTTGAAAGCCAGAAGGGAGTAGTATGGTATATTCAAAGTACTGAAAGAAAAGAACTCAACCAAGAATACTGTATGTGGCAAGACTGTCCTTCAAAATGAAGGAGAAATTAAGACCTTCCTAGATAAATAAAAGCTGAGGGATTTCATTAGCACCAAAACTACTCTACAACGAATGCTAAAAGAGTCCTTCAAGTTGAAGTGAAAAGATGATAGACAGCAACATGAAGCTGTTGCTGAAATTATAAGGCTCTTCAATAAAGGTAAGTGCATGAACAAATATAGTAACCTCTTCTATTGTAATTTTAATGCATATAATTTAAATGACAAAAATTTAAATAACCATAAATCTATATTACACAATATTTAAAGATGTAATTGGTGACATCAATAGTACAAAGTGTGTGAGGTGAAGCTGTAAAGGAATAGAGTTGCAACTGAAGCTAAGTTGTTATCAGTTTAAAACTGAAAGCTACAATTTTAAGATATTTAATTGCAACAGTAACCACAAAGAAAATATCTATAGAATATACACAAAAGGAAATGAGAAAGAAATCAGCACATATCACTACCAAAAAAAAAGAAACACAAAGTAAGAAATGAAAGACAATAAAGCTACAAGACATACAGAAAACGATGAACAAAATGGCAATCGTAAGTCCCTCCCTGTCAATAATTACTTTAAACACATGTAAATGCATTAAACTCCCCAATCAAAAGACATAGATTGGCTTAATGGATTTAAAAAAGTGATCCAACTATATGCTGTCTACAAGAGACTTTAGATCTAAGGACACACATAGGCTGAAAGTGAAAGGGTGGAAAAAGATATTCCATACAAACGGTAACCAAAAAAGAGCAGGAGTGACCATACTAAAACCAGACAGACTTTAAATCAAAAACTATTACAAAAGACAAAGAAGGACATTGTACAATAATAAAAGGGTTGATTCACCAAGAAGATTTATCAGTTATAAATATTTATGTACCAAACCTCAGAACTCCTAAATATATGAAGCAAACCTTGATAGAGTTGAAGGGAGAAATAGACAGAAACACAATACTAGTAAGAGAGTTCAATTCCCCACTTTCAATAATGGATAGAACAACCAGACAGAAAGTCAGCAAGCAAATGGAGGAACTGAGCAACACTATAGACCAACTGGACCTAACAGACATATACAGAACATTTTACCCAACTACAGCAGAACGTACATTCTTATCAAGTGCGCATGGTACATTCTCCAGGATAGACCACATATTAGGCCACAAAATAACTCTTAATAAATTCAAGACTATTGAAATCATACAAAGTATCTTTTTCCATCACAATGGTATGAAACTAGAAATCAACAGCACAAGGAAAACTTGAAAATACACAAATATGTGGAAATTAAACAATACACTTTTAAACAACCAATGCAACAAAGAATTCACAAGGAAAATTATAAAATACCTGAGACAAGTCAAAATTAAAACACGACATACCAAAACTTATGGGATGCAGTGAAAGCAGTGCTAAGAGGGAAATTTACAGCTATAAATGAGTACTATACTAAAGTAGAAAGACCTCAACCCAAATTTACACCTCAAGAAACTAGAAAAAGAAGAAAAAACTTAATCCAAAGAGAGCATAAGGAAGAAAATAATAAAGATTAGAGCAGAGATAAACTAGAGAACAGAAAAATAGAAAACAATCAATGAAACTAAGAGTTGAATTTTAAAAGATCAACAAAATTATCAAATCCTTAGCTAGATTATGAAAAAAGAGAGAAGACTCAAATAACTAAAATTAGAAATGAAAGAGGGCATTACAATGACAGGAAGAAAAGGATTATAGGAGAATACTATGAACAACTGTACACCAAGTTGTACAACAAATTAGTTAACCTAGAAGAAATGAATAAAATCCTAGAAACACTTAAACTGCCAAGACTGAATCATGAAGAAATAGAAAATCTAAACAGACCAATACTGAGTAAAAAGATTGACTAGAGAATCAAAAGCCTCCCAACAAAGAAAAGCCCAGGACCAGATGATTCACTGGTGAATTCTACCAAACATTTAAAGAGGTAACACCAATTCTCCTGAAACTCTTCAAAAAAACTTAAGAGGAGGTTAAACTTCCAAATTCATTCTATGAAGCTAGCATTATCCTGATACCAAAGCCAGATAAAGACACTACAAGAAAATACAACTATGACCAATATCCCTGATGACTACTGATGCAAAAATTCTTAACAAAATACTAGCAAAAAGAACTCAACAGAATTTTAAAAGGAGTATACACCATGACCAAGTGGGATTTGTTCCTGGAACACTTAAATGGCTCAACCTATAAAAATCAATTAATGCAATACACCACAATAATAGAATGAAGGATGAAAAAGATCATCTCAATTGATGCGGAAAAGCATATGACAAGGTTCAACACCCTTTCATGATAAAAAAAAAATCATCAAACTAAAAACAGAAAGAATTATTGCAACATAATAAAGCCCATATATGAAAAGCCCACAGCTATCAATCATACTTAAGGGTGAAAGACTAAAAGTTTTCCCTCTGAGATCAGGAACAAGGCAAGGATATCTGCCCTTACCACTTTTTTTTTTCAATATAGTATTGGAAATCCTAGCTAGAGCACTTAGGCACTTAGACCTAAAACTATAAAACTCCTAGAGGAAAACAAAAGGGAAAAGTTTCATGACATTGGACTTGGCAATGATTTCTTGGATATGGCACCAAAATCATAAGCAACAAGAGCAAAAAAATAGACTATATCAAACTTAAAAACTTTTGTGTGTCAAAGGACAAAATCAACAAAGTGAAAGGCAAACTATGTAATGGGAGAAAATATTTGCAAAAGCACATACCTGAAAAAGGCATTAATATCCAGAATATATAAAAAAATCCTACATATCAATAAAAAATAAAATAGCATAACTAAAAAATGGGCACAAATTTTAACAGACATTTCTCCAAAGATATATATAAATGGCCAAAAAGCATATGAAAAGATGCTCAACATCACTAATCATCAGAAGAATGCAAATCAGAACCACATTAGATATCACCTCATACCCATTAGTATGGGTAATATCAAAAAGACAGAAAATAACAAGTGTTGGCAGGGATGTGGAAAAGTTGGAACTTGTGCATTGTTGGTGGGATTGTAAAATCGTGCAACCATTATGGAAAACAGTATGGAGATTCTTCAAAAAATAAAAATAGAACTACCATATGATGCCACAATCCTATTTATGGGCTTATATCCAAAAAAATTGAAAGCAGGGTCTCCAAGAGATACTTGCATACCCATGCTTATAGCACACTATTAACAACAGCCAAGATGTAGAAGCAACACAAATGTGAATGGATAAACAAAATGTGAGATAGATATAGATATAATCACACAGTGGATTATTACTCAGCCTTAAAATGGAAGGAAATCCTGACACGTTTTAACATGGATGAATCTTGAGGACATTATGCTAAGTGAAATATGCCACTCACAAAAAGACAAATATTGTATGTTTCTGCTTATATGAAATATCTAAAGTAGTCAAATTCATTGAAATAGAAAGTAGAATTGTGGTTACCAGGGGCTGGGGGGAGGGGGGAAAAGGGAGTTGCTGTTTAATGGGTATTTTCACAACAGTGTGAATATACGTAACACTAAAGTAAAGTTAAAATGGTTAAAATGGTAAATTTTATGTGTTTTTTACCACACGCACAAAAAGGAATGCACCAAATGCTGGTGAGTATACAGAATAACAGGAACTCTCATTCATTGCTGGTGGGAATGCAGAATGGTACAGCCACTTTGGAAGACAGTTGGGCAGTTTCTTACAAAACTAAACATATTCTTACCACACCATCCAGTAATCATTCTCCTTGGTATTTATCCAAAGGATTTGGAAACTTTCGTCCACACAAAAACCTCCACACGGATGTTTACAGTAGCTCTATTCATAACTGCCAAAACTTGGAAGCAACCAAGGTGAATGGATAAACCGTGGTACATTACAACAATGGACTGTTATTCAGCCCTTAAAAAAAAAAAAGCTACCAAGCCAAAAAAAGGCATGGGGGAACCTTAAAAGCACATTACTAGGTAAAAAAAAGCCAACCTGAAAAAGCTACCTACTGAAGGATTCCAACTATATGACATTCTGGAAAATCAAAACTATGGAGACAATAAAAATATCTGTAGTTGCCAGGGGAAAGGGTCGGGGGGAGGAATAAATAGGCAGAGCACAGAGAATTCTTAGGGCAGTGAAAATACTCTGTATGATGTTATAATGATGGATACATGTCTTTATACATTTGTCCAAACCCATAGAATTTACACCACCAAGAGTGAACCCTAAGGTAAACTATGGACTTTGAGTGATTATGGTTTGTCAATGTAGGGTCACCCTTGGTAACAAATGTACCACTATGGTGAGTGAAGTTGGAGGCTATACATGTGTGGGAGAAAGGGGGTATATGGGAAATCTCTGTACCTCCCTTTCAATTTTGTTGTGAACCTAAAAACTGCTCTTAAAAATGTTTTTTTAATAAAAGGAATTAAGTACTTATTAATGCATGTTACAACATGGATGCACTTTGAAAATATGCTGCATGAAAGAAGCCAGATAGAACACATTTTATGATTCCATTTATGTGAAGTATTCAGATTAGGCACCCACAGAGACAGAAAATAGGTTAGTGGTTGGCAGGACCTTGGGGAAGAGGGAATGGGGAACGACTGGAAATGGGTATGTGTTTATTTTTGAGATGATAAAAATGTTCTGGAATTAGATAGTGGATATGGTGCACAACGTTGTAAATTTACTAAAACCATTGAATTGTATACTTTAAAAAATAAACAAGTAAGCAAAAAATCGAAGGTGAAATAAAGACATTTTCATATAAATGGAACCTGAGAGCCTCTGTGGCCAACAGTCCTGCACTATAAGAAATGCTAAAAGAAGTTCTTCATACTGAAAGGAAATGGTAGCAGGTAGGCATTCAGATCTACAAAAGGGAAAAAAGAGCAATAGTAATGATAAATATACCTAATAGCAATAGTGTTGGGTGGGAACTGCCCTCTGAAGCCAGCTCCCAGGTGGTGGGTTCCTTTGCCATCTTGCCTCTTCACTCTTAGGAACTAGGGACCCCTCCGCGGGCAGCTCTCACCATACACTCTCTCTCTGTTATTCACGTGGTGGAGGGAACCCCAGTAAGTCCACCACCTAAGCAGATGAGCAGGGTGTGCAGGGCCAGTGCCCAGCTCCCCTCAGGCAAGCACCCCATTCTACCCCAGGGGGACACACTTGGGAAAGGGAGAGGCTGACATCCCTCAAAAGCCCCCCCTTCCCACCTTTGGACTCTGGGGTTGAGCTGCTACAGGTCCGAGGGCAGAAGGGCTGGGTTGCACATAGGAACTTCCCTATAAGCCTGTGCAGAGGGTCCACCCTGAGGGCCTCAGCTCCTGCCTCATAGGCCAGGAAGAATCTTCACTTTCTGTCCTCAGCTTTGGGCCTTTGCCAGATTTCAAGACATCAGGCAATATTGTACTGCACATCCTGTCAAGAGAGGGGAGAAGGAGAGGGACACGGTCTCTACACAGTTGTGCCATTTCAGTGGCCAAAGTGAAACAGTCAGTTGTGAAAGGAGACAGTGGCCCTGTGGAAAGTTCACAGGCTTGGAAGTCAGAAAATCATAGGTTCAAATCCAAAGTGGGCCATTTGTCATCTGAGGGACCTTTAGCAAGGCCCTTCATCTCTCTGGGCCTCTGTTTTGTCATGTCTAAACTGCCTGCCTCATTGGGGAGTTAGAACACCTTAACACAGATGGCATTAACAGATGGTTTTTCCCATCCGCTGCTCTCATCATTTGCTTCTGCTAAGGCTGGTGCCTGTGGTGAGGGCAGCTGCACTGAGCTGTGTGCCAGACCAGACCAAGGACACTGTGCACTGGGCCGCTGGAAGGGGATCCAATCCAGAAGGATGGAAATCCAGTCCTCCTTAACCAATGCATGACTTGGTTTGACTTCAGCAAAGAAACATTTAAAACTGCAAAAAGTGAAAAGAAACAAGGTAGTATTTACTATTCAGCACTTCCACTGTTACTCAGTCCAGCCCACCTGATTCCATCCTGCACCCTGAGTGTGTGGCCTTCCCTGATCCACAGGCCACAGGCAGGTTTAGAGATAAAGAGCTTGACTTGAAACAGTGGACCAAAGAGAGAAAAGTCTCAGCCAGACTCACAGACACAGAGAACAGATTTGTGGTTGCCAAGGGGGAGGCGGGTACGGGAGGGATGGATAGGGAGTTTGGGATTAGCAGAGGCAAACTATTATATATAGAATGGACAAACAACAAGGTCTTTCTGTATAGTGCAGGGAACTACTATATTTAATATCCTGTGATAAACTGTAGTGGAAAAGAATATGAAAAGGAATGTATGTGTGTGTGTGTGTGTGTGTGTGTATATACACACACACATATATATATAACTGAATCACTGTGTTGTACACCAAAAACTCACACAACATTGTAAATCAACTATACTTGAATAAAATAAATTTTTAAGAAAGGAAAAGTCTCAGCCAATCTCCCTCATGATTGCAGACTCAAAACTCCTAGACACAACATAAAAAGAAAGAATTCAAAATTAGATTAAAAGAAGTATTCACTTCAACTAAGTTGGGATTGTCTCAAAATTTAACTAAGGTTTAAGAGAAAATCTATGAATGTACTGGGCCAGTAGATGTTTGATAAAACCTTACTAGTAAACACTTGTTGCAAAAGCTGTGTTTAATATGTTTGGTTTTTTTTAAGTACTCTTGTACTTTAACTTATATTTTTTCAAACCAAAAGCCAAATTTCTATTTAACGATAAAACCCTAGAGACTTTGTTATTTAAATCAAACAAAAGAAGGATGCCTGCCGTCACCACTACCACTTAACAGTGTTCAGGAAGTTCTGACAATACATTAAGATCTGAAACAGAAAGGAGGTAAAAAAACGTCATCAAGAACAATGTGTTCACGTTATTTGCAGATGATTGTCATTTATTTGTTTCTTAATTCACCAAATATACACTGAGAGCCTCCTCTATGTCCCACACCATTCAGGGAAACAGAATGCAAACTCCCTGCCTTCACGGAGCTGACAGGAGGCAGGGTTGGAGACAGATAAACAAACAAGTGAAACAAAATAAAGAATGTGCCTTGAAGAAAACTAAAACAGTTGACAGAGTGACAGGGCAGAAGGAGCCATTCCATAGCAGGTGGTCAGCCTAACTAAAGAAGGGATATTTGACCATAGTCTGAAAGGTACAAAAGAGCAAGCCATGGGGCAAGTGGACAGTGTTCCAGGTTGGGGAGCAGTGAGGGCAAAGGCCGTGGGACAGGAACAAGGTCAGCAAGCTGATTAGCAGGGCAGTTAGGTGAAGGGAAAGAGTCCAAGATGGGGCCAAAAAGCAGGCAATGGGAGGGCTAATTATAGGCAGAATAATGGCTCCCAAAGATGGCCATGTCCTAATCCCCGGAGCCTGTGAATATGTTAGTTTACTTTGCAAAGGAGAATTAAGTTTGCAAATGGATATAAGGTTGCTAATCAGCTGACCCTGAGGTGGGGAAATTATCCTAGATTATCTGGGTGGTCCCAATGCAATCACAAGTCTCCTTAAGTGTAAAAGAGGGTGAATCAGTGTTAGAGTGACGTGATATAAGAAAGACTCAACTGGACATTGCTGGCTTGGAAGATGGAAGATGGAAGATGGAAGATGAAGATGGCTGATGGGCCATGAGCCAAGGATGCAACCAGCCCCTAGAAGCTAGAAAAGGTGAAAAAACAGATTATCACTTAAAATCTACAGAAAGGAACATAGCCCTACTGACACCTTGATTTTAAGCCAGTAAAACCCATTTTGGACTTCTGGCCTCTAGAATTCTAAGATAACAGATTTGTGCTTTTACACCACTAGTTTGTGTTGTTACACCAGCAATAAGAAACAAACACAATGGTGTATTACACTATTTTCAAATATTTAATTAGCATTCCATCCCTGGAATAAGCTCCATTTAGTCATAGTGTATAATTCTTTTACAGACTGGTGAATTCTGCTTGCTAATGTCTTGTTAAGAGTTTTTGTATCTATATTCATGAGGGATATTGATCTACAGATTTCCCTTTTTGTGTTATCATTGTGTAGTTTAAGAGTTCTTTGTAAATTTTGGATAACAGTCCTTTATTAGATGTGTCTTTTGCAAATATTTTCTCCCAATCTGTGTCTTGTCTTCCCATTTTCTTGATTGTCTTTCACAGAGCAGAAGTTTTTAACTTTAATGAAGTCCAACTTATCAATTATTTCTTTCATGGATCATGTCTTTGTTGTTCTATCTAAAAAAGGCACCACAATACCCAAAGTCATAGGTTTTCTCCTGTGTTATTTTCCAGGAGTTTTATAGTTTTGCATTTTACAGTTAGATCTATGATCCATTTTAAGCTACTTTTGTGACGGGTGTAAGGTCTCTGTCTAGGTTTTTTTTTTTTTGTATGTAAATGTCCAGTTGTTCCAACATCAACTGTTGAAGAGACTATCTTTGTTCCACTGTATTGCCTTTGCTTCTTTGTCAGAGTAGTTGACCATATTTATGGAGCACTATTTCTGGGCTTTTGATTCTGTTCTACTGATTTATCTGTCTGTCTTTTCACCAATATGATACTGTCTTAATTTTTATAGCTAATATAATAAGGCTTGAAGTCAGGTAGAATCAGTTGCCCAATATTGTTCTTTTTCAATTTTGTGTTGGCTATTCTTAGTCTTTTGTCTCTCCATATAAACTTTAGAATCAGCTTGTTGATAATCCATAAAATAAATTGCTAGTTTCCCCTGAGGGTAGGTCTTGTTAAGAAGAACAGATTTCTTGGCATATTTCAGAATGGTTTCTTTTCCCCTCCCCATGCCAGATGCCCCGAGGTAATTCTTCTCTGATATCTACTGTGGGGATCTGATTGAGCTCCTGGGGGTAAATCTCACAATATTGTGAGGGTCCCTCTGTGCCTGGGTGCCCTGGAGTTTTTAACTCTCAGATTTGTCCACACTGAGCCTCCAGCCATTATAGTTCAGATTTTCCTACCCTGACTCTGGTTCCTGCAGTGAATTCTGCTCATGAGTCTCCGCTCCTCTGGTAAGCTGGGACTCCCTGTATTCGCCTGACTCTTCGATCCTGGGGCAGTGGTTTGCCCTGTGTCCTCCCCTCTTCTACGGATCCAAGAAGAGTTGTTGATTTTTCAGTCTGCCCAGCTTTTTACATATTGTTAGAATGGATGGTGACTTCCAAGTTCCTTACATGTGGAACTGGAAACCAGAACTCCTTCCTGTAGGTCTTAGACTTCCACTTTTACTTACCTTCTAGAGTTTTTATTTTCTTAGTTTTTCTTTTTTTTAATTTAATTTAAATTTTTATACAGCAGGTTCTTACTAGTTATCTATTTCATACATATTAGTGTATATATGTCAATCCCAATCTCCCAGTTCATCCCACCACCACCACCACCCCCACTTTACCCCCTTGGTGTCCACACGTTTGTTCTTGACATCTGTGTCTATATTTCTGCCTTGTAAACTGGTTCATCTGTACCATTTTTCTAGATTCCACATATATGCGTTAATATACGATATTTGCTTTTCTCTTTCTGACTTACTTCGCTCTGTATGACAGTCTCTAGGTCCATCCACATCTCTACAAATGACCCAATTTCATTCCTCTTTACGGCTGAGTAATATTCCATTGTATATACGTACCACATCATCTTTACCCATTTGTCTGTTGATGGGCATTTAGGTTGCTTCCATGACCTGGCTATTGTAAACAGTGCTGCAATGAACATTGGGGTGCATGTGCCTCTTTGAATAGTTTTTCTTTTTAAGGCACCTCTTTGTATAGTATTTTTTTAGCAGTTTGCTCAAGATATTATACTATATGTATATAACATCAGTCTACTGAGGTCAACATTTTTCAGTCCAAGTGAAGTGTTATGTTTTTAGCACTCATCCTCTTTAATTGTGTCCTGAATGTACACATGGGATTTTTAGATCAGGAGTAGATTCCTTATTATTTACCTTACAGAAAATAACAAGCATGTGCTTCTCCCATGTCCTTGGAACAATACAGTGAGAGCCAGGTCAAATACAAAGACACATGCAAAGTCTACATTGTAAGTGAGAAACACAGAGGAGTGAATTTTGGCCATTTATATGCAGGAGAAAGAGGCAGATGCCTCTCTCTCCCCTTCTGAAAGAGTCTCCTTGGAAATATCTTACTTGAACACTTTGAAATAAATATCTCAAGGGTCCAAACAGCCCAATTCTCAGCTTTTAAAATGTACAAATATCTGTGTGTCCTGGGTTTCATCCCTTTTGAAATTTCAAAAGCCATTACCTAGAAGAATAATGCTCGAACCTAGATATCTATCCTGAAATGTAACTTTTTTGCTCTTGGGTGGATAAAACAAGGCTAATGGATGGAAGCAATTAGTTCTACTATTAGGGAAACAGATGACTTCAGATCTAGTTTCTGAGCAAAGTGAAAACAAACATTATATTTATTGAACACTGATTCCTGAGTCTCTGGAGCCTGAGACTTTTATAGGAACACTGAGAAATTCATGTGATATATTTACCAAAAAAACTTTACCTCCCTTTGATTCCTTTCACTCTTCCCCATTTACATTATGATTCACTTAGCTATTTTCTCTAAATACACTGAGAACTACATCAGCAAATGTAGTAATTTTAGATAATAATAAAAACTTTAACTAAACAGAAAAAAAAGGTAGTAATTTTTGCTTCAACCACCAAACATAATTTAGAAAACTTAACAGGAAAAGGAAAATCTATTGTATTTACTCATAGTTTTACTCTTTGTTTTTCTTTCTTCCTTACTGATGTTCCATGAATTCTTTTATTTTTTTTGGTAACAGCTTTATTGAGATATAATTCACAGAATACAATTTACTCATTACAAGTGTACAATTCAATAGTTTTTTAGTATATTAACAGAGTTGTGCAACCATCATCACAATTTTAGAACATTTTTATCACCTCAGAAAGAAGCCCTGTACTCTTTAGCCATCACCCCCCAAGTCCTAGGCAACCACTAATCTACTTTTTCTCTGTAGACTTACCTATTCTGGAGATTTTATATAAATGGAATATAGTGTTTTCTGATTGGCTTCTTTCATTTAGCTTATATTTTCAAGATTCATCCATGTTGTAGCATGTATCAATATTTCATTCCTTTCTATTGCCAAATAATATTCCATTGTGTGGATATACCACACTTGATTTATCCATTCATCAGTTAACAGACATTTGGGTTGTATCCACTTTTGACTATTTATGAATAATGCAGGTATGAACATTTATGTACACATTTTTTTGCAGGACATTTTACTTGGGTATATACCTAGGAGTGAAATTGCTGGGTCATATGATAACTCTATGTTTAATTTTCTGAGTACCTGCCAAACTGTTTTACAAAGCAGTTGCACCATTTTACATTCCCACCAGCAATGTATGAGGGATCCAGTGTCTCCACATCATCAAAGCTTGTTATTATCTTTTTTCTTTATTTTTTTGACTGTATTGGGTCTTAGTTGCGGCATGCAGGATCTTTGTTGAGGCATGCAGTAACTTTCATTGCGGTGCACAGTCTCTTTGTTGTGGCACACGGGCTTCTTTCTAGTTGTGGCATGTGGGTTTCTCTCTAGTGGTGCGCAGGTTTCTCTCTACTTGTGGTGTGCAGGTTTTCTCTTTCTAGTTGTGGCATGCAGGCTCCAGGGTGCATGGGCTCTGTAGCTGTGGCACGCGGGCTCCAGAGCACATGGGCTCTGTAGTTTGTGGCACACGGGCTCTCTCGTTGAGGTGTGTGAGCTCAGTAGCTGTGGTGCGCAGCATGTGGGAAATATGAACAGACCAATAACAAGTACTGAAATTGAAAGTGTGATTAAAAAACCCCCAACAGGTTGTGGGAATGTAAACTGATACAGCCACTATGGAGAACAGTATGGAGGTTCCTTAAAAAACTAAAAATAGAGCTACCATATGACCCTGCAATCCCACTACTGGGCATATACCCTGAGAAAACCATAATTCAAAAAGAGTCATGTACCACAATGTTCACTGCAGCTCTATTTACAATAGCCAGGACATGGAAGCAACGTAAGTGTCCATCGACAGATGAATGGATAAAGAAGATGGAATAAAGATGCAGATGTAGAGAATGGACTTGAGGACATGGGGAGGGGGAAGGGTAAGATGGGACAATGTGAGAGAGTGGCATGGACTTATATATACTACCAAATGTAAAATAGATAGCTAGTGGGAAGCAGCTGCATAGCACAAGGAGATCAGCTCACTGCTTTGTGACCACCTAGAGGAGTCATCAAAACAGTATGATACTGACACAAAAATAGAAATATAGATCAATGGAACAGGATAGAAAGCCCAGAAATAAACCCATGCACCTATGGTCAATTAATCTACGACAAAGCAGGCAAGACTATACAATGGAGGAAAGATAGTCTCTTCAATAAATGGTGCTGGGAAAACTAGACAGCTACATGTTAAAAAATGAAATTAGAACACTCTAACACCATACAAAAAAATAAACTCAAAATAGATTAAAGACCTAAATATAAGGCCAGACACTATAAAACTCTTAGAGGAAAACATAGGTAGAACACTCTCTGACATAAATCACAGCGATATGGTTTTCAATCCGTCTGCCAGAGTAATGGAAATAAAAACAAAAATAAACAAATGGGACCTAATTAAACTCAAAAGCTTTTGCACAGCAAAGGAAACCATAAACAAAAAGACAACCCTCAGAATGGGAGAAAATATTTGCAAATGATGTGAGATAAGAGATTAGTCTCCAAAATTTACAAACAGCTCATGCAGCTTAATATCATAAAAACAACCCAATCAAAAAATGGGCAGAAGACCTAAATAGATACTTCTCCAAAGAAGACATACAGATGGCCAAGAGGCATATTAAAAGATGTTCAACAATGCTAATTATTAGAGAAATGAAAATCAAAACTACAATGAGATATCACCTCACATCAGTCAGAATGGCCATCATCAAAAAAATCCACAAACAATAAATGCTGGAGACAGTGTGGAGAAAAGGGAACCCTCCTACACTGCTGATGGGAATGTAAATTGGTACAGTCACTATGGAGAACAGCATGGAGGTTTCTTAAAAAGCTAAAAATAGAGCTACCATATGATCCTGCAATCCCACTCCTGGGCATATATCCAGAGAAAGACATGGTCCAAAAGGATACATGCACTGCAGTGTTCACTGCAGCACTGTTTACAATAGCCAAGAAACATAATTGGAAGCAACCTCAATGTCCATCAACAGATGAATGGATAAAAAAGATGTGGTACATATATCCGTTGGAATATTACTCAGCCATTAAAAAGAATGAAACAGGGCTTCCCTGGTGGCGCAGTGGTTGAGAGTCCGCCTGCCGATGCAGGGGACACGGGTTCATGCCCTGGTCTGGGAAGAGCCCACATGCCGCGGAGCGGCTAGGCCCGTGAGCCATGGCCGCTGAGCCTGTGCGTCCGGAGCCTGTGCTCCGCAACAGGAGAGGCCACGACAGTGGGAGGCCCGCGTACCACAAAAAAAAAAAAAAAAAGAATGAAACAATGCCATTTGCAGCAACATGGAGATTACCATACTGAGTGAAGTAAGTCAGACAGAGAAAGACAAATATCGTATGATATCGCTTATATGCAGAATCTAAAAATAATGATACAAATGAACTTATTTACAAAACAGAAACAGACTCACAGACTTAGAGAACAAACTTATGGTTACCAGAGGGGAAGGGTTGGGGGGAGGGATAGTTAGGGAGTTTGGGATTGACATGTACACACCACTATATTTAAAATGGATAATCAACAAGGACCTACTGTATAGCACAGGGAACTCTGCTCAATATTATGTAACAACCTAAATGGGAAAAGAATTTGAAAAAGAATGATACATGTATATGGATAACCGAATCACTTTCCTGTACACCTGAAACTAACACAACTTGTTAATCAACTTATACTCCAATATAAAATAAAAAGTTAAAAAAACAACAACTTCCTTTAGCTATCCTTTTAGAGTAGTTCTACTGGAAACAGATTCTCTTAGTTTTTCTTCATCTGAGAATGTCTTAATTTACCCTTCCTTCCTAAAGGATATTTTCACTGGATATAGAATTGTGAGTTGATGATTCTTTACTTTTAGCATTTGAAAAATGTTATGCTACTTCCTCTGGACTCTATGATTTCTGATGAGAAATACACTGTCATTTGAATTATTCTTCCTTTATGGGTAAAGTGTCACTTCTCTCTCATTGATAAAGAATTTTTTCTTTGTCTTTAGTTTGCAGAATTTTTATCATGATATGTTTTGATTTGGTTTTCTTTGGGCTGGCTTATCCTGTTGGGGATTTGCTCAGTTTCTTATATCTGTAGATGTATATCTTTTGTCATATTTGGGATATTTTCAGCTATAATTTTTTTGAATACCTTTTCAGCCCCATACTTTTTCTCATCTCCTGAGACTCCAGTGACACAAATATTTGATCTGTTTATAATCCTACAGGTCTGTGAGGGTCTGTTATTAATTTTTTAACCTATTTTTTCTTTATTGTTTAGATTAGGTAATTTTCCTATTATCTTTTTATAAATTTATTTATTTATTTTTTGGCTGTGTTGGGTCTTCATTGCTGCTCATGGGCTTTCTCTAGTTGCAGTGAGCGGGGGCTACTCTTCATAGCGGTGTGCGGGCTTCTCATTGTGGTGGCTTCTCTTATTGCAGAGCATGGGCTCTAGGCACGTGGGCTTCAGTAGTTGCAGCTCACGGGGTTTAGAGTGCAGGCTCAGTAGTTGTGGCGCAGGGGCTTAGTTGCTCTGCGGCATGTGTGATCTTTCTGGACCAGGGCTCAAACCTGTGTCTCCTGCATTGGCAGGCAGATTCTTAACCACTGTCCCACCAGGGAAGCCTTTTTCTAATTGCTCACATATTTGTTTACTTTTTACATAGATGTATAATTTATGGTAGTCTATGTTTATTAAGGTTATATATGTATAAATAAATATTTATACTAATCATTATTACTATAATTGCTATTTGCCTATAAACCTCATCCCACTCGAATAATTAATCTCAGTGTTAGATGCCTACTTGCCCATTTGGGCTGCTGTGTCACCTCAAATCAGGATCCACCACCCTCTCACCCTCACACTCCCACCTTCACTCACATCTGCTCAATCTCAGGAAACCATGTCAAAGCAATTTTGCCACAATCATATTAACAAGATGACCTCTTGATCTGGTATCTCAAAGCAAGAAGCTAAGTACAGGACAGTGCCAACACACAATTGGTTGACAAGGCATTTGGGTGCCTCTACCCAGGCTCTTCAGTACAGTCTGGCTCATGCCACCTATCAGAGTCACACTGCAATGGTGGCTCTTCCCAGGGGCCCAGAAAGGAGGGACCAGGCTTTGTCCCAAAGGAGGTACAAGGGCAGGAATATCTGAGACTTGGTCAGGGGACAGAACTTCACATATGAATACCGGGAGCCTATCACTTTCCAGGAGTCCCAGAGCCCCAGGGACCAAAGCCCAGGATACCAGCACAGGCTCCAGTGGCACACAGCCTATGTCTGGAAAGGTGAAAGTCTGCAGCAACCTGACACACTGTTATATTCTCAAATCAGAAAATAAGGAATCTCAGAGCAACTGAATGGGAGCCCGCCTGATAATACCTGGTGTTGTCAGCCTTGGCCATCTTCCACTGCACAGCTGCAGCCAATCTCACTCTTCACAGCACGAACCAGTCCCAAGGGAAAAAATGGCCCTTACTCTCAGAACCCAAGGCATACCAACCAGTACACAGGTTACAGCTGGTCCTAATGAACCTTGGGCTACCCATCCTGAACACTCTTATCCAGAAAGAACTAGAGCTTAGTCACTTTAGTGCACTTCTCGCAGTAGGATTTTGGGGGAAAAAAAGAAACACGTGCAAACGCACACACACACTCCCTCACTCACAGACATATGCAGAAAAAAAAAAAAAAATCCCAGGCACTCACCTACATCCTTGTGCCGGTTGTTCCTGCCAGCAGCTATGAGGTGTCCCGAATTCGTCCCAGGAGACTCCTCGCCTACTCCTGGAGCCTCTTCTCTGCAGAACAGCCCTCATGCATTGCTTTCTCTTTGAAACCGGCCCGACTGCCAGCGCCCTGCGATGGGAGAGCTGGCCCCTTCACACAAGCCCCTCCATCAGGAAAAGTTCTCCTGTTTGAACACCATGACGGACACCTGAGGGCCAAGGATAGGGCCTGGGGAGGGAGGGATGGCGTGTGGGGCTTCCCAGGAAGGCAAACAGGAGCCCCAAAGGTGCGCTGTGCGTCTTAGGTTGCGTGGCGGTTAAGTGCGGGGCCTGATGGAGGAGCGGGCAGAGGATGGGCTGGAAGCCACCGAGCGGCAGGGGAGGCGCCCAGACTGGCGGCACAGGGCCCAACGCTCTGCTCCTTGCAGCTCTCTTCCCCGAGGAAGCCCGATCTCGTAGGATCTCGAGAGATCTACCCGGAGACGGCGGTCCTGGGATGAAAACACCTGGGTGCCCCAGGGGCTGCAGGCCCTGCCTCCCAGACTCCTTCTTCAAGAGTCTGGCTCACGCCACCTATCAACCAGACCCCAGTTCTCATCGATGCCTCGTCGCCCAACTCAGAGTCGCAGGGAAGGGGTGCGTCGCCTGGCGCTGGCCGGGCTGCAGACACCCCACGCTGACCCCGTGCGCTCGCCTCGCTGTGCTTTGGTCACCGTGTGGCGCCTGGCAAACCCCCAGGCCCACAGCGCGACCCACCCAGGGCGTACTGGGGCCAGTCCTCCTCGCCCGCCGACCCGCGCACCCGGCCCCCCCAAACACCAGCGACCTTCCGTGGGGGACCCCTAGCCGGAGAGCCCCCGCGGAGGTGGGCGCAGGGAGCGGGGAGAACACGGCGACCCTCTCTCCATCGGCCTGGGATTCAAGGAGCGCTCCTGCTGGGGGTGTAATGCTGGGGGTGGGGTGGGCAGCCCCGAGAGATAGTATATTTCCGGGGGTGGGGTCCGGCAGAGAAAAGCTATTTGCATGCCTTTAGACAAGAATCATTTTGCATTGTTATCAGTCATCTACAATTTAGAGTTATAAAATAGCACTTCGGCAATAAAAGGCCAGAATCAGATAATCCCAAAGGATGAGATCTAAACAATTCATAGTTTCTATGAAAGCACACATTTCCCCTTACATGTGAGAACCCCCAGATGAAAGGACCCAGAAGAATTTGGTAGCTCCATAGCCTGGCCCACTGGGGCCACACCCTCAGCGAGGCCCAAGGCTCTCAGTTAACCCTAGGAACCCCGGGCCCATCACACCTCCTGATGAGCTGCAGAGAGACTCCAGCAGACCCCCCCCCCCCCCGAGTTGCATGTTGCTTGTCACCTTAACAAGAACCTTGGATTCCCATGGTGAGGATCGTCACGGCTTTGTAGTAACACCTCTGAATGCCTCCGAACCCACTGGAAATAAGAAATTCATCTTATTGAAGCCTGTGAAATAATCTGCTTTTAAGAGAAATGAGTTTGCCAAGAAACACCCGGTTTTAATAACGACAGACATTGCAGATCTTTAGAGCAAATATCTACCAAAATGACTAGAATTGTCTCTAGGTGTGGGGTTTTTACAGCTCTCCACCGATTTTTAGCAGTGAGAAGCGAGGAGTCAGAGCTTCTGGAGGAATTGGCTTTTGTGAAAGATGTCCATTTATCAGGACCTCAGTGAGAGAGACTGGAGTGAGGGGCGTGGGGGGCTGGGGGCAGACCCCAGGACTGCAGTGAGCCGTCACCTCTGCTCCCAAGCTCCAAGCCCCACTCCCACCCCGTCCCGCGTGTGTCACTGTGTTTGTCCTTTCTCCGCCTGGCCCAGACCCCCGCCCTGCGCTGCCTGAGGTGGGAGGTGCTGGAGAATGAGGCCCAGGTGCGGTTGATCTACAGAAAGGGTGAGCCAGAAGGGGGCGATGTCCTTCCTGGATCAATAATGCACTTCCCAAAGCAGTGAGAACTTCTTAGAGCAGAAAATGTGCCCCAAAGTGACCACCCAGTCAGTGCCTGGCACACAGTAGTTCCTGGAGAAACGCGTTTAAACAATCACTGCCCTTACGGAACTCGGACTCCCCACGCCTTTTATCCTGAGGGAGGAGATACAACCTAGGCTTAACAATGAGCAGCTGATCTAGGCTCGTGCGGAGGCCACAGCGGATCAGGCTCAGCGCAGCCCTTGCACAGGCCCCATGGGAGCATGAGCTTAGGTCGGGAGGAGTCAGAGCCCGGCCCCGAGGGGGATGGGAGGGAAGGACCCAACCCTACAAGCCTAAAATGGATAAAAGGTCTTCGAGGAGTTTCCCAGTCTGGATTCCATGGCATCGTAAAAGGTGTTCTGTGGAAAATGGACATCCCGGTTACGTAGGTCTGGGGAACTACGGGTTAAACAAACTTAGGCGAGTCTCTCGCGCTTCGCCGAGCCTTTCTCACCAGAGGTGACTGCGGCCAGAGATGTTAGATGAAGGTGCCGGATTCTATGAGCAGAGCGCCCTCTGGGGGAAATACCGATGGATGCAATAGGGAGGCCTTGTCTATGCCAAACTCCTGCTTTCAATAAGGACCCCGAGGCTCCAGGGAGCTTGAGAGGCTCAACTGGGACCATACTGAGCTGTGAAAAAGTCCCTGATTCTGAGAGAGAAGGAGAGGCCTTCTCCCCACCTGCCCGCGGTGTCTCTGGGGATCAGGGACCACGTCCAGGGCCCTTGGAGCTGGAGCTGGGGCCGGTAGGTACAGGGTCCCCGGTGGGGGTCCTCCCCACAGGCTCTACACCCCGAGACACTTGCAGGCTCCCGCTGTGCACGGGGGGCGGCGGGAGGAGACTGCCTGGGGCGCAGATGGGTGGATTCCTTCGTTCCAAGGCGACAGCATGAGGAGGACCGGGGTGTGGAAGGCAGAGGATGATGAAGGAACTGACTGAGGCGGCCTCCCAACCAGATGTCCCTTCCCCAGGGTGGTCCCCTGAGGAGCACAGGGGCCGCCTAGAGGTCGGGGAGCTTCAAAGTGGACAGGCCTGGGGTCCCTGTCCTGGCCCCTTCACTCCCCCGGTCGCTAGGAGGCCGAAGAACAGAACGAGTCTCAAGGCTCCCCTGGCTGTAGCCTCATGGGGAGCGCGGTGCTCTGGGCCTGGCCCAGGAGGTGCTCAGCCCTGACAGTTCCCCAGGGGCTGGCGGAAGAGCACCAGGCAGCCTGCAGGAGGTTAACGAACATCATCAGAAGGTCGCATGTTGGGACTCCCTCATCCCCAAGGTCTCAAAACGGTCCAGGCCTCCACTCTAGAGTCTGCTCCACTCTAGAGTCCAGCCCTGCCTCTCAGGCCCCGGCTACAGCCTGGTCGGGGCCTCCTTTAGGCTATCATAGCAGATCCTGGCCTGGCCTCTCTGCCACCTGCCACTTCTCCCTTTAAACACACACACACACACACACACACGCACACAGAGCCAGAACCACCTTTGGGCAGGCAGTCAGTTAACACTGGGCTCAGCGTTTGTGCCGGCAACAGGCAGAGAACAGTGGGCAAGGTCGACACCTCGTCCTTGGGAACACTGGTGCCCAGGACAATGGTGGGCACAGAGCAGGTTCTCCCTACAGGTTTGCTGACTGACTGATCAACCTAAGCAATTAACAAGATCTATGTGGATGTTGCCCTCATGTTCCCACAGTCCAGTAGGGGAAACTGGTGTGAATTAAACAATTGCCACCATGATAAGGACCAGGAGGGAAAAGTACAGAATTCTGTGGGATCTATGGTCAGGTAGGCTCCCCTGAGGAAATGAGATTTCAGCTGACACCTGAGGATGAGAAAGAGTTGGCTGGGTGAAGAGCAGAAGAAGGAGCGCTCCAGGTGAAGGCAACAGCACATTCGGGGCCTGAAGCACAGCTCCTGTCTTGGCCCTCTCGGGTTGGCTCCCCTCAGTGGCTCCCCTGTGATGGCTGCCCACCTGGGCCCACAGCACCCAGGCCAAGCCCTTCTGCCAGATTTCTCTCCCTCTGCTCTCCTTCAGGGCTCAGGACCCAGCCTGTGCTGTGTTCCCAGCTCTATGCCTTTGCCCTGGTGCTGGGGCTCCCCTATCTCCACCTGTTCAAAGCTTTCCCTGGGTTCCAGTGCTGGGTGAGATGGAGTAAGCACACGCCACCCTGTCTGTCCCACTCAATACAACTGTACCCCCGGACAGCAGGCATGCAGCAGCTATCTGAAGACTCTGAGAAGTACATAGCAGCAGGGGGATTGGGGAAGGAGAGCAGAATTTGAAGCACCCAAGCACTAGCATTGAGTTCACTACTTTTGTTCTCCAGTACAGCATACCTTGTTTTATTGCCCTTCGAAGATATTGAAGGGTTTTTTCTTTTATAAATTGAAGGTTTGTGATGACTCTGTGTTATCAGATGATGGTTAACTTTTTTTTACCAATAAAGTATGTTTTAATTAAGGTATGTGCATTGTTTTTTAAACATAATGCTATTGCACACCTAATATGTCACAGTATAGAGTCAATATAACTTTTATATGCACTGGGAAACAAAAAGATTCATGTGACTTGCTTTATTGCAATATTCACTTTATTGTGGTTGTCTGGAAGGGAATCCGCCATATCTCCGAGCCTTGGCTCCAGGCTGCCGGATATCTGCAAGTGGACGCGGGTAGTGATGGCTGTGATCTGGGCAGTGAAGGCTTGATCAGCAGTTTGCTGCCAGTGGGCCTCATCAGAGAATCCTTACTGAATACATCTGCATCAGTGGCGCCACTATCCCATCAGCAGTGGCAATATGTTTCCCTGATTTACTGCCCCACAGAGGGGTGTCTGTAATCTGCCAGGCCAGAATCTCCCCAGTAGCAGGCCAGGTGGTGGCCCATCAGCAACTCAGGCTCAGGGGAGGACTGGCCAGTACGATTAGGACTGTGGTGAGCTCTGGCCCTTGAGAGAACACTCGCGGTCACTTTCTGCCTGATGGATATGGTGCTGAGCAGCTGCAAAGTGCTGACACCATCAACTGAGCTAAACCACCAGTGCACAAGGCCCAAGAGTTCAGGGGTTTCTTTGTGAAGCCAGGACCCCTTTGGGTCAGTGGCTTTGCTTTAGGGTACATGGCAGGGGATACTGTTTCCCCTAAAAGTGTCAATGCCCCTTTTTATGTGAAGGTGAGATGCCAGGTGGGCCAGGCAAACTGGTTCTTGAATATATATGCCATTTCCTTTTGAACAGACAGATCTTTTGGGCTCTTTCCACCTTGTTAGTCATTGATTTGATACGCCTCAGAATGGGCATTCAGGCCAAAGAGCCATAAGCCATGCACAGGTCAGACATACAGTTTCCACAAGAGCTTGGTAATAACTTGCTCAAAACAAAACCAAAAGGCCACCGGTGGCTTGTCCGGCAGGTGGCGCTGTTATACCAGGAAATGCCCCGGCATAGTCTGACGGCCATTAAATCTTTAAAACTGATTTCTCCTCTTGCAGGAATTCTGTATTGTTTCTGCCGGACCACCAGGGATGGTTTAGGGAGGAAACGATAGAGGGGAGGTTGCAGCCTACACGTACCTCCAGCACTTCTGTACACGCAGCGATCCCGGATGGGAGAATCCCCTCTGTCACTCACCTGACAGGAAGACAGACTAGAACCCTCGGTACTTACCATCCCTTCAGTGGTGGAAGCCACAACAGTACAGTGAATGGCCCACAGGACCCCGCCCAAAGGCCCCTTAGGATTCCCTTCCCTTCTGCAAACTTCACCAAAACCCCATCGTTTGAATTCGGGAGCCTTTTTGCTCCATGAAAACATGAACCAAGGAGTCTAACATGCACAAGAGTCAGGGACTACAGTGATGTGAGACGCTAACACCAGAACAACATGTTAACCCCTGGCTGGCAGTTCATGGAGCACAGGGGGCGGTGGAGGCTAGCCCCTGGGGGACAGTGGGAGCAGCAGAAAGGAAACAATGTCAGCTTCTTTTCTCCATTCCTCCAGGGTCTACACCTGAGCATGCCACTTATTGCTCCCAGCGTCCGGTGCATGGGCCCAGGGGCTTCTGCCTTCCGACCTGCATCCTCTGTGCTTTGGGCACCCACGCAGTTCTGAGAAATGGCCCAGGCAAAACAGGGGTCAGGACTTTACAGTCTTGGCACACACAGTAGGAGATGCAGGAGAGCAAGAAGCTCAAAGAGAAAGTGTCTCTCCCAAAACTGAAATAAATTATATGAAGAGATAATGTCAAAACAATACTAGATAACTTAAAATGGAATACTAAAAAATGTTTTTTTAAGTAACCTAAACAAAGGTAGGAAAGGGGAAACAGAATAATGAAAAATAGAGGGAACAAACCAAAAACAAATAATAAAATGGTCTAGATCCAGACATATCAATAATTACATTAAATGTAAATAACGTAAACACACCAATTCAAGATAGAGATTGGCGAAATGGATTTGTAAAAAATGACCCAAGCACCTGCTGTCTACAAGAAACTCTCTTCCCATATTATGATATAGATAGGTTAAAAAGAAAAAGTATGAAAAAACCTATATCATGGAAACCCTAACAAACCAAAGCAAGGGTGACTAAATATCAAAGTAAACTTCAGAGCAAAGAAATTAGCAGAGTTAGAGAGAGACATTACACATTGTTAGAAGAATCAATCCACCCATGACACTTCTAAATGTATAAACACCTGAGAATAGGAGCTTCAAAATATATGAAGCAAAAATTGTCATAGCAGAAAAGTAGTAGACGTATCCACAATTATACTTGGAAGCTGCAGCACTCCTCTCTATGTAATATATAGAAAAAGTGACAGAAAATCAGCAAGGATAGAACTGAACAACACCATTAACTAGCTTGAATTAACTGATATTTATGGAACACTCCACACATTCTTTTCAAGTGCACATGGAGCATTTACCAAGATAGACTATATTGTGAGTCATAAATCAAACCTTAACAAACTTAAAAGGATTGAAATCATACAAAATATGCTTTCTGACTCTAATAAAATTAAACTAGAAATCAGTAACAGAAAGATAATTGAAAATTTTCCAAACACTAGCAAAGAAACAGCACACTTTAAAAAAGGAATCTCAAAGGAAATTAGAAAATACATTAAAAAGAAAGAAAATTAATATATAACATATCAAAATTGTGGGATGTAGCTAAAGTGGGAGGGGAATTTATTGCATTAAATGCTTATATTACAAAATAAGAAATGTCTTAAAGCAACCACCTAAGCTTCTCCCATAAGAAACTGGGGGAGGGGGTGGGGAGGAGGGGGAGCAAAATAAACCCAAAGCGAGTAGGAGGTGGAAATAATAAAGATCAGTTATTAATGAAATTGAAAATAGACAAACAGAAAAAAATCAATGAAACCAAAAGGTGGTTCTTTGAAAGACCAATACAATTGATGTACCTCTAGTCAGACTGACAAACAGAAAAAGAGAGAAGACAGAAATTACTAAATCAAGAATGAAAAAGTGAATATAACTGTAGACCTCACAGACATTAAAACAATAATATTTCTATGCAAATGAATTGGACAGACTACATGAAATAGGTTAAATTCTCAAAAACCACAAACTATCAAAACTCACCCACAACATGAAAGATAACTCAGTCCTATAACAATTTTAAAAATTGAATTTGTAGTTTAAAACTGTACTTTAAAAATCTCCAAGCCCTGATGTTTTCATTGATAAATTATTTTCTTGTACTATAACAATCTTATTGGGATATAATTAACATACCACACAATTTACCCATTAAAGTGTACAATTCAATAGTTTTTGGTGTATTTAGAGTTGTGTAATCATCACCACAATCAATTTTAGAACATTTCAACACCCCAAAATAAACCCTGAACCCATGAGCAATCGCTCCACATTTCCTCCCAATTCTTCAGCACTAGGCAACCACTAATGCATTTTCTGTCTCTATGAATTTGCCTATCCTGGACATTTCTTATAAATGGAATCATATAATACATGGTCTTTGTGACTGGTTTCTTTCTCTTACCATATTTTCAAGGTTCATCCATGTTGTAGCATGTATAAGTTCTTTATTTCCTTTTATGGTCAAACAATCTTCCATTATATAGATATATCACATTTGATTGATCCATTCATTAATTGATGGGTATTTGCATTGTTTCCACTTTTTGGCTGTTATGAATAATATAGCTATAAACATTTGTGTAAAAGTTTTAATGTGGACACATGTTTTCATTTCTCTTGGGTATATACTTAGGAGTGGAATTTCTGGGTCATATGGTAACTCTATGTTTGCCTTTTTGAGGAACAGCCATAATTTTCCAAAGTAGCCATACCATTACAATTCTCACCAATAGTGTATAAAGTGCCTTAAAACACTTGTTATAATCTGTCTTTTTAAAAAATTCTAGCCATCCTAGTGAGTGTGAAGTAGTATCTCATTATGGTTTTGATTTGCATTTCCCTGATGGTTAATGATATTGACACCTCTTTCATTTGCTTATTGATCATTTGTATATCTTTTTCAGAGAGATGTCTATTCAGATCCTTCCCCTATTTTTTAATTAGGTTATTTGTCTTTTTGTTATTGAATGATGTGTTCTTTATATACGCTAGATACAAGTCCCTTATCAGATATATGATTTGCAAATATTTTCTCCTATTCTGTAAGTTGTCTTTTCACTTTCTTGGTAGTATACTTTGAAGCACAATAGTTTTTAATTTTGATGAAATATGCTTTATCTTTTTTTCTTTTGTTGCTTACACTTTTTGTGTCATAACTAGAATGCTTGTTCTAATCCAAGGTCATGAATATTCATGCCTATATTTTTTTCTAAGGGTTTTATAGTTTTAGCTCTAACAATCAGGTCTAGCATTCATTTGAGTTAATTTTTATGTATGGTGTGAGGAAGTGATTTTTTTTCTATTTTTTTTTATTAGTTTCTGCTTTATAACAAAGTGAATCAGTCATACATATACATCTGTTCCCACATCCCTTCCCTCTTGCGTCTCCCTCCCTCCCACCCTCCCTATCCCACCCCTCCAGGCGGTCACAAAGCACCGAGCTGATCTCCCTGTGCTATGCGGCTGCTTCCCACTATCTATCTACCTTACGTTTTGTAGTGTATATATGTCCATGCCTCTCTTTCGCTTTGTCACAGCTTACCCTTCCCCCTCCCCATATCCTCAAGTCCATTCTCAAGTAGGTCTGTGTCTTTATTCCTGTTTTACCCCTAGGTTCTTCATGACATTTTTAAAAAAAATTCCATATATATGTATTAGCATACGGTATTTGTCTCTTTCTGACTTACTTCACTCTGTATGACAGACTCTAGGTCTATCCACCTCATTACAAATAGCTCAGTTTCGTTTCTTTTTATGGCTGAGTAATATTCCATTGTATATATGTGCCACATCTTCTTTATCCATTCATCCGATGATGGACACTTACATTGTTTCCATCTCCGGGCTATTATGAATAGAGCTTCAATGAACATTTTGGTACATGTCTCTTTTTGAATTATGGTTTTCTCAGGGTATATGCCCAGTAGTGGGATTGCTGGGTCATATGGTAGTTCTATTTTTAGTTTTTTAAGGAACCTCCATACTGTTCTCTATAATGGCTGTACCAATTCACATTCCCACCAGCAGTGCAAGAGTGTTCCCTTTTCTCCACACCCTCTCCAGCATTTATTGTTTCTAGATTTCTTGATGATGGCCATTCTGACTGGTGTGAGATGACATCTCATTGTAGTTTTGATTTGCATTTCTCTAATGATTAATGATGTTGAGCATTCTTTCATGTGTTTGTTGGCAGTCTGTATATCTTCTTTGGAGAAATGCCTATTTACGTCTTCTGCCCATTTTTGGATTGGGTTGTTTGTTTTTTTGCTATTGAGCTACATGAGCTGCTTATAAATTTTGGAGATTAATCCTTTGTCAGTTGCTTCATTTGCAAATATTTTCTCCCATTCTGAGGGTTGTCTTTTGGTCTTGTTTATGGTTTCCTTTGTTGTGCAAAAGCTTTGAAGTTTCATTAGGTCCCATTTGTTTATCTTTGTTTTTATTTCCATTTCTCTAAGAGGTGGGTCCAAAAGGATCTTGCTGTGATTTATGTCATAGAGTGTCCTGCCTATGTTTTCCTCTAAGAGTTTGATAGTTTCTGGCCTTACATTTAGGTCTTTAATCCATTTTGAGCTTATTTTTGTGTATGGTGTTAGGGAATGATCTAATCTCATACTTTTACATGTCCCTGTCCAGTTTTCCCAGCACCACTTATTGAAGAGGCTGTCCTTTCTCCACTGTACATTCCTGCCTCCTTTATCAAAGATAAGTTGACCATATGTGCGTGGGTTTATCTCTGGGCTTTCTATCCTGTTCCATTGATCTATCTTTCTGTTTTTGTGCCAGTACCACACTGTCTTTTTTTTTTTTTTTTTTTTTTTTTTGCGGTATGCGGGCCTCTCACTGTTGTGGCCTCCCCCGTTGCGGAGCACAGGCTCCGGACGCGCAGGCTCCGGACGCGCAGGCTCAGCGGCCATGGCTCACGGGCCCAGCCGCTCCGCGGCATATGGGATCCTCCCAGACCGGGGCACGAACCCGTATCCCCTGCATCGGCAGGCGGACTCTCAACCACTTGCGCCACCAGGGAGGCCCCACACTGTCTTGATTACTGTAGCTTTGTAGTATAATCTGAAGCCAGGGAGCCTGATTCCTCCAGCTCCGTTTTGCGTTCTCAAGATTGCTTTGACTATTCGGGGTCTTTTGTTTTTCCAAAGAAATTTTGAAATTCTTTGTTCTAGTTCTGTGAAAAATGCCAGTGGTAGTTTGATAGGGATTGCATTGAATCTGTAGATTGCTTTGGGTAGTAGAGTCATTTTCACAATGTTGATTCTTCCAATCCAAGAACATGGTACATCTCTCCATCTATTTGTATCATCTTTAATTTCTTTCATCAGTGTCTTATAATTGTCTGCATACAGGTCTTTTGTCTCCTTAGGTAGGTTTATTCTTAGATATTTTATTCTTTTTGCTGCAATGGTAAATGGAGTGTTTTCTTGATTTCACTTTCAGATTTTTCATCATAAGTGTACAGGAATGCCAGAGATTTCTGTGCATTAATTTTGTATCCTGCTACTTTACCAAATTCATTGATTAGCTCTAGTAGTTTTCTGGTAGCATCTTTAGGATTCTCTATGTATAGTATCATGTCATCTGCAAACAGTGACAGCTTTACTTCTTCTTTTCCCATTTGGATTCCTTTTATTTCTTTTTCTTCTCTGATTGCTGTGGCTAAAACTTCCAAAACTAAGTTGAATAAGAGTGGTAGGAGTGGGCAACCTTGTCTTGTTCCTGATCTTAGTGGAAATGGTTTGTTTTTCACCATTGAGGATGATGTTGGCTGTGGGTTTGTCATATATGGCCTTTATTATGTTGAGGAAAGTTCCCTCTATGCCTACTTTCTGCAGGGTTTTTATCATAAATGGGTGTTGAATTTTGTCGAAAGCTTTCTCTGCACCTATTGAGATGATCATATGGTTTTTCTTCTTCAATTTGTTAATATGGTGTATCACAATGATTGATTTGCGTATATTGAAGAATCCTTGCATTCCTGGAATAAACCCCACTTGATCATGGTGTATGATCCTTTTAATGTGCCGTTGGATTCTGTTTGCTAGTATTTTGTTGAGGATTTTTGCATCTATGTTCATCAGTGATATTGGCCTGTAGTTTTCTTTCTTTGTGACACCCTTGCCTGGTTTTGGTATCAAGGTGATGGTGGCCTCATAGAATGAGTTTGGGGGTGTTCCTTCCTCTGAAATTGTTTGGAAGAGTTTGAAAAGGATGGGTGTTAGCTCTTCTCTAAATGTTTGATAGAATTCGCCTGTGAAGCCATCTGGTCCTGGGCTTTTGTTTGTTGGAAGATTTTTAATCACAGTTTCAATTTCAGTGCTTGTGATTGGTCTATTCATATTTTCTATTTCTTCCTGATTCAGTCTTGGCAGGTTGTGCATTTCTAAGAATTTGTCCATCTCTTCCAGGTTGTCCATTTTATTGGCATAGAGTTGCTTGTAGTAATCTCTCATGATCTTTTGTATTTCTGCAGTGTCAGTTGTTACTTCTCCTTTTTCATTTCTAATTCTATTGATTTGAGTCTTCTCCCTTTTTTTCTTGATGAGTCTGGCTAATGGTTTGTCAATTTTGTTTATCTTCTCAAAGAACCAGCTTTTAGTTATACTGATCTTTGCTATTGTTTCCTTCATTTCTTTTTCATTTATTTCTGATCTGATTTTTATGATTTCTTTCCTTCTGCTAACTTTGGGGGTTTTTTGTTCTTCTTTCTCTAATTGCTTTAGGTGCAGGGTCAGGTTGTTTACTCGAGATGTTTCCTGTTTCTTAAGGTGGGATTGTATTGCTATAAACTTCCCCTTAGAACTGCTTTTGCTGCATCCCATAGGTTTTGGGTCGTCGTGTCTCCATTGTCATTTGTTTCTAGGTATTTTTTTATTTCCTCTTTGATTTCTTCAGTGATCACTTCATTATTGAGTAGTGTATTGTTTAGCCTCCATGTGTTTGTATTTTTTACAGATCTTTTCCTGTAATTGATGTCTAGTCTCATAGCATTGTGGTCAGAAAAGATACTTGATACAATTTCAATTTTCTTAAATTTACCAAGGCTTGATTTGTGACCCAAGATATGATCTATCCTCAAGAATGTTCCATGAGCACTTGAGAAAAATGTGTATTCTGTTGTTTTTGGATGGAACGTCCTATAAATATCAATTAAGTCCATCTTGTTTAATGTATCATTTAAAGCTTGTGTTTCCTTATTTATTTTCATTTTGGATGATCTGTCCATTGGTGAAAGTGGGGTGTTAAAGTCCCCTACTATGATTGTGTTATGTCGATTTCCCCTTTTATGGCTGTTAGTATTTGCCTTATGTATTGAGGTGCTCCTATGTTGGGTGCATAAATATTTACAATTGTTATATCTTCTTCTTGGATCGATCCCTTGATCATTATGTAGTGTCCTTCTTTGTCTCTTCTAATAGTCTTTATTTTAAAGTCTATTTTGTCTGATATAAGAATTGCTACTCCAGCTTTCTTTTGATTTCCATTTGCATGGAATATCTTTTTCCATCCCCTTACTTTCAATCTGTATGTGTCTCTAGGTCTGAAGTGGGTCTCTTGTAGACAGCATATATATGGGTCTTGTTTTTGTATCCATTCAGCCAATCTGTGTCTTTTGGTGGGAGCATTTAGTCCATTTACATTTAAGATAATTATTGATATGTATGTTCCTATTCCCATTTCCTTAATTGCTTTGGGTTCATTATTGTAGGTCTTTCCCTTCTGTTGTGTTTCTTGCCTAGAGAAGTTCCTTTAGCATTTGTTGTAAAGCTGGTTTGGTGGTGCTGAACTCTCTCAGCTTTTGCTTGTCTGTAAACGTTTTAATTTTTCCATCAAATCTGAATGAGATCCTTGCTGGGTAGAGTAATCTTGGTTGCAGGTTTTTCTCCTTCATTACTTTAGTTATGTCCTGCCACTCCCTTCTGGCTTGTAGAGTTTCTGCTGAGAGATCAGTTGTTATCCTGATGCGGATTCCCTTGTGTGTTATTTGTTGTTTTTCCCTTGCTGCTTTTAATATGATTTCTTTGTGTTTAATTTTTGACAGTTTGATTAACATGTGTCTTGGCGTATTTCTCCTTGGATTTATTCTGTATGGGACTCTCTGTGCCTCCTGGACTTGATTAACTATTTCCTTTCCCATATTAGGGAAGTTTTCAACTATAATCTCTTCAAATATTTTCTCAGTCCCTTTCTTTTTCTCTTCTTCTTCTGGAACCCCTATAATTCGAATGTTGGTGCGTTTAATGTTGTCCCAGAGGTCTCTGAGACTGTCCTCTGTTCTTTTCATTCTTTTTTTTTTATTTTGCTCTGCAGCAGTTATTTCCACTATTTTATCTTCCACCTCACTTATCCGTTCTTCTGCCTCAGTTATTGTGCTATTGATCCCATCTAGAGTATTTTTCATTTCATTTATTGTGTTTTTAATCGATGCTTGATTCATCTTTAGTTCTTCTAGGTCCTTGTCAACTGTTAATTGCATTTTGTCTATTCTATTTCCAAGATTTTGGATCTTGGAAATAGAATCTTGGATCATCTTTACTATCATTATTCTGAATTCTTTTTCAGGTAGACTGCCTATTACCTCTTCATTTGTTAGGTCTGGTAGGTTTTTATCTTGCTCCTTCTCCTGCTGTGTGTTTTTCTGTCTTCTCATTTTGCTTATCTTCCTGTTTTTGGGGTCTCCTTTTTGCAGGCTGCAGATTCGTAGTTCCCGTTGTTTTTGGTGTCTGTCCCCAGTGGCTAAGGTTGTTTCAGTAGGTTGTGTAGGTTTCCTGGTGGGGGAGACTAGTGCCTGTGTTCTGGTGGTTGAGGCCGATCTTGTCTTTCTGGTGGACAGGTCCACTTCTGGTGGTGTGTTTTGGCGTGCCTGTGGCCTTATTATGTTTTTAGGCAGCCTCTCTGCTAATGGGTGGGGTTGTGTTCCTGTCTTGCTAGTTGCTTGGCATAGGGCGACCAGCATTGTAGCTTGCTGGTCGTTGAGTGAAGCTGGGTGCTGGTGTTGAGATGGAGATCTCTGGGACATTTTCACTGCTTGATATTATGTGGAGCTGGGAGGTCTCTTGTGGACCCGTGTCCTGAAGTTGGCTCTCCCACTTCAGAGGTACAGCACTGACTCCTGGCTGCAGCACCAAGAGCCTTTAATCTACCCTGCTCAGAATAAAAGGGAGAAAAAGTAGAAAGAAAGAATTAGTAGAAGAAAGAAAGAGAGAGAGAAAGAAAGGAAGAAGAAAGGAAGGAAGGAAGAAAGAAAGAAAGGAGGGAGGGAGGGAGGGAGGAAGGACGGAAAGAAAGAAAGGAGGGAGGGAGGAAGGATGGAAAGAAAGAAAGAAAGAAAGGAGGGAGGGAGGGAGGAAGGAAAGAAAAAGAAAGAGTGAAAGGAAGAAGGGAGGGAGGGAGGGAGGAAAGAAAGAAAGAAAGGAAAAAAAGAAAGCAAGAAGGAAAGAAAGACAGGAGGGAGGGAGGGAAGGAGGAAGGAAAGAAAGAGAGAAAGAAAGGAGGGGCGGAGGGAGGGAGGGAGGAAGGGAAGGTAGAAAAAAAGAAAGAGAGCAGATAAAGTAAAATAGAATAAAGTATAAAATATAGTAGCGTTATTAAAATTAAAAAGTAATTATTGAAAAAAATGGACAGATAGAACCCTGGGACATATGGTAGAAGCAAAGCTACACAGAGAAAAGCTCACACAGAAGCATACACATACACATTCACAAAAAGAGAACGGGGGAAAAAAATCGAAAATCTTGCTCTCAAAGTCCACCTCCTCAATTTGGGATAATTCGTTGTAAAAAGAGGAAAAGGGGGAAAAGTCTGAAATCTTGCTCTCAAAGTCCACCTCCTTAATTTGGGATAATTCGTTGTAAAAAGAGGAAAAGGGGAAAAATCTTAAATCTTGTCCTCAAAGTCCACCTCCTCAGTTTGGGATGATTCGCTGTCCATTCATGCACTCCACAGACGCAGGGCACATCAAGCGGACCGTGGAGCTTTAATCCGCTGCCTCCGAGGCTGCACAGAGAGATTTCCCTGTCTCTTCTCTGCTCTCACAGCTCCCGGGTCTCAGCCTTGGACCTGGCCCCGCCTCTGCGCGTAGGTCGCCGGAGGGCGTCCGTTCTTCGCTCAGACAGGACGGGTTTAAAGGAGCCGCGATTCGGGGACTCTGGCTCACTTAGGCCGAGGGGAGGGAGGGGCACACAGTGCGGGGCAGGCCTGCGGCGGCAGAGGCCGGCGTGATGTTGCACCAGCCCGAGGCGCTCCGTGCGCTTTCCCGGGGAAGCCGTCCCTGGGTCCCGGGACCCCGGCAGTGGCGGGCTGCACAGGCTCCCCGGAAGCGGGGGTGGACAGTGACCTGCGCTCACACACAGGCCTTGTGGCGGTGGCAGCAGCAGCCCCAGCATCCTGCGCCCGTCTCCGGGGTCCGCGCCTTTAGCCACGGCTCGCGCCCGTCTCCGGCGCTTCCCAAAGCAGCCCTCTTAATGCCCTCTCCTCGCACACCAGGAAACAAAAGGGTAGAAAAAGTCTCTCGCCTCTTCGGCAGCTGCAGACTTTTTCCCCGGACTCCCTCCGGGCTAGCCGTGGTGCACTAACCCCTTCAGGCTCTCTTCCTGCCGCCAGCCCCAGCCCTCTCCCTGCGCTCCGACTGAAAGCCGATACCCGAGCCTCAGCTCCCAGCCCCGCCCGCCCCGGCGGCCAAGCAGACAAGCCTCTCGGGCTGGTGTGTGCCTGAGGGCACCGATCCTCTGTGCCAGAAT
The DNA here is from genome assembly GCF_025265405.1 of Mesoplodon densirostris. Classification (NCBI taxonomy): domain Eukaryota; kingdom Metazoa; phylum Chordata; class Mammalia; order Artiodactyla; family Ziphiidae; genus Mesoplodon; species Mesoplodon densirostris. Next base: position 51,130,194 of record NC_082675.1, read on the forward strand.
CTCTCCGCTTTGCCCTCCACACCCCTGTTGCTGTGCTCTCCTCTGCTACTCCGAAGCTTTCCCCCTCCGCCACCCGCAGTCTCCGCCCGCGAAGGGGCTTGTAGTGTGTGGAAACCTTTCCTCCTTCACGGCTCCCTCCCACTGGTGCAGGTCCCGTCCCTATCCTTTTGTCTCTGTTTATTCTTTTTTCTTTTGCCCTACCCAGGTATGTGGGGAGTTTCTTGCCTTTTGGGGGGTCTGAGGTCTTCTGCCAGCATTCAGTAGGTGTTCTATAAGAGCAGTTCCACGTGTAGATGAATTTCTGATGTATCTGTGGGGAGGAAGGTGATCTCCGCATCTTACTCTTCCGCCATCTTCCTCCGTCTCCAGGAAGTGATCTTTTACATATAAGTATCCAGTTGTCTCAGTACTATCTATTTAAAAAACTGTTCTTTCCCCATTTAATTGTCTTGGCACCTTTGAAGAAAATCAATGGATTATAAACATGAAAGTTAATTTCTGGGATCTCAAATCTATTTCATTGGTCTATATGCCTATTCTTATGCCAGTACCACACTTTCTTGATACAGTAGCTTTGCAGTAAATTTGAAATGGGTAAGTGTGAGTCCTCCAATTTGGTTCTTCTTTTTCAAGATTGTTTTGGCTATACTGGGTCCCTTGCATTTCCATACAAATTTTAAGATCAGCTTGTCAGTTCTGGCCAAAAAGGCACTTGGAATTTTATAGGGATTGTGTTGGATCTATAGAATAATTAGGGAGTTTTGCCATCTTAAAAATATTAAGCCTTCCAATCCATGAACATGGATTGTCTTCATTTATTTAGGTCTTCCTAATTTCTTTCAACAATATTTTATAGTTTTCAGTGTTCAAGGTTTGCATTTCTTTAGTTAAATGTATTCTTTTTTTTAATTTTTTGGTGCTATTATATATGAAATTATTTTCTTAATTTCACTTTTGGATTATTCATTGCAAGTATATAAACATACATTTAAAAAACCCCATCCCTATCATGATCTGAATTAAGGCCAGTCTTATTTTCTTTATTGCATTTTAGGGAGAAGTTTGGAGGGAGTGACCAATCACTGATGTTTTTACCACACAAGTAATATACTAATGCATACTCCTCATAAAAGGTTCAAACAATGCAAGAATATTCAGAAGGAAACACCGTAGCCTCCTTAACCACATGCCCCCATCCTTCTTTCTTCCTGCCACAAGTGCCAAGCACTGTGAACACTGCTTTGCATTCATTCAGTCCACATACTTTTTTTGTATATTTTACGTACAATCTATATTTTTTTGGTACGTTGATCTTGTATTCTGCAAATTTGCTGACCTCGTTTATTAGTTTAATAGTTTTTTAGTACATTCCTGAGGAATTTCTCAATTCAGGATCATGTTATCTGCAAACAGATAGTTTGAGGGAAGATCACATAAAATAATTCATGTTTCTGGTGCATGGTGAGCCCTCCCTGGATGACAGTTTGTCTCATGCATTCCTTGTTAGAGTCAACATCCCCTCAAGCTCTTATTGTTGAACCCAAGTTTGTGTGCCTGATGCTCAGTGAGGCCAAACAAATCAAAATTCCAGAGTTTAGAGCAGAGAAAGGTTTGTTTCAGGGCCAAGAAAGAACAGGTGGCTTGTGCTCAAAAGAGTCGAAGATTTTGGGGGGGAAGAGTTTTTAATGTTAAAATTTGGGATGAGGGCTACAGGGTGTGTGACTTTCTTCTGATTAGTTAATGGTGAGGCAACAGGGTGGTGTTTCAGGCATCCTGTGCTCAGCCTGAAGTTACCATCCTCCACCTGGGTGGGGGCCTTAGTTCCTGTGGAAGAACTCAAGGCCATATTGTTATGTATATCCCTTGAGGAGGAGCTAGGACTCTGCTTTATCACTCTACTATTGTTTGACGCTTTCTCTTTGTTTCTGCATTCCCTCACTTCCATGATTAATAACTGTTTGAATCTGCCCTTTGGAAATCAGGGAAGGTCTAAGAAGCTGCAGACTTTTTCCTACCAATAAGAAACAGAGGACATGGAAAGGCTTTTGTACCAGTAGGGCCCACAGGGGTATGCTCATCTCAATCCCTCCTTTTCTTTAATACTCCTCAATCTTGAGGGGAACAGGTGTTGGACAAGAAAGGGAATAACATTTTGGATAGAGAGGTTAATCATAAACTTGGCAGAGGACCTCAGCTTTACAGCAGCTCGGTTTCAATCCCCACTCCTGTTTCAACCTTCCCCAAATCTTTGAGAGAACAGGGCAACAACTTCTCTGGCTACTTCTTGCTGAAATGGGGTGTAGTCCTGCCTCAATTTGAGCAATGGACACCAAATTGGAAATATTCCCATGTTCTAAGTTTTGGATCCGAGTCTTGTATGATTAAGACTCCTGTCAATGTAATTGACAAAGAAATTTGGTTATAATAACTAGAATTATGACTGATGACATTTTATCAGGACATACCATATTTTTAGGAATTCCATATTGCTTTTAGAATATCTATATTAATAACATTTACCCACACAGTATAACCTGAGAAGGTTTATCATTCATTTGACAATGCTTCCCATGTAATTTAACTTATCAAATAATCCTAGTTAATTTAATCTCTGAGATGCCTCAGTATTCCTCTGAAGCATCCCAGAGTTAGCTGGAGGTCAAAAGAACATCAATTGGAATTTGATATTTGGGAAGTTTGTCAAAAATATCAAAAAGGTTTCAAAACACTGGGTCAAATAGGATCACAGTTTATGTGAAACAAAACTTATTCACTCAACCAAAGTGACAAAAGATTTCAAAAGCAAATACAGATCACTTTAAGGCAAAGAACCTCACACAGTTTGTTATCAAAAGCAGCATTCCAAGAAAACTTTGTTCTATTAACAGAGAGAGAAACCAATTCCAGTCCTGTATCAGCCTACTCTTAGGTAAATCCATTTACCTAATTAAATTTAATCCAATCTTAGCCAATTCTGACCATGTAAAAAACACTTTTCTCAGTGTTCCTTTTCCACAAACCTTGTACAACTTTCTGTATCCATATTATTCTGTCCCTTATTTTCTTTTTCATTCAGAAATAACCAGCTCTGGGATAAAACTACCTTTTTTTCCTTTAACAAAATGCATTTCCATTCCTCATACCTTCTTTTACTGAAAACACACAGCCTACTTTTTCTGGCATACTGAAATGTTTCCCTCATTATTATTTTTTAAATTATTTTTTAAAGTTTACCTTAAAAACCTGCTTATCTTATTTACATTTAATTTACTCATTTCATCATATCAAGTCATTTTTCTTGTTGACAAATTTTATAACAGAAACAATATGAACTTGTTGACTTTTAGTAAGTACAATAAAAATATTATACTTAATACTGATGAGTCTAAAGACATGTTTATATTAATCAAACCAACAAGCTTCCACTAGCTTTAATACCAGATATCAATTTAATATTGAATATCTCCAAGATCATGTGAACCTAAAATTCATTCTGGCCAGTTTCTTTTATATTTCTGAGAACTTATATAAGTGTTTAATTTCTTTTAAGCCTTTTAAACAGAGCTCATCCACAAACCAATCTTGGCAATGCCATTTGGAGGCAGAGACACATCATATTTATAATGTACACATAAACATACATACATCTATATAGACACAGACAGATAACACACAGTTTTCCCGCTTGAGTTTAAAAAGGCCTTTTTTTTTTTTTTCTTCAGTCTCAGGGATCACAGATGATTAGATAAAAGTTCCTGAGAGCCCAGGTAGATCATTTACATCTCAAAGGCACAGGGAGAGAAGTACAAGTTCCTCCTAGAAAGCTACCTTCTACTAACTGCACATGCAAAAAACAGTTTTAGAATGTCAAAAGAGCCCCATCTTGGCCATTTTTAGGGTGAGATTTCCTTCAGTTTCTAAATAGCCAATTCAGTTTAAATCAATAACAGTAATAGACAGTAATACATATCATTCACATGCCTCACTTCCAGAGAAACTTGAACCAGCATTTAAGTTACCAGGACCATCTGACAAAGGTCAATATCAGGAAGAGAAAACAGGATTTGGACTCATGTACTGAGACACTCACACACACACCCAAGATAAAAGCCAAAGCAATTCCAAAAGACTCACTTTGCTACAATAGAATAAAAGCCTAGACATAAGGAAGTTCGTCCTATTTCCTTTCCCTTTCAGAAAACAGTTCTAGTTGAAAGATGGTGTTATAATTTAGAGAACAATTAGGGACTATTGTTCTCCAGACCCCAAGGAGTACTGAGGCCAAGCAGTATTACAATAAAATATCATTTTCTTTCATTCATGGAAGATAGATGAAGCTCTCCCAGTTTTGCAATATACACCCTAGGGGACTACAAGGTGGAACAGAGCTCTGATCACCCATATTTAATTACTCACTGCTGGTGTTGTCAAATATGAAGCAAACAGCAAACAGTGTGATGTAGAACAGTGTCTCAGGGTCACAGTTCCCTAGCCCTAGAAAGGGAAAATTCCCAACCAATGCTCCACTGTAGGTGAAGGCAATGCAATAGGGACGAATACTCTGCTGTCATCACACGCAATCTTTGTTACCAGAGATGTCTCAACCAGCCAATGCAAGTACTGATATACACACAAAGATACAAACAACAAATACAGTCACACAGACAAAAGATCAGATGAGATAGAGTCCAAATTCCACTCCCATTCCCAGATGGAGGCCTCCAAAGAGATTGGCCCAGCTCCCAAGAGGGAATGGGCCTAGATTGGCTCACAATGAGCCAGAGTGGCTCAGTTCCTGAAAGGGAATGAACCCAGTTGGTGGGGACAGAATTCCCAGCCTGCACAAGCTGCAGTGACTCACACCAAAACAAAAGTAAAGGTGAACTGTAGATCAGGACTTTTCTCAGCTCCAAACAGCCTTGTGCTGTGGTGGTTGGTGTCTGTCAGAGAGAGTCCCTCTGAGTTCCCTGAAACAAAATGAGCTTTAGCAGCTGCTGGGGACTCAGGGAAGGGACTGCCCCCCAGCCAGGGTTGACCTGTCACAGGCACGGGCTCCTGGCTGGCTCGCCAAAATTGTTGTTGAATGCAAGTTCGTGTACCTAACACGCAGTGAAGCCAAACAAACCAAAACATCAGAGTTTGGAGCAGATAAAGGATTTCTGCAAGGGCCAAGCAAGGAGACTGGGCAGCTTGTCTTCAAAAGACCTGATGTTTTTCGGGGAAGATTGTTTAAAGGCAAATTTGTGGTGAGGGCTGCAGGGTGTGTGACTTTCTTCTGATTGGTTAGTGGTGAGGTAACAGGGTGGTGTTCTAGGAATCTGGTGTTCAGCCTGAAGTTACCATCCTCTACCTGGATGGAGGCCTTAGTTCCTTCAGAAGAACTCAAAGATAAGGAGTTCCTTGAGGAGGAACTAGGACTCTGCTTTACTGCTGCACTATTGTTTGACTGCCTTTCCTTTGTTTCTGTGTTCCCTCAGTTCTGATTGGTAAATGTTTGAATCTGCCCTTTGGAACTCAGGGAAGGTCTAGGAAGCTGAAGCCTTTTCCTACAATCAAGAAATGGGGGACATAGAAAGGCTTTTGTACCCAAGAGGGCCCCATAGGGTCCTACTCAGTTTCACTCTTAGAGGTGGGGGCCCCTCTCCTCTGCAGAGTCAGTCCTCTGAAGGCTGTCCCTGCCTGGTTGTATTCCCAAGAGATGAGCTTCATGGATACCACCCTTGCCTGAACCAGTTTACTCTAAGAGCCCCTGAGCTCCAGCTCTTTGTCCCTGGCTCCAGCTTCTCCCAGGCAGAAAGCAATTCCAGACCCGAAATGTGCCCACCCCCATGGTGTCTACAAAATAGAGAAAGAAGAAGGGAAGTGGGTTTTTTCACAGCCCTGTGTTCCTTCTTCACAAGGTTGGCCTCCACTTGTGAGTCCTGAGGGAAGTGGGTTCTTTGAGGAGGGGGCAGAAAAAATATGGGAGAACAACCTACCTCAGCATAGGGTCTTTCAAACCAGATTCTGCATGACTCCAAATAAGCAGAAGTAAAAGAACTGTATGAAGGAAATTTTACATTAAACATCTTAATATCTAGAAATTCTGCACCTATACATATTACAAAACTATACAGCAGTTTCCAAAAACTCAACACACTTTGATTGTTTACCCACTGGGGCTGGGCCCTGATCCTGGTGCCAGGACCATGGCCTCATTCTGAGGTGCCCCTAGTTCAGCAACAGAGATGAGGTGAGCTGTGCCAGGTGGGCTTTGACTGCTCCCTAACAAGAGTTCACCTTGAGCCAGGTAGTTTTTAGATAGTTCTGTGGGTTTGGGGGGCTTTCAAGTGCACAGTCTCCTCTTAGTCAAGGGCACAGAAACAAGGGTACCTGTGGCCATTGGACATTGCTTTGGGCCCCCTGGCTTCTCCCAGAGGGGCCCAGGCCTTGATGGGGACAAAGGCCCTCCCGCCTCTGAGAAGCAGATCGTTTCACTCAGCACCATGCTAGATTCCCCACCAAGCTCTGCCCTAGCTGCCTGGTGCCCAATCCCCTATGTACACAGATGTTGTTGAACCCAAGTTCGTGTGCCCATGCACAGTCACACTGAGGCTAAACAAAGGAAATGTCAGAGTTTGGAGCAAAGAAAGGGTTATTGATCAAGAGGGCACCAACCCAGGAGATATAGGTTTGCCGCAGATCCATCTTATTGGCTGGCTGGGGTGTAAGGTATTTAAAGGCAACATTTGGAGTGAGGGTTGCAGGAAGGATGACTTTCTTCTGCTTGGTTGGTGGTGAGGTAATAGGATGATGTTTCAGGAATCTTAATCATCAACCTTTTGAGGTCTGGGGTCTACAGTGTTTGTGCTCAGCATGTAGTCACCATCCTCCACCTTAGCTCCTAAGGAACAACTCAAAGATATGTGTCAGATTGTTATGTATATTCCTTGAGGAGGGACTAGGACTCTGTTTTATCACTGAACTATTGTTTCTTGACTGCTTTTCCTCTGTTTCTGCATTCCCTCACTTCCCTAATTAGTAACTGCTTGAGTCTGCCCTTTGGAAATCAGGGAAGGCCTAGGAGAGTAAAACCTTTTTCTACAAACAAAAAAAATGCAGCACAGAGGGGCATTTGTATCTAGGAGGGCCCCACAGGGCACACAGGTTTCACAGACAGTGAGGGTCAATTACCTTCCCTCCTCCTTCCTGCACTGAGCACAAAGGTCTGTGGTCAGCACTGTGAGGTCGCTTCCTCTGAGTCAGGTGCTGTGTCTGCTTCCTTTTGAACAGAGTCTAATTCAGTCCTTGAGTCTCGGCACCACATCCTCCTGCTCACTGGAACACAGAGGTAAGTTTTGGCTCCTCTGGAGCACTATAATCAGGAAGGCCAGGGAGGAAACTCCAGGCAGAGGAACCCCCAGAGCCCAGAGCCCCCAGCCCCACTAGGTGGATGCCAGGCCCAGCTTCTGTGCTGCTCAGCCCATCCCAGAAGGCACGGGGACACATGTGCTGATTCTGCCCCAGAAGAAGTCCCAGATTCCACCCGCACCCCCACCAGTCCCTCGCCAACCCCAGGTAATCACACCAGCTGCACTCCATTGACACAGGCCTTCTCAAGAGATATTATTCTCTACGATGAAAAAAATAACAACACTATTATGAGCAGAGCCTGATGAAAGAAGGGCTGAGAGCATTTTGAAGATGAATTGCTGGTATTCAGTTTTATGGCACATTTGCATTTAAATAGATTCTTTAACTCTTTTTCTGAACTTCAAATAAGACAGCCTTAAAAGTGCTGACTAAAAGGGAGGCGTGTTCTTAATTTTCGCTTTAATTTTAACACAGATACATTGTCTTATCATAGCTCCTGCCATCCAGGTGGGAGCAACATCTCACTGATTTCTCAGCCTTCAGCCCTGCCTAACCTGCCAGATCTTCACCTCTTGGGACTCGTGATATCCCTCCTCTCCTCTAGGACCTATGCTGGCTTCCTACTGCCTGCCACAACTCTTGCCAACACCCCTCTTTGGCTCTCACGGCCCCACACTACTCCAAAGTCTAGTCACCACTCCTTTGAATGAGGCTCAGAGAGGGAGCAAGTAACAAACATCTTTGCACATGTTAGCTGGTAAAGAGAAAAAAAAAAATTAACATTTGCCCATTCTGACATCACCAAGGCAAAGTACCCTTTTTATCAAAAAAAGACTCATTGAAATTTCTTAGATGCCAGTTCCCCGAGCTTTCTGCCCCATGGCCTCCGATGTTGCTCTCACCTCCTCCTGCTCCCTTTCTAAACCCTACCCCTGGGTGGGGCCCATGTGAAGGCCACCACCACCTCCCATCCTTTGTACTACATGATCCAGCAATCCCACTCCTGGCCATATATCTGGAGAAAACTGTAATTTGAAAAGATACATGCTCCCCAATGTTCATTGCAACACTGTTTACAATAACCAAAACATGGAAACAACCTAAATGTCCATCGACAGATAAATGGATAAAGAAGATATGGTACATATATACAATGGAATATTAGCCATAAAAAAGAATGAAATAATACCATTTGCAGCAACATGGATGGACCTAGAGATTATCATACTTATGTGAAGTCAGACAGAGAAAGACAAATATATGATATCACTTAAATGTGTAATCTAGTAAAAAAAAAAAAACTGATACAAATGGACTTATTTACAAAACAAAAACAGACTCAGAAATCTCAAAATCAAACTTATGGTTACCAAAGGGGAAACGTCAGGGGAAGTGATAAATTAAGAGATTGGGATTAACATATACACACGACCATATAGAAAATAGATAACTAATAAAGACCTACTGTATAGCACAGGGAACAATATTCGATATTCTGCAATAACCTATATGGGAAAGGAATATGAAAAAGAAGGGATATATGTATATGCATAACTGATGAACTTTGCTGTACACCTGAAACTAACACATCATTGTAAATCAACTATACTCCAATAAAACAAAAACAGAGAACCATAAATACATGTGGAATGGGATATTCAAAAGGCAGTTAGGGCAGAGGTACCAGATTTATCAATACAAGCTGCCCCGTTTTCCAGGGTGGGACACAAGCCCACAATGCAGGTCTATTTCAAAAGCACACCTCGTCCACAGCATAAAAGGCCCAAGATTTGGTATGGGGGAGTCCTCCTTCACCTCAAGTATAGAGAGGGCTTCAGGGCACTTGAAGAGCTTGATTCATGTTCTCTGTGGTTTGGGGGCAACATGGATGCACGTGCAATGCTGTGCAGGGCAAGAGGTTTTCAGCACAAAGCAGAACAGGGGTGGGGGATGGGACCCTTGTCCCCAGGGTGACGCCAGAGAGGGAGTGAACTGAGTTTTAAAGGGTGGGTTGGATTAAGAAAAGACTAGAGGGAATTTCCTGGTGGTCGAGCGGTTAGGACTCTGTGCTTCCACTGCTGAGGGACTGGGTTCGATCCCTGGTCAGGGAACTAAGATCCTACAAGCCATGTGGCCAAAAATAAATAAGTAAAAAATAAATAAAACTTACAGCCACTTGGTCTTTCCGGACCCCCTAATCTCTCTAGATTTAATGCCCCCTATGCTGTGACCTATCTCAGTTCATCCTCCACCCCCAGACTCCTCCAATGGCACTGCCTCCCTCACATGTCACTTAGACGTCCAATCAACTTCTCAAATCCAACACATCCAACTCGGAACTCCTGATTTCTCCCTCAAAACCCATTCTCTCATTTTCCTCGTCTCTGTGAATAACGTCACCATTGTAGGGGTTCAGAACGACCCTCCCCTGAAATGTGCCACTTTTGAGCTAAAGGCAGTTGAGACCCTGTGGGATCAAGGAAAACTACTGCTGTTCCCGTAACCACCTGGAAGAATTTAAATTGAGGATGTTTCCCAGAAAAAGAGTTATTACCAAAAATAAATTTTATCTGAGTGGCCCTATCCATATAGAGGGCAAACATCTAATTATCAAACATCTGCTCTTATTATTATCTTCCTGTGAATGACCCTCCTCTCCTCGGAAGCCCCAAGCCCCATCCCATTCCTTAGCTCAGGATGTCATATATACCTCATTTTACCCTTCTGTCTCTGACCCTCATGTTTATGGTGTTCCCGAATGTATGAAATTAAACTGATTTTCTCCTTTTAATCTGACTCATGTCAATTTAGACCAGCCAGAAGAACCTAGAAGGGTAAAGGAAAATTTCTGCCTGCCCAACAACATCCTTCTAGCCAGAAGTCAGGGGCCATCCTTGAGTCTCCTCTGTCCACATCAGATTTATCACCACTGCTGGTTGACTTCTTCCAGGGATCACTCATCTCTAGTCATTTCTCAACATCCCTAACTCAAATCAAAGAGCCACCATCATCTCTTGCCCAGACAACTGGCCTCCAGCTGTCCTCTTTGTCCTTCACTCCCAACGGTTTATTCTTTACACAGCAACAGAGCAATTTTTCTGAAAATGTAGATCAAATCATATTCCTTCATGGCTTAAACCCTCCAATTACTTCCCATAACAACCAGAATTAAAGAAGCAGCTCTTTAGCCTGGCCTAGAAAGCCCTATGTCTGGTTCCTTCTTATGCTCCAGGCCAATCATGTGTCCTCACCATGGCACACTTCTCCTGACCTGAGATTTTGCACATGCTGGTCTTCCCTTCTGAAATACTCTTCCCCAGGTCTCATCCTTCAGGGTTCAGCTTAAAGCTCTCCTTTTTGTGGACCCCTTCCCTGATTTCTCCCCGCCTCCTTCCACTGAGGTTTCTTCCCTCTACCCCCACCCTTTAGCCACCATTACGGCACTCATTTTCTTCATAGTATTTTGTATTTAGCTTATTTATTCATTCCTACCTTGATCCAGTCGCTAGTACTGAGAGCTGTCCTAGGTGCTGGAGACACAGCCAGGAACAACCCAGACTCACTCTCTTGCCCAGCGCACAATAATAATTTGTTGAAAGAATTGGTTGTTTCATTAATGGATTTGTGAAGGAAGTAGGCTTGAACTGATTAAACAGTGTCTTAGCTGTGAAGTCTCATAGAAATGGAATATTTGCAAATCAAATAAACCAACTGGAACTTTGGAGCCCAGAGCAAATCCTGTTTTTGGAGCAAAGAGTTCTTTTGTGATGTAAATGATCCATCGCTTCCTCCCAGCTCTGTGTTCTTGTTCAGGAGCTTTCCTCGGGCTCATGAACCCTCTAAAATGATACGTATAATATGTGTGGGTGAGCATTTTGTGCATTTTTCTGAGTCATTCGTATCTTCCATTAGGTTCTTGATGGGTCCATTACTCCAAAAAGCTCAGGAGACATGGCTCTGGCCTGTGTCTATTTTTCAGGACTGTTCTGATGTGCCCTTTCCTGGTGAATCAATTGCACTGATAATTGTCTATTTTTAGAAAGCAGCTCTTTATAAGCCACAAACTTCCATCTAGCCATCATTAAATGAATCCCCAGTTCCACACACTTGGTGAAAACCCTTATTTGTAAAGCAGGAAGGTACTACTCTCTATTACTAAGGTGGAAAAAATTTTTTCATTGTACTTCAAAGAGGCTGAAAGCAACAAGTCTCATAAAAATATGAAAACCTAGGTAAGTTGCTCAAAAGCAGGAGAGCCCTTGGAAATTTCCTGGTAAAGAAAATTTCTGTTTCAAGCTGCCTCTGGGTCTCACAGTGAACCTTAAAATGAAGAATTTCTTCTGCCAAGATTAACATCATTAATGTCAGAGGGAGTTGTTTGAAGTCACAGCCCCTTAAGCAACATCCCTTAGAGAAAACTTGAGCAGCAGCTCTTTGCCTCCAAGAGTCAAATCCCACCCCTAACCTCCACTCTGCCAGCAGCTCAGCTGTCACAAACGTAACTGTCCTCTCCTTCCTGGTGCCCACCTCCCACTTGTCACCTGGGTCAGTGGAGGGCTCCCTTGCATCAAAGGCAAGCCACCTCCCTACCCTCACCCAGGGCCAAATCTGACCCCAGAGCTACCGCCTGCATTTGGCCCTCCAGAGCCCCCCAGCTAAGCTGCCCAGTAAGGCTTCCTGAAGAATGGAAGGGCCTTGTCCCCGGATACCATGGGCTCACTCAAGGGTGGGAGCAGAGGATGCAGGGAGGATGGACAACCCTGTACAACTGTGCCCGGGGTGCCCTCTTAAGCTTCCCGCTTGAGATCCTCAATAAGATTTATGACATTTTCAGAGAGCTTTCTAAAGCTTTCTTCCTGTGTCTGTAGGCTTTGAGGACCACTGTTCTCTGACACCTTCCTGGCTAGGGACAAAGGGAGGGTCTGAATAAGCTAAGGCATTTTTTCAAGGTTATACTTTAGGAGTTTTTATGTTTTGGTTTTGGTTTTGGTTTTGTTCCCTCTCTATTATGGAAATTTCCAAACATATGCAAAAGGAGAGCTAATAGAATGATAAACCTCTTTATACCTCCCACCCAGTTTTGACAATTCCATATCTGCCAGTCCTGGTTCATCTTGAACTCAGGTCAGCCCGAAGTTACTATCTTCCACCTGGGTGGGGCCTTAGTTCCTGTAGAACTCAGAGATTGGATCAGGTGGCTCTGTATATCCCTTGATGAGGAGCTAGGACTCTGCTTTATTGCCTCGCTACTGTTTCTTGACTACTTTCCCTTTGTTTCTGCTTCCCCTCACTTCCCTATTAGTAACTGCTTGAATCTGCCCTTGGGAACTCAGGGAACGTCTAGGAGGCTGAAACCTTTTTCCTACAAACAAGAAATGGGGGGACTTCCCTGGTGGTGCAGTGGTTAAGAATCTGCCTGCCAATGCAGGGGACATGGGTTCGAGCCCTGGTCTGGGAAGATCCCACCTGACGCGGAGCAACTAAGCCCGTGAGTCACAACTACTGAGCCTGCGCTCTAGAGCCTGCGAGCCACAACTACTGAGCCCAAGTGCCACAACTACTGAAGCCTGCACGCCTAGAGCCCATGCTCCGCAACAAGAGAAGCCACCACAGTGAGAAGCCCACGCACCGCAACTAACAGTAGCCTTGCGCACAGCAATGAAGACCCAATGCAGCCAAAAATAAATAAATTAATTAATTAACTTTTTTAAAAAAAGAAAGAAATGGGGGACACAGAAAGGCTTTTGTACCCAGAAGGGCCCTACAGGGTCCTGCTCGGTTTCAACTACACATACATGAGAGGTTCAGAGACAGAAGGGTAAAATGAGGTATATGTGCCATCCTGAGCTAAGGGGTGGGATAGGGGCGTGGGGCTTCCAAGGACTGGAAGGTCTTCACAGACCAATAAGAAGAGCAGGTGTTTGGTAATTAGATGTTTGCTCTGCCACATAGATGGGGCCACTTAGATAAAATTTATTGCTGGTAATAACTCTTTTCTGGGAAAAATCCTCAATTTAAGTTCTTCCAGATGCTCAAAGGGAGGGGCAGTAGTTTCTTTTGAACCTGTAGGAGCTTGATTGCCTTTAGCCCAAAATAATCCTCATGCAAAAGTGGCACATTTGGGAGAGGCTGGTTCTAAAGGCGTACATTTCATAAATGGCTTTTTTTTTTTAATGGTGTGTTTGAATCAGAATCCAAGTAAGTGCCACACTTTGCTATTGGTTAATAAAGCTCTTAAGTCTCTTTTAGTGTTTAATTTCCCTTCCAACTCTTTTTTCCATGTCATTTATTTATTGAAGAATATACTTCAGCTTTAGACATTCTATTTTTTGCTTTTTTCTCTGCTTCCTGTGAGATTCTTGATTTTTCTTTGCTTGGTCTTTTCTGGGAACCAGGTGGGGGAGGAGGTTGGTAGTCTCGCTATGATGTCATTCATTTAACGCCCCGTTTGGAGAACCCCCCCCCCTTCTTCCACAGGGCCTGGTGCTCCCTCAGGCTCAGTCCCCCAGGCTCAGTCTCTCCAGCTGCCTGAAATGGTGCAGGGGGTGGGGTCTTGGGCCTATATATGTTCATCAGTCAAAGACCACCAGGAGCGCACATGCAGTCAAACAAAGTTGAGTTTATTGTCTTGTTGAAATGAGAGAGACGGACATCGGACATCATGCAGACCTGCGGGCGTCTCTGAAAGAGTGTTATGAAGAACTTAGAATAAGATTTGGACTTGAGTTAGGTGATTTGGAAGAGGGCTCAGGGAAGTGTGGTTTGCTCCGGATTGGCTGCTGTCTGGAAATGAGGGGTAATCCTGTGATTGCTTAATGAACCTTATCTAGGAGTCAGGAGGAATGAAGTGTAATCAGTAAAGAAGCCTCAGTCACTTTCTGAGCCAGAAGAGGGGTCTCTGGAACATTCTTCAGGTCTCGGTTGTTCCTGTTCTTCTTGATGCTCAGGCGTGGTTGTGGAATGGTCTCGTTTTTAATCTTCATCTGTCACATCACCGAGTGGCCTTGTCTGATGGAGGTGTCCTAGGAAACTGTCTTTGTTCAACAGGAGAATATCATGGCCTCGTTGTGAGGGCCAGGCCAGCTCCCAGCTGTCAGGGGCCGTTTGGTTCTTCTCCAGTCCTAGGTGCCTCTGTGTTTTCAGCTCCCTGATGCCTCTGTTCTGAGCCTTGCCGGCTCTGGGCTCACATGGCTGGCTTCTCAGCTTGCCCCCCTGCCAGCTGTCAGCTCTCAGCTTCCTGTGTTTGCTAGGTCAGTGACCACTCAGAGATCTTTTTCCAAATTTTTGTTGCCTTCTCTCTCTGCTATGATCTCTTGGCCTAGTCTCTTTACCTTTTGGGGGCTTATACCTTTTTGTCCCTTTACTGTCTTTAGAGGACTTTGGGGACAGAGCAGCTGCAGGTGACCGCATCCCCACAGCATCTGTAACTGGCAGTCATGTCAGGTTTTTGTCTGGGGCAGGCTTTTGTCAGAGAACTGTTCCTTAGTGAAGTCCTTCCGTGCTTAGTGAGGGGATGCTTTGTATTTATTCCAACAAATCCCCTCCTTGATAATGTGGGGGAAATGTGTGGACCACAGGCTGATATTGGGATCAAGAAGGTTCCAATTCCCTCACTTAATGAGAACTGCATTTTTTCTTCAGGCATTCCACTTTATCATCTGATTCTATACCGAGGGCTGTGTCATCATTGGGGAGTCTCATGGACTCATTTGTTTAAGTGGATTCCCCATGGCTGAGTAACTTTGTTTCCTTACATCTGGAGCAGTAGAAATATCTGCTTCTTAGAAAGCGTCAAGGCAGCAAATGCACACTTTAATAAGAACCATACTTCTCATCTGTGAGACCCAGTATTTTTAATTAGCTGGCTGGACAGCTACTTGTCTTCTTTAAGGTATAAATTATTAAAGGCCAAGGGGGGAAACGTCCGTTTAATGCAATGACACGCTTATACCATTCGTCTTGGGAACCTGGTTTTGCTCAGTTGTACTCTGTGGAGAAATAATGGCAATTTACAAAAGAATCATCGCTAGGATGTGATCCCAGGGAGCCGAAAATGTTCCACCATGGTCATAATTACACATCCCATGAAATGGGTTAAAGGTGGAGGAAATATCTTTGTTCCTGTTGCTCAGATGGAAGTCGGCACAGAGAATAGAAAGTCTGATTCTGGTTCTGCAAATCCCCAAATGTTTAATGGGGCTCATGGGAGACCCGTCAAGAGGTCAGTGGTGCAGGAGCTGCATGAAACGGTCTGTGGCGAAATCCATTTATAACACCTTTTTTCTTTAAAACCTTGCTTTTCTATGTATAATTGTATTTTTAAAGAGCCATATTTGCATGTAGACTGGGATTCGCTGTTGGAAGTGAACATAACCTCTGAATATGAGGAGGGCATGTTATTAGAAAATAACCACTGTCATTGATAGTGGGTAAAATTTTGACAAGAGCACGACCTGCTGTGATTTATAGTATGACCCTTGTATGCCACATACAGTGCACGTCTCATTTTCACAATAGCTCCATTTAGCCAGTGAGGAAACAAGGCCAGAGAGGTTGACAATGTTACACAGTTAAGGAGCAATGAAGCCTCAGTTCAAACCTGAGTCTGACTCAGCTCAGGTCACCTCCTCCAGGAAGCCTTCCCTGACCTCCACACACCCTCCACTATGACACCTGCATCGTATCCCGGATCTTGCTATGTGTCTGCCACAAAAGCAGGCTGGAACTTCTTCACTTATTCCCAGTCCTGGCCCAAATCAGCCTCTGGATAAATTCATTCAAAATGAACCTAATGTCAAGCCAAGCCCCTCTTTCCTTTGTGACCAGGCATTGCCACTGCCCTGTCCCTGTGTGGTCCTCTGGCTCTTGCACCCGTGGACCTGGGATGAGAACACTGTGAAAGGGACCATCTCTTACAGGTACAAATAAAGTGTGAAGTCATCAGCACTGGGGCTGAGTTTTTCCAAAGAAAGAATAAAACAAAGGAGAAGGGGCAAAGGTTGAGAGATGGCCGGCAGACAGTGAGGACCCCCTTTGTAGAGAGACCCATTTTGTAACCGAACCCTTGCTAGCAGCTCCCTACACATGGGCAAAGGCAGGAACGGTTCAGGGAGTCCGTTGTGAATGCCAGAGGTCTGAGGAGTTAGAGAAGTGAAGACAGCCCAGGACAAGGGGCCACAGCCCCAGAGGACTGAGGGGGCAGAGAAAGCCTCATTTTAAACTTAGAACCATATCCATATACATATTTGAGTCTAAGACACGAGGGAGAAAGTAACATTCAAAAGAAACAGGTTCCTTGGGTCTAGCGGGGAACGCCAGGTTTAAGCAGATATCAGACATTGTAGCCAAGTACAGGCTCGGACCTGGGGCCGCCCAGGTTTGGATCCCAGCTGTGTCACGTTCCAGTATGTGACCTTGGACTAGTTGTTAATCTGTCTGTGCCTCAGTTAAACCTTCTGTAAAATGAAGGCAATGATAGTACGAATTTAACTGAGTTGTTTTGAAGATCAAAGTGAATACCCGTACCCGTGAAGGGCTCAGACCACTCAGCATAGCCAGCATGGGTTGAGCACATGCTCCGTGCTGTCCCTGTGCTCATTCACAGGATCTCCTTATCACCCCAGTGTGGTCAGTACCTCTATTAGTATCATCCCCATTTTACAGATGCAGAAACAGAGGCACAGATTGCTGACTCTCTTTCCCAAGATCATTCAGCTAAGAAGCAGCAAAGCCAGAGGTTGAATCTGGACCATCTGGTGCCAGAATCCCTCTCCCAACTACTTTGCCATGCTGCCTCTCAAAAATACTCTTTTTGTAGTATCAAGATACCTGTTGTAGGTTGAATTGTTTCCCTAAGAAAGACCTTTTGAAATCTTAACACCTGGGACCTGTTTGTGCTCATTTGCTTGGTTTTTGTTCTCTTCCACATGTGTCTAAATTTGTTAAGAATATTTCACATATACCAGTATTCAGGTAACTGGGATGAGACTTAACAAGTGAACAGGCCCTCTGTGATAATACCACACGCAACCTTGGGTGACGGAAGCAAACCCAGTAAATGAAAATTCCACTTTACACTGAAATGAATTCTTTTCTTTTTTTTTTTTCTTTTTTTTGCGGTATGCGGGCCTCTCACTGTTGTGGCCTCTCCCGCTGCAGAGCACAGGCTCCGGACGCGCAGGCCCAGCGGCCATGGCTCACGGGCCCAGCCGCTCCGCGGCATATGGGATCCTCCCAGACCGGGGCACGAACCCGTATCCCCTGCATCGGCAGGCGGACTCTCAACCACTGCGCCACCAGGGAGGCCCCTGAATTCTTTTCTTTTAAGAAAAGTTGATTAAATTCCAGCTCCACTGTTACCTTTGATATATTGCTGGCCTCCTCTCCCCTCCCCCACCATCTCTCTCTGCAGGAAGGAGAAATGGTGACAGTAAGGACAGACTTTCCTTGTCACTTCTGTCTGACCAGGAAGCAAGAACTGGTCAGTGATGTGGGAATGGCAGGACCCAGAGGCATGTCCCCTGGAGACAGGGAAGGATGGGGGTACAGGGCCCATCAGGAGTGCCCCTAGGTCTGAAGGGACAATTTGAGTCGGCAAGTGTAAGCTCCGCAAGAAACTTCTGCTCTGACAAAGAAGTATTGAGCAGGTAAAAGCTAGACATCTCTACAGCCACTGAAGACCACGTCTGAAAGTAGGAAGGCAGGGAGAGGAGGAGGAGGAGGAAGACAGCACTTTTGTAAAAGAACGGAAGGATGGATACCAACTGCCATATTACAGAGGTTAATTCTGGCGGGGGGCCGCGGGATCACAGAGGGCCTCTGTTTTGTTTTAATTTTATTTTGTTCTGTGTTCTTTTGGGGGCTTTCCATGTCTTCTGCCGCAAACACTTATGACTTCTGGAATTAGGAAAGTTATTTTTAAGAATATGAGTGTTGTGGGGAGGGGGCAAGATGGTATATCTTGTAAGACAGCATGATGTGACGGCAGAAGAGTCATATAAAAGATCAGTACTGAAAGGCAAGCTGCAAACTTTAAGTTTTTACTGTGAGAAAATATTTTGCAACTGATAAGGAATCTTGAAATCTTGGAGAGTGAAGAATTTGTCAATATTAGAAATCATAGTGAGCACGCTCCTGACTCAGGGCCCTTACACTCACTGTTCCCTCTGCCCCAACACTTTTCCCCCAGACTTCTGCCTGGCATCCTTCCTCACTTCAGGCAGGTTTCTGCTCCAATGTTTATCAGACGCCCCTGCACAGAAAAGCAGCCCCCATACCCCAACACATGAATGTCCCTTCACCAGAAAGTCATTATCAGTGACAGCACGGATGAGGACTATCCTGGGGCCCAGAACAATAGTGACAATAGGCAGTCATCATAGTATTCCTTGAATGAAAACATGAAGTCACTTAGAGGTTTAAGGGGGTGGTGCAAGTGTCATTTTCTGGCCTTAGGTCAGGAGCCCCAGGTCTCTCTCTTCTCGGGGGCCCCTGAGGATGTCACAGACATTGGACTCGCAAAGCAAAGCAATGGCATTAGCCACAAACTCCAACTTATTCAGTTCCTGGTGAGTTTTCCATGAGAAAATAATTTAAAAAAATTAGACACGTAGAACACAGACTTTGGCCCCAAAATGCCAACTCCCACTAAAATGAACCAGGATTAAATGGCTGATTCCAGATCTTGGGCCAAAAGTGTATAAGATGAACCTAGGCCATCTGGTCCTGCTTGAAAAAAAGGAGATCTCAAAGGGTCATGGCAAACAAAGACCCAAGAGTCAACTTGAAAAGGCTCCGTGGCCCACATGTGACCATTTGAATAATGACAATGTTTTGAAAGACATGAAATATATTAAAATATATGAGTTCATATTAATATTCCAAAAAAAAAACCCAGAACGAAACAAAACTAATTGATTACCTTAGATAAGGCACAAACTTGTTATTCTGAAAACTGATAAAGCAAGGTAAAGAATTGAGCTTTATCCTGCTTTTCTCTACAGCCTATATTTCAAGATAACCAAGTAAAGAAGGAAAATTTCTTTCTATTGACAGCCATTCAAGCTAATAAATGAATAAGCAATGAGGTGATTATAAAATCAGCATTTTGCAAATCCCCAATGAAAAACGAACCTAGGTAGCAATAATTAATGGCTGCTAACCATTCAGTGAAAGTCAATGGAATGTATTAGAATGAATGGATCAGGGTGAAAAACTTAACCCACTGATCAATGTGAGTTAGTGTCACCAAAAGTGGGCAACTTTGCATCTTGGGGTGACGCAATAGGAAGCACACAGCACTACTTAGGAAGTAATTTTGATGGAAAAAAAAAACCTGAATCTGACCAAGCCCTTGACCATACTCCCAGGAAAGGAAACGATCAGGGATAGAGGAACAGGTTAACATATAGTTCTAGAAAGCAGTAAGCCAAACTTGGAAATGTAGAAAATTCTACAGGACAAACGACCCAGTTTCTTCAATAAAGATATGGTTTTAAAGAAGAGAAGACAAATTGTTAGATCAAAGGAGACTTGGGACATCACAATCAAATGCAGTATGTGGCCCTTACTTGCATCCTGATTTGAAAAAACCAACTACAAACATATGTTTCTGAAATAATCAGAGAAAATGAATATAAACCAGGTATTGGACACTAATAGGAATTACTTATTTTGTTGACTGTCATGATATTATGGTTAGAGTTTTAAAGTCACTACATTTAGAGATACATATTGAAATATTTGCACGTGACATTATATGATATCTGAGGTTTGCTTTAAAATACTCCAGCAAGAAAAATATAAATGGGAGAGCACCTGAGACAAGAATGCTGAAAAGCGGATTTCTGTGGAAGAGGATATTGGCCCCTGCAGTTTTGCACTTGTGTAGCTTCTCATCTACCTGGGAGAGAAGACTGCTTTGCTTTTTTTTTAATTTCCAATTTATTGTAGACCAATACTTTTGTAAAATACAATAAAAGTGAATTGCCAAAAAAAAAGTTAAATGATAAAAAACCAGACATACAGCATATAAGTCTAAATTTTTCATTGGGTTCAACACATATACAATTATATTGAAATAAATACAGTCAGAACGAATATACTACATGGAAAGCAAAAATAATTTTTTAAACCTATTTTGTGGCTGTTTTTCACTGAATGTGCCTATATAAGCAATGAATATGGAGAATTGCTATTACATTCATAACTTTTTGTCATTCCATAATCATAACTCATCAGAAAGTTATGAGTGAGACAGTGATTCCCCATATTAAATGCCTCTGCACACAGTTTGAACAAAAACCACGCATATCAATATTTAAAGTTTTTAATGTGACAATTGAGCTTGCTTCTTGCTTGTTAATTTATCTAAACTAGTTTGGATTGATGACAACACTACTCACAGAGGATAATGTGCCCCTAAACTTTTCTTTGTTTCGTTGTCATAACACTTCTAGTAAAGAAATCAGACTCACAGAGGTGTGAATGGCAGGAGAGTTTCAAGTCACTTCAGCAGGCTCAGAATATTCATTTTTAATTTGCATCCAGAATGAAGCAAATAATGATATATTTTCAATATTCATCTTCAGTCCTTAATCCTAGCCAGTGCCATCAACTTATCCTGTAACGTTGTACTTCAATTTAAATGATCCATACCTTTTGATGAAAATTATTCCAGAGCCATAGATTTCTTACATGTGCATTGTCTTTTGGTGGAAAATAAAATTCATATTCATAGGTGTATGAGTGTAGAGTAACAGGCCACTACCTACATTCCTGATTGTTGTTGAGACATGTCATAAAAATCATAGAAATCCTAACTTTTGTTTTTGCCTCTTTGATCTTTTGTTGCATTCCTTTTTGGGTGGAAGTTTTAAGATCATTAAAAATATCTAACAGTTCAGACAAATCAGCAAGTCTGGAGCTCTAGTTCACATCTTTAAACAGTGGATCAGGGGCTTCCCTAGTGGCTCAGTGGTTAGGAATCCGCCTGCCAATGCAGGGGACATGGATTCAAGCCCTTGTCCAGGAAGATCCCAATACCGTGGAGCAACTAAGCCCGTGCGCCACACTACTGAGCCTGCGCTCTAGAGCCCGTGAGCCACAACTACTGAAGCTCTCATGCCTAGAGCCCGCGCTCCACAACAAGAGAAGCCACTGCAATGAGAAGCCCACACACTGCAACCAACAGTATCCCCCGCTCGCTGCAACTAGAGAAAGCCCATGCACAGCAACAAAGACCCAACACAGCCAAAAATAAAATAATAAATTAAATAAATAAATTTATAAAAACAAAAAAACACATTGGATCAAACTGATTCCTCACCTTACAGAAAAATGGTGAACTTGTTCTGCATTGTATTCCAAAAGAATTCTCCCTGCAACAAGCATTGCACCTCAGCATGCAGTAAAAGATTATTATGCTCCACATCCATACATCACATAAAAGTAGAATGATTTTTTTAATGAAGTATAGTTGATTTACATTATTTCATTCTTTTCTATGGCTGAATAGCACTCCATTGTATATATGTACCGTACCTTCTTTATCCATTCATCCATCGAGGGATATTTAGGTTGTTTCCATGTTAATGCATTTTGCTTTTATGTAATTCACAGATTTTTAATTAATCATTAAATACACTAGTTCACATGATTTTTTTATTTGTTTGTTTTGGTAACAAGACTTTCTCAATGAAGGAAGCAGTGCATTAATTCACGAGCTCCTTAATCCAGGTGACTGGTCCAGAATATTCTCCCATCATTGCAACCATGCTATCAGAACACACTGCCTTACACAAAACAAACTCCAAACTACATTTGTTGACAATATATTCTTTTGTAATTTATATAGTTCAGAGCTAGTTGCGTTTATTGGCAATGAAGTTAGAAAGAATACATATCACCATCATGTTTTAATTTCACACATACTAAAATTACCATATTAACAAATCTGTGCATTCCTTATGCTACAATTAAAATTTCTTTACTGGCTTTATTTGCTCTGTGGGTTTGTTTTCTTTATACTGGGCAGTTCCTCCCTGTATCAAGCTATGGTCAATGAAACATGGGGTCAAATAACATAGGGTTAAAAATAAATCATTGGATTGCTATTTTCCTAATTAAGCTAATAATTTGCTAAATTAAAAATGGACAAGTTGATTTTAAAAAATAACAAGTCATAAAAATAAATAAATGCTTAAACTAGTAGTTTTACAACTTTTAGATTTCAGTTGCCAAATTAAACTGAAAATTGTATATGTTGCAATGTGTATCTGGCACATTGGTCACACCATACACAATTCATCATGTAAGTTTAAAAAATCCAAACTGTCTATCCTGCTTCTTGAGATGAATCCAGTGACAGGCACTTGGAAGTCATGGCAATGTCAAATTTCTGTGAAAGTTTCTCAGTGTTTACTCTCAAGTTCTGTACTTAATGCCTCATGGATCAGAAACAAACAGACTGTGGACACCACAGGTCCATGGACTATAGTTTGAGTAGTGCTACATTGTACTATTCTCTCTACTTTTCTGTGTGCATCTGTTTTCTATTACTGCATAACAAATTACCACAAACTTAGTGGCTTAAAATAACACAAATTTACTCTGTCACAGTTTTTGTGGGTTAGGAGTCCAGGAATACTTAGTTGGGTCTTCTGCTCAGGGTCTCACAAGGTGACAGTAAAGATGTCATCTGGGCTGCATTCCCATCTAGAAGCTCAACTTGGGAAGAATGAGCTTCCAAGCTCCCTCAGGTTGCTGGCAAATTCAGTTCCTTGCAGTTGTAGGACAGAGGTTTCTGCACTGATTGGCTGCCGCTCTCCTTAGGCAGTTAACAGCATGGCTGTTGACTTCATCAGGGCCAGCAGGAGACAGTCTCTGTTGCTTTGCATTTCTTTTAAAGAGTTCATCTGATTAGGTCATGCCTATACAGGTAAATCTCTCTTTCCATTAACTTGAGGTTGGCTCATTAGTTCAAGATGGTGGAGTAGAAGGACGTGAGCTCACTCCCTCTTGCAAGAGCACCAGATCACAACTAACTGCTGAACAATCATTGACAGGAAGACACTGGAACTCACCAAAAAAGATACCCCACATCCAAAGACAAAGGAGAAACCACAATGAGACAGTAGGAGGGGCGCAATCACAGTAAAATCAAATCCCATAACTGCTGGGTGGGTGACTCACAAACTGGAGAACACTTATACCACAGAAGTCCACCCACTGGAGTGAAGGTTCTGAGCCCCACGTCAGGGTTCCCAACCTGGGGGTCTGGCAACGGGAGGAGGAATTCCTAGAGAATCAGACTTTGAAGGCTAGAGGGATTTGATTACAGGATTTTGTCAGGACTGGGGGAAACAGAGACTCCACTCTTGGAGGGCACACACAAAGTAGTGTGCACATCAGGACCCAGAGGAAGGAGCAGTGACCCCATAGGAGACTGAACCAGACCTCCCTGCTAGGGTTGGAGGGTTTCCTGCAGAGGTGAGGGATGGCTGTGGCTCACTGTGGGGACAAGGACACTGGCAGCTGAAGTCCTGGGAAGTAATCCTTGGTGTGAGCCCTCCCAGAGTCCACCATTAGCCCCACCAAAGAGCCGGGTAGGCTCCAGTGATGGGTCGCCTGAGGCCAAACAACCAACAGGGAGGGAACCCAGCCCCACCCATCAGCAGACAAGCGGATTAAAGTTTTACTAAGCTCTGCCCACCAGAGCAACACCCAGCTCTACCCACCACCAGTCCCTCCCAACAGGAAGCTTGCACAAGTCTCTTAGATAGCCTCATCCACCAGAGGGCAGATAACAAAAGAAGGAAGAACTACAATCTTGCAGCCTGTGGAATGAAAACCACATTCACAGAAAGACAGACAGAATGAAAAGGCAAAGGACTATGTAACAAATGAAGGAACAAGATAAAACACCAGGAAGACAATTAAATGAAGTGGAGATAGGCAACCTTCCAGAAAAAGAATTCAGAATAATGATAGTGAAGATGATCCAGGACCTCGGAAAAAGAATGGAGGCAAAGATCGAGAAGATGCAAGAAATGTTTAACAAAGACCTAGAAGAATTAAAGAACAAACAAACAGAGATGAACAATACAATAACCAAAATGAAAAATACACTAGAAGGAATCAATAGCAAAATAACTGAGGCAGAAGAACAGATAAGTGACCTGGAAGACAGAACAGTGGAATTCACTGCCGCAGAACAGAATAAAGAAAACAGAATGAAAAGAAATGAAGACAGCCTAAGGGATCTCTGGGACAACAGTAAATGCACAAATATTCACATTATAGGGGTCCCAGAAAGAGAAGAGAGAGAGAAAGGACCCAAGAAAATATTTGAAGAGATTATAGGGACTTCCCTCATCACACAGTGGTTAAGAATCCACCTGCCAATGCAGGGGACACAGGTTCGAGCCCTGCTCTGGGAAGAGCCGACATGCCATGGAGCAATTAAGCGTGTGCACCACAATTACTGAAGCCTGCACTCCTAGAGCCCATGCTCTGGAACAAGAAAAGCCACTGCAATGAGAAGCCCATGCACCGCAACAGAGTAGCCTCCCCTGCCACAACTAGAGAGAAAGCCTGTTCACAGCAACGAAGACCCAATGCAGCCTAAATAAATAAATAAATAAATATATATATATATATATATATATATATATATATATATATATATATATATATATATATATATATAAATATATAAAGGAAAAAAAAAAGAGAGAGAGATTATAGTTGAAAAATTCCCTAACATGGGAAAGGAAATAGCCACCCAAGTCCAGGAAGTGCAGAGAGTCCCAGGCAGGATAAACCCAAGGAGAAACACGCCGAGACACATAGTAATCAAATTGACAAAAATTAAAGACAAAGAAAAATTATTGAAAGCAGCAAGGGAAAAATGACAAATAACATACAAGGGAACTCCCATAAGGTTAACAGCTGATTTCTCAGCAGAAACTCTACAAGCCAGAAGGGAGTGGCATAATATATTTAAAGTGATGAAAGGGAAGAACCTACAGCCAAGACTACTCTACCCGGCAAGGATCTCAGATTCGATGGAGAAATCAAAAGCTTTACAGACAAGCAAAAGCTAAGAATTCAGCACCACCAAACCAGCTCTACAACAAATGCTAATGGAACTTCTCTAAGTGGGAAACACAAGAGGAGAAAAGGACCTACAAAAACAAATCCATAACAACTAAGAAAATCGTAATAGGAACATACATATAGATAATTACCTTAAACATGAATGGATGAAATGCTCCAACCAAAAGACACAGGCTTGCTGAATGGATACAAAAACAAGACCCATATATATGCTGTCTACAAGAGACACACTTCAGACCTGGGGAAACATACAGACTGAAAGTGAGGGGACAGAAAAAGATAATCCATGCAAATGGAAATCAAAAGAAAGCTGGAGTAGCAATAGTCATATCAGATAAAGTAGACTTTAAAATAAAGAATGTTACAAGAGACAAGGAAGGACACTACATAATGATCAAGGAATCAATCAAAGAAGAAGATATAACAATTATAAATATATATGCACCCAACATAGGAGCACCCCAATACATCAGGCAACTGCTAACAGCTATAATATAAAAGAGGGAATCAACAGTAACACAATAATAGGGAGGGACTTTAACACCTCACTTTCACCAATGGACAGATCATCTGGACAGAAAATTAATAAGGAAACACAAGCTTTAAATAACACAATAGACCAGATAGATTTAATTGATATTTATAGGACATTCCAACCAAAAACAGCAGATTACACTTTCTTCTCAAGTGCACACAGAACATTCTCAAGGATAGAACACATCTTGGGTAAGAAATCAAGCCTCAGTAAATTTAAGAAAACTGAAATCATATCAAGCATCCTTTCCAACAACAACACTATGAGATTAGAAATCAATTACAGGGAAAAAAAAGTTAAAAACACAAACACATAGAGGCTAAACAATACGTTACTAAATAACTAAGAGATCACTGAAGAAATCAAAGGGGAAATAAAAAATACCTAGAGACAAATGACAACAAAAACACGGCGATCCAAAACCTATGGGATGCAGCAAGAGGAGTTCTAAGGGGGAAGTTTAGAGTGATACAATCCTACCTCAGGAAACAATAAAAATCTCAAATAAACAACCTAAGCTTACACCTAAAGCAACTAAAGAAAGAAGAACAAACAAAGCCCAAAGGTAATAGAAGGAAATAAATCATAAAAATCAGAGCAGAAATAAATGAAACAGAAACAAAGAAAACAATAGCAAAGATCAATAAAACTAGAAGCTGGTTCTTTGAGAAGATAAACAAAATTGATAAACCTTTAGCCAGACTCATCAAGAAAAAGAGGGAGAGGACTCAAATCAATAAAATTAGAAATGAAAAAGGAGAAGTTACAACAGACACCACAGAAAATACAAAGAATCATAAGAGACTACTACAAGCAACCCTATACCAACAAAATGTACAACCGGGAAGAAATGGACAAATTCTTAGAAAGGTATAACCTTCCCAGACTGAACCAGGAAGAAATAGAAAATATGAACAGACCAAACCCAAGTAATGAATTGAAACTGTGATTAAAAATCTTCCAACAGGCAAAAGTCCAGGACCAGATGGCTTCACAGGTGAATTCTATCAAACATTTAGAGAAGAGCTAACACCCATCCTTCTCAAACTCTTCCAAAAAATTGCAGAGGAAGGGCACTCCCAAACTCATTCTATGGGGCCACCATCACCCTGATACCAAAACCAAATAAAGATATCACAAAAAAAGAAAATTACAGACCAATATCACTGACGAATATAGATGCAAAAATCCTCAACAAAATACTAGCAAGAATAATCCAGAAACACATCAAAATGATCATACACCATGATCAAGGGGATTTATCTCAGGGATGCAAGGATTCTTCAGTATACTCAAATCAATCAATGTGATACACCATATTATGAAATTGAAGAATAAAAACTATATGATCATCTCAATAGATGCAGAAAAAGCTTTTGACAAAATTCAACACCCATTTATGTTAAAAACTCTTCAGATAGTGGGCATAGAGGAAACCTACCTCAACATAATAAAGGCCATATATGAAAAACCCACAGCAAACATCATTCTCAATGGTGAAAACTGAAAGCATTTCTTCTAAGATCAGAAGCAAGACAAGGATGTCAACTCTCACCACTATTATTCAACATAGTTTTGGAAGTCCTAGCCATGGCAATCAGAGAAGGAAAAGAAATAAAAGGAATTCAAATTGGAAAAGAAGTAAAACTGTCATTGTTTGCAGATGACATGATACTATACATAGAGAATCCTAAAGATGTCACCAGAAAACTACTAGAGCTAATCAATGAATGTGGTAAACTTGCAGGATACAAAATTAATGCTCAGAAATCTCTTGCATTCCTATACACTAACAATGAAAGATCAGAAAGAGAAATTAAGGAAATGATCTCATTCACCATTGCAACAAAAAGAATAAAATACCTAGGAATAAACCTACCTAAGGAGGTAAAAGACCTGTACTCAGAAAACTATAAGACACTGATGAAAGAGATCAAGATGACACAAACAGATAGAGAGATATATCATGTTCTTGGATTGGAAGAATCAATATGGTGAAAATGACTATACTACCCAAAGCAATCTACAGATTCAATGCAATCCCTATCAAATTACCAATGGCATTTTTTATGGAACTAGAACAAAAAATCTTAAAATTTGTATGGAGACACAAAAGACCCTGAATAGTCAAAGCAGTCTTGAGGGAAAAAAACAGAGCTGGAGGAATCAGACTCCCTGACTTCAGACTATATTACAAAGCTAAAGTAATCAAGACAATATGGTACTGGAACAAAAACAGAATTATAGATCAATGGAACAGGATAGAAAGCCCAGAGATAAACCCAAGCACCTATGGTCAACTAATCTATGACAAAGGAGGCAAGAACATACAATGGAGAAAAGACAGTCTCTTCAATAAGTGGTGCTGGGAAAAGTGGACAGCTACATGTAAAGGAATGAAATTAGAACACTCCCTAACACCATACACAAAAATAAACTCAAAATGGACTAAAGACCTAAATGTAAGATAAGACACTATAAAACTCTTAGAGGAAAACATAGGAAAAACACTCTTTGACATAAACCAGGGCAAGATGTTTTTTGACCCAGCTCCTAGAGTAATGGAAATAAAAACAAAAATAAACAAATGAGACTTAATGAAAATTAAAAGATTTTGCACAGAGAAGGAAACTATAAACAAGACGAAAAGACAACCCTCAGAATGGGAGAAAATATTTGCAAACAAATCAATGGACAAAGGATTAATCTCCAAAATATATAAACAGCTCATGCAGCTCAATATTAAAAAAACAACCCAATTATAAAATGGGCAGAAGACCTAAATAGACATCTCTCCAAAGAAGACATACAGATGGCCAAGAGGCACATGAAAAACTGCTCAACATCATTAATTATTAGAGAAATGCAAATCAAAACCACAATCAGGTATCACCTCACATCAGTTAGAATGGGCATCATCAGAAAATGTACAAACAACAAATGCTGGAGAGGGTGTGGAGAAAAGGGAACCCTCTTGCACTGTTGGTGGCAACATAAACTGATACAGCCACTATGGAGAAGAGTATGGAAGTTCCTTAAAAAACTAAAAATATAATTACCATATGAACCAGCAATCCCACTACTGGGCATAATTCAAAACCATAATTCAAAAAGACACATGCACCCCAGTGTTCACTGCAGCACTATTTACAATAGCCAGGTCATGGAAGCAACCTAAATGCCCATCGACAGACGAATGGATCAAGAAGATATGGTACATATACACAATGGAATATTACTCATCCATAAAAAGGAACAAAACTGGGTCATTTGTAGAGACGTGGATGGACCTAGAGACTGTCATACAGAGTGAAGTAAGTCAGAAAGAGAAAAACAAATATTGTATATTAATGCATATATGTGGAATGTAGAAAAATGGTACAGGTGAATCGGTTTGCAGGGCAGAAATAGAGACACAGATGTAGAGAACAAACGTATGGACACCAAGGGGGGAAAGTGGGAGGGGGAGGTGGGATGATTTGGGAGATTGGGACTGACATATATACACTAATATGTATAAAGTAGATAACTAATAAGAACCTGCTGTAATAAAATAAATAAAGGCAAAAAAATCAGCTTACTTTACTGTATAACTACAAAGAAAGAAAATGTATTCAGCAAATATATTGTTATTTGGATACACAATGATTTTTACCTCCCCCTGACGTATTTCATGTATCCAGGAGTAAAATCTTCTCTGGAAAAAGAGAATAAAGGAATAAAATATTAAAAAAAAAAAAAAAAAAAACGAGGTCTATTGCTTTGGGACTTTAGCTAAATTTTCAAAATACCTTCATTTTTGCCATATATGAAACCCAATCATGCACATAACATCAGGGGGTGGAGATCATGAAATTCTCTTAGAATTCTGCCTACAAGGTGTGTTTTAAATTTTCTTAATAATAATAATAAAATAAATTATATATATAATATATAATATAGAGAAAATATATAATTAATGAATTATACATAGAAAACCCTAAAGACTCCACCAAAAAACTGTTAGATTTAATAAACAAGATCAGTAAAGTTGCAAGATACCAAATCAATATACAAAAATCGGTTACAATTCTATACAGTAAAAATGAATTAACAGAAAGAGAAATTAAGAAAACAATCCCATTTACAATTGTATCAAAAATAATGAAATAGCAAGATTAAATTTAACTAAGGAGGTGAAGAATCTGTACACTGAAAACTATAAGACTCTGATGAAAGAAACTGAAGAAGACACAAATAAATTGAAAAATATTTTATGCCCATAG
The DNA here is from genome assembly GCF_025265405.1 of Mesoplodon densirostris. Taxonomy (NCBI): domain Eukaryota; kingdom Metazoa; phylum Chordata; class Mammalia; order Artiodactyla; family Ziphiidae; genus Mesoplodon; species Mesoplodon densirostris. The sequence goes on from NC_082675.1 coordinate 51,160,464, forward strand.
ATTGGATCAATTAATAGTTAAAATGTCCAAATAAAAAATACTTAAAATGTCCATACTACCCAAAGGGATTTACAGATTCAGAGCAATTCTTATCACAATACCAATGACATTTTCCCACAGAAACAGAACAAACAATCCCAAAATTTGTATACAACCACAAAAGACCCCAAATAGCCAAAGCAATCTTGAGAAAGAAGAACAAAGCTGGAGGCATAACACTTCCTGATGTTAAAAGAAACAAGGCCAAATGGAGTTCAAGGTCAAAGTGGGATACTTAATTACTCTTCCCACATGCACCTCCAGTGCAGAGAGAGGGGCAGATCAATGGAGAGACAGAGAGAGATGGAGGGGGTTCAAGTGGGCAGAGTCCACTTACCAGAGTGGACATAACATAGAAACAGTGGATGGCTGGCCTGTCACTAGGCTCCAAATCTTGCCTTAGGGAAGATGGACAGGGCACCACAAATGGGTGGTATCTTTTAAGGCTCAGCCACCTGGTCCCCTAGTAAAACAGGACCAGTGACTATCCTGGGATTTACCCAACCACAGGCACAACTTCCCCCTTAGAGGGAGACTGGGGTGGCGTGGAAAGAGAAGTTTGGAGAGAGGTGCAGAATTGGTCTATTCCCAACTGGAAACTACTGGAGGACAGTAAAATTTAGTCAATCTAATTATAGAGGAAATAACTGCATTTTGTTTATTGCATATTTGGTGTGATTAAAAATTTACTGGAGAAAAATCATCCATGAAACGTATTTTAACATTTTTCTGAATGCCTCAATGACACTTGGTGCAAAACAGAAAAAAAATGATCTCTTTATAATAACCAAATTTTTAGCATTACCTGACACAATGTTACTCAATAAATCTGTAGAATTGAATTTGTGACTTACATTTTAAAACCGGTATTGACAAGTTTGAGTCAGTCAGGGCTTTGGTACCCAGAATGGAAGGAAGTTGTCTGAAAAATGTATAATATGAGCAAGATTCAGGTCATTTCTAGGGGTAAGAGGGGCTTTTTCTGAATTATAGAAACAAGGCCAAACAAGGTCAAATGATTATGAGACCCTACAGGGACATGGTTTAAGGCTCTAACATAAAGGAGATGCTTCCAGCAATGAGCCCTTCAAATAGAGGAAAGTCTGCCTTGAGAGGCTGCCTGCGATTAGAGCAACAAAAAGAAGATTCTGGTTCTGAGTCAGGAATTAGACTCAGCTTCCAAATCTGAGTCTATGAAAACTAACTTCGTGTGGGATTTGAGAGAGAGAAAAAAGAATGATTTAGCTAAACATTTGAAAACCAGATTTACATTCTTAAAGTCTCATTTAAGGAAAAAAAAAAAGAAATCCCATTTCTTTTCTCTTTATCCATGCTGCAGATGATGTGTTTCAGAGACACTCACACCCCCGTGTGTTTAATTATGTTGTATTATCATTGAGTCTTTAGAGTCAAATATAATCAGTCTCTGGGAATACTGGGTTTTTGCACCATTATGTCTTGAAATCATTTATATCCAGGCTTAAATGAATTCAAATAAACATACTTTTTCTCTAAAAGTTCAGGGTTATCTATTACTTTGAAGTTGGTAATTAGTTTTATTTATAGGGACATAGCTGACATTTGACTGAAAAAAAATGTTGCAACAGGTTTGACTGTGGGCTTCAGTTAAAGAACAGATATTACTTAAATTTTCATTTTTTTCCTAACAAAGGATTTGTTGCAAAATTAACAAATCTGAAATAGTGCAGGGCAAATGATAGCCTGTATATGTGTAAATATATGAACTAATAAAAGCTATCATCTGAAGCCCAAGAGAAAGCCAGCTATTTGTAATTTGACAACTGGGTGAGTGCTGTTTTAATTAATGTGATGAACTTGTGAATTTAGTCAATTTAATTATAGAGGAAATAACTGCATTTTGTTTATTGCATATTTGGTGTGATTAAAAATTTACTGGAGAAAAATCATCCATGAAAGGTATTTCAGCATTTTTCTGAATGCCTCAATGACATTTGGTGCAAAACAAAAAAAATGAACTATATTTTGTGCATAATATTGAGTTATATTTCTTCATCACAATCTGAGCTAGATTTGGTCAGAATCAGCCTGTTGTAAATCAGCAGCTGCTGCCACAATTCACCAGAATAAAACAGATTATGGAAAGATTATTTATTAGGTTGAGCCCCATCTTTATTAGTCATTTGCTACAATTTTATTTTATAGTCTCATTTTATTCTAATGCTTTCTCTGTCATAAAAATGTTAATAATTTCTCTTAGGATTTCATATTAATTTGTCAAACCAAGCTGACACAATGCCATAAGCCTGTCCTGCAAGAGATTTGGTGGTGGATGGGGAAGCCAACTCAATACACCAGTATTATGGGCCAAGGATTAAGTCCAATTTCTAAAAAAAGGTTATTGAGCACCTTCTAGCACCTTCTATGTGTCAGGCACCATCCCAGGCTAGCAGTACTGGGTAAACAATATAGACCAGGTTCCTGGCTTTGGGAACTCACAAGTCTGATGGAGGAGATCTCCATGTAAAGAAGCCATTGTGTTACAAATCAGGGTAGCCATGGTGGGAAAGAAGAGGGACACCAGGGTCAGCAGCCAGCCAACCCAAGAAAAAGCACAGCACTGAGGTATCTTTTTAGAGACTTCTTGACTTGGGGGTCCTTTGCCAGGTTTAACTAAATTAAGAGTAGTAGAATACATTTAGATCCCACTTTATTCTGAAATGTGAAATAACATATGTAATGGTTAATTTTATGTATCAACTGAACCATGGGATGGACAGATATTTGGTTAAATATTATCCTGAGTGTGTCTGTGAGGGTGTTTATGGATTGGATTAAGATTTGAATCAGTAGAATGAGTAAAGCAGATTGCCCTCACCAGTGTGGGTGGGTCTTATCCAATCAGATTAAGGCCTGAATAGAACAAAAAGGCTGAGTGAGGGATTCACTCTCTCTCTACCTGTCTCTGAGTTGGGACATTGGTCTCCTCTGGCCTTTGGATTCAGACTTAGACTGGAAGTTACACTATCAGCTCTCCTGCTTCAGACTTGGGCTGGAACTTCTTAGCCTCCATAATCATATAAGCCTATTCCTTATAATAAATCTCTTTACATATATATCCTGTTGGTTCTGTTTCTCAGGGGAACCCTAATACACCATAATGTAGTCAACCTGTGAATATCCATTAGTTTCCAGTAGAAATGGTGTAGTTCTGCCTCCCTGGAGGGCTTCTCAACTCGATTAAACAAATTGAACCGATATTAAAATACTCCTTTCATTGACCTAAAGTGGGCATGTGTGTTAAGTGGAATGTGCCAATCAATTAAATTTTCCAGTTACGTGAGGACTGATCCATGTCACTCCCAAAGACTCCAAAGCATTCTCCTTTCTTCTGTGACTTCCACCTTCAGAAATGAACACTGCAATCAGAAGACAGAACTAAGGTGGCCTCTAGGACAGTGATTCTGAAATGGGATGCTCAGACCACTCACGGCCCTGTTAAAATTGTGGATTTCCAGGCACCCCCTGACACCTCTGGAGAACCCTGTGGGGGTGGCTAAACTCAAGGACCTCACTGCAATTGGAGCACAGTTCAGCGAGAAGGTCTCAGGACATGTCCTGACAGCCATTTTCATCGCTGCCTTTTACAATTCATTCTAGAAACACATGTTTTCTAAACGCACCATTGTTTTGTTTTGTGTGGTCTTTTAAAAAGAACTGTCTCTAGTTTCTGCCACTTCCAATCAATCTTAGCTCTTGCAGCCCTGCCAGTTCTCATAGACAGCTGACACTTCCTGCCGTCTGCTGTAGAGTAGCTTTGGGGATAGAGATTATTTCCTTTTCTCCTTCTCAAGCCCCACCCTAAGCTTTTTCTGTTTAACTAAGAAAAATCAGAAATTGGTTAAATCTGTATTTTTAGGGAATCTTTTCCTAGTTGTGTTAGGGCCATAGTTGTTGATCTGGTGACAGAAGACATTCCTGACTGATTAAATGTGCTATGTCTAGATGCTCTGGCAGTAAAATTGTGCCCTTGAAGTGAGAGCCTGGCCCCAGATGGGGTCCTGTGGGAAATGCCTCAATGTGGGAGCAAGACTACTTCAGACTTGGGAGGGGTCCCATGCAGTGGAGCCCTTCATGACTGCCCCCACTACTATCCCTGCCTCCTGGGACATATGTCCCCTCCTCAACCTGGAGGAGAGAAGTCAGTTTGTAGATTGAGATGTCAAATTGCCCCAGTAAAATGCATAAATGGGCTGGCATGACTTTATTATGTACAATTCATAACTTAATTCACAGCCCCTCCTCCTTTTGGCTTCAACCCAAATGCCCGTCAACTGATGAATGGATAAACAAAATATGGTATAGCTACACAATGAGATATTATTTAGCCATAAAAAGGAATGGATGAAGCTGAAAACATTATGATAGATGAAAAAAGTCAGTCACAAAGTGTACTTGAAGGGCCCTGCAGAACCAAAGCAAGAGTGCAAATCTGCAGTGAGGGATCTGAGGAGAGAAACTCTGAAGTACAACTCAGCAATCTGGTCCTGGGCTCCAGCCTTGAAATGTACTAGCTTTATGGCCTTAGTCAAGATTCAAATTTTTCTAAACTTGAATTTTCTCATCAGTAAAATTAGGAAAACAGTGTCTTCATTTGTGAGGATTGAATGAGATTGTGTGTGTGTTCAGTGCTACGGTAGTTTATTACAGAAATGGGCCCCCAATTACTTCTTCCTGTATCTCCACCCTTGGTGGTCTCATCCCACATTGATTCTGGGATTAGCCACGTGACTTGCTTTGACTGATGGCACATTCGCAGATATAATTTGAGCAGAGGCTTAACATACTGTGCATTGGGACTTGCCTTCTTATACCACACAAGTCTACCATGAGAAGACGCCTGAGCTAGCCTGCTGGAGAGGTGTGGCTCAGCTGTCAGCCCAGCCATGAGAGTGAGGCCGTCTTAGACCATCCTATCCCAGCTGAGCTGCCAGATGACTGGAGCCATACAAGAGACTCCAGGTGCAGAAGAACCAGCCAGCTGAGCCCAGCCCCAATTGCTGACCTACCTGTCAAAGACCACTAGGAACACACTTGTAGTCGAGCAAAGTTAGCTTTATTTCGAGTGCTGCAGCAATGGAGAGTGTACACCAGAGGAACCAGGAAGGGGAAGCCAGGAGGGACTTATTATAGGATTTGGGTGTCTGTTGGGTGATTCCATAAGGCATTTAGGGAAGCGGGAGCCAGTTTTTGATTGGGTGCTTTCAGAAAATAGGGCCACCTTGGTGACTGGATCTCTTGATAATTTTTATCTATGAGGCAGGAGGATTAAAGTGGGACTACAGTTGTCAGTGGTAACTAATATTAGCTGGAAGGAGATGTTTAGTTATTTTTGAGTTGCAGAATGTCCTTGTCTCTGTCCAGTTTCAGGCATGATCACAAAATAATCTTGTTCTGTCTTATTCCATCATGGTCAAAGAATGGCCTCGTCTGAGTATTGTTTATATGCTGTGAAAACTGTTTATATACATTCAGGAACACTCCAGCTGCCAGCTGTTGGGGCCACTTTTTAATTTCTTACACAGAATCATAAGCAAATAATTGTCTTAAGCCTCTAGGTTTTGGGGTGGTTTTTAATTCAGAAATATATAACTAATATGAGCTCTTTGTAATGCTTCAAGTGCTGTGCAGGCTTTCTGATCCCTTCTGGGGTTATATATGTAGAAAGCCCTGACTTCATGGGATCAAAGTAGAAGAAGTAGCAGAATGTGAGGAAGTTAACCAGGACCAGCTGAGGACAAGGGGCAGGTGGGGACCTCAGAGGCCCAAGGTGGCCACATACATGCAGCAGACAGGGCTGGTTTAATCATCTCCTGCTTGAGTCTGATGCTGCCTCTTTCAGATACTGCTTCCCAGGACCAGACCATGATGTTCCATCTTTCCTAGGCCCTCCCCATCCAGGATTCACTCCTGGCTTGAGGGGCAGCAGAGCAAGGGCAGGTTCCCCAGGACTTTTTCTCAGCTAACATCTCTCACAGGCACATGAAAGCCTCTGATGGTCTGTGCATGAACCATCTATTCTGTTCACAGACCCTTCTGTGGGTTCAGCCATCATAAACAATATTGGAGCCTATTTTATTTTTGGTAGAAAGATATACCTGCCCTTGCTCTGGGTACCAGAGGTACTGACCCATTTCAAGTAGGTGTGACAGAGGAGTCGTAATTCTTGGTTACTGTTTCACCTCTTGAATGACCAATAACCCAAGAGTGAACTCTTCTGCTTTTTGACCAGGTACTTTTAGCTTAAGTCACTGCCAGTCAGGCTCTGGTCATAAATCTCCTGAGGACAAGTCACGCTTCTTGCAGTTACTTCTTCTCTAGCCAAAACCTTCAGTGAAGCTCAGGGAAGAAAGAAGGACAGTAAATCTTATTTTCCTCTTACAAATACTCTATAGGCTAGTCCCCACTGACAGCTTAAAAACTGACTCAAACTTGATCAACTTCTGGGAGGTACTCTTTCACTCAGCTACAAGAATGTGTTTTTCCATTCACCCTCAAAGCCAGAGGCAGCCACTTCATCTGTCAGAGTCTATCACAGTTGGGTACAGAAAGATCCAGATTACTGAAAAGTAACCATTCATACTGGCTTCACAGAAAGGAAGAAAGTAAATCCCCAGTGGGAACACTGGGACATTTGTCTTGGTTCAGTAGGTCCTTGAAAGAACATGAGAAGCCCTTTCTTCATTTGAGGGTGTTGAATTGCATTTTATATGAAAATTTACCATTCCAATCACAGGGGACTTTTGAATTTCAGTGAATCCTCCCTTCCTTCCTTCTTACTCTATCGAACCAGCGAAGAGCCGAACATTGGCTAATTGCAGAGCCAGAGTGTCAACTCAACCACAAAAACCTGGATCTTCCACTCTTGGCTGCTCAGTTTGCCAGACAATGTCAATGTTAAGATAGGAAAGAATTCCATACTTTGAAGTCACAATCACTCAGCAATGATTCCACCCATTTCTACCCATGATGAAGGGCCATTGGCCAGATTCCTGGCTCTGTACCCCTCTGGCTGTCACATAACGGTTTTGTATCTCAGTGACTTTGTTTGTATCAATAGAATGTGTTTCTACCCATCTCACAGGATTGCTAGGAGGAAAGTACAAAATTTCTTTGAGGCATATAAAATGATAAACTTATGCTCTGTGAAATTTTATACATTTATTTAATGTGTTATTCCACGACATCTCACCATAATTCTATCACAGTAGGATAAATGGCAGCAGCCAAAACACATCCTTCCCACAAATAACAAGAATAGTTTGTGAGCTCCCCAAGGCTAAGAGCCATGTCCACTCATCCGTATATCCACTGTGACACACATCACCCAAGGAAATATCCCTAGGATAGGTTTGTTGAATAGATAGATGGAACACTGAATGAATGGATGGATGGATGGATGGATGGATGGATGGATGGATGGGTGGGTGGGTGGGTGGGTGGTAGATGAATAGATATGGTGGATGATCGAATGGATGGATGCAGGACCAAGATGGTATGCAACAGCATGGATATTCGGGTTGTTGAAACATTAAAATACTTCCACATTGGTTGGTAAATATGTCACTCCCTGAGCTCTTCAAGTGCTTCCTGTTGTCCTGACTACCTTGATCCTCCTCCTCCCACAAATCCCCCAGTCCCTTCCACAATGGCAATTGTACGGTTATCATCTGGCACAGAATTCCGTGCTGATAGGAAATCTAAGTGGTTGATTCCAGTGGCCCCACTTAATTGTGAAATATTTTGAATGTCCCTCTTGCTTGGATGGGTGACCATTTCATTACTGGGCTAGTTTTAGGCCACCAGCCCTAGGACGAGGCTCTTAATAAATCCTATGAAGGAGATTTAAATTTGTTGTCAGTATTTCCTAGCTCATAGGATTAAACTCCATCATAACTTGAGGTCCTCTAAGGCTTTGATCTTTGTTGTTGACTTTCTTTTCTTCACCAAACTCCAAAATTTCCAAATAGTGATTTGCCACATGTGGGGCTGGGACTTTTCCCTCAAGTAATTCCTTATTACATTAATTCACTTTCTTAATAGCATGGGTTTGGAGCATTTCCTATTAATTAACTTATTTCCTTTTTTCCCCAGCTTTACTGAGATATGATTAACGTAAAACTTTGTATAAGTTTAATGTATACAATATGATGATTTGATACGTGTATATATTGCAAAATGATTACCACAATAAGGTCAGTTAGCACCTCCACCTCTCACGTGATTACCTTTTGTGTGTGTTGTGAGAACATTTAAGATCTATCGGCAACTTTCAAGTATGTAATACAGTACTGTTACTGTATTACTGTATAACCATACTGTTACCATGTTGGTACATTAGATCCCCAGGACTTACCCATCTTAAAACTGGAAGTTTGTACCCTTTGACCATCTCCCATTCTCCCCCATCCCCACACCTGGCAACCACCATTCTACTCTCCATTTCTATGTAAATTACTTTCTTAGTAGCATGAGTATGGATGATTTCAATTCCAAATAGCTACTTATTATATTAACTCAGTTTCTTAATAGCATAGGTTTTGGGGAGAAATGCTGGCTAAGTGTCATGACCAATGGGTTCATCTAGAATACTCCTTCATTAAACCCTGGAAGAACTTGTGACAACTGTATATTTACCTCTCCAGGCAGAGCTCATGTCATGTTTTGAAAGAGATGTTGGTCTCACACAGGCCATGATCCAGCCATGTTGCTGATGCCTCGTTATGTGTCTCTCAGCTCCCCATGGCCTTTGGATCCTCCACTGGGGACTACCACTTGGAACTTAGGGACTGTTGCTCTCCACCTACACTATGGCCACCATGCATGGCTTTGGTGGGATGGAGCCCCCCTCCCCCCACTCCACTCAGTTCCCTGCAACAATCTTTGGACAGTAATGCTCACCACTCCCAACACACACACACTTCCCAATAATGAATAATAATCTCCAGAAGAAAACACTGTAGCAATAGGAAGGCAGAAAGTGGGCTTCTCAGGTGGTACAGTCGTTAAGAATCCACCTGCTGATGCAGGGGACACGGGTTTGGGCCCTGGTCCGGGAAGATCCCACATGCCGTGGAGCAACTAAGCCTGTGCACCACAATTACTAAGCCTGTGCTCTAGAGCCCACAAGCCACAACTACTGAGCCTATGCAACACAACTACTGAAGCCCACGTGCCTAGAGCCCGTGCTCTGCAACAAGAGAAGGCACCACAATGAGGAGCCTGTGTACCGCGCTCACCACAACTAGAGAAAGCACACGTGCAGCAATGAAGAACTAATGCAGCCAAAAATAAATAAATAAAAATAATTAATTAAAAAAAAAAAGAAAGGCAGAAAGCGTTTCCCATGGACCTCTTCATCAACGTGCTGAGCATCAGCTGAGCCATTTGGTCCACTCTCTTCTGTCCAGACCATGCCAAGAACACAAAGGAAGGGGCTCTTTCTCACCCCTTATCAAACAGCTGAGAGATTTAGTTTTCAAACTCTGGGGCAGGGCCTTGAAATATAAGTTCTTTCCCTTGGGCCAGAGTGGAGTTCTTAGGTGGCCCCTCTCACCCCTCCCCTCCTTAAGGAGGCAGAAGGGTTAACCTCTCAGAGTATTGGTCTCAGGGTTAGAGGGCAGGAAAAGGACTCTCCCAGCCCCAGTTTTTCTCTGTCTGCTGCACGTCACTTCCTTCCAAGTAAAGGATGCATCATCTACTACTTGGAAAAGTTTATCAAAGGGAAGTTGTTCTAAGAAACATAATAGTTAGCATCTAGAATGTGCACTTCACAGCTGGGCCAGGCAATGAAATGGATCAGTGGCTTCTGCCTTTTGAAAAGAGAAAAACATAGTGGCTGTCATCCTTCAACAGAGAGTATATTGAATGATATTTTGTAATTAGCTCCCACTCCTCTGAGACAAAGAATAAAAGATCTGGAATAGCTCAGTTCCCTCCATCCGAGCATCAGGAAAGAAGCATTGCAGTAATATCAGGACAGCCACCTTCAACAGCACCTGCCAGATTTTAAAAGGAGATTTTCTTCTGCCAACGTCATTCTCCTTTCCCCTACTGCTAGAGAACTGGCTGAATTTCCCCTTCTAATGTAGCATCTCTTTTTGGTAAAGTATAACAACTATAGTAACACATTAGGAGAAATAAATATCACACAGAGGAAAGGCTTCAGTGTTTGCTGAAGGTACCAACTGCATGGGTCTCCAGGGTTACTGGGTTGATTTGCATCAGACTCCTACTCTCTTCCCCACCACCCCATCCCTTCCCTGCTTCCTGGAGACCCTGTGAGACAAAGTCTCCATCCTAGCAAATGGCATTTGCACATTTCTACACAGGACTCACTCCCCCACACACACACCAACTCACAGCTCTTGCTGCCAGCGCCTGGTTTGACGCATCCACGTGTTTCCAGGCAGCTCATGCCCAGGGAACTGAAGCTTTGAGCCATGACCTCAGCAGGAAGGTCTTGCAGCCTAGCTCCCAGCCAGGTTGCGGTCATCTGGGAATAAGAACTGTGTTGGCTGCAGATGTTCATCTGACCCTCTTGTGCAGGAGCTGAGGGTCTGGGGAAAAAGAGGGGGACCGTCCCACAGTCTGAGTGGAGGGTCGCATCACTGATGCTCAGAGCTTTCCTCACTAACAGGTAACTTCTATAATCATAACAAATATAGACTTTAAAGAGAAAGAAATGAGCTCTGCCCTCCTCACATCCAAGTTGGGCAGGGAGCAACAGAGGAACAAGCGCCTCTTCCTTTGTCTAGGCAGTATGGTTCATAAAGCACTTGGTGAGAGCTGGGTCTGCCCAGGAAAACAGAAATCCCTCTAGGTCTTTGAAAAGAGGAACTTAATACAGGGGATCAGTTGATGAAGCTACAGGAGTGCAGAGGAATTCAACAGGAAACAGTGGAAAAGCAGAGATTAGCCACAGCACGAAGCCACAAACACACCAGGGCCCGTGAGACAGTGGGAGCAGAGGGTGGGACCAGGGGCCAAAACCAGGTCTCCTGCAGATACTGAAACTGTGAGATGGCCTCATGGGAGCTGGGACCATAAGGCAGGGGCTGCGTGGCAGAAGCTGGAGCCTTGAAGGGAAGACAGCCACTGCCAAGATGCAAGAGCAGAGAGAGAGAGTAAAGCAGTAGGGAATTTCCTCCCTTCCCTCCAGTTTTCCACCAGGCCTCCCTTGGCATGCCTACCAAGGTCAGTGGTAAAGAAGCCCATGAACTGTAGTTCCTTACAATCAAAAGAGGAGCACAGGAAGGGCTGGGGTGGATCTGAGACACACCGGGCACCCAGGCTTTCCTTTCACCCTGGTTACAGACCAGGAAGACTAAGATGAAGATCAAAAGGTTAGATGGCCAGCCCTCAGTAAACACCAGCTTGGCCCTTCTGGCACCATCACACCCTTGGAAGTGAGACAGGAGATAGCTGGGCCGCAGGCTGAGCAGCTGGAGCTTGTCTCCTGCAGACATTTCAAGGGAAAGATAAAGGCAGGAGCAGAGAGGAGCTGAGCTCTGCTTGAGTAAAAAGATAAGACGACCACATTTTTCATTCTTGAGGTCAAGGAGACCTCCCCGACTACACATGCGCAAAAAAGGTTCCTCAGGAGTCAAAAAAGGGAGCGGGGGGTTAGCCCATAGTTTGTCCTGCCAGCCTCCCAGAGCCCTTGCACTGGAATCCATCTTGGCTAAAAGACGTGCACCCGTGTCAGGGAGTGCCCTGAGTCAGACCAGATATAGGCACAAAGCAAGATGAAGCAAGATGATTGGCTAGAGGAAACCCAGAAAACTGCCCCCATATAAACAATTTAAGCCACCCCCAAAGCACGTGACTCTCCGAGCCCCCTCGTGTGTCTTTCCGCATGTACTTGTTTTCTAATAGACACTTTACCTGCTTCACTACCTTCTGTCTCCTTGTTGAATTCTTTCTTCAGAGAAGACAAGGACCAAGGTCCTGTTTCAAGCCCGCTGGCCCTTGTGGTCTAGGGGTTAAGATTCCTGGTTTTCACCCAGGTGGCCCAGATTCAATTCACAGTCAGGGAACTAAGATCCTGCTTCAAGTGGCCACACCCGTGGCCCCCACCCCCACCCCGCCCCGCCCTGCCCCACCCGAGCTCAGAATGGGGAGCAAGAATATGCTCTGAGGTGGGGATGAAAGAAGATCCCACAAAGACTTTGGGAGATCCCAGGGCAAGGGCTGAGAGGGCCACAGTGCGAGTTTGCTCAGGCTGGACTCCTAGGATGGGTGGGTTCTGGGGCCTAAGAGTTAGGGTGTCTTGGACAGCAGCAGCAATTTAAACCCTCAAGTTCCATTAGAAGACCTGGGCTAGAGGTGGTCCATGTTACAGTAGAGGGAGAGAAATTAGACTGGGGCTTCCAGCTGTGTAAAGGTGCTTTTTTTTTAACCATGTCATGGGCTTGCACTGGACACCTATTTGTTATTTGAACCCCTAGTGCTGTGCACTCTAACGAAATTGTTCCCCCACTTTGTAAGGCTGGTGGTTGGGTGTGCTGCTGTGAGCTGAGCTAGCTTACTGCTTATGAGTCCAGGTGGGCCGGGGCCAGAGTCCAACACCACCATCTACAGTCCTGGCCATGGACACCTTACTGAACCTTTCAGGTTCCTCTCCTGGAAGATGGGGGTGCTGACATCTGCCTCGCAGACAGCCGTTGTAAGGACTACGTGAGACAGTGAACTTAGCAACAAAGCACTTAGCACAGAGCCTGGCTCCCGGAAAGGGCTCAAATAATGGCAGCATTGGTCCGTGGGTGAGAGAATGCTCTCACAGCCTTACCAGGATCACCCACCCACCAGCACCCCTGGATGCTCTGATCCTGGGCTAGGCCAGTGAGAACACACAGCAAAGAACAGGCTCCTTGTCACCTGCCTTCACAGCTGGGCGGTAAAGGGTTGAAGGCAGCAAATTGCCTTCCCAGCCTGTGGCTCCTTAGTCACAACAAACAAATCACAGCCTGTCAAGTCCCAGAAGCGAACGAGATCAGAAGAATGCACATTGCCTGGCAAAACTTACCACCTTCAGGGGCCCATGGAAGTCCTGCTATGTTGAGAAAGAAAGTCAAAGGCCCTCGCGGAGACAGGGAAACCTGACGCCCCTTCCCACTGTCGAGGGGTCTGGGCTGGGTACTGTGGGGGACGGGTGGGGTGAAGGAGCAGCCAGGGCGCAGGTGGTAATGGACAGACGCCTCTGAAAGTCATGGGTCACAGTCTGTCCTCTGTGGGGGGCACAGGAGCTGGGAGGGCCTCCTTGGACCCGGCGACCACAGGGAGGGCAGAGGCTAACGGAGGGGGTTAGCTACTGGTTATCTCAGGGCCTGGGGGACCAGTACACAGGGGTGGCAGGGGAGGGGGAAGGGGGCGAGAGGGGCCTGAGCTCTGTGGCAAGACCTGGGGGGTGAGTCGCACAAACAGCAGTGACGGTCACAGGTACGGGCCAGCCCTTCACTCACCCGAGTGGGTGCCCAAGGCGGCCTGTAAGACACACAATTTCCTCTAAGCCTCCTGCAAACACGAGTGGCTCCTGGAGGGACCTGCTCAGCGTCTTCTGGGCTTTTCAGCCGTGACTTCAGGACGGGGTTTTCTTTCCTTGTGTGTGGATTCACACAACGCCCCATTCCACTCCCCACCGCTGTCAGGGTGCAGTCACAGTAAAGAAAAAAAAAAAAAAAGAAACTACCGTTCTTGGAGGGATGGAGAAAGAGAGGACAGAGGAAGAGAAAGCTCTAGAAACTCTAAGGAGGGCCACGGTCTCTGGCCAGGGTGAGAGAGCTTCAGCAAAGGGCAGAGGTAGGAGCACAGAGCATATTCTGGAGACAGTAAGTCTTTCTATGTGTCTGGAATGGTGCGCTGGGGAGGTATCTTCTGTCCGCGGGTATATATTGGATCAATGATAACACGTAACACATGTAATCCAGGCTTTACTGATATTTGTTCCATTGAATTTGGGGGGAAGAATCTGAACTTCATCTGACTGAATCAACAGTCAAATGGTGACCCCCAGGCATTCTTGGTGAGGTGGGACCATGGTGGCTCAGCAGCGGGGGCCCTGGACGACAGTCCCTTATCACAGGGTCACAGGGGGCGACAGGCCTCGTGGGCCAGCCTGATTCAGTGAGCACTGACAAAGATTCTTTGCTTGACCAAACTTTAGTCAGGTTCCCAAACCTTCTCCAAGCCCATCTCTGCACTTCCTTGTAAAATACAGTTTCAGCAAGCACCAGCTCCCCTAACCTCAATATCTGATCAGGTTCCTCATCCCCCTCATTTCCCAGGTGGTATCTGATCACCCTGGCCTGCCTTCAGCAAGAATCCTGTTAGTCTGGTTTAGCCAGAGTTCCCTCTTACTCCTGATGTTTCCTATAGGAATTTTCCACACACTGACTCCCACCCTGATCCTTGGCTACAAATTCCCACTTGCCTGTGCGGTATTCAGAGTTAAGTCCAGTCTCTCTCCCACTGCAGAATCCCATTGCAGTGGTCTCTCTACCTATCGCCATGGTCCTGAATGAAAGCTGCCTTACGATCTTTGATAAACAGCATGAATCATTTTTTCTTTAACAGGCCCACCTGCCTCCCCACTCGTCCCCCACCTGTCACCACCAGCCACAAACATTGATTTCCCTCCCCTCTTGCCACACGTGTGGGTCTGATGGGAGGCCCCCAGCTTGGTGCTGCTCTTGCCAATGAAGGCACTTCTCCACCTCTGCCCCTGGCACCTGAAAGTTGCCATGGTGGTGCCTTTCCACCGGTACAATGCCACAAATTGGGCCCTGCCCCCAAAATATATTCTATACCCACACAAATACTAAAAGTGGTCACAAAAGTACATTATAATAAAATATAAACAGATGCTTTAACAAATATTTGTTAAGTGAAATTGAATGTTTAATATACAAGCTGCCATGGATAGTATCTTAGGCAGAGTTTTTTGCCTAGACCAAACTGGCCAACACTGTTCCTTTTTTTTTTTTTTTTTAAGTTAACAGGAAATATAGAAGTTTTCCTGCACTTCTTCCTCTTCCTCATTCCCTTCCTCTCAGTTCAACCTTAAAGCCCTCAGGTAGGGCAGAGCAAGATGGGAGGAAGTCATGGTGGCTCAGGGCAGTGTGGGAGAGCCCAGTCGGGGTCTGGAGGATGTATGGTGAGGGCACAGCACAGCACGGGATTTCTGAGCCCAGGTGACATGAGGAGGGCATCAGAGGGAAGTCTGAGGCAGGAGAGTGGCTACATACATACGTGGATATATTAAGGGAAAGGGATGCCAGGTTTCTCACT
Organism: Mesoplodon densirostris; assembly: GCF_025265405.1. Taxonomy (NCBI): domain Eukaryota; kingdom Metazoa; phylum Chordata; class Mammalia; order Artiodactyla; family Ziphiidae; genus Mesoplodon; species Mesoplodon densirostris. The sequence continues at coordinate 51,175,830 of NC_082675.1, forward strand.
GACAGAAAAGAAAGTTACAAATAAGGAAGGAAAAAATAAAATGAATCCTGCGGTGCTGAATCTGACAGTGTCAGTGTGAACTCACGTTGTCATATATATAGGAATAAAGACAGAGAGAAATACAGATGCAAGTGTTTGTGTGTGTGTAGATAAAAGTACGTATAGGGCTCCTCTGGTGGTGCAGTGGTTGAGAGTCTGCCTGCCGATGCAGGGGACACGGGTTTGTGCCCCGGTCCGGGAAGATCCCACATGCCATGGAGCGGCTGGGCCCGTGAGCCATGGCCACTGAGCCTGCACGTCTGGAGCCTGTGCTCCATAACGGGAGAGGCCACAACAGTGAGAGGCCCACGTGCCACAAAAAAAAATAAAGTACATATATATATTCCCTAACCCTGGCCACACCTGGAAGCAGTGGAACCACAAAAGCAATGAGCCCACTTAGCTCCCCAATCTTGGCTTTTAAATATCATTCCCAACTGAAAGAAACCAAGGCTCCTTAGAGAAATGGCTGGTTCCAGGGCTGGGGCAGGGAACCTACAAGATGAGCCTGGGATATCTTATTGTGCCAGAAAGTAGGAAAGTGCTCAAAGAACAATAGGGATATGTCAAAAGGACTTTGGCCTACAGGTCAAATCTGAGACAATTTTAGCATCAAAATACATGATAGTGTCAATGCCTATAGTTGAACCAGTTGGGTTTACTACACATTACAGTGAGGGTGAATGCATACCATAAGTAACCATGGGGTATCTCAATAAGGGGATGTCAGAAAGAAACTATTACAGGATCTGGCTTTTGTTTTGGAGCGTTTGGGGAAAGTCCAAGAACATGGGGTTCACTCTGGATCGCACACTGTCAAGAAGTAGAGACATTTCTATGATCGGTGCCTCAACAAATCTTATCTATAGGGAGGGCAGACTAGAGCGGGGATCAGGCTGTAACAGTCAAGAAGAAGCAGTCATTCATATTAGCCGGGAGAGAGGGATATTTGGTATTTTGTGGGTTGCATCTTGTTCTGTCTATTCCTAGACAAAATTATTAAGTGGCCTTGTTTTGTATCAATTTGCCATGGTCTCAAAGTGGCCTTGTCTGATGTTGGTGCTCTGTGAGATGATTTGTGTCTGACAGAAGAGGATACGTGGCCTAGGTTGGGCACGAGGCCAGCTTTGAACAGTGACGCCCAGCTGAAAGCATCACACCAGGTCCTAGATCTCAGGAATGCCTTTTTTCTTTATCAATAATAATGACATAACTTATGGGACAAAATAAGACTCTATGAATCCATATAGATATAAAGTAATTGATTAATTAACTAAATTAGGAATATGATGAGAAATTTCTTTAAATTAATAGACTTTGTTTTAGAGCAGTTTTAGGTTTACGGGAAAATTGAACAGAAAGTACAGAGTTCCCATATATTTCACACACACACACACACACACACACATAGTTTCCACTATTATTAACATCTTGTATTAGTGTGGTACATTTTTTATAATTTATGAGGTAATATGACTCATAAACCAAAGTCTATAGTTTATGTTAGAGTTCACTCTTTGTGTTGTACATTCTGTGGGCTTTGACGAATGTGTAATAAATGTATCCACCATTACAGTATCAGCAGAATAGTTTTACTGCCCTAAAATCCCCTGTGCTCCACCTGTTCTTCCCTCATTCTGAACCCTGGCAACCACTGGTCCCTTTACTGTCTCCTTAGTTTTGCCTTTTCCAGAATGTCATATATAGTTAGAATCATACAATATATATTCTTTTCAGATTGGCTTCCTTCACTGGGCAATATGCTTTTAAGTTTCCTCATTGTCTTTTTTTGATTTTATAGCTCATTTATTTTTATTGCTGAATAATACTCCATTGTATGGACGCACCATTTGCGTATCCATTTACTTATTAAAGGATATCTTGGTTGCTTCCAATTTGGGGCAATTATGAATATAGCTGCTATAAGTATATGCAGGTTTCTGCATGGATATGTTTTCAACTCATTTGGGTAAATACCAAGGAGTACAATCGCTGGATCGTATGATAAGCCTATGTTCAGTTTTGTAGAAAACTGCCAGAGTGTCTCCTAAAGTGGTTGCACTGTCTTGCATCCCCACTAGCAATGAATGAAACGTGATAATTACATGTGTTGTGCTATTCTGGATGGGATCTTGGAACAGAAAAAGAACATTAGGCAAAAACCAAGGGAATCTGAATAGAGTGTGGACTTGAGTTAATAATGTATGCATACTGATGCACTGGTTGTGACAAATGTACCACAGGAGTGTAAGATGTTAAAATAGGGGAAACTCGGTACAGGGTACACTGAATTTTCACACTATCTTTGAAATTTTTTTGTAAATCTAAAACTATTCTGAAACAAGATGTTTATTTAAATATTTTAAAAAGAAATGGCAGAATATCACCATATACCTCAGGGAATGAATACAGGCATTAAGCATCAGTGACTGCTATGATCACAAAAAGAGAGACCACCAGACATTATGTGTTTCCTGCTGTCTTGCTAAAAGAATTTAACTTGAATCTGGTCCAATTTCTGGCTCCGGCTGTCAATTTGTAGGAAATGCAGAAGACAGAGGAACATGTTGCTTTGTACCATAACCAACAGAATCCATTATCACCTATCAATAGTGAAAGAAACTTCAAAATGAAAAACTAGGAAAGAGAATGTAGCAACATACGAAAAAACAATACCCCACCATCACCATCTATTTTTAAAGACTAAAAAGAAAGAAGAGGTTAAAAATAAACAAAAAAGCAGACCAAAAATTAATTTCATTTGGAGATGATATAGATGTATACCTGGAAAAACCAAAATAATCAACAGAAAACTATTAGAAATAAGAGAATTTAGCAAACTGGTTAAAAAACTTAGTTAACAAAATGATTGCTTTGCTACATGCAACAATAACTAGCTAACAAACAGAACAGAACAAAAGATTCCACTTCAAATGACATAAAACAAAGTAAAAATTGCTGAGAATAAGATTATTAAAAATGTGCAGTATGTAGAAAAATTTTAAACTCTATTGACAAAACTGAGGACAATTAAATAAACGGAAAGACATATCCTGTTCAAGATCAGAAAATCTACCCTATAAAAGTGTTGATTCTCCCTAATTTTATCTACAAGTTTAATGTGATCCCAGTAAAAATAGCATCAGTTCAACATCCAAATAATAGGAATTTCAGAAAGAACAAAGAAAACGGTGGGAAAAAATTATCAAAGAAAAATACAATTTCTTGAGCAAAACATTCTATATTGAAAGGGTCTTTTGAATTCTCAGTATAATAAATAGAGAAAAAAGACCCACACCAAAGCATATGATTGATAAATTATAGAACAACAGTAATAAAAAGGAAGCTCTTAGACACCAACAGAAAGGGAGAAAAATAGATTATAAAAAACCCAGGATCAGGACTCAGAAAAGCATCAGACCTCTCAGAAGCCAACCTTACTGTGAGTTAGAAGACTCACAGTGGAGAAACCCCTTCACAATTCTCAGGTAAAAGAATTTCTATCTTATAATTCATATCCAGCTGAGGTATCACTTAAGTCTGGGGAAAAAACAGTGATTTTTATTATTGTTTTCCTCATTAAAAAAAAAAACTATTTATGGTGGAAAAGTTCAAACATTTAAAAGTAGAGAGGACAATAGTATAATAAACTCCCATCTACTTGACACTCAGATTCAACAATGATCAGATCATGGCCAATCTTGCTTCATCTACACCCTGTTTCCCGCTCTGTTCTATCCATAAGTCTCTCTAAAAGATAAGGACTTCAAAATATAAGAATAATGTCATTATTACACCTAAAATAAAATTGAACAATATCATCAGATATTCAGTGTTCAAATTTCCAATGCTTCATAAATGTCACACACTTTTTAGAAATATAGTTTGTTTGAATCAGAATCCATATAAGGTCCACACCTTGTAAACTGTTTGCTTTCTAAATTTTTTAATCTCTCATTTTCTCCTCTTATTTTCTGTACAAACTATTTTCTTGCAAATGCTTTTTTTTCCTCTTGAAATTTATTTGTTGAAGAAACTGGGTTGTGTGACCTGTAGTGTTGCCCATGTTCTAGATTATTTTGCTGACTGCATCCCTATGATATCAGTAGTCTCCTCTGTCCTCTCTATTTCCTGAATTTGGAAATATTTGGACCTAGAGGAGAACAAGGACTTCCCTTGGCATGCTTTTCCAGGAAGCCAACGAAGATGTGTTCCACTAAAAATAAAGGCAGACCAAAGACCTGGGTTCCAGCTCAAGAGAGAGGCAAGGATGCTCCTCCAAATAACATGGAGGTGAGTCCCCAAAGATATGGAGGCGAATCTCAGATGACAGCTATGTAACAGATACAAGGAGCAAAGTCCAGGTTAGAGCAGGAGAATACTGAGAGCTCGAAGGAGAATGTTTCCAAGAAGAAAGTGAAATTGTAGTTATATTTGAAATGTTTAATCATGTTGAGAGCAGACTTTCAATTCTATAGCAAAGTTTAGGACTAGTCATAAAGAAGACTAAGGAATAGAAAAGATATCATTGTACAAGAAAGGAAATATAAGCATAGCTCACTGCTGGTTCAGCCATGAATAATATTTACCCAGTCATAATAATACAAATGCTGAATACTGATTTAATTTAAAAGAGCAGTATAACTCTATTGAGAGGAGGAGAGGAGGGAAGAGGCTTCAAGAAGAGTCTGATGTTACGCTTGCCAGGAGTGCCCACTTCATAGTACTTATTACTGGAAAGAGATAGAACTCAGCAAAGATTCTACTCCTATTTTTCATTTTCATTGATGTAAGTACTCTTATTCATACAAATAAGTAGACAGTAATGGGAGGAGATTTGTTACAGCAATTCACTCAATACTTTGAACTCCTTCCAACTTTATGTCAAAACTCACAAAGGAATACATCATAATTGAAATTTAAAACTTAAAAAAGCTTCCTGTGACAGTAATACTCCAAGTACTTAAATACTTCTTAAATTTAAAAATTTCTGGATTGGATTAAGATTACAATGACTAGTAGTATGTATTTTATTGAAATGATATATCATTCTATGCATTATGAATTTTGATAAGCAATTATTAACATAGAAGGATTAAGAAATGCACTTCCAAAATGTTATTTTTAATTATTTGCTTTCAAAAAAATTGAAGCAGGCACTATGGTCACAGGAAAAAATTTTTAAGTTTTTCATTGCAATTATGATACATGTTCTTTATCACAAAGAAGCGTGTTTAGCAATGAATGAAGCTTAAGTATTTTATAATAGGATAAAGTTTTTGAGAAAATAGAAAGGAATGGGGGCACTGACTGCTGGGGGTTAGGGGCTGGGGCTTGGAGCTGGAGACCCAGGATCTAGGAACTGGGGATTCTGGGGGCTAAAGGCAGAGGATTCAATGCTGGGGACCGGGGTCCTGGAGTAACCCCTCTCTGCACTGACCTTACCTACCCAGGATCTCAGGTATCAGTTCCTTCTCAATATACTATTTTTTTTAACAGTTCTGGAAAAAAGACATTGTTCTGTTTTTCCTTTGTTTCATGTCATTTTTTCAGTATGTTCCTATTCTTCCATTATCCCTTCCGAATGCTGAGAGCATTTAACCATCACAAGAACCCTCTTGCTCTCCCAATGGGACTTGGGGCAGCCATGCCCTGTGAGGGGGCTTTTACACCTGCCTGCCTAAGACCAAAACATAGAGAAGCAAGTATTTTATGAGTCCAGAGCCATGTGCCTCCCGGCAGGCCTCCTCCATTCTCCTTAAGACAAGAGGACTGAACAGGGACACCAAGAGCACCTGAGTACCTCACAATCCAGGGTTTCAAAACTGGGCTCTCAGAACCTCAAGGGGAACCTGGAGGTCAGTTCCCCTCTCAGAACCAGAAGTGCTTGCCTCCTTCTGGAAGATCACAGTGAAATGGAAATGTTAGGACTCTGGGAAACAGAAACTGGCCCAAGGGTTTCTCCCACCATTTATTCTCTAGCAAAATTCAGAACTAATTAAATAGAGAGCATTTTCTAATAATAACTCAATGTTAGCAATGTGGCTTTAGCAAAATATAACCTGTCATGAAATTATTGCTTTTAATTTGAGTTTTGTTGCTTTTATATTTGAAAATTTATTTTAGTTTTATATAGCCATGGATATATGTTATATGCTTGCACTTAGTATAAAAATAATTTAAATTCACACAGGGGGTTCTGCTTTTTCTTTTCTTTGAATAGGGTCTGTTCTTTGCTCAAACTTGAAAAACACTGCTTTCGTGTATTGTCATGAGAGATTGTGCAGAGCAGCTGTAAAGAGAAAAGGAAAGCCAGACCCTGCTTAGACATGCTCAGTGTCAAGGCTACCTTGAGAGAGGGGCCAGGAACTGGCACAGGAGGTTTCCTTGGGGCCCTGTGAGTAAAGTATGGGAGGGCAGTCTGGGGAATGTACAAGGGGATAACTGAACCATCACCCTGCAGTACTCGGGTCACTCAGCTGCTATTGACAAAAATCCCAACTCAGACCCAAAGGGAATGTCCTGGCTTTAGGAGGGACCCAGGCCAGCTGGAGTCTCTGGGATGTCCTCAGGACCCTTCCCTCTTGTGCCCCACTGCCCTCTGCATCTCAGCTTCATTCTGGTCAACTGCAGAAGGGATTCCCCCATTGAAGGGATGGAGGCAAAGCCCCCATTTAACATCTTCCCAGCTTGGCAACCTCAACAGAAGATGTCTTCTTTCTGCCACTGTCTGTGTATCAGGCCCAGCACATGTGGACCAGCCTGTGTCCAGGGATTGGCCTAGGCCCAAATCCTCTGCCCACCTGTGGCCAAGGAGAAGGGCTGGCACTGTGCTGGACAAAGGCAATAGCTCCATCCTCCTCCATCCCAGGGTGCCTGTTGGGCAGTGTTGCAGTAAGGAACGCTTGTTAAAGCAGTAAGGAAGAATTCATTCAAGACTACTGCAATAAGAGAGAGAGACAGAGATCGGGCTCAACTCTGCATCCATCAAAGACAGTGGGGATTTCTAGCCAAAGGGCAGGGTGAGGGGCCAGTGGACAGAAAATTACTAAGAGGAGATATCAAGGCGGGGATTCTTGCTAAACTGACCTAACAGGATTCTTGCTAAAGGCAGGCCAAGGACTTGGGACAGCAAAGTTTGAGGACGAAGAACTTGATCAGATATCAAGGGTAGGGTATTCTCTCTAAACTGACTTAGTGGGGACTCCTCAAGGATGGACTCAGACGGCCAAGGCTGAGGCTTAGTCAAGAACAGGGCTTATAGGACCCTGAGTAATATTTGGTAAAGGGGACAGTCATTGTCAGAAAGGCTGCTATACTGGGGCTTGGGGACAAGAAGGCCCAGCGGAGAGGAGCTCCTAGCCTGCATGATTGGAGGCAACATCAGCTGCAAGGACATGTTCCTGGATGAGAACATTGCCATGCAGGTCTTGGGGCTGCCCTGGGGGTGGGGATGTAGGGGAGGAAAAATAATTTTCCCTCTACCTTTCTGGGTTCTGTGAGAGACCGCCATGTAATAAAGGACAGATTAACAAGAGAAAAAAAACACACGTTTAATAAAATGGATACCAACTGTATAATGGGGGATACCCAGGAAAACTGAGCAAAACTCACTGAAGTGGCCCAAGCCACCACCTTAAATACCATCTTCAGCTACAGAAAAAAGAAAGATATTGATGGGTGGCAGACAAGTTATGGGAGCTTCTTAGGGAAAACACAGTAAACATGGGTAAGGTTGTTAGGCAGATTTAAGTCAGACACACTGATAAGAGCTTCTTGTGATTTAGTCACTCTCTTCCTGATACAGAGAGGGGGATATCCTTCAAATGGAGATTCCCCCCCATCAGTGTACATTTCCCTTACAAAAGAGTAATTCTACTCTGTTTTTAGAGCTTTTTCTGTGACTGCTTTTTCTCAAAAATAATTGGTTCCAAATAATCCTTATGCCAAAGAACCATATTTGGGGATAGCATATTCTGCTACCCTTCAGGGACAATCTCTAAAAGTGTGAAGTATTTAAAAGCAAGGCAAAAAAATGTAAAATAGCTAGTGGGAAGCAGCCAATAGCACAGGGAGATCAGCTCCTTGCTTTGTGACCACCTAGAGGGGTGGGATAGGGAGGGTGGGAGGGAGACGCAAGAGGGAGGAGATATGGGGATATATGTATATGTATAGCTGATTCACTTTGTTATAAAGCAGAAACTAACACACCATTGTAAAGCAATTATACTCCAATAAAGATGTTAAAAAAATTTTTTAATAAAAGTAAGGCAAAAGATGACTGCATGCCCTTTCAAACTCATATAGGATCATTGTCTGACAAGCCTCAGGGCTTGCTGCTCTAGAGAAATGTAACCTAGTTTGACACACTATTGGCATTCTGTTGACTATTGATCACACTGTGACATTAGATACCGATTGATAGATGATTAATATGTCATAAATGGTCTCTGCCTGGTGGTGTTAGGGTTTTCTTGCTCTGGGGACATCAGCCAGTTCTGTACCTAATTCAGCAGTCTCACCTCTGCATCCTTTCTTTCACGGGTTGTATACACTGGTGTCATTTTAAACCACTTCATTGCTTAGGCAACAGACTCAACCAAGTGTTTGTCAAGTTTATGCAAATGCTGAAACTAACCTCTAACAAAGGACAAACGTCACTCCCTGGAGGATATGAGCATTCCACTTGTGAAAGGGAAAACCCTGGGGGGTATATCTCTCCATCTATTTGTATCATCTTTAATTTCTTTCATCAGTGTCTTATAATTTTCTGCATACAAGTCTTTTGTCTCCTTAGGTAGGTTTATTCCTAGATATTTTATTCTTTTTGTTGCAATGGTAAATGGGAGTGTTTTCTTGATTTCACTTTCAGATTTTTCATCATTAGTGTATAGGAATGCAAGAGATTTCTGTGCATTAATTTTTTATCCTGCTACTTTACCAAATTCATTGATTAGCTCTACTAGTTTTCTGGTAGCATCTTTAGGATTCTCTATGTATAGTATCATGTCATCTGCAAACACTGACAGCTTTACTTCTTTTCCAATTTGGATTCCTTTTACTTCTTTTTCTTCTCTGATTGCTTTGGCTAAAACTTCCAAAATTATGTTGAATAATAGTGGTGAGAGTGGGCAACCTTGTCTTGTTCCTGATCTTAGTGGAAACGGTTTCAGTTTTTCACCACTGAGGACAATGTTGGCTGTGGGTTTGTCATATATGGCCTTTATTATGTTGAGGAAAGTTCCCTCTATGCCTACTTTCTGCAGGGTTTTTATCATAAATGAGTGTTGAATTTTGTCAAAAGCTTTCTCTGCAACTATTGAGACGATCATATGGTTTTTCTCCTTCAATTTGTTAATATGATGTATCACGTTGATTGATTTGCGTATATTGAAGAATCCTTGCATTCCTGGAATAAACCCCACTTGATTATGTTGTATGATCCTTTTAATGTGCTGTTAGATTCTGTTTGCTAGGATTTTTGCATGTATGTTCATCAGTGATATTGGCCTGTAGTTTTATTTCTTTGTGACATCTTTGTCTGGTTTTGGTATCAGGGTGATGGTGGCCTCGTAGAATGAGTTTGGGAGTGTTCTTCCCTCTGCTATATTTAGGAAGAGTTTGAGAAGGATAGGTGTTAGCTCTTCTCTAAATGTTTGATAGAATTTGCCTGTGAAGCCATCTGGTCCTGGGTTTGGAAGAATCAACATTGTGAAAATGACTCTACTACCCAAAGCAATCTACAGATTCAATGTAATCCCTATCAAACTACCACTGGCATTTTTCACAGAACTAGAACAAAAAATTTCACAATTTGTATGGAAACACAAAAGACCCCGAATAGCCAAAGCAATCTTGAGAACGAAAAACGGAGCTGGAGGAATCAGGCTCCCTGATTTCAGACTATACTACAAAGCTACAGTAATCAAGACAGTATGGTACTGGCACAAAAACAGAAAGATAGATCAATGGAACAGGATAGAAAGCCCAGAGATAAACCCACGCACATATGGTCAACTTATCTTTGATAAAGGAGGCAGGAATGTACAGTGGAGAAAGGACAGCCTCTTCAATAAGTGGTGCTGGGAAAACTGGAGAGGTACATGTAAAAGAATGAGATTAGAACACTCCCTAACACCATACACAAAAATAAGATCAAAAATGGATTAAAGACCTAAATGTAAGGCCAGACACTATCAAACTCTTAGAGGAAAACATAGGCAGAACATTCTATGACATAAATCACAGCAAGATCCTTTTTAACCCACCTCCTAGAGAAATGGAAATAAAAACAAAGATAAACAAATGGGACCTAATGAAACTTAAAAACTTTTGCACAGCAAAGAAAACCATAAACAAAACCAAAAGACAACCCTCAGAATGGGAGAAAATATTTGCAAATGAAGCAACGGACAAAGGATTAATCTCCAAGATTTACAAGCAGCTCATGCAGCTCAATAACAAACAACCCAATCCAAGAATGGGCAGAAGACCTTAATAGACATTTCTCCAAAGAAAATGTTCAGATATCCAGCAAACAGATTAAAGGATGCTCAACATCACTAACCGTTAGAGAAATGCAAATCAAAACCACAATGAGGTATCACCACACACTGGTCAGAGTGGCCAGCATCAAAAAATCTACAAACAATAAATGCTAGAGAGGGTGTGGAGTAAAGAGAACCCTCTTGCACTGTTGGTGGGAATGTAAATTGATAGAGACACTATGGAGAACAGTATGGAGGCTCCTTAAAAAACTAAAAATAGAGCTACCACATGACCCAGCAATCCCACTACTAGGCATATACCCTGAGAAAACCATAATTCAAAAAGAGTCATGTACCAAAATGTTCATTGCAGCTCTTTTTACAATAGCCAGGACATGGAAGCAACCTAAGTGTCCATCATCGGATGAATGGATAAAGAAGATGTGGCATATGTATACAATGGAATATTACTCAGCCATAAAAAGAAACGAAATTGAGTTATTTGTAGTGAGGTGGATGGACCTAGAGTCTGTCATACAGAGTGAAGTAAGTCAGAAAGAGAAAAACAAATACTGTATGCTAACACATATATATGGAATCTAAGAAAAAAAAAAAAAGGTCATGAAGAACCTAGGGGTAAGACGGGAATAAAGACACAGACCTACTAGAGAATGGACCTAAGGATATGGGGAGGGGGAGGGGTAAGGTGCGACAAAGTGAGAGAGTGGCATGGACATATATACACTACCAAACGTAAAATAGATAGCTAGTGAAAAGCAGCCACATAGCACAGGGAGATCAGCTCGGTGGTTTGTGACCATCTAGAGGGGTGGGATAGGGAGGGTGGGAGGGAGGGAGATGCAAGAGGGAAGAGATATGGGAACATATGTATATGTATAACTGATTCACTTTGGTATAAAGCAGAAACTAACACTAACATTGTAAAGCAATTATACTCCAATAAAGATGTTAAACAAAAAAACAAAAAACCCTGTGTCGGGGGGACTGCGGGGATTTTCTGGGTCTCCATGGGTATCAGTCTCAGCAAGGACAGTGGGAGCACTCTATTTGCATATCTCACACTTCCTTGGTTTAGAAACTTATTGATTCAAATATGCAAAAAAGCCTGGGGCAGGGACTGAGTAGGTGTGAACGACAGCCTGATGGCTCTGCTTAGCATTAATTAGCATTTCAAAACTGTCAAGTTGCTGGAAGACCTTATTTTAATTGCTGCTAACTGCAGGTTCTAGAGGGACCAAGGAGCTCTCCGTGGGTACGAATCCTGTGCAAGAAGAAAGGTGTCCAAAGAGAAAATGAGGGGGTGGGTGGCATGGGGGGTGGGCTGGGGCTTCAGTCGTAAGCACAAAGGGGCACTTATTTCAGGGAATTTCGGAATCCTTAAAGCTGGATTCTTGAGTTTTCCATTCAGTGGAGCCTCGGTCCCAGGGTGGTCACTTTCCTTTAACATCTGCATGGGTAATGCAGAGACTATGCCAAACACTAAGAAAAAAAGATACTTTTCTGTTCCTCTGCTGTCATTTTATTGTGTTCTTTTAAAGGAACTATATCCCGTCACCATAACATCGCTCCCTTTCCATTACTGAGGATATTTTCCCTTTGAGCAGTCAAGGGTAGGAGGGGCAGGAGCCTAAGAGCTGGACGACTTACCCGGTGTGGAAACTTCCCAAATGAGAACAGACAGAGGCTATTTATTCAGAGCTTGCTATGGCAAGGGAGCCAGCCAGCCACCATCTCTTGTGTTGGCAGAGACTCCAAGACAGGCAGGGCAGTGGGAAAGCTTTAGAGTGGAAGAAAGGGAGGCTTCAGGTATGCTCTCATTGGAGATTGTTGGCATGGGAAAGCTAGAGGCAGGCTAAGAGAAGTGGGGCGTCCTATGGGATTGGTTTGGGGAGCTTATTTGGCTTTTTCGAGTTGGTCCTGAATTGGAGGGCGGAGGGTGATTTTAAAAAAAAAAATAGGAGGCTGCAGTCACTGCCCAAGTGTTGACCTTTCTGCTGCAGAGGTTCTGGATCAGAGTTCCATTGTCATATATGGTCTGGTCATCGTCTGTGTGTATGTCCAGTCTCTCACCAGGGTTGTATTTATCATAAAAAGTAAGATCAAGCAGAAGAAATGATTATTCTTGGTTCAAAGTAAAAGCTCCTGCAAATCTGGAGCACAGATGGCAACCAGTTCAGGAACACCTATTATTACACCTGAAACAGCATTTGGGGAATGCTGGTCTCCCAGTCCTGTTGTCACCAGGAAAATGTGCTTCCCAGCTTTGCGGCCAGTGGCAGTTAGACAGGCTGGGTTGCTGTGCTGTGGGCCGAAGGATCTGAGGATACACAGCTGCCACAGTGCCTCGCCGGGGCTTCTAGCTCAACAGGCTTCTGAATGCTTCATTTTAGGGGCCTCTTGATCAAACAGCACATCTGGTAGGAATGCCCTGCTGTGGTCAGAGCCAGGAATGTGCAAGACATCTCCGTGGTAAGTCAGGGACAAGAGGTGGGCAACCATGGGGACTGAAAGCTGATCCGCTCTGGATGGTGTACTGACCTGGCCAAGAGGGAGGAAGAGCTGGAGGAAGGTCCCACGATGAAAGACAGATCAATCAGCAGAAGAAATGAACCAAGGAGAGCTAGAAAACCAGAATAACTGCTGTCACCACAGTTCACTAAGTTGGAATGGAATCTGTTTTGTACTCAGAGCAACATGATGGCAAATGGAAGATGTGCTCTCAGCAGCGGCCGGTCACAGATGCCCAGAGAGACAGACCGCCCAAAATGAACCTCGTGTCCTTTGTTATTCTTTCTCCTAGCGGAGAGACACCATTGCTTACACTGTGCTCAAAGCTGGCATGTTTGGCAGAAATGTCTTTCTCATTTACCTCCTTCCCCAGAACTCCTGAAGCTGGACACCCAGGCTAGAGAGGAAATGTGAGGGCAGTGGAAGCCATTCCTGGAAACCCTGACCTGCATAGCTTCTGTCTGCTCTTCATCTGAAGGAAACCTGGCCCTTGAGACTAAGTGGAAAGAACTTTGGATCTAGAATCAGGAGTTGACCTCAATATTGCATGATCCTCGCTAAGGCACTTAAACTCTTGGTGTTTATTTTAGGACTTGTCAAAATTAGGGATGTCATCCCTGTCTGAGCCAGGTCACACTCTCATTCTTTTTATCGCAATGTGATAGAAAGTCAACTCTGGGAGACAGATGGCAGACAAAAGGTATCTATCTCTGACTCCCTATGGAAGGCAAGTCCCATAAAATTCACACATTATCTGATTACAACTTCCTCTGTCTGAATGTGAGATTGTGCAAATGTCCTGGATCTGGCTTGGTTTACTTGTCTTTGGGAACCAAAAAAAAAAAAAAAAAAAAAAAAAAAACAGAGAGGGCTATGACTGAGGCTGTGTCTCTACCACCTTTCCTGGGGGTAAGGGATCCTGTCTTATTTCTATCTCTTTCTTCGGGGCAGAAATTTTAGGTTAAAAGTGACATCTAATCACAATGCTCTTCCCTCATGTGGGATACAGTGAGACACGCTTCTCCCTAGTCTTGAATACAAACGTTTTCAAACAAGCAAGCATAATTTCTAAACAAAGAGGGGAAATTAACAGGAAGTTTGCAAAATTGCGTGTACTTTTCCTTGCTGCAGATACACAGTACATGTCCTGGAAAGGAACGTATCATCCACTGCATGATCACTTAAGAAAAAGACAATTGTTCTATTCATCCTATCTGCTGTCAATGAGAAAGAAAAATCTCCAGCACCAAAAAAGAGATTTTCTCCAAAGTTTCCCAAAATAGTGCCAGAGTTTTGCTACCAGTCAATTGCTGCACCAGCTTGGTCTGCGTTTGCATTCCAGGGACGGGGCATGACCGAAAAAACAGATCCTATGATGAAAAGAATTCTTCTTTTCCTTGGAGACAGGGGATGTGTGTTGACAGAGAAAAGACCAGGTTCTTGCTTAGGTTTGCGGGGAAGAAGGCCAGGAATAAAAGCCCCAACATTTTCTTCTTACCCAAGGTGAGGCTTTTGATCTTATCAAAGGAGAAGGAGCTTGCTGAGGAAGGGAAAGTGGCCCACTGAGTTGCTGTGGAGTTGAGCCTACAGAGGACAGAATGGTGGAGTGGGGTGTGCGCGAGCTTCTCAGTTTCCTCTCAACATCACCCCACCCCTGCCCAAGAGCTCACACTCAGTTCTGGGGGTTTCCCTGGTGGTGCAGTGGTTAAGAATCCGCCTGCCAATGCAGGAGACATGGGTTCGAGCCCTGGTCTGGGAAGATCCCACATGCCGTGAAACAACTAAGCCCGTGCACCACAACTACTGAGCCCGCGCTCTAGAGCCCGCGAGCCACAACTACTGAAGCCCACGCACCTAGAACCCATGCTCCCAACAAGAGAAGCCACCACAATAAGAAGCCTGCACACCGCAACGAAGAGTAGCACCCTCTCGTGGCAACCAGAGAAAAGCCCGCGTGCAGCAACAAAGACCCAACGCAGCCAAAATAAAATAAATAAAATAAAATAAAATAAATTTATATTAAAAAAAAAAACAACAGTTCTGGAGACCGCAGTATGCACAGTTGTCCCCATGTCCCAGAAGCATTTCTAGTGGCCAAGCAAGGCCCCTGCAGGCCAGTATGAGCTGCTGTGTGTGTGACCAGTGACTTGGAAGAAGGCCAACAGGATCTGAGCGTCAGCCTGTAGATGCTGCTGCCCAGTCGGAGGGCCAGAGCTGTGGCTGCTGTGGAAATACTGATTCCAGAAGCTCTTATCACCCCAACAAATCTGATAAGACAAAATTCAATAGGGGCAAATGTGAGGTTCTGTGCGTGAGCTCAATGCAATTTTCTGAGAAAGAAAATTTAAAATTTAACTTCTGTTCTACACTTTGATTAGAGTCTTGGTGGATTTATGCAGAAATTTGGGGCTGAGAGAAACATAAGAAACCCTCTAGCCCAACCAGATGTAGTACAGATAAGGACCAAGAGAGACTGTGACCTAATTAAGACCTGAATTTCAGTGCCGTCCTCAACTCGGATGGAAGTGGTACCATCGTGTGTGCACGTATTTGGTGCCATGTCAAGAGTCAGTATAGAGCAGTGGTTAAGAGTACAAGCTTGGGCTCCAGTCCCGACACGCACAGGTTGTGAAAAAATTTGCACCCGCTATTTAACCTCTCTGTTTCCTCTTCTGAAAATGTGATAAAAAGTCAGTGATGGCTCATAGAAAATTTTCAATAAATGTTAGATATTATTTGCACGCTGTGTTTAGCACTTTCTGGAACTCTTCACATAAATGAATATAAATGTACATTTAGAAATATATATACTTGCACAAACTATTTAACCTCTCTGTTTTCTCTTCTGAAAAACAGGATAAAAAGCCAGTGTATATGTACGTGTGTGTGTGCGTGCAACTGTAGTTTGAAGAGGACCAAGGACCTGACTCTGAAAAAAGTCCATTTGAAAAATTTAACAGGTTTCAAATAAATGCAAATTCAACAGGAACAAAGGATATGACTAGGCTGCTAAACAAGCTAATGACACTCAAGGCTCCATTAGAATTACCAAGTGAGGAAACAGCCTCAACGCTTTTTGGGTTAATCAGACCATGTTTAGACCAATGGTCTCAGCTACAAATCACAGAGGCTATCACCAAGCTGACATCCAGGATGGTGGGGAATCTGGAAACCTTGTCCTATAAGGAAAAATGGAGGTAATGGGGAGTACTTAGCCAAGAGAATACTTGGTGCCGGTGTGGGATATGTTGTAGTATCCAAAGTCTATCATGAGGATGACAATGATTCAAACAATAAAGCCAGCACAATAGATGGAAGTTAAAGGGATGAATATTTCACCTCAACATAAGGATGGAATTTTTAGCAATCACATATTCACAAAGACACGGTTTTCCATGCTGCAGAGGGCGTGTGTTTGAGCAGTAATTAGCTGTTATAAGTGGTTCCTGCATTTAGTAGTTAGAAATGATAACAGCTACTGCTATTATCTCTAATTCTTACAACTCTATAAGGTAAAGCATATTGTCTTCATTTTACAGTTGAGAAAACTGAGGCTCAAAGAGGTTATTGAGCAGGCTCAAAGTCATACATCTAGTAATGGTGAACTGAGATGAACCAAGATGAACCAAGATTCAAATCCAGATCGGATTCTGAATTGCACATTCATTTCATTATGCCATGATGTTGACCTTCCAGCTCATTTTTTCCCATTTCCACCTGTCCACCCTATTTCCACCTAGTTGGTCAGAATTAAATGCAGAGTAACAAATTCCCTCATTGCTTTATCTATCTCTGATCAAAGTAGCTTACAATTTTTTGAAAGAACTCATAGGACCCCTAGAAAGGAAAATGCAAATAAGGAAAAATTCTTAAGAGTCAAATTTCTTGAATGTAAATACAAAGAGAGTGCCTTAAATAGAAGACAAAATATATCCCTTAAAAACTGAAATGAACACAGGTCCAGAATGGCAGTGGCCTCTACGGAGTGAAATGAACATACTATCTTGCCTTTTCTTTTTGCACAGTTACCATACAGGTGCCTGCTGCTGGCTGCACGGGGCTCTAACTTCTGACTGGGAGGAGAAGCCAGGACTTATACAAGGGTCACAGAGATGACCAGGAACAGCATATCAAGGGAAACTTCCAGGTCTTCATGGGATGTGAGAACAGAAGCTTCTTAGTGATTGCTAAGAAAATCTCTTTTACTAAGATCACTAAGGAAGGTCTCTTTCCTTCTCATTTTACAGGTGAAAAAACTGAGGCCCAGAGGGGTAGAGTGATTCTCCCCAGGGCCCAGAGTAAATTGGAAACAGAATCTGGGACTAGAACCATGGCCTTTGAATTATAGCAGTGGGAGCTATATTAAAGCTACAGAGGCCAGGTCCCACTCCAGCATCAGTGAACATATATGGACATATTTAATGCTCTACCGAATAATTTACTGTGCATGCATGATTAAACATTTGCACTACAATTGCTTTTTTATCTGTATTTTTGTCAAGTTTTCTTTATATTTATCTTTTTGCATTTGTTTTTATAAGAAGTTTATTAAACTATAAATCACATACCACACAATTCTGTCACTTAAAGTGTACACTTCAATGGTTTTTAGTATAATTCAGAATTGTGCAACCATGACCACAGTAAATTTTGAGTATTTTCATTGTCCCAAACCCCATATTCTGTATCTCCCTTCAACCCCTCCAGCCCTAGGCAACTACTAATCTACCTTTTTACCTCTACAGGTTTTCCTGTTCTGGATATTTCATATAAATGGAATCATACAATATGTGGTCTTCTGTCACTGGCTTCTTTCATTTAGCATAATGTTTTCAAGTTTCATCTATGTTGTAGCATGGATCAGTATTCCATTCCTCTTTATTGCCAAATAATATTCAATTATATGGATACACTACCTCTTGTTTATCTTTTCATTAGCTAATGGACATTTTGGTTGTTCCCATTTGGGGGCTATTATGAATAATGCTGCTATGAACATGCATGTACAAATTTTTGTGTAAACATATGTCTTCATTTCCTTTGTACATATGCCCAGGAGTGAAAGTGCTAGGTCATATGGTGACCCTATATTTAACTTTTTAAGGAACTGCCAGACTGTTTTCCAAAGCAGCTTTACCATTTTACATTCCCACCAAACAGTGTATGAGGGTTCCAACTTCTCTAAATCCTCACCAGCACCTGAAACTGTCTTTTCAATTATAGCTATCCCACTATGTATGAAGTGGTATTGCACTGTGGTTTTGATTTGCATTTTCTTAATCTATCAGTTTTTTATTTTATATTTTAAAACTATATCTTTAGACATATAATATTGTAGGATTATTGCATCTTCTTATTGGAACGTAACTTTTATCAATATGAAAAAACTCCTTTACCCCAGAAAATGCTTTTTGCCTTATATTCTATTTTGTCTGATATTAATATTGCTACGTGTATTTTTTGTTAACATTTTCCTGGCATATATTTTTCTATCATTTTGTTTTAAAGAGCCTCATACATAGCACAGAGCCTATTTATTTATTATTTATTTATTTATTGTAACCACTCTGAATTTTAATAGAATATAGTCCATTCATACTTATTGTGATTACTTAAAGGTTCTACTTTATTCTTTCAAATTTACTATAATTTTTCAGTATTTTTTTTCCCTGCCTTTTATAAGATTGATTGAATTTTCCTTATTCCATTTTGTTCTTTTAGTGGTTTTCCTTTAAAATGTAAAGCACATATTTATACATATATTTCTGTTAATTAGTATCTTTAACTTCTCCCCTGAAAAGGAAAAGAAACTTAACAAGCTTCTCTTTCCTTCTTACTCATCCCTGCCACCACGCATGTCACAATTATCTGGGACTTCAGTTCCAATAATAAGAATACTGTTAGTAATAACAAACAAAACTAACATTTATAGAACGACTTACTCTATTCCACAATGTATAAGCATAAATTCTTCTAATCTTACCAACATGTTTATGAGGTATACTTATGGTATGTTACTTTCCAAAGATAATACAAGTAATGGTAGAGGGTATATTAATGTTATTCCTCAACATTTATGTAAACTTAACTCAATAAGTTTCATTGGTTGTTAAAATGGTCACACTACCCAAAGCAATCTACAGATTTAATGCAATATCTATCAAATTACCCATGACATTTTTCACAGAATGAGAACAAATACTCCTAAAATTTATATGGAACCATAAAAGACCCAGAATTGCCAAAGTAATCCTGAGGAAAAGACCAAACCAGCAGGCATAACCCTCCCAAACTTCAGACAATACTACAAAGCTACAGTAATCAAAACAGCATGGTACTGGCAAAAACAGACATATGGATCCATGAAACAGAATAGAGAGACCAGAAATAAACCCACACACTTATGGACAAGTAATTTTGACAAAGGAGGCAAGAATACACAATGGGGAAAAGACAGTCTCTTCAGCCAAGTGATGTTGGAAAAGCTGGACAGCTGCATGTAAATCAATGAAGTTAGAACACACCCTCACACCATACACAAAAATAAACTCAAAAATAAACTCAAAATGGCTTAAAGACTTAAATATAAGACATGACACCATAAAACTCCTAGAAGAGAACATAGGCAAAACGTTCTCTGATATAAATTGTACCAATGTTTTCTTAGGTCAGTCTTTCAAGGCAATAGAAATAAAAGCAAAAATAAACAAATGGGACCTAATCAAACTTAAAAGCTTCTGTAAAGCAAAGGAAACCGTAAACAAAATGAAAAGACAGCCTATGGACTGGGAGAAAATATTTGCAAATGATGGGACTGACAAGGGCTTAATTTCCAAAATACACAAACAGCTCATACAACTCAGTAACAGAAAAACAAAACAACCCAATCAAAATATGGGCAGAAGACCTAAATAAATATTTCTCCAAAGAAGACATACAGATGGCCAATAGGCACATGAAAAGATGCTCATCATCACTAAATATTAGAGAAATGCAAATCAAAACTACAATGAGGTATCACCTCACACCAATCAGAATGGTGATCATTAAAAAGTCTACAGATAACAAATGCTGGAGAGGGTGTAGAGAAAAGGGAACCTTCCTACACTGTTGGTGAGAATGTAAATTGTGCAGCCAGTATGGAAAACAGTATGGACGTTCCTCAAAAAACTAAATTTAGGTTGCATATGATCCAGCAATCCCACTTCTGGGCATATATCCAGACGAAACTATAACTCAAAAAGATACACGTATCCCCTATGTCCATAGCAGCAGTATTCACAATAGCAAGACATGGAAACAACCTAAACATCCATCAACAGATGCATAGATAAAGAAGATGTGGTACATATATACAATGGAATACTACTCGGCCATAAAAAAAGAATGAAATAATGCCATTTGCAACAACATGGATGTAACTAGAGGTTATCATACTAAGTGAAGTAAGCTAGAAAGAGAAAGACAAATACCATATGATATCACTTACATGTGGAATCTAAAATACGATGCAAATGAACGTGTCTATGAAACAGAAACAGACTCACAGATATAGAGAACAGACTTGTGGTTGTCAAGGGGGAGGAGGGGTGGGGAGGAAAGGGTTGGGAGCTTGAGATTAGCAGATGCAAACTAGTATACACAGGATTGATAAACAACAAGGTCTTACTATATAGCACAGGGGACTATATTCAATATCCTGTGATAAACCAGAATGAAAAAGTATATATGTATGTATGTATAACTGAATCACTTTGCTGTATAGTAAAAATTAACACATATTCATACTCAACCATACTCAATAAAGTTTTTTTAAAATGAAAAATAAATAAGATTCATTGGTTCTTTTGCTTGTATTTACTGGCTCTTTTGGATTTTTTAAACTTATTTGCTTTACTGAAAAAATAATGAGTATTTCTTTCTGAGATAGTTTAAGGATATTTCTTACATGTTTAACTATGTCTCTATTTTTGCTCTCACACTTATAATACTAGGTTGGCTAGATATAAGATTATGTCTAATATAATTTTCTTCCAGAATTTGGTTTTATTGAGTTAAGCATCCAAGTTGTCTTTGGAAATCCTGAGACAAATCAGATTCTCATTTCTTTGTAGATATTCTGTTTCTCTCTCTCTCTCTCTCTCTCTCTCTCTCTCTCTCTCTCTCTCTCTCTCAGCTGCACATTATTCCATTGTATGGGTGTACCATAGTTTATTCATCCAATCTTCTATATGTGGATATCTAAGTTGTTTCCAATATTTTATAATCACAAACAATGCTACAGTATATAACATTTCACATATGCATTTTCAAATTATTGAAGGTGTATCTTTAGGGTAAATTTATACAAGTGGGACTTCTGGATACAAAGTAAACTCATGTAGTTTTGTGAGATATGGCAAAATTCCCCTTCATAAGGGAATTGCATGCTTTTGCACTCACACCAACAATGTATAAGAGTGCCTGTTTGTCCACACCTTTACAAGCAGTATGTTTTTATATTTTTTAATTTTTGCCAATCTGATACATGAGAAATAGTAACTCAATAGTTTTGACTTGCATTTCTATAATTATGAGTGATTTTAAATATGTTTGTGTGTGTGAACTGTATGTTCATATTTTTAATCCATTTTTCTATTGAGTTCTTTGAGCACTTTCCTTTAACTAACTCTTTACCCGTAATATATGTTGCAAATATTTTCTCCCACTTTGTCTTTCATTGTTTAACTTAATGGGTTTTTTGTTTGTTTACACCATGCAAAGTTTGTTTTTTCTTCTAAAATGTAGTTACATTAATCAATCTTTTCTTCTATTATACCTATATTTTAAGTGACAGAAAGCTTTTCCCTATATCCAGGTTATAGATACCCATGCTTTCTTCTAATAAATGTATGATTTTGTTTTTATCTTTATATATTTGACCCCGTTGTAGCTTATTCTTATTCAAGAGGGTTCATTGAATACAGAGTTCTCTGAGTTCTTGAATGTTTTAAACTCTTCTTCTACAGCCTTGATCCTTGAAGGATAGCTTGGCAAGATACAGAATTTCCGGTTCACACATTTCTTTCCTTGAATTTCTTATAAGTGCCGTACTTTTTTGCTTTGCTTTGTATGTTGCTCTTGAGAAGTCTGATGTTAGCCTAATTCTCTTGCCCTTGCAAAGTCATTTAGTCTTTCTGCCTGGAGGCCTGAGGATTTTTTTTTTTTTTTAATCTTTGAAGTCTAATAGTTTCACTAAGCTATTTCTTGGAGTCAACCATTCTTGGAGAATTTTCCAAGGTACCCAGTTGGATTTATCAGTATGTAGACTCAGGCCTTTTTTTTTTCCAAAATATTTTCTTGGATTATATTTTAAACATTAGTTCTTTATATTGTTTGTTTTTCTGCTTCAGGGATTCTAATTATGTTGGATTTGCTTTGTCTGTCTTCTATTGAAACCACTTTCCCCATGATCCCTTTTCCATCCTCTGTATCTCATTTTCTTGGTTGTTTTTCTGCCTTGCTTCAATGACCCATTATTAAATATTCTCCCAAATCATTCTCCATAGAGGATTGCAGTGCTAACTAGAGAGAGAACTCTGGTGGAATTTAGTGTTTATTTTTCTACTGACAGATTATTTGAAGTTTGCCATGTTTTTCTGTCTCCTAGTTATCCTAAAGGTATCTGTTTCATGTGGTTTTATTTGTTCCTCTTATTGATCTGTATACTTTTTAGAGGATATATGAAGTGATTTGGATTTATGCACTGCCATTTTTCTTGGGTTACCTAGAATTCTCAATATCATCTTTTAACTCCTTGAAGAGTTATTTTAAATCCCAGACTGATATATTAAATATCTGAATCTCCTGTGGACCTGTTTCTACTGTCCATTGCTTCTCTTATTTTTGGTCATATGGTCTTGGTTTCTTGTATCCTGTAATTTTTTTTAAGCACTAGAAATCGTATTTTAAAAAAAACAGAACTTCCTTAGTGGCACAGTGGTTAAGAATCCGCCTGCCAATGCAGGGGACACAGGTTAGATCCCTGTTCCGGGAAGATTCCATATGCCACAGAGCAATAAGCCCATGTGCCACAACTACTGAGTCTGCACTCTAGAGCCTGTGAGACACAACTACTGAGCCCGCATGCCACAACTACTGAAGCCCGCACACCTAGAGCCTGTGGTCCACAACAAGAGAAGGCACCGCAATGAGAAGCCCATGCACCTCAATGAAGAGTAGCCCCTTCTTGCTGCAACTAGAGAAAGCCCGCACACAGCAATGAAGACCCAATGCAGCCAAAAATAAAACAAATAAATAAATAAATTTATAAAAAAAGAAAAGATCCATGAATCTTAAAAAAAAAAAAAATCAGATATAACTTGAGGCCTGGATACTGGTATCTTTCTCCAGAGAGGATTTACTTTTGCTTCTGGTAGGGAGTTAGAGGCACTCCCAATTCCAGACCATCTTAATCCAATAAGGGATTAATAGAATTTGAAATGGTTTCAATTCATATGCTGACTGATCTATTTCTAGTTCATTTTTACTCCTAGGACATAGCTCAAGACAAAGTCTTAGAGTTTAGCAGAATCTTTCTGGTAGAACCTGAACTCCCATTTTCATTCCTTCTAGTCAGTGAGTCTGCTGAACTCCAGGTTCCTCCTTCAAATATATATCTTTTCAGGGACATCTCTGGTGGTCCAGTGGTAAAGAATCCACCTTCCATTGCAGGAAACGTGGGTTCGATCCCTGGTCGGGGAACTAGGATTCCACATGCCATGGGGCAACTAAGCCCGCATGCCACAACTACTGAGCTCACGCGCCACAAACTACAGAGCCCATGTGCTCTACAGCCTGTGCACCACAGCTAGAGAGAGAAAACCTGCATGTCACAACTAGAGAGAAGCCCGCACGATCCCACATGCCTCAACAAAGATCCCATGTGCAGCAACTAAGACTTGACACAGCCAAAAAATACATATACATATATATGTGTGTATATATATATATGTATATGTATGTCTGTGTATATATATGTGTATATATATATATATATATATATATCTTTTCTATTCTGTCCAGTTCTTCTAGCTTGGCCTCAGTGAAAGGGTTGGCAATTTCCTTGTTTCTTCAACAATCAAAGTAAGACAAACCTCAAATTACATGATAAATAAGTACCATGGATGTAATGTACAGCATGATGACATAGTTAACACTGTTGTGATATATATGAAAGTTGTCAAGAGGGTAAATCCTAAGAGTTCTCAACACAAGGAAAAAAATATTTTTTGCTTTCTCTTTTTATTGTATCATTATGAGATGATGGATGCTAAATTTATTGAGGTAGTCATTTCACAATACATTTAAGTCAAACCATTATTCTGTATACTATAAACTTATACAGTGATGTGCGTCAATTATATCTCAATAAAACTGGAAAATATATTAACAATTAAAGAATCAAAGTAAGGTCAGTTTGTGAATTTATCTATCCTGCCTGTCACCCCTCTCGTAAATGAACAAAGGACAGCAAGAAATCAAGACACTGCTACCAGCTGCCTCTGAACACTACCCTCATCCTTCCTCTGTCAGTGTAGACATGGCTCCCCTTTAAAATAGCAAAAGAAAATATATTGATTGCATTAGTTTCCTAAGGCTGCTGTAACAAATTGCCACAAACCAGGTGGCTTAAAACAATAGAAATTTATTTTCTCACAGTTCTGGAGGTAAGAAGTCCAAAATCAAGGTGCTGCCAGGGGTCTAGGGGAGAATCTTTCCTTGTCTCTTCCAGCTTCTCATGGCCCCTGGCAGACCCTGGCTTGTGGCCACATCAGTTCAATCTCTGCCTTCTTCTCATGACCTTCTTCCCTCTGTCTCTGTTTTTCTGTTGTTGGTGGTGATTTTTTTCCTCACATCTCCCTCTCCTGTCTCTTTGGAAAACACTGGTTATTGGACTTAAAATCCACTCTAAATTCAGGATGGTAGCATCTCAAGATTCTTAGTAACATTTGCAAAGACCCTATTTCCATATAAGGTCACACTCACAGGTACTGGGGGGTGGGACTTAGATATATCTTTTGGGGGCCACAATTCAACCTACTACACTGATCACACACTATATGTCAGTCGTGGTGCTGTACCATTTACATGGATTAGTCCGTTTTGCATTCATAACAACACTATGAATAGATACTATTCTTTTGCCCATTTACAAATGAGGAAACTGAGGTTACGTTAGAAGCTAAGTAACTTGCTCAAGATATCACATCTAGTAGTTTAAAGATTTGGAATTCAGACCCAGTCAGGCATTACCCTAGATGATGACATTATACCACATCCTTTAGGCACCAGACTTCGTGGAACTGCTACGCTAAAGGGGAAAGGTCAGAGGACAGCCAGTTCTCATTTTGGAAACCATCAACAAAAGCCTGTAAAAGGGGTCGGACCTGGGGAACCTCTTCCCCATTCCTCCTCCACTTCCTCCATTCTGTTGCCAAACATTTTATGGCTGCTGTTGGCCTCCAAGTCCCATACAAGGTGTGCTGTCAACTTTAGGGGCCCACACATACCTTAGTTAGGCTTGTTTTTATTGTGAAGATCTGATAGCTATACAATATTGATCTGTTAAAGCACCTGTTACTTAGGGTATGGTTGGCACATAAGACAATGATCACATGGGAACTGAAGAGCAAATCTGAGGCACAGCTGGGCATCATGCAGATCAGGTAGGAGCCGTCAGGTCCTGAGGCAGCTGAGGAGCTGGTTGTTCCCTGCCTCTCCCTTGTGGGCCTCAGTCTCTCCTCTTTGCTCCATTCTTCACTAACCAACCCCCCTGCTCCCTCATGATTTTAGCTCCCTCTTTGGCTTACACAGTGAAGCTTGCCATGGCCTCACCTCCCTCTGCAGCCCACTACCCTATCCCCTCGTCTTTCTTTGTTCAGGTTGTTGGGAAAGAGAGTCTATGTGACCCAGTTCCTCTTCCTATGTCATATCATACCAGAGTCAGTATGCAAATTGGCGGCCCTAAGCTATGTGCCCACCCTGCCTGGGCAGCCATAGCTAGGAGGAGGGCCATACAGAGGGTGACATATCACATATGGCCAGTGAAGTAGGTGTCCTTACAGGTGCTATGGGTGTAGGAGTCGTTCTAAGGAAGAGCCCTCTCAGTGTAGCATATCCACCCCTTACGTTCACCCACACCCCATGCACAAACATAGACCACATTTCACCCATCATGATGCTCCTCTCAGGATGAAGCAAATTTGGGTGAGGGATTTAAACTCCTGCCCTGTGAGTGTCTAAGGACCCCCCAACCTGTCACCCATTGGATTTCTGGCCAAAACCCTAGGCTGACCTGAGTCCCATTGCTGCACACATTACAGGCCAACCTAACTCAAGTCCACCACTGACTCCTTTTGGTCCTTGTTCTAATGCGAGTTCTTGTCCTGTGTATAGTTCTGCATGGAGCTTGTATTATTTTTCTATTGCTGCTATAACAAATTATCACAAACTTAGCGGCTTAAAACAATACAAATGTATTATCTTACAATTCTGCAGGTTTTGTCTAATACAGTTCTCAGTGGGTCAAAATCAAGGTGTCAACAGGACTGCATTTCTTTCTGGAGGCTCTAGGGGAGAATCGATTTCCTTGCCCTTTCCAGCTTCTACAGGGCACCCTTATTCATTGGCTTGTGCCCCCTTCCTCCATCTTCAAAGTCAGTGAAAGAGGATGAATCCTTCTTACATCACATCACTCTGATCTTCTGCCACTCTCTCCCACTTTTAAGCACCCCTGTGATTATATTAGGCCCAGTAGGATAATTCATAATACTCTTCCAATCTTAAGGTCAGCAAATTAGCAACCTTAATCCCATCAACCTTAATTCTCCTTGGCCATATAATGTAACATACTCACAGCTTCCTGGGATGGGAAAGCATACATCTTTGGGGGGCCATTATTCTGCCTAACATAGAGTTCAACTAACATTTCATTAGGTCCTACTATATATAAGGAACGGCACTGGGGACTTATTGTGCCCCAAAGTAAGTAAAGATTGAGCAGAGAGACCATGGACCATTAGAGGATATATAAATGCATACATCTTTACTTACACAACACACACACACATACTCATGTACACACACACACACACACACACACACACACACACACACACACTAGTAGGCCAGGATATCAATACACAACTTATCCAGAGCACAGGGAGGGAGAGTAAGACCAGCTTTAAGGAGACTGTCTTACCTGGACTTTGTGACCTGGAACTTGGTGACTTTAAAAAAGCAGCTTCGGTAGAGCAATTTTGATGGTAGTAAAATGGAACAGAGATAGGGATTGAAAAGGAGGCAAGAAAACCAAGGCCTGGTGGGCTCCACTTACAGTCAAGAAATTTACCAATGGAAAGAAAGAAACAGGGCTGTAGCAAGAGCCTCTTTTCCCCGATGGTTTGTTCCTTTTCCACCTTTCCAAGTTCATGGTCCCACAGTATATTTAACCTGGAACTTGGGAAGGCTACTGGAGGAGAACTTCGCTGGAATCTAAGCATGGCACCTGTCACCTGGCTGCACAGGTGACAAACGACTGTCCCACACACTAACAGTACCTGATGCTTGCCTTCATCGCTTCTGCTGAAAGGCTCTAAGTTGCTGTATGTATCAACTAGGGTCCCATCCACTGACATATGACTGCTCAAAATGAAGAGAATTAAAGAAAGGACTGTTTACAGAGAGGAGGGTTAAGGAAACTGAGAAGCATGGAGAAAAAACAAGGGACATAGAGGGAACTCATTAAACCCCTAAGCCTCAAAGGTCAAGGGGAGGGAGCTGTTACTGGAACCCAACGAAAGCTATAGCCACGGAAGAGGGTGGGCTGGATGGGAGCCGAGCTTCGGGCTTGGCCGGGGTCGGAGAATAGATATGTCCACTTCTTTCCCTTATCCTCGGGTCTGCTGCGGGTGCTTCCCCCACTACCCCCGCCCCGCCCCACCCCACCCCACCCCACCCCACCCCCGCTGATCTAATCAAAACCAGAGGATAACACTCAGCCGATGTAGCCTATAGAAGTCAGTCTTTGAGGGCACAGAATGGGAGGGAAGGGCGGAGCCAACCAAATATCCAGCCCCTACCCACCCCTGGGTTACTCCTAGTTCCAGTCGTTCTAGAAATAACTGGATTTGGCCAAGCTCTCTGAGGAGATAGCAGCCGCAGAAGTTTCTGTCATTGTCATTAGAATCCAGGGCTCCAGGAGAGCAGTGGAAGGAAGCTCTAAGAGAAAAGGCAAAGAAAAGCAACAGGAAGGGAGAAAAGGCGGCTTGGAGGTAAGAGAGGAGCAGCGTGGAGGAAGCTCCCGGCTGTCAAACTATCATCGGCTAAGCTCTGAGCCTTTGCTTAAAAAATCAGTGCACGGGTCTTCCCTGGTGGCGCAGTGGTTGGGAATCTGCCTTCCAATGCAGGGGACACGGGTTCGAGCCCTGGTCTGGGAGGATCCCACACGCCGCGGAGCAACTACGCCCGTGAGCCACAACTACCGAGCCTGCGCGTCTGGAGCCTGTGCTCCGCAACAAGAGAGGCCGCGATAGTGAGAGGCCCGCGCACCACGATGAAGAGTGACCCCCACTTGCTGCAACTAGAGAAAGCCCTCGCACAGAAACGAAGACCCAACACAGCCATAAATAAATAAATAAATAAATAAATAAATAATTTAACAAAAAATCAGTGCGCAGAGCTGTTTACCCACCTTGAGCACTATCCCACATCTGTCGTTATTTTCGATGAGCTCATGGAGCCATCCAAGCTGCTCCTGGGCCCATTCTTAGTGATATTAAAGCACTTTTTAATTGCCACATTCTCTGCGGCAGAGAAAGCCTAATCTGAATGTAGCTTTAAAACCAACAGCAATCAGCAGAGATCCATCAGTTAGCATTCGGAATTAAGTAAGGCGGAACATGTGCCAAGGCTCCAAGGGCCTCTCCACCCTGAACGTTCTACAAGGTTCATTCTCTTCTGTTTGAATAATATTCGGAGCTCTTGGCTCAGTCTTGACTGACAGTTTTTCTCAGCTGCCAAAAGAATAACCAATTTTCTACCATAACTCTTTTCGAACTCAAACGGTACAGCTCCAACAGAGCTCTTTACCCTAGTACACACATTTTTTTTTTAAAGGGAAAAGTATCTGCTTCAAACCACTAATTATAATTTATTATAACAACACATCCCAGGAAGCAGGGTTCTTACTGTAATTAACTGCTGAGGAGTAGGATAGAGCAACTGTTTACTGAGTTTCAATTCACTTGTTCAGAATCTGCCACCCTCCTGCAACTTAACTCACGATCAGATCTAAATTCAAAATGTTATGGAAACACTGTCAACTTTATGCTGAATATTTCTTAGTAATTTTCTCTCTTCAGAATTTTCTTTAGGTTATGCCATTTTTCTCTCTTTGAGAGGGAAAGGTTTTATCCTAAAATATATATGTACTTCCTTCCTTTCTGTGATGGTTAAACATGACAGTGGGCATCAGAGGTAGTTTCCAAATACTGGCTACTCCTGCTGGGTTGTAAGAATTTTGAAATGTGTAGATTTACTGGCATTACTTCAATCGAATATCATACTGAAGAGACCTCTTTTTCGTTTTATCCCGTTGTCACTGTCCTGAGGCTTGTACTGATCCTCAGTTTCCTTCTCTGTCAAGTGGGGATGATGATATATAGCCTACAAAACTGTTCTGAAGGTTGAGTGTAATCTAAGTGTTTGACACAGAATTTAGCCTACAGCAAACAGCTCTTTTATTCTTTGCCAGCCAGGAAAACATGGCAATGACTGAAAAGGGTGAGGGAGTATTTTTGCTCATGCCGATCTCTGAGTCCATGATCAGAATTGCCAGCAAATGAACAGTCTCTAAGCGAGCCAGGCTTCTGAAATCCTCAACCCTTAATTCACAACACAGTCACCAGAACTAAATGGTTCTAAATTATTTGAGTTTCAAGTGGCTACGGTGACAACACTTCTTTCAGCCACCTTCCTATGTAGCTGTTTCTGACTTTCCGAGCATTTGGCACCGGGGACTAAGGTTTTCTTCTTCTAAATGAAGACAGTTGGCTCCTGGCCTTCTCTGGTATAAATTCATGAGACTGTTTATAAAATTCAGATCATTCCTGGCAAGAAAGTTATTTCAAAATGATATGTTTCACCTATAGTTATTGAGATGTCACTTTAGGCAACTCAGAAAGTTGTTACATAGAGGCTGAATTTGGTGACATCAAACAATATTAAAAGGACAGCACACAAACATTTCTGATGCATTTCCTTTTTTGCAGAATGGAGTTAATTTAATTATTTTGTGATGATAATAGCAATATGTGGTTATTGCAAAGCGCTAAAAACAAGAAAAGCATTGTGCAATAAAGAGTTAACTCAGCAGGCTTGCGGCTTGCGCTATTCAAACCCACACCTTCCCAAGATCTTCAGGACTTGACTTTGGCCTAGTTCTTGGAGATGGACCTTTGAGCCTTTGGAATATCCTGCCTGTGAGACTGTTTTTGTCTGCCTGAAGCCTTGGGCTGCACCAGATAGTTCATGCTAACAATGTGATTATGGTGAAAACTGTTTCTGTAGGCCTGAGGCTTTGGGCCACACTGTTATCAGTCTGACCTCTGGAATGTGGGGTCTGCATGCCTATGTGACTGACCCCTGGACACCAAGGCTCAGTGATATTCCCCAGTTATGAGCTTCCCTTGTTGGTAACACGGCATATGTGTTGTCACATCTTGTTGCTGGCAGAATTAAGCACTTTTTGTGTGACTCCACTGTGTGAGAACAACTGGAAGCTTGTCCTAGTTTTTCCTGGACTCCATCCTATGTGCCTTTCCCTTTGCTGATTTCAGTATGTATTGTTTTACTGTAATGAACTCTAACTGTGAGTATAACAGCTTTTCTGAGTTCTGTGAGTCCTACTAGTGAATAATCAAACATAATGTATGGTCTTGGGGACCCTCAATGCAAATATTAAAAAATTAAAGTTAAAATAATTCATTGTCTTACTTCTAAAGATAATATTTTCTTAAAAATACATATATAGGGCTTCCCTGGTGGCGCAGTGGTTAGAATCCTCCTGCCAATGCAGGGGACGTGGGTTCAAGTTCTGGTCCGGGAAGACCCCACATGCTGCAGAGCAACTTAGCCCGTGCTCCATAACTACTGAGCCTACGCTCTAGAGCCTGCAAGCCACAACTCCTGAAGCCCCGGAGCCTAGAGCCCATGCTCTGCAACAAGAAAAGCCACCATTCACTGCAACTAGAGAAAGCCTGCGCATAGCAACAAAGACCCAACTCAGCCAAAAAAAAAATATATATATATATATATATATATACACACACACACACACACACACTTAGAGACTTTTTTTCCTATATACTCCAATATTTTGTTAATGGACAATGGGTCATATTATATACTATGTTTATTAACCTTTTCTCATTTAACATAGAATGAACACATTTTCCTTTGCCCTTAAATATAGATATATTATTTGTACAGCGTTCTGTTGTATAGAATTTGTGGTTCATTTATTTAATTGATCATTTATTGATAGTCATTTGGGCTGTTTCCCCTTTTTTTGGTATTATAAACAATGGTGCAATAAACATCTTTGTAAATAACCTACTTGCAAGCTTGTCTCCTTATTTGTGATACAAGGACCTGTGATACAAAGATTTAAGAATTATGGTGAGAATCACTTGAAGTGACTAATGAGATGTGGCAAAACAGGTTAAGTTTTCAGACCTCTAACCAGAATATTCTTGATATCTAAAATGACTGGAATTAGGCTAGATTCTGAAGAGGTCCTCATTCAATAAATTCATGGAAACCTGTGTCTCCGCCATTTTTCCACTATATCCATATGAGCTCTTAGACCTTAAAATAGGCATTCTTCATTGGTCCTAAGGAGTTAGCTTACTGTTTTCCACTGAGATTTATTATAATCCATTTCACCCAAAATGAGAATAGATATATATTCTCCCAACACCAAGCAGCTACAAGATCAAGAATATCTGACTCTGCCAGTAATTTAACTGCTTGACAGAATAAAACTTAACAATCTTTAGATAAAGACAATATAGCCCAGAGCCTTTACAATATATCATTTACAATGTTCAGCATTCAGAAAAAAATTACTAGAAAATGTGATCCATAATCAAGAGGGAAAACAGTAAGTTAAGCAGACAAATGAATGACTCAGATATTTGTGTTACCAAATAAGGATCTTAAAAATAACTACTATAAATATGTTAACAAATTTAGAGAAAAATATGTAACATAGGTGAACAGATGGGAAATTCCAAAAGAGAAACTCTTAAAAAGAACCAAATAATTCTGTATAGAAACTGAAAATGCAATATCTTAATAAAGAATTCATTGGAGGGCTTAGCTGAAGACTGGACACAGAAGAAGAACTAATCAGTGAAATCAAAGATAGGTCAATAGAAAGGATTCAAAATGAACTACACAGAGAAAATAATAATAATAATAAAAAGCAAGAGCATCTGGGGACATTATCAGTCCAATACATATGTATGGAGTCCCAGAAGAAGACAAGATGTGGAGAAAATATATTTAGAGATAGTAAATGAAATTTTCAAAAACTGATGAAGTACATCAGTCTACATACAAGAATCTAAGTGAATTCCAAGCAGGATGAATACAAAGGCACATTATAGTCAAACTTCAGAAAACCAAAGAGAAAGAGAAAAATCTTAAAACAGCCAATGTGGGGAGGGGGACACATTACATTCAGGGGAACAATATCAATAATGACTAACTTCTCATCAGAAGCTATGGAAACCACCAGACAGTAGAACAACGTTTTCGAAGTGCTAAAAGAAAATATTAGTCAATTTAGAACACTATACCCAGTGAAAATATCCTTCAAAAATGAAGACAAAGTAGAGACATTTTTAGACAAATAAAAATAGAATTTATCACCAACAGAACTACATTGCAAAAAAAATGCTAAAGGGAAATGATCCTATAAAGACTAGACCTGGGGCTTCCCTGGTGGTGCAGTGGTTGAGGATCTGCCTGCCAATGCAGGGGACACGGGTTCGAGCCCTGGTCTGGGAAGATCCCACATGCCGCGGAGCAACTAGGCCCGTGAGCCACAATTACTGAGCCTGCGCGTCTGGAGCCTGTGCTCTGCAACAAGAGAGGCCGTGATAGTGAGAGGCCCCACGCACTGCAATGAAGAGTGGCCCCCACTTGCCACAACTAGAGAAAGCCCTCGCATAGAAATGAAGACCCAACACAGCCATAAATAAATAAAATTTTTAAAAAAGACTAGACCTGTAAGAAGAGTCCTGGAAATGGTGAAGATGTGGGTAAACATAAAAGACTATTTTCAATGTTTCTCTTTTAACAAACAATGGAAGACAAGCTTATTCTAAAATGTATATGGAAAAGCAAAGGGCCTAGAAGAGCCACAACAGCTTTGACAAGAAGAATAAAGTGGGAGGAATTTTTAGACTTACTATATACCTACAGTAACCAAGACAGTGTGGTACTGCTGGAGGAATGAACACATAGATCAATGACACAGAATAGAGAACCCAGAAATAGATTCATACAAATACGCCCAACATTTTTTGACAAAGGTACAAAATGCAGTTCAATGGAGGAAGGATAGCCTAGGCAGTAAATGGTGCTGGAGCAACTGGCAAAAACAAAACAAAACAAAAACAAAAACCTTGATCTAAACCTCAGATCTCATATAAAAAAATTATTCATAATGAACCACAGACTTAAATGTAAAACTGTAGACTTTTGGAAGAAAAAACAGGAGAAAATCTTTGGAACCTAGTGCTAAATTCAACATCACTAGTGATTAGCCATGACAACAAAAGTATAATTCCTGAAAGAACACATTGATAAACTTCATCAAAATTAAAAACTTTTTTGCTCTATGAAAGATCATAAAAGGATGACAAGGCAAGCCCCAGACTGGAAGGAAATATTTACAAACTATGTATCTGACAAAGGACTTGTATCTAGAACATATAGAGAACTCACACACTCAACAATAATAAAGCAAGCGATCCAATGAGAAAATGAGCAAAAAACATTAACAGATATTTCACTGAAAAGGATTTATGGATGGCCAATAAACATTTAAAAAGTTGTTTAACATCATTAGTGATTAGAGAGATGAAAATTAAAACCACAATGAAATATTATGACAAATCTATTAGGATGACTAAAATAAAAATAATAAGTGCCAGCAAGGCTGTGGAGAAACTGCATCTCTCATACATTGCTATTGGGAATGTAAAATGGGACAATCAATCTGGAAAAGAGTTTGGCAATTTCTTTATAAAACTAAATATATACTTATTATTTAACCCAGCACTCATACACTTGGACATTTATCCCAGAGAAATGAAAATTTATACTCACACAAGAACCTGTATATGAATGTTCATAGCAGCTTTATTCATAACAGCTAAAATACAGAAATAGCCCAAATATCCTTCAATGGGTAAATGGATAAACAAACTATGGTACAGTGGAATACTACTCAGCAATAAAAAAGGAGCAAGCTACTGATATACAGTACATATTACATGGATCTCAGAGGCATTCTTTTTCTTTTTTCACACTACTGCCTCTTTATTCTCCTGCTCTGTTGTCTTAAGGCAATCGTAGAAGGAAAATACACATCAGTATTTACTCTGTATACTGATTTCTTTACAGGTGTAATGCACGTGCTTTCAATAGTGTTCGATAGTGTTTTTCTTCAGAGGCATTTTTCTGAGTGAAAAAAGCCAATCTAAAAAGATTACATACTGTATGACTCCATTTATACAACATCCTCAAAATGTCAGTATCATAGAAATGGAGAGCAAATTAATGGTTGCCAGAGGATAGAGATTTGGGGAAGGAGGGTGGGGTGTTATAAAGGGGTAGCACAAGGGAGTTCCTTGGTACTAATGGGACAGTTTTATATCTCGATTATGTAGTAAAACAAATCCATACATGTGGAAAAAATGAATAGAACTATACATACACACACATACAAACTCATCAGTGAAAACTGGTGAAATCTGAATAAGGCACAGTTAACAGTATTGTACCAATATCAATTTCCTGGTTTTGATATTATTTGGGTTAGATATTACCACTGGGGGAATATGGGTAAATGATACACAAGATTCTCTGTACTACTTTTGCAACTTCCTGTGAGTCTATAACTATTTCAAAAGTGAAAGATTTTGGAAAACTATTGACTATTTAAAGTAAAAGCAGTAAAAACAATGTATGGAGTATTTATAACAAATATAGAAGTAAAATATACAACAAAAAAATAGCACAAAGCAAGAAATGGAGTTAAATACAGTTGTAAGATTCTTATATTGTTTGTATAGTGGTATGATTGAATTCAGGGTCACTTGTGATAACTTAAGCCTGCATACTATAATCCTTTGAACAGCCACTAAATTAACAATCTATCTATCAAGCAGTACAGCTAAAAAGCAAATAAAAGAGACAAAATGGAATACCAAAAAGTGCTTGATTAATTCAAGAGAAAGCATGAAACAAGGAACAAAGGACAGATGGGACAAATAGAAAATAGGAACAAAATGGTTTAACCCAACCATATCAGTAATTATAGTAACTGTAAATGAGCTAGACATTCCAATAAAAAATCATTTGGATTTTAAAAAAATGATTCAACTATATGTTATTTATTAGAGGTACACATTAAATATAAGGACACAGGTTGAAATATACATGCTACACAAACGTTAATCAGAACAAAGCTGGTGCAGTTATGTTAATAAGACAGAAAGTAGACTTCAAGACAAGGATTATCACCAGTGAGAGAGGAATATTTCATAATGATAAAAGGCTCAGTTTTACAGGACATGACAATCCTAAATATATGCACCCAACAACAAGCTTTCACATACAAATAGCTAAAGCAAAAAATGACAGAAACAAGCAAATCCTTCATCCTACCTGAATATTTCAACACTCTTCTCTCAGTAATCTTTTTTCTTTCATCTTTATTGGAGTATAATTGTTTTACAATGTTGTGTTAGTTTCTGCTGTACAACAAAGTGAATAAGCTATATGTATACATATATCCCCATATCCCCTCCCTCCCACCCTCCATACCCCATCACTCTAGATCATCACAAAGCATCGAGCTGATCTCCCTGTCAGTAATCTTTAGAATAAGCAGATAGAAATATTAGTAAAGATACAAAAAAATATGAACAACACTATCCACCAATTTTTCCTAATTGACATTTATAGACCATCCCACCCAACCACAGCAGAATACACATACCTTTCAAGTGCACATATTCACCAACAGAGACTATTTATTGGGCCATTAAACAAGTCAATAAATTTCAAGCATTGCAATCATAAGGATATGTTCTCTGACCACAGTGGAATTAAACTAGAAATCAGTTTTTTAAAAAAATAAATAAGTCTTCACCTATATGTCAGCGGAGTCTCCCTGCCTCAAATAATCTAGGTAAGTTTTTCGCTGACCCTCATCTTCTATCTATGGAAATCTGATATTCTCTCCTGTATTAGTCAGGGTTCTCCAGAGAAAGAAAACCATAGGATGTGTATAGATACATATATAGAGAGAGGGAGATATTTTTTTTAACCGGCTTATGTGATTGCAGAGGCTTAATAAATCCAAAACCTACAGGGTAGGCTGGCAAACTGAAGACTCAGGTAAGAGCTGCCATTCAAGACCGTCCAAAGACGGTCTGCTGGCAGAATTCTTTCTTCCTCAAGAGAAGTCGGTCTTTGTTCTAGTTAGGCTTCAAGGAATGGATGAGGCCCATTCACCCTATGGAGGGTAACTGGTTCACTTGAAGTCCACGCATTTAAATATTAATCTCAGCCAACAAAACAGCCAACAAAAACACTTTCACAGAAACATCCAGAATAATGTTTGACCAACTACCTGGTCACTGCCGCCCAGCCAAGTTGACACATAAAATTAACCATCATGCCTCCCCACCATGATTTCTTAAATTTCTTGAAGGATGAGCCTGCCTATGGTCTCCAAACTAATATGTGTCCTAAACTAATTCAGTTTACAAATCATCAGGCCATCTCACATGTGCCATTAATGTGAAACTCAGCCCCTTCCACCAAGTTCCAACAAAACCAAGAAACGAACAGAAAGAACCCCATTCACACAAGGCCTTTGGGAGCGTAACAGACTTTAGTGAACGTCAGGGGACACAGGATGGGTTCTTCTTTAGCAACACAAACAACTTAAAAGTGTACAATAACCCCCACACACACACCATTTGACCCACTCTCTTTGCTCCCCCTTCCTTTTCTGTTCTCCCCACCTCCAAATTATTGTTCATTTCTACAAAGGGCAATCTAAATGTTTCTGTTGATTCCTTCATGTCTGCCAAACCGCTTTCCATCCCAACCTGTTTTCCTAAATAAGGGCATTGCCTGAGAAGAATTCCAGGACCAGCTGTGAATCGTCACTTCATCTCATTGGTCTCAGCAATCTGGTTTCCCCAGCAGTTTCATTTAAATATAGCCTCTCATTTTATTCCACTGCCCTCTAAATCATTCAAGAGAAGGAAAAACACTGAACCTATTACATCTAGAACCTAGTAAGTTCCTGCTAAAAGAGGAGGCTCTATGAACACCACGAGGCCAGAGAAAAGTGAAGGAATAAATGGATGATTTATACTGAGGACTGGGAAGGTGTGGGAGAAACATACGCAGATGGTCGTCAGACCAGAGGTTGATCTGAATCTGGCTGAAAGATGTTACCCTAGGGCAGGCGCTTTGCGGAAATGTGACCCACAGACCCCAGCTGTAAAGGTAGGGGTCACTCCCTGGACGCTGTGTCCCCAGCTCCCACCCCAGTGCTGTGATGGTGAAGGCAGCTTGCCTCTGATGCCTCCCACCTCCAGTTTGAGGGTCCTCTGTTGGAGCTTCTTCCCTATTGAAATTCACCATCGGGGGAGGGGGAAGGGTAAGTTGGGATGAAGTGAGAGAGGCATTGACATATATACACTACCGAATGTAAAATAGATAGCTAGCGGGAAGCAGCCGCATAGCACAGGGAGATCAGCTGGGTGCTTTGTGACCACCTAGAGGGGTGGGATAGGGAGGGTGGGAGGGAGACGCAAGAGGGAGGGGATATGGGGATATATGTGTACGTATAGCTGATTCACTTTGTTATACAGCAGAAACTAACACACCATTGTAAAGCAATTATACTCCAATAAAGATGTTTAAAAAAAAAAAGAAATTCACCATCTGATTTCATTTCCCTCTCAAGTCCCTGTCATGTAGGAGAGTAACGTCGTAATCAATGAAACCCAGCTGATGCCTGCAGTGGTTTAATCTACCACTTTGCAGAAAATACTCACATTTAATAGACAACTCGTAAAAATGCAATGTTTGTTGTCCTGATGGGAACGCAGGTTTAGCGGTGGGCTTTCCCACCAATGGGAGAGATGTTTGGGGAGCAGCTGCCTTCCTTGCTGTCCTTCAAGCCTCACTGTGGAGCCTCGGTCACCTGAGCTGGACTGGGGACCGGGAGTGAGGAGCAGAAAGTGGCCTCAAAGCCCAGGTCAAAGCGGGCCGCGCTCCAGGCAGCTGGCACAAGGTACCGGACGCGGACTAGGGGTGAGCGAAGCCCTGCACCGAGACTGATCGCGGACCAAGAAGGGGCCAGGCGGGGGCTGCCCCCAGGCCACTCTGCCGGGAGCTACACCCACCTTCCTTCCTGCCGTCTCCGGGCTGCTGCCATGTCGGGTCCCTGGCGGGAAGCAGGCTCTGCTGCGGACCTGCGTCCCTCCGGCTGCAACACAAGACACGAGGGGTCGGAGCAGCGCCCGGGTCCCGTGTTGTAGCCGGAGGTCTCACACCGTGTCATGGTGAGCCCGGCCTGCGGGCACCTGCCCCGCTTCCTCTTCCAGGTGGGCCGCCCGGCTTAGGCTTGAGGAGTCTGTCTTGCTGTGCATCTGGACGAGCACGCTGTAAAACAACAGAGGCCACGTAGGGATGGGGCGCTGCGACAGGGGCTGTCCTCGCGGCAGCAGAGGAAAAACCAGTGGCTTCGGTGGAGGGCAGCCGGGAGCCGAGGAGTCTGACTGCCTCCACCCAAGCCCTGCGGGGGGCGGCGTGGGTGCCCTGCGCTCCAGGTGCACCTCAGCCTGATGGAAATGCTCAGAGAGCAGGTAGGCTCACAATATTTAGCTGTCCACATGCCTTTTCCTTCCAAAAATGAATTACCGCTGTTTACAAGACACTAATTACAGTTTATTACAATACTTCCTAGGAAATAGGGTCTTACTCTAATATTATGATAAGAATTTTGTAAATGCCAGACTAGTACAATGAATTGCCCTGAATTATAATAAATGTCTGTGCTTTGGAAGTAAGGCAGTAAACACAGCATTACTGCCATCCATTTTCAATGGGCCTATCTAGGATTTATTACTTATTTATGGCTTATTTTTATTCAAAAACTCCTACATATCATTTTTATGTGAATTCTTTTTGGTAAGCCATTTCTGGGTTTTCTCACAAAATAAAATGAGGAAGGTCCAGAATCAAAAAAGTGACTGTTCAATTTCCCCAGAGGTGACCTACTGAAATTTCTCCGCCAGATTCTCTGTCAGCTAAACTATTTGCGGAAATCATGGACTCACAGAGGAATAAACTGAGGCATTGCTCACTCTACTTTTGCTTCAATAACGCAGATCATCAGCCTTGTTTAAGAAGGCAATAGGCTTTGAGCACAGATTAGACATTAAATAAAAGTGTAGAAATTCAATATGACATGGTTTTCTCCCAATAAAAGAAGACAAGAATTCCACAGACCCACCATGTAGGAGGAAGAGGAATAACAATATCATGCCCACATTTTACACAGAAACTTAAAATTGAAGAGTCTCAAAGGGAAAAAAAAAAAAACCCTTTTCCTGCCTAAATGATGTAAAAGATTTACCAGGGTTCTTCCCAGATGACCTGAATTCTCACCATTGTCTCTGAGTGTGTGTGCAGTGCCTTGGAGACACACATTCCCCAGATAAGTTACTTTTTTCCAAAGCTCCTTTCACTTTTCTCTCCTGTATCTCCTGGAATCACTCACTTTTTAAGAATTTGTTGTGTTCTCGGGGCCCAGGACAGGACCTCTGAGAAAGGAGACCTGTCAGAGAGCCACCAGGCAGTGGCCCGCTGCTGGCTGTTGGGAGAAACTCCCCACTCCCCAGGACCTCTGCTTACAAAGTCCAGACTCCTGATGTTAGCTCTGTCTCCAAGCAGCCAGGCCCTAATTAAACTCAGAAGAAACTGAAATTCTGCACATGATGACCTTGCCTTTGAAAAACAGCAGAAATTAGTCTGTGTTAGAGTTCTAAGAAAGTGAAGATTTCCCAGTGCTTATCAGCACGTTTGATTGTGAGCACGTGTGGCACCCTGTGATGTATTCTGAGAAACTAAGGGACACAGAGGCAGACCGGACCCTGAGGAGAAAGCCCTGTGGCGTTACAATGGCATTGGGCGGTGGGGAGGAGGTAGCCTAAAACTCCAGCCCTGCCACACAGCAGCAGGAGGTGAGGCCACTATGGGCCACTCCTAGAAAAAAACCCAAGGCTGCAGGCATGCCCTGCCTATTTGCACGATGCTAGGAGAGCTGGTCCCCAGGAACCAAGAAGCGAAGTGCAGGCCAGGCAGAAGCAGAGCCTCAGCCCACGGGAGCCCCTGCGCCTCTCCCAAGGCACATCCTCCGGGTGCTGTGAGGCGGGCCTTCCACCCTTAGTCAGAAGCCTGGCTCACGTCGGGGCTCAGCTGGAACAGCAGAGGGGCAGGGCCCCCCACCCTGGGCGGAGGGGAGCAGGGAGCCCAACAGGAGGTGGGCCAGTCAGAAGCTCCGGGCCAGGCTGGAAGGTGAGTCCAAGCAGGAGGTGAGTTCAGAGGAGTCCTGAACAGGGGAGAGGGGCAGTGTTGCAGGAAGATGGGGACAAGACAAGCCTCCTGTCTCCGCTCGCTGCCTGAGCCCTTCCGCCCCCCATCTCACCCCCACTACCCTGGAGGGAACCAGTGGTCTCCTCCACGCCCGTGATGAGGCGGGGCTGCCTGGCTTGTCTGCACCAACGAGAGGTCAGAGTGAAGAGAGAATGGGAATCAGAAAAGCTGAGAGCAAAACTCAGAGCCCCCAGAGCCCACCTGCGGGATGGGGGACACTGAAACCAGCACGCGGGTGCAGCAGGCCGAGGACAAAGGAGAAAAGGTGCTTCCGTTAAATCAGAGCATCTGTAGCAGGTGGAGACTGTTGTAGGCAGAAGGTCAGCGGCCTCCTCCGCAACGGTGAAGGCTGGGGTGGGGCGGGACTCAGGGAAACGAGCAGAGCTTACCTGCTGCGTGGCTTTGGTGAAGTGCAGCTGGAGTTCGGGGCCCGACATGGCTGCGCTGAACGTCCTGGCCGCTTCCCCACTGGGCAGGGCTGGGATGTGCAAGCAGGGCAGACCGCAGCCTGCAGTAAGAGGGCAGTGGGCCAAGCACCTGGGGTGCAGGCCCCTGAGTGTCCTCCGGCAGGGGAGGAGCTCATGACGACCCGCCCTGGAGTGGGGGAGGGAAAAGGGCGGTGCCAGAGACCAGGGCACGTGAAGTGAGTGTCTGCAAAGGGCCTGGCTTCCCAGGGAGGTGGGCTTCTGGCCCCTCACCACCCCTCCTGCGGGCTGCCCACAGAGTGCCCCCAGCCGTTCACAGATGTCCTAGCAGGGCAGATTCAGTGGCCGGAGCACTAGGAGGGAGCACAGCGCCCGTCCCTGCTTGCCTGGCCCAGGGTCTGACTTTAGGGAAGAAGCACAGAACCTTAAGGGAGGTGGTGAAGGAAGGAAAGATGAGGCCAAAGGCACTCCTGGAGCTTTAGAAACCTCTGGAAGACTGGCAAACAAGCAAGAGACTTTAGAGCTACTTGAAAAATGACAAAGTCGGAAATGTTAAAAATGGCCATCATTATGCAGGGAGGTGGGTTGCAGCGGGAGCACCAGTGAAACAGGCCCATTTGCCTTCCATTTTCTGCAGGTTCTATTTGCACTCTATTTTCTTCTATTTATTTTTATACCCTAAAATAAAAAAAAAGCCTCTACATTAAATAGTCACCTTTCATCCATTTGTAATTATCTTCCTCTGGGGCACCATAAATTTCTTTTGTATTATTATCATATTAGAGAACCTAATACATTTTTCCCCCTTGCCTCCAGAGCACGAGACTCACAGATGCCTCCAGAGCAGGAAGGAAGACCACACAAGTCTGCTTTATGGCACTTAATAGGATGGGCCCACTGGTAAAATCTCTGCCCCTGTTTCGGAAAGAATGCTAATGAGAAAAGAAAGACTCTGCACCTTGGCTTCTACCACATTATTTAGAGGAAGAGGCGCAGTGATGGAGAAGGGGTATTGAGCAAAAGTAAAGAATATAAATAAATAAAGGCTTTTGAATTCTGCACTGTGATGCCCTTACTCTGGGACTTCAGGAAAGTCACTTTAAACTTTCTAAGCCTCAGTTTCCTTCTCTGCAAAATGGGGATATAAAACCTGTCCTGGCCTTTGTATGGGGTTGTTTTTACAGGTAGAGCAGGATAGGATTTTCTTTGTTATCCCTGAAAATGGGAGTGAGCACTAACAATAAAATGTTACGTTGATACAAGATATTAGTAGAATTATTATTTAAGGAAATTATGCACTCTTATAGTCATTTAACAAACATTTATTGAGCTTTTAGTGTGTGCCTGACCCTATGCTAAGCACTGGAAGTAAGATGGTGAACCCCACAGCTGTTACGACCATGGTGGTCAGGTTCTGTTACCTGCAGCCAAATGTGGTCCTATTTCATATTTAAAGGGACAGTAGGGCTTCCCTGGTGGCGCAGTAGTTGAGAGTCTGCCTGCCGATGCAGGGGACATGGGTTCGTGCCCTGGTCTGGGAAGATCTCAGGGTCCTATTTCATATTTAAAGGGACAGTAGGGCTTCCCTGGTGGCGCAGTGGTTGAGAGTCTGCCTGCTGATGCAGGGGACACGGGTTCGTGCCCCGGTCTGGGAAGATCCCACAGGCCGCGGAGTGGCTAGGCCCGTGAGCCATGGCTGCTGGGCCTGCACGTCCGGAGCCTGTGCTCCGCAACGGGAGAGACCACAACAGTGAGAGGCCCGCGTACCGCAAAAATAAATAAATAAAAAAAATAAAATAAAATAAATAAAAATAAAAAAAATAAAGGGACAGTAAAGGGGTTAAGTCTGTGGACTAAGCCAGGGCCTAAGCTTTGGAGCCGGAATGCTCTGGGTTCAAATCCAGCTTATGAGCTGTGTAACCTGGGGAACATTACATAGTGCCTGTGAAAACAAATTTCTCCATCTTTAAAATGGGGGCGATAGTGCCACATTCACCAGATGGCCATGAGGAGGATGAGGTGTAACGTGGTAAAGAACTTGTACCTGCCACAGACAGAGCCCCCCCATCCCCCGCTTCCCCATGCAGTACCTGCTGTTGCTGTCATATGCACCAGCGATGCTGTTTCATTCATGGTGACACATTTAGACACAATGGCTTATTCCCCAGACTCCCCACAGAGGTGACCCTCAATCTGCTCCTTGCTGGTGATCAGTCCAGATCCCACCCAGCAGGGGTACCTCTACCCTTTCCACCTCCGGAAGGAAGAACTTGCCAGTGAGGAAAACCAGGGGTGCACCACATGCTCCCCAGAGGAGTTCAGAGAAGGGGAAGGTCATCGAGGCTGACAGCCACAGACATGGTCTGGCTTCTGCACATAGTACGGCTCAGTATAGTCAGCAAGTGAACAAACCGATAAATGAAGGTCTGACCTGAGCTAGGCCTTTCATAGGAACCACGGTTATAGACTTCTGCATTTTCTGTGTTCATACTGGGTGCCAGGCACACTCTTAGGGTCCTGACCAACTCTAGCGATAGGCTTGGGACTCACCACCAGGTGTAGGTTACCTTCTGGGGAGATTCAAGGCACATCTCATGAAACCATATGGGATCAGTTTAAAATGGCAAAATGTCAACCTGCAGATAAGATAGATTTAGTATAGTAGTTTCAAAGTGTAATAGGGAAGAAGCTTTTGTATCCTATTACAACTTAATCACTAAAGGGATGTTGCCTATAAGCTTAAATTATACATAATGGCCCATCTCTGGGAACCCTACCGCCCCAGGTAATGAGCATTCAGCTAAAATACCTTCATATTTTCATATCATTTTCATATCATAGGAAACATGCTGACCAGGCCCACCTGTGAATGACCACAGGAAGAAATGAACACATCCCCTCAGGAGGCTGATCAGAGCCACGAAATATTTGACTTTACTCCCTCCCCTTTAGTATAAAAGAAGCCTGAATTCTAACTAACTTAGGCAAGATGGTTCTTTGGGGCATGAGTCCACCATCTTCTCGGTTTGCTGGCTTTCCGAATAAAGTCCCTATTTCTTGCCCCAGCACCTCATCTCTCATTTATTGGCCTGTTGTGCGGTGAGCAGTACAAGGTTGGACTTGGTAACAAAAACACTGAGGTTGGGGAATTCCTTTGGAGCAGGAATGCCTTGGAGGCTGTGTCCCCCTCCCTGCCGAAACCCGTACAGGCTTATCAGACATCGGCTCTCTCTATCCTGCTGCCTCTGACCAAAAGTGAGGCTTCCCCCCCAACTCCAGACTTACTTGACATGGTCATGCCAGACTCACTCTAACTATTTAAAAATTTCCACTTCCTCTTTCCAGGCCTTCTACCTGGACCCCTGTGGTGGCCTCCTAG
Organism: Mesoplodon densirostris; assembly: GCF_025265405.1. NCBI lineage: Eukaryota > Metazoa > Chordata > Mammalia > Artiodactyla > Ziphiidae > Mesoplodon > Mesoplodon densirostris. The sequence goes on from NC_082675.1 coordinate 51,220,712, forward strand.
CTGGATGGAGATCATTCTAATCCATTCTAATTGTCTCCCATTAATACTACCTCTATTAGTCACTCCACTTCCCAAAGAATAAAGCTTAACTTCTTAGCCTGGCATTTTAAAACTGCTTTACAACCTGGTCTCTCCCCATCTCCAGCTACTCCTCCATCAGTATTTCATAGTCCCAAGAAACTCACTGCTTCCTTGCCCCCGACCCTCACAACTTTGCCCACACCATCCTCTCCACGGGGCATGCCCATCCCTGTTCCTGTCCATCATTGCACTGCCCATCCTTTCAGGGCAGCTCAGGGGTCCCTTCTCATTAGACACCCCCACTTCTCACCTCCTCAAGAGCTAAGATTGAACTTCATTTTTGACACTTCTTTATATGGTAGGACTTTTAAACAATAAACGCCCAAGTTATAAACTCCATTAGATCAGGAACTGAATCATGTATGGCTTTGTGTACCCTTTGGTCACTAATAAGATATCTCAAACATTGAAGGTATGTAATAGATATTTGTTAGATAAATGAATATTTAGTTACTTCATAAAAGTTCCCCTATTTGTCATGGAAATGGCTTTCTTTCTTCCACGGTCACAAAACAATTCAATATCTCCGTAACTTTTGCTGGTATCATTTTGTCGAGCACAATTATTAATAATTTGTCTTAAAATTTTGGTTGAAGTGCCGAACGTGAAGATAAGAGGTCTGCGTTCCTGTTGATGCTCAACCTCAGCCATAATTATGGGTCATAAGAGGCATGAAGAGGTGTGAAGCTGAAAGCTCAAAAGGTCGGATGTGCAACTTCGAAATCCTGGAATGGGGAGCGATTATTAGCAGCCTTGAGGGCCTGGGGAACAGGGGGAACAATTAATCGCATGTGAGGCCATTTGTTCTGCATGTCGTAGAGTTCCGTCACCCTCCTCCATCCCATCCCAACACACAACACATGCACATAGAGCTGGCCTTCTCCCTGCTGGGAAAGAGTTGCCCAGGTCTGCAGGTAACTGAAGTATGCTCGTTCAAGGACCAGAACTCAAAACACGTGAGGGTCCAGATGGGACCGCCCTGTCTTCCCAAGCATGATATTCTCAGCCTAATTCGACCTTCCATTGATCACTCAGCGTCATTATCATGAGCATTATTTAGTGTGCTGGGCAGACTGTGATTTTCTTGGAAGCTCTGTGCCTTTTCCTCTCAACTGCTAAAATATTTAGTTTCTGTACCTGCTTTTCATAATTTTCCAATCTCCCCATGACTGTCAGATTCTCTGTGGTCATTTCACAAGGGGACAGCCTGCAGCAGCAATCCTCCTATTTGCAAAGGCCAGAAAACTAGCTAACCAAGCTGGTCAAGGCTATGTCTGAGCAAGAAGCGTGTAGTTAAAAGGTTAAGAACTAGTGGTCCTTGTTAACATTTATTCCAGAAGGTCTGAGGCCTTTTTCTACATTCTTCCTGGTTCCCTAGGAAGTTCAAGTTGTAAGCAAAGAAGTCCCACTTCTGAATAAAGATGGTAGGCAAGCCCTGTAGCAGTGTGTGTATAATCTCCACTTTGTGATCAGCAATTTAGTTTCAACACAACAGCATCATTCATTGCGTTAAATTAATGGCACTAATTTGAATTTTACTGGTTTTCTAGTTTTTATTATATTCAGTTAGAAATTTGTATATGAGCTTGCATGTGTTTAAATAGCATTATAATAATACAGTCAACCTAATAAGAATTTTTCTCAGTTCTGCCTTGCAAAATCTTTCTCTGACGCTTGGCCTGCTCACTGGGGAGGCTTGTCGTTGATTCTGTTCGTGTCGAGATGTTACTGGTGCAAAGTGACTGGCAATAAACATTCATTCTAAAGAAAGCACTGATGACCCGCTGGGGAACTAGCTCATAAGGCTGTAAAGGGGTCACTCAGGTCATCCAGAATGTACTGACACTTGTCTTTCTATTACCTCGAAATATTCACATAACTTTTAATTAAACTTCTTTTTTGAGATGATTGTAGATTCACATGAAGTTATAAGAAATAATACTGAGAGATCCCACACATCCCTCACCCAGTTTCCCCAGGGGTAACATCTTATAAAACCATAGTAAGATCACAGTCAGGACACTGACATTGACAATGTCCTTGACAAAGCACCAATCTTCATCAGATTTCCCCAGTTTAACATGCACTTACTCATTTGTGTTTATTTTCTGTGTGTTTAGTTCCATGCAATTTTACCTCATGTGCAGTTTCCGCCACCACAGTCAAGACATAAACCAGTTCCATCACCACAATGATCCCTAGAGCTACACTTCTATAACCACATGCATCTCTCCTCTGTACCCACCCCACCCCACAAGCCCCTGGCAACCACTAATCTGTTCTCCATCTATATAGTTTGGTCATTTCAAGAATCTTATATAGGGCCTCCCTGGTGGCGCAGTGGTTGAGAGTCCGCCTGCCGATGCAGGGGATACGGGTTCGTGCCCCGGTCTGGGAGGATCCCATATGCCGCGGAGCGGCTGGGCCCGTGAGCCATGGCCGCTGGGCCTGCGCATCCGGAGCCTGTGCTCCGCAACGGGAGAGGCCACAACAGTGAGAGGCCCGCATACCGCAAAAAGAAAGAAAAAAAAAAAAAAAAAAGAATCTTATATAAATGGAACCATACAGTATGCAACGTTTTAGGATTGGCTTTTGTACTCAGTATTTTAAGATCCATCCAAAGTGTAGTGTGTATCAAGAGTTTGTTCTTTTTCATTGCTGGGTAGGATTCCATGATCTGGATGCATCACAGTTTGTTTAACCGTTCACCTGTTGAAAGACATCTGGTGTGTTTCAAGTTTGGGGGCTATTTCAAATAAAACTTCCATGAACATTCATGTACAAGTTTTTGTGTGAACATAAATTTTCATTTCTTTGGGATGAAAGCCTACAAGTCAGAGTGATGTGTTGTATGGTAATTATATGTTTAGTTTTGTAAGAAAGTGTCACACTTTTCCAGAGTTTTTAGCATTTCACCCAACAAAGCATTTTAAAATTCTCATCAAGGACTTGTGGACTCCAGTTTGCAAAACACTAATTTAGTGACTGACACCAGATAACTAAGATATAAGCAAGGTGTTCTTGAAGATATAAAAAGGGTAGTGACTAGTTCTGGATGAAAAAGAAGTTAATTCTTAATGAATAGATACCGGAAAAAACTTTAAAGTTTCAAGTAGTTTTCTGCCTCCCAAATGATAGAGGCTCCAGTTTTGAGGCAGTGCTCCTTGTTGTAGGAAAAACATTCTAAATGGCCTTTCGGCTATTCAAATGTAAAACAAGCCCCCTTTCTCAGGTCTGGAGGACAGTGTGTACAGTACAGGGACAGTGACTTCGGCCAACCACACCTCCGAAGCTCCAGCTTCAGGGCCCCTCTCTCTCCAGGCTGTTTCGCAGACCCTGGAAATATGGTTATGTGTTTATGCAAATTTTTTTTTTTTTGGTTGCGCTGGGTCTTAGTTGCGGCAGGCGTGCTCCTTAGTTGCAACTCCAGGGTTCCTTAGTTGTGGCTCATTGGCTGCTTAGTTGTGGCGTGCATGTGGGATCTAGTTCCCTGACCAGGGATCGAACCCGGGCCTCCTGCATTGGGAGCACAGAGTCTTATCCACTGCGCCACTAGGGAAGTCCCTTCTGTAAATTTTTTAAATACATTTTACCATCGTTGAGTAAGACCACTGCCCATGTCCACTCCAAAGTTCCCTATGTCACACTCGCCTTCAGGCCAGGTGGCAGTGGAATGGCCATGGCATCTGGGGGATCCAGCAAGGGAAATAAGGTTAGGGATACATTTAATTTGGGTGACAGGATCCATTTATGCAGTCTCCAGTCACTTCCACGCATAGCTAAGTTATTGCTGACTGCCCAATTACAAAAATGTCCCCCATGAAGGGTTCCGCACCCTCTAGGCAGACTCCCTGGTCTGGCCATGAATGTTGAGGGCCCAGGGCCGTATTATAACATGAACATGTCTCAGGGGACCCAGCAGCAGAAGAATCTGGAGAGAAGGAGAAGAAAGGTTTAAAATGTACCCAGCCAGAAGCTGCTCTACAGAAAATTCCTTGCAGCACCAGATGTGTAGAATTGTAAGCAGAAGATTCAGCTCTCATCAATGCCAATCAGAATGGCCATTCTCTCCTGTCAGGAACAGTCTTGAGATTGAAGTTTATACAATTATAAACATATCATGCTCTTTTCTGTTTTTTGATAAACTTTTATCAGAATCTCTGTGTTCATGGGACATAAACCTGTAAAATACTACTAACACTGAGTTCGTCTCTGTGGAAGTCACATGTTTTATGTATCCCAACATGTCAGATCCCATTCTAAAATATCTGACACACCTTGTCTTGATGAAGTCTGTCATTCCAGATGCAGTAAATTTTGATGAATCAGGCTCAAGGAAATTATGCTAATTTGAAATTATGCCAAATAGAACGTATTATCTTTTGATTCTCTGCACTGAGTATGATAGGTGATCAAAGAGCGTGCAGCCAAAAAAAAAAAAAAAATAGGGAAAAACAGAGATGTGTCAGGCTGTTAATTAACTAAAATATTAGGTCATTTTCTTGGATTTGGTGCTATTTAAGGCATCTTTCAGCATTTTATTTTTTTAAATAAATTTATTTATTTATTTATTTATGGCTGCTCTGGGTCTTCATTGCTGTGCCCGGGCTTTCTCTAGTTGTGGTGAGCGGGGGCTACTCCGTTGTGGCTACTCTCATTGTGGTGGCTTCTCTTGTTGCGGAGCACAGGCTCTAGGCACGTGGGCTTTAGTAGCTGCAGCATGCGAGCTCAGTAGTTGCAGCATGCGGGCCCTAGAGCGCGTGGGCTTCAGTAGTTGTGGCTCGCAGGCTCTAGAGTGCAGGCTCAGTAGTTGTGGTGCACGGGCCTAGTTGCTCCGTGGCATGTGGGATCTTCCCAGACCAGGGATCGAACCCACGTCCCCTGCATTGGCAGGCAGATTCTTAACCACTGCGCCACCAGGGAAGTCCCAGGAGATGGGTGTTCTAATGCTGGCTTTAACACAGGATTAGTTTCCTACTGTTGTTTTAACAAAATACCACCAATCAAATAACTTAAAACAACACTGGTTTACTATCGTTCAGTTCTGGAAGTCAGAAGTTTGATGTGAGTCTTACGGGGCTATAATCAAGGTGTTGGTAGAGCTGCGATTCCTCTGGAGGTGACAGGGGTGAATTTGTTTTCTTGACTTTTTCAGTTGCTAGAAGTCATGGCTGCATCACTCTGACCTCTGCTTCCATTGTCATATCTCTGTCTTTGACTCTTGCCTCCTGCCTCCCACTTATAAGAACCCTTGTGATTATACCTGGATACTCCAGGATAATCTCTGCATCTCAAAATCCTTAATCATATCTGAAAAGTCCCGTTTGCCATGAAAGGGAACATAGTCACAGGTTCTGGGGATAAGGATGTGACATCTTCGGAGCCATTATTCTGCTTACCACAACCCCAACTTGCTGTGTGATCCTGACCAAACCATCCACCTCTCTGAGCCTGCTTCATCTTGTGTATCATAAAGGATTGAACTAATTCATGCCTCTTAGCTCTAAGAGTCTATGATTCCGTGATCCAGGGCTGACCAGCATACTCTGGTGAGATGGGAGCTCAGGTCAAGTGCAGTATCCCTGGTTATGGGTAAAATGTCCCTGTGGAAGCCAAATAGCATGGGGCTGAGACCAGGGCCTGTGGCTTCTCAACAAGTTTCTGTGCACAAATTCACCTAGTGATTTAAATTTTGTTTGAAGAAACCTGGAGCAACATGTGAAAAAGTTTTAGGAGTTAAGTTCTGCTTATTTATGTCACTTTATCTTAAAGTAAAACTATCTCATGAAGCAAAGGTAATTCTTGGTTGTTTTTCATGATATAGATCTGCAAATTCAGACTTCAAAACATTGTTTCTTTTCCCTTAGACGCTTTACTTAGCTAACATAACACGTTGTCATCTCCCATAGCCACTGCCTTCAGTCACGCCCAGTGGAATGGCTCTTTTCCCTCCCTCAGTGATATTCTGGTAGGTCTCATACCTTACCCTTAGCTTAGTCCACTTCGCAGCTTCCAGCAAGGCTCCCTCCCTTGCATCTGGCCAGGCTCGCTTGAGGCACCAGGAATGGGGAGGAGTCTGCTTGGAGCACCTGTTTCCCCTCCCTCCCTGCGCTGGGTCTCCACTGGGCAGAGGGGTGTGTAGAAGAATGGGCTGGACAGAGCTGGACAAGTGGCCTCCCATGTCCAGTCAACCCTGCTAGCTGCTGATGCTCTCTGCAGGGGTTATCCAAATGCTGGCTGTCTTGAAGGGCGGGGACAGGCTTCCTCAGAGGCCTGCAGGGCCTCCTCACTATACTCCTCTTTCACCTGGGACCATGGCAGACCTGCCCCACTCAGCCTCTTCCAACCCTACCCCAGCTACAGCCTCCAAGAGTTCCCCCATCACCACATGCCCAGCTCAGTCACCAGTCGCATGTGAGCAACTCAGTGACCACTTGACCCAGAGGAACCTCCATTATTTTGGCTACGATGAAGGCCAGGCCTGCAGGCTACTCCACTGTAGGCGGCCCGTCTCTTCACCATGTCAGCTCTCATAGGTTCTTCTTCTCCTGCCCAAGAAGCATGATGCTCATGTGGATACCCAACCAGAGAAGGACATACCAGTCACCCCTTTTTCCAATCATTCATTCACTCAGCAAACATTTATCAGTAACCAGCTATGAGGCAGGCACAGCTCAAGGCACTAGGAATATAGCAAATACATAAACCCCTATCCTCACAGAACTTACAAATAAGCAAATTATATGTTGGATTGTGTAAGGTAATGGGGATAAAAAGTGCCAGTGGCAAGGGAGAGTGTAAATGGGTTTGTCAGTGAAGGTCTCATGAAGAAGGTGACATTTGATAGAATTACCTACCATATGGTCCAGCAATCCCACTCTTGGGCATATATCCAGAGAAAACTCTAATTCAAAAAGATACATGCACCCCTATGTTCGTAGCAGCACTACTCACAATAGCCAAGACATGGAAGCAACGTAAATGTCCATCAACAGAAGAATCGATAAAGAAGATGTGGTACATATATACAATGGAATAATACTCAGCCATAAAAAAGAATGAAATAATGCCATTTTCAGCAACATGGATGGACGTAGAGATTATCATACTAAGTGAAGTAAGTCAGAAAGAGACGAATACCTTATGGTATCACTTATATGTGGAATCTAAAATACGACACGAACTTATGTACAAAACAGACTCACAGAGAACAGACTTGTGGTTGCCAGGAGGTGAGGGATGGATTGGGAGTTTGGGTTAGCAGAGGCAAAATATTATATTTATATATATAATATATATATATATATATATATATACACACACATATGTATATATTATATATATATACACATATATATATTATATATATAATATATATATAACTGAATCACTTTGCTATATACCAGAAACTCACACAACATTGTAAATCAACTATATTTCAATAAAATAAAATTTTTTTAAAAAGGTGACATTTGAGAAAAGACTTGAGGGAGGTGAGGAAGTAGGCCCTGTGGATCTCTTAGGGAAGAACATGCCAGGCAGAGGGACTGGTGCCAATGCCCTGAGGCAGGAGCCTGTGTAGGATGTTCAAAGAACAGGAAGGAGGCCAGGGTGGCTGGAGCAGAGTGAGCAAGGAGGAGCAGTGGGAGGTGAAGTGGGAGAGGTGAATGGGTAGTACAAGTGATAAAGGACCATATGGGCTACTATGAGGTCTTTGGAATTTACTCTGAATTCAAAGGAAAGACACTGGAGGGACTCAGGCAAAAGAGTGACACGATCTGACTTTAACAGCTTCCTTCTAGCTGCTCTGTGGATAATAGACTATCAAGAAGCAAGGGAATAAGCAGAGAGACCAGTCAGGAGGCTGTTGCAGTGAACAAGGAAAGGGATGATGGTGGCTTGCACCAGCATGGTAGCAGGGTAGATGATAAGAAATTGTTGGATTCTTGATGTATTTTGAAGTAGATGCAACAGAATTTCCTGACCTATTTGATGAGAAGTATGAGAGATTGAAGAGAAGTCTAAATTTTTGACCAGAACAACAGGAAAGATGGAGTTGCCATGGAGATGGGAGGAGAAGCAGATTGGGTAGCAGGGAAGGAGATCATGTTATGTTTGGACGTGGTCAGTTTGAGATGTCTGTTAGACATTTGAGTGGAGATATAGGAGGGCAGTGGATATATATGTCTGAACTTCAGGGGAGAAGCCCAGGCTAGACATATAAATTGAAGAGCCTCAGCAGTGATACTTAAAGTTATGAAACATGGAACAGAATAAAGAGTTCAGAAGTAGGCCCATATAGTCAAATGATCTTTGACAAGGAAGCAAAGTCAATTAAGTGGAGAAAGGATAGACTTTTCAACAAATTGTGCTAGAACAATTGTATGTCCAGATACAAAAAATAAACTTAGACACAGACTTCCTTACACCTTTCACAAAAATTAACTCAAAATGGATTATAGACTGAAATGTAAAATGCAAAACCATAAAATTGCTAGAAGAAAATATAGGAGAAAATCTATAATGACCTTGGGTTTCATGATGAGTTTTTATATGCAACCCCAAAAGCATGATCCATGAAAGAAAAAAATGATACACTGGACTTCATTAAAATAAATCTATAAGACTGGATAAGACCACCAAGTGAAGGACTGCAAAGAAGAGAAGAGGTCCAAGGACAGGGCCCACTGAGCCCTCTCACATTTCTAGCATCCCCATGAACAATTCTCCTGAACTCCCATAGTTTTAGGATGGGAGGGTTGGAGATACAAATATGGAAGTCAGGAGCAATATAATATTTAAAGTACCCACCATCCTACATGAGATCACCTGAAGGGGGTCCCAGGCCGAGGAGAGAAGAGGTGAAGAAACAAGACTTGGGACTCTCCAACAGTTAGATATGCTGGAGATATGAAGAACAGTAGCCTTCAGCAGACTGAATAGGAAGGACCAGCAAGGCACATGAAAAGCCAAGTGACAGAGCTGTTTCAGGGGCCAGGAGAAGAAAGTGCTTCAGGAATGTGAGGATGATCAGCGTGTCAATGCAACTGATAAGCTGCATTGAGAGGCTGAGGGTCAACTATGGGATCAGTCATGTGGGGTCACTGGCAATGACACCGTGGGCCATTTTGGTGGAGTGGCAGATACAAAGCTCTGCCCAAACTGATTCAAGAGGGAATTGAAGAAGAGATAGGGAGAGCTACCTTAGACAATTCCATCCCAGAATTCTCTGAAAAGGGAATCAGAGATGATGGGCAGTATCTGAAGGGGAAGCCAGGTCAAAGAGAGGGTTTTTGTAAACAGAAAAAAATTGCTGCATGTGTGCATCCTGATACAAATGGTCCAGTAAAGGGAAAACTCAACAGTACGGGAGAGAAAGGAGAAAACTGCAGGAGGAAAGGGTCTATCAGAGAGAGGAGAGGGAGGGGTCCACACTCAGCCATCTCATCCTACAGGACACATGGCAAGATTCAAATGCAGCTGTGACGTTCTGGATTCCCAGTTCTGAGGAGTTCAAACATTGGGCCAAGTTCCTCATGAAATCTGCTTTGTAATAGCAGCTCATACTCTGAGAAGCACCCAAGAATACAAGTTAAATTAACGACATGAATTTCAGAGAAAAAGAAAATGGTAACAAAAAAAACAAATCTAGGCTTGTACCCCTACTATCTCTATGGAGTTCTACAATCATCTAGCTATATGAAAGTTTGGACCTTCAAGTCAGCCAACGATTCATAACTGATCTTTCACAGAACATATTCAAAGATGATAAGCAATAGGTTATTGCATCTTTTAACACATTAAAGTTACTGAATTTTTTATTTTTGTGAGACTATGCAAAAATTGTCAACTTTTTGTCTGTGTTTTGCTTCATCCCAGGTGCAGGGCAGATGCTGTGTTTGCAAAACATCCCCAGTTTAATCCACATATAAAACTGTTCAGACAGAAAGCAGATTAGTTGTTGCCTAGGCCTGGAGGTAAAAATTGGGTGTGAATACAAATGGACAGGAGGTTTCTTTTTGGGGATGATGGAAATGTTCTAAAATTAGATCATCATATATGTACAACTCTTTAAAGGTACTAAATACCATTGGGTTGTACACTTAAAACAGGTGAATTTTATGGTAGGTAAATTATATCTTATAAAACTTTTTTTTAAAGACAGAGAAAACTGTCTGTTGAAGACTTGGGTCCTGTGGGAGGAGCTTGGGAGAGGATGCTTCGACCCTCCAGCTCTGGCTCTTGGGAGCCAGAATTTGCCTTCAGTGCTGTTGCATCTGGAAACACCAAAGTCACCTAGCAAAAGTCCGGGTTCTGTCCAATGAGCAGCCAAGAGCTCCTCAAACAAACAAGGTCTAGCCTCTGGTGTGTTTGTGTGGTGCTTTAATGTATAGCTACTTGACCAGCGATCCGCAAAGATTTCTATCAGCTGGTAAATAGCACAGTGTCTGGGACTCTTGGGTAAGGAGTAATGGTCCTCAGGGCAAATAGGTGGCGTTCACAAGGAAGAAGCATGGCTGTGCCCATCTGAAAAAATTTTTGGCGCTCACTCTGTTCCAATGACATAACGATTCCCATTTTCTCCCTTAAGGTTTAGATCAGTGTTTTTATGGGTTTGCTCCTATCTTAGGATCTTTGAGTCTCTGTCCCAATCCCCTGCTCAATAAAGTCCTCTATATGATGATAATCCACCCTCCAGACATGCAGCTCAGCATGCATGGTACCCTCTAGAAACTGCCCTACACCAGTGTAACACCTCAAATCCCACACCCATGGCCACCTTTAACAGTACAGAGACTCAGCAACAGCTTGATATGTGGTGCTATTTGGCCAGTAGAAAGCAGATGGTCTAGGTTTTCTAGGTGGTTTCCTGCCCCTCTAGTTGAAGGCTGAGCTGGGAACTGGGCCCTGTCCGGTCCCCACCCCTCAGTGGTCTCTCTCTTTTACTGTTCTTGAGGCAGGAGATGGGTGGACCGCAAGTTAGGCATTTACAACTGGCCTCCTGTTTACATTTCACGGGGCAGAAAGAAGTGGGCTTCAGGGCAGACACTTACAACTAGTCTCCTGTTTGCATTTCCTGAGACAGGAGATAGATGCGCTCCAGGTTAGACATTTAAAATCAGCCTCCTGTTTGCTCTCCAAAATGGAAGCAACAACAGAAACAAGGTAAATTGCCAGGCTTTGTCTCCTGTGGACACCTTAAGATAACAGTCATGGCAGGAACAGAGAGGGGCTAAACATTGTTTGGGTAAAGGATCAAGAGGTCACATATTTCCCATCCTTGGGGCAAGGGAGACATTGCACATGTGCATAAAAGCTCCTTGGGGGTCAAAAAGGAGGCGGCACCACCCCATAATATGTGATGCTAAGACCATCCCATAGGCCTCTGGGCTGAAATCCATCTTGGAAAAAAGTTGCCCACGCCTGTTGCGGAGGGCCCTAGGGCAGGTCAGGTGGAAAAAGAAACCAGGTAATTGGCCAAAGGTAAACAAAGATCCGGAAGAACTGCCCTATATAGATCACTTAACCGCCTCTTTGCTGTGCTCCTCCTCATTAAGGAGGACGCCCACATCCTTTCTCTCCCGGTGTGCCTCTCTGCCTTGCTTCTACCTTAACTCAACAAACTGTTTGTGTGCTCTCCCATTGTTGTGCTGTGTCTCTAATAATAAACTTTGTACCTGTTTTTACAGTTTTTGCCTCTGTGAGAAATGCATTTTCCACTGGGGGCAAGAGCCAGGGGTTCTGGCGGCTAGGATTCCTGGTTTTCATCCAGGCTACCCAGGTTCAATTCCTGGGCAGGGAATGAAGATCTTGCTTCAGGCCACCACTCACTGCTGCCTCTCTGAGATCATTCTCACACTGCTTACATCGTCCCTCTTCACTTACCTGCTCCCTGTGCTCCCATCACTACATTTCAGATCATCACCATCCACGCAAATCTTTTCTTTCTGTTTGATCTGAGCAGTTGAGAGCAGAGGCACAAATCCTGGCTCCTTCTCTTAATCACTGAGCACCTGGGGCAAGTAACTTCAGCCATCTATGTGCCAGTTTCTTAGTCTGTTTGGAAAATTAAACGGGCTACAAGGAAAGCGTTTTCTAGCACACTCCTGCGCCTGGCAGTCAGCACACAGACATTGTTAGCTCTTCCATGGTCAATGAATGGTTCTGTTGCAGTGCCTTTGGGGGAATCTTCAGGTTTGGGGGACTTTCCAGCTGTCTTCAGTATCATTGTTTGTGGCCCAGGAATTGCCGTTTTACTGTCAGAGATCTTCTCTTCTCTTTTCGTGCTGTTGCCGAAGTTTGCAATTGCTGGGCTGCCAACTCTGGATAAGAAACATGCTTTCTGCAGCTATTTACACTTATTCCAAGGCAAGCCGAGACCAGAGGAGCCTGCCAGGAGTGATGCAGCTTTCCCCATCCTTGCTGTGTCCCCACTCCTCCTTGGCTCTCAGTTACTGGACTGAGCAAACGTCCACATTTGTCACTGCAAAACCCTTGTCCTCTGTAGGGAGTCATTTTCCCTTCCCAGCCCTAATTCTTTGCTCTTTTAAACCAGAGCTATTATTACTTCTAATTTGCCTTGAATGGTCCCTTAACAACAATCCCACATTGAATGGGATATCAACTTACTTCTAATACTTCTAGATTTACCAAAATCTTAGCTCTACCAGAGTACAACTTAAAATGAAATAAACAGAAATGTAAACAGCTATCACCACATCCCCATACATAAATATCCTCCTTTACAGAAGAGCTGCACAACAGCCAAGTTGACTAGAAGGCACGTTTTGGATGAATCCCATTTTTCCTTTGCCATCAATAAAAAACAATCTCATAAATGTATGTACCCTGGAAACATTTTTGGACCCAAAACAGTGCCAATATTCTTTAGATTTAAAATTATATGCAATATTTAAATAAGATAGATAATTTCATAGTACTTGTAAAAAACAGAATTAAAAGAATTTTTTAAGTTGAAGTAGAGTTGATTTACAAAATTGTGTTAGTTTCTGGTGTATAGCAAAGTGATTCAGTTATATGTATATATTCTTTTTCAGATTCTTTTCCATTATAGTTTACTACAAGATATTGAATTTAGTCCCCTGTGCTATACAGTAGGTCTTTGTTGTTTGTCTGTTTTATATAGACTACTGTAGTATGTATCTGCTAATCCCCAAATCCTAATTTAACCCTCCCCACCTTTCCCCTTTGGTAACCATAAGTCTGTTTTCTGTGTCTGTGAGTCTGTTTCTGTTCTGTAAATAAATTCATTTGTATCATTTTTTTAGATTCCACATATAAATGATATGATATTTGTCTTTCTCTGTCTGACTTACTCCACTTAGTATGATAATCTCTAGGTCCTAAAAAACACATTTATTAAGACTTCACCTTTTCTAGATAAGATATAAACAGTAGTATGCTGGTAAACTAGTTCCCTGGGGGTGGGAGGGAAGGCCTATTTTGTAGTGTCTGCCTATGTCTGTGGTATAAATATTCCCACTATGGCTGATTTCAAGCTATCAACTGTTTAACAGGGGGCTCATAAAATGCCTGAATATTTAACAACTGCAAAGGTTCTAGCACACCACTGGAAGGCAACCTAAAAGGGTACATAAAATGCATCAAGGTAACATAAGCGAAAAGTAGGTGGAAAGGAAGGAATGAAACAAGCATAAAGGAGTAAAATGGAGCCAGGAATTAGTAAACATGAAAATGTATACTACAAAGCCCTATACACAGGTTGAAAACTCACATTTGGCTTTAAGAAACTTCCAACACTGTGAGAAGCTTACCTGATTCAGTGTCCTTAAGATAAAAATAAGTCTCATGCTGAGAAGTGCCAGTTTCCTGTTCTTCAAGTAGGTCACATTTCTCCGGAGGGTGCCCATAAACCAAAGACTGTGTCACATAGTGAATTCCCTCATCAACATCAGGGTGGTAGGCTGACCTTGAGACTCCAGTTAGGTGAAAGCAACTCTGCAGGATGCTGGGCACAGTCGGGGTCCAGGACCAGCATTCCCACATTCCCAGTTTAATCCCTGGCAGGTGGAGCTGTGGCTGCATTCCGCAGCCTTTGAGTAATCTTCCAGGCTTTTGCTAAAGACAGAGTGTGCTAAGTTTGAGACTGCTCTCCCAGGCAGATCTCCCTATCCAAGGGTCTTTCTAGAAATTCCAATGTTCGCAATATTCATATGATGGGGCTTCTGCCTCAGGGGCCTGATCAACAAGGCCCTGATCTTGGGCTGGGTCCCAAGAACCAGAGCTTCAACAGAGTCAGGTCATGTCCCAGCCTGATCAATCCAGAGCTATCTGCAACGCTTGGCACTGTAGTTTGAATGGTTGACCACTCCCTTTGAGGGTGAGCCCTCTATGTGGTCTGGTCTCCAGCCCCGACCTGCCCTTCCCAGTCCTCCTCTTGTCCTCCCTGGCACTCCTTGGCTAAGCTCAAGCAAGCACCCATACAAACCTCCACCAACTGGCTCCACTTTGGGGGGGATTTGCCTTTGTTAACATGGGCCCGCAGCAATGTTTCTCAGGGCAAGAAACAGTCCCGTTCACTCGGTTGTCTTGTGCCATCACCCAAAACACACTGGATTCAACAAATGGCCTTTTCAAGTTCCTCATTTCTGCTTTTTTAGGTAGAAGTGAAGATGGGTGGGGAGAGGTGTTAAGCAACTGACAGTAATTACTGAAGGGATGACAACAACACCTAGAATACACGCAGTGATCCTGTTATATAGAGAGCCCTGGGCCACCTTGGCCTGGTTTTCCTCACTGAGGACAAAGCCACCAAGATTCATACTTCACTACAAGCCCCAGTGAGACTCAAGTACCCTGGCCTCACCCGGCAGCGAACAGGCTCTCAGGACATCTGGGTACAGAAATGGCACAGCTTGTCTGCTGGGGCAGGTTCTATCCTCCCCCAGCCAACATGCCCATCCTTCTACCCTGGGTCATTTTACTCTCGAAACCAAAAGTATGTATGCCTGTGCTGCAGCATATGGCCAAGCCACAGCTCTGCAAGGGAACTTGAAAGCCACAGTGCTCATCCAAGAAAAGGCCTTTGACAGAGGCCATTGTCCTACCCTTAGTCCAGCAATGAAAAAGATGCTGGCGTAAAGGAAACAGTCATTTGTGAGTCAGGGTGTATGTGTACCTGTGTGTGCACACATGGGGTTTCTTCCTTTCCATAAATTCTGATGGTCCTCTATGAAATGCTTAGTTCAGACATAAATTATAATCAGATATAGCAAAATATAGGAACTGGGAAAGAAAACGGTTACTTCTAAAAAGAAGTGAAATATTCCTTGGTTAATTAAGAGGAAAAGAATCCAGAACCCTTTTAAGCCCTCTTTGCAGAAGTGTATTAATTCCCCTAAGGATTTTTCTCCTATAAAGCAATTGGTGGACACACTGAGCCAAGCACCAGTCTGCTCCCTGGGCACATGGAACCCGCCTCTCCTTCTCTGATGCACTAAACTCACATCTCAAATCCGCTATTAACTGGTTGATGGACCCTACAGAACTGCAAATGTCTGGTAGAGAAATGTTACCTATAAGGAATATAATTGCAGGAAGCTTTCCACCTGCCCCTATCTAGAGGCATCGCAAGACAAATTCTTTCTGGAGGCCAAAAAAAGAGTGAGAGAGTCTTGACAGAATTTACAAGACCTGCCGAGGCACAATCTGGCATTGTTCATCCCAAAGAAATGCATAGGCACACAGTTTTATAGTAGCACTCCTCACAGTAGGTCCAAGTCCTTCCCTTGTTCTCTTTTCATTGGCCCTGTCAGATGGAGTGAGCAATAAACCTCCCTCTCTCTCTTCCACTCCACCCCACCCTACCATGCAGCCCCCGGGGACTTTGTGTGGGGTCGCAGCTGCAGGTAGCACCTGACTAGTCCAGCCCAATCAGAGCACCCCTATTCCTCTGCTGCAGTGTTTGGTTCGGGAATAGTCTCGCACAGAGTGTGGTCCAATCAGAGTAAAGCACAGGGTCCTCATCAGAGGCAGCTGGCAGCCCCTACCCCTAAGAATGAAGCCAGCCTAAAGAAAAAGCCAACACAGAGGTGAGAAATCTAGGAGAAACTAAGAGAAATAGATCCATAGGCAGAACCCTGATCAAACCATGCCTGAAACCCATCAAGCACTTGGGTCAAAAGATTCAGTGAATCTCCTCTAATGTTCAAGCCTGTGAATTAGATGGGATTTTCAGTAACCTGCAACCCAAAACGTCCTAATTAAAATGTCATGTGTCTTCTGAATTATTAAACGATTAATAGAATGGAAACTACCACATCTTGTGTAACAGGCTTCAGAAATTCTGGCTTTGAAAGGTGCTACACTCAGGAAGACCAAACAACCAACAGTGACCGTATATTTTACTGGGGGCAATTCTAATAATTCACGCATCACTTTCTACTTATGCACTGCCTCTGGCAGGATTTGAGTCGGCTTACAATACGAAGACCTATATATTAGGACAATTAAAATAAGAATTAAATATCTAGTGGAAAAGATAGATATATCAGAAAACAACAGTGAAGTATCATTTTTATACTGGAACATACAAGTTAACTCAGAGCATCCTAGCAACCAAAGTAAAAACTCTTATTATCTGAAAAAGAAAAACATTCCCGTTTGCCAGAAGATATCACAGTTTTTCCTAGCAGATAGTAAGATCTAGAATGGTTGTAGTCAATTTGGAAAGATTAGGCCCCTGAAAGCTGACATTAGCCGAACCACTTCACCTTATCTGTCTTTAGAAGGTCAACAAAAGTGTCGACACTAATCTAAGTCCTGGAAGTATTAGAATGTTACCAGATTCTGGCAGAGAAACATTTACATCAGCACTTGCAAGAAAGTACAGCGAGTTGCAGTGAATTATTGAAGCAATTACAATGTGACACCAGCCCCACAGGGGTGCAGCCAGCAGCACCAGGAGGGCATGCTGAGGGCTTGAGCTTTGCAGCCCCTCTGTATCCAGACAACGAAGATGGCAGAAAAGTAGAGAAGTGGAGGGATGGAAAAGGGGATGGGGGACCATGTGGGAGTCCTTGGAGAGGCAGCTAAGCTGCAAGACCCTGAGGTATGAGGCAGGAGACAGAAGGCGTGCTTCATCAGCATGTGCTGACACAGGTCTCCACATTTCCCCAAGAGAAATATGGAAGCACAGAGAAGTTGTGCTCACCTTGAAAGAGAAAAGGGAACTCTAGACACAATTTAGACTAGGAGACTGTTGTTGGGTTACGACAGCTAATCTTTATTGAGCACAATACTCCAGGAGGTACTGTAATAGAGAAGAACAAATCTGACTCCATATTAGATCTGTTTCTTTTAGCCTAACCTTTGTATTCTTATAGCGTTTGCTTTGAGTTAAGAATGTTGCCTATAGCCTGAAATATACAGGATAGCCCATTCTCAAGGCTCTGACCTTTAAGGGTAATAATACTTTTCCATTCATGTAGAGATAAAAAGTTGCAGAACAGAGAATAACATCTGTCTTGTGGGAGGTTTACAGGAACATCATGACCTGACCTACCTGGACAGCTGCAAGAAAAAGGATTCCTACACCAAGGAAGTAGCAACCAACCACGCCCCTCCCTCACCTTGCCTTTAAAAATGCTTTGCTGAAACACTTGGAGGAGTTCGGGGTTTTCTGGGGCATGAGCCACCCATTCTCCTTGAATGGCCCTGCAATAAACCTTTCTTTGCTCCAAACTCCTATGTTTCAGTTCGTTGGGCCTCACTGTGTGTCAGGCACATGAACTTGCTTTCGGTAATGGTATTATTATTATCCCCAAGAGGATAATAATATCCGACAATGAAAGTGATGTTTGGTTTTTTGACCAAGATCTCACAGCTAATCATTGATGGAGCCAGGGATCTGATCTGAGGTGGTCTGGAAAGCGAGCCGCTCACCTCTGGTTATGATGTCCATCACATTCATCACCCCTAATTGGAGGCGTAGCTGCAGGGGACAGTTTCACACGAGCTGTGACAGGCCCTCCAGCTTATGCCACACCTTTCCGCTTTCTCACACCATCCCACTCTACCTGCAGCCTAGAGATGCAAGGCAGGAAGAGGCCCAGGGAGCCTTCAACCAATGGGCAACAGGAGCCAGTGGGGAAATGCTCTGGGCTCTGGCCCTCGGCAGACAACTCTGAGAGCTGTTCAGACAGAACTGAACCCTCTACCCAGAGAGAGAGCCCCCGCTCCTCTCTGACTCACTCTCTCCTCTCCCAGAATCACCTCCCAAATGAACTGTCTGTAGCAAAGCCCTTGTCTCAGGCTCTGCTAGAAAGCAGCCTTAACCAGGAGGAGGCATCAGCATCTAGGACATCAGAGATTGGAAAGGACAATGCATCATATTCTTAGCAGGTTCAGCCTCTCACTGTGAAAGCCATTGGCCACTGCCCTACTCTGGAGAGAGAGGTTTTCAGGGAAAGATCAGCTCAGTCAAAGGCAAAGATTTCAGTGGACAAGTGTGTCTGACTGCACTATATATTTTCTGAAGATTGACTTGTCCATTTCAAAGTGAGTCATGACAGGAATCATCAGACCATGGAGTTGGTGGACAATGTGAGGCGTTCTCAGATAAATGCATTTCAAAGTACTCTTTCTCTTGGGCAGTTGTACAAGGCTGATGAAATGGGTCTTTGTAGTGTCACTTGTCAGTTTCCTCATAAGTGGAGCATGTGCCCCTGATTTGAAACAGAGTAAAAAAGGACACATTGACTTTTTTGCATATTCTTATGCTACAGGCACCCATTTAAAAAAAAAGAAAGAAAGAAAGAAAAGAAACTTTGGTGCCTGGGAAGAAATCTAATCTTCTCCAGGTTCTCAAAGGTGCCACATTTTTGCCAGCTGTTTGCAAAGCTTGAACAAATGCACTGAGAAAGTGACCTTTCATGACTGCATTCAATTTATTCGACTGTATCGAATGGTTACTGCAGAACCAGGGGTTTGCCTGAAGACAGTAAATGAGTCTACTGCTAGACAAGACATGGGGCCCCCCCGAGCAAGGAAAAGTCTAAGCTTTTTTTTTCCTATCTATCACTCTTACCTCATTAATCCACTTATGGTCCAAGCCACTATTCAGAATATCATTTCATGCCAAAGTTCTCCAGCAAGGGAAGGCAAGTTTCCTCAGACCCAAGAGGTCAAGAGCTGCTTCCACTGATGCTGGTGTTTCTGAGCTGCTCAGAGAAGGATGAGATCCAGACCTGGGACCCAAAACTCTGAGAAAGGGGCGCTGACCAATTGGTGCTGGCATCTCTGAGCTTGGATGGAGGTTCCAGTGAGCCTGGAGCCCAGATCTCTAGGAGGAGACACTGGGTCTCACAGAGGAGCATAATGAGTGTAGCTTTGCAAGTGTTGTAAAAACTACAAACAGGATCCATCAGGATCCAGCTGCCTCTGTGGGAGGAACTGCCACCTCCAGGGTGACCAACCATTGTTGGAATAATGTTCACAGGAGCCACAAGCCAAGAGAAGAGGGGAGCCTGTCCTTTCCTCCTGCAGCTTGCACTTTCCATCTAGCACCCCCTACTGGCAGAGCCTAACTGAGTGTCAGCAGGAAAAGCAAAAATGAGGTTTGCAGAGCCCCTGTACCAGCATCCAACCCAGGATGGGTTTGCAGCTAAGAGGCGACAGCTTAATGACTGGCACAGCACTCTATAAGATTTTCAGCCTCAGAATACTAAAGCCCTAGTTTTCAAATATTTCCTGTGCTTGGAATTCAGTGAAAAAAATAAAATATTGAGGAAGCTGTGGAGGAACTGTAGTCCTGTGTTTTGTCGGCAAAAGTGCGCTCAGCTGGGAAGGTGAGCTCTGGATAAAACCTGAAGATGGTGAGGGATGTCTCTCCTGCATGTTTTAGCCACTTCAATATGAGTGAGGTAAGCTGAAGAGTTGCGTTGTGTTAGAGGCAAAAACAAGAGACAACGTTTGGGATACCAGTGGAAAATCAAAGGATGTGGATAATGGCAGAGAAAAAGGAAAAGGTAGAGTTTTCTGGCATTTAAGAAAGCGTTGGGCTTCCCTGGTGGCCCAGTGGTTAAGAATATACCTGCCAATGCAGGGGACACGGGTTCGAGCCCTGGTCCGGGAAGATCCCACATGCCGTGGAGCAACTCAGTCCATGCGCCACAACTACTGAGCCTGCGCTCTAGAACTTGCAAGCCACAACTACTGAGCCCACGTGCCACAATTACTGAAGCCCGGGCACCTAGAGCCCGTGCTCCGCAACAAGAGAAGCCACCGCAGCGAGAAGCCCGTGCACCGCAATGAAGAGTAGCCCCCGCTCACCGCAACTAGAGAAAGCCCGCGTGCAGCAACAAAGACCCAACACAGCCATTAATTAATTAATTAATTAATTAATTAATTAAAAGTGTTCCTGGGAATTCCCTGGCTGTCCAGTGGTTAGGACTCCACGCTCTCATTGCCGGGGTCCCAGGTTCAATCCCTGGTCGGGGAGCTAGGATCCCACAAGCCACGCGGCACAGGCAAAAAAAAAAAAGGTGTTGTGCGTTGTGGGGAAAGACTGCTTCTGCTTGTAACACGTTACTTTTTGAAGGAAGCAGCCTCATTAAATTGCCTCCAGGTCTGCAGCCCCACACTTGCCTTTGCACTTCTGTGAGGAGGCAAAGTGGAAAGCAGACCAACGCTTGGAGCTCTTCTGAGCCCACCTGTGCTCCTGCCCAAGGAATTAACCGACAGCAGTTGCTGGGGTCACTCTTCATCCCTCAAAACAAAGCAGTCCATTCAGCTGAGTAAGGACAAAACATGTGCTATGTTTCTGGAATGATTTCTGTTCAAAGGCACAGAATATGTGGATGTAAAGGATTGACACTTGTTAATCCAGGAAAGTCGTGTTCAAAGACCCTGGATAGTCAAGGTGTTACTGACAGTTGAGAAGAGAATGTCGGCAAATCCTAGAGAAATGTGCTCAGTGAGAAAAGTCACACTCACAGCCAATACCTGAGAGGGTGAGGACTTTTTGAAAACCTCAGGATGGAAATCAAGGCCCCTCCATGGAGAGAAGGACCCTCCCCCCACCTCCCAGCCTCCTTTCCCGGCCTCGTGGTTGTACCAGACCCAGACTCACTCACGGTCGCAAGAGGGGTTCCTGGCCTCTGGTGCAGGTGCCCTGCAAGGCCTTTTCCTATCAAATGATGATAAAGAGGACATTTAGGTTTAGGACAGGGAAAACATGACAAAAGTATGGAATAAATGTGCAAGAATGCCCTGAGGGTAAATGCATTATGCACCTTCTAAGAAGGACCCACAGCTCTAAATGCCTATGATGATAGCTCTGCATTCTGTTTGTTTTTGTCAGGTTTAACTCTGGCCACTTACTTCTGTGCAGGTGGATGTTTTTCAAGTTCAAAGTGAAAACTCTGCCTTTTATCTTTCTTATAAGGTTTTTCTAATCTTCACCTGGCATTCATGTGCTCTGGCAACAGACACTTCTATCCCCTGCCTCCTTACGGTTCCACTGTGACTCAAGTCAACTAAGAAAATTTCAATGCTTTGTGGGAGCTTTAATTAGCTTTGGGGGGGGGGGGAAAGTAATTATTAATAGCTTGTCATGATCTTTCTGAGCTCTGTCTTCGGGGTTCAGCCAGTTCCTTTCAAACGACACATAAGCCAACGGTTGGTCTGCAGACCCATGTTCCCTGGGAGAAATATTCTGGGGAATAATTGGCTTCATCTAACACAACCCTTGACCTCATAGACAAAATCCCCTTGAGCTGTGTGTGGGAAGGAGTTCTCAGGAAAGGACAGTGACTCCTACATAAAGTCAGAAAGACAGGGAATAACAGAAAGGGGTCTTAGGGGCAACTGTCTTAGATGGAAGTGGGTAAAAAAGGGGGGTAGGGTCTCTGACCTGTTGGGTACCTTTCATCCATGCCCAGGCTGAGCTTCCTGGCAGCAATCCCTACCCTAAGGCCAGCCCCAATACCTGATATTTATATAAAGATACACACACACACAAACCACCACCACCTTCGCCTACCACCTTCTGAGGCCTGCCAGCTCTTGCAGACACTTTTTTTTTTTTTTTTTTGCCGTACGCAGGCCTCTCACTGTTGCGGCCTCTCCCGTTGCGGAGCACAGGCTCCCGCAGGCTCAGCGGCCATGGCCCACGGGCCCAGCCGCTCCGCGGCATGTGGGATCCTCCCAGACCAGGGCACGAACCCGTGTCCCCTGCATCACCAGGCAGACCCTCAACCACTGCGCCACCAGGGAAGCCCTTGCAGACACTTTTATTCAGTCCATCAGCCAACACTTTCCAACAGGCCTGGTTATGTGCCAGGCACTATACCAGGCTTTGGGGATCAAAGTTAAGTAAACACGGAGTCTGAAAAGATGGCAAACAGACAATCACATGGAGGTCATGGTGCAGCCCTGCAAGTGCTATCACCAAAGCAAGTCTAGGGTCCTGGCAATGCACAGCTCCAGGGTCACAATCGTGGGAGCCTCTGGGAATCTCACTCCTCCGCCCATTGTCCATTCACCAGGTGAACGTGGCTCCTGGAGTTGTGCTACCCAGAGGCCCTAGATGTGACCCAGAGGTAGGTGGAGGAGGTGCTAATGGTAGGCGTCACCATCCTACTGTGATAATGGCAGCTGCCCAGAGGATGGGAATCTACCCTCTGTCCACCACAGATCTGGTGCCTGCACTGCCTGCTCTGTCCTACTCCAGCCTTTGAAAGGCCACCATATTTAAACTTATTAACCACACGGGCGAAGGATGTGAACAACGAACCCACATGCCTATAATGAGCTACTCAGGGCCACTAGCTGTAAAAACAATGCAAATTAAAGCAATACCAGCAGATGGGAAAATGTTTTAAAGACTGCTAACATCCAGCACTGATGAGGATGTGGGGAAATGCACTTCTCATACATTGCTGGTGAGGGAATGAATTTTTACAATCTTTTGGAAGATACTCTGGCAATATCCAATAAAATTAGAAATTCATGCCACATTTGACCCAAGAGTCCCACTTCAGGGAATTTATCCTATAGGAATAAAAGCACCAGCATTGTTTGTAATGGAAAAGGAAAATAAAACTGGAAACATCCTAAATATCCATCCTAAAACTAGAGAAATGGCTAAATTATAATATCCATACCAAGGAATATTGCACAGCCATGAAGAAAAAAAAGTCACATTTATACATATTTGGCTAGACATATACCAGTGGTGAATTGTTTAGAGGGAGGGGATAAAATAAAATTATGTAGAAATGTATACAGAAACTTATTCTTGAACAAAAATATAAGGAAGAAGCTCACGTACATTTCCATAAACACACACACACACACACACACAAACACATTTGAGCAGAAAGATGCAGAAGGTTACAAATCAAGCTGTTTAGATCAGTTACCTCAAAGGATACAATTAGAGGCAAAGACATGATTATTGAGTTTTTCTTAATATCTCTGCTTTGTAACACTTGCTACAATGGACATGATTTTTTCAGTAATTAAAAAAATTCTAGGGCCTCCCTGGTGGCGCAAGTGGTTGGGAGTCCGCCTGCCGATGCAGGGGATACGGGTTCGTGCCCCGGTCTGGGAGGATCCCATATGCCGCGGAGCGGCTGGGCCCGTGAGCCATGGCCGCTGGGCCTGCGCATCCGGAGCCTGTGCTCCGCAACGGGAGAGGCCACAACAGTGAGAGGCCCACATACCGCAAAAAGAAAAAAAAAAAAAAAAAAAAATTCTAGTCAAGAAAATGAGAAGACAAGCCACAGACTGGGAGAAAATATTTGCCAAAGCTATATCTGATATAGAACTGTTAGAGAACACTTAAAACTCAACAATAAGAAAACAAACAACCTGGTTTAAAAATAAGCAAAGCATGTGGACAGATAAGGCACCAAAAAGTTATTGAGATGGCAATTAAGTTTATGAAAAGATGCTCAACTTCATTTGTTGTTAGGGAATTGCAAATTAAAACAACAACAATAAGATACTACTACATACTCATTAGAATGGCCAAAATTCAAAACAATGACAACAGCAAATATTGGCAAGGGTGTGGAGCAACAGGAACTCTCATTCATTGCTTGTAGGAATGCAAAACTGTACAGCCACTTTGGAAGACAGTTTGGCAGTTTTTTACAAAACTAAACATACCCTTACCAAATGATGTAGGACTCCTTGGTATTTTACCCAAATGAATTGAAGATTTAAATTGTGTGCTGTTCTGAGTAGCGTGATGAAATCTTGTGCCTTCCTGCTCTGTCCCTCCAGGGACATGAATCATCCCTTGGACCAGTGTATCCATGCTGCATACTCTATCCGTCCATCAGTATTGGAGAAAATTTAGTATATATAGGGTTTGATACTATTCAAGATTTCAGGTATTCACTGGGGGTCTTGGAACGTAACTCTTACAGATAAGGGGAACTGCTGTTTCCTGCAGATAAGGGGAACTGCTGTATATGACATTCTGGAAAAGGCAAAAACTATGAAGACAGTAAAAAATCAGTGGTGGCCAGGGACTGGAGGGTGGGGGGAATGACTAGGTTGAGCACAGAGCATTTTTAGGGCAGTGAATCTATTCTGTATGATACTATAGAGGTGGATACATGTCATTATACATTTGTCAAAACCCACAGAATGTACAACACCAAGAATGAACCTTAGTGTAAACTACAAACTTCGGGTGATAATGATGTGTCAGTGTAGGTTCATCGATGGTAATAAATGTCCCACTCTGGGCATGATGATAATGCGGGGGGTGGCAGTGGAGGGGGGCAGGGGTTATAAGGGAAATCTCAGCACTTTCTGATCAATTTTGCTGCGACTCTAAAACTGCTATAAAAAATAAGGTCTATTAAAATTGTTTTAATAACCCTTAAAAAATTCTAGTTAAGTATTTAGTTTTAGATACAGCCTATTTGGAAATGGTCATCATATAGCAATGGCCAATCACGGTCCTGCCATTGAAGGGGATACTGAGGAGTCGTTATAAAGAATGAAACGGAGCTATATATGCTGCAATGGAAACACATTCCAGGTTTAGAGATAAAAAAAAAAAGATGTCATAACAATACATACAGCATGACACCATTTGTGTTAAAACAGAAACAAATCACACATGTGTATGTTTGTTAATGTGCAGAAAATTGCTAATTGGAGAATGAGAGACTCTTAGTGGTTGCCTAGCTATGGGGGATGGGAGGGAGGTCTTATACCCTCCTGAGCTGTCTGAAATTTATAAGAGTAGATTAGCTTATAAATAAGTTAGAAACTAATTGTTTTAGGAAAAGCAGTTTTTCTTCCTTGTCTCCTATCAATATAGTGCACTAAGATGTGAGTGTATACTCTGCCCTGTTACAGAGCCCATGTCAGCCTCAAGCTCACAAAATCAATCATCAGTTTCTACGTGTGGTACTGCCTGACCCTCAGGTATTATGAAAAGACATGTCATAACCAAATAAAGGTGTGTCCAGCTTAAAGAATTATAGTGATACTTACATTTATATAGTGCTTCACAATCTAGGAAAGGCAAAAAGTCCTCCGTGAGGAATCTGTCTTTATGGAAATAATATATAATGCAAGCAGTAAGTTTAAAGGTCTATCACAAGCAGAATGGCAAGCCTGTCCTCACTGTAAACAGCCACAAAAAATATCAAAAAACACATCAACAACCTGTAACATCCCTGCCTATAGCTATTACATAAGCAATTATGAGAAAATTCACTTTACAATATTTTTAAAACCCTCCCCACATGGAAGATCACACTTTGGTTAAGGCACAGCCTAAAACAAATTCAAAGTGTGTCTTCAAGAGCACCCAGACATGACTGGTTTTTCTCTCAAGCTGCCTTTGTCCCAAAGGAGCAGTCTAAGTCCCACCCAAAAGCAGCATTGGGGGATCATGTAACACAGAACATAGAGGAACAAACACCCTATACTTCCAACCTCCTCACTTACCCCCAACAGAGCAAAACCAGGTACATATATTATGGAGAAACTTTGGGTTACCTTTGGTATATAATTAGATACTGTTCCTCTCAATTCATGATTTTGAAAAAAGTTTTGCAGTATTTTAAAAGAAGCTTTTAAATGTAGTAAAAGCATTGAAAATAAACTTTTCAGTGGGAAAGGATTCTTGTTTTATGACAGACATCTATGGGAAGATATCATTTGATGAATAGCTAACTTTTCAAGATCATAGATTCCACAAAGGGAGCACACAGTTGCTTATGTAAGTTAAAATAAAATAACAGTAATGGCTGCCATTTACTGAGCACACACTAGTATTCACATGGACTCTCTCTAATTTTCACAACAACCCTATAAAGTGGGTACCATTCACCCCATTTCACAGATGGGAAAACTGAGGCAGAACAATAAAGCCTGCTCAAGATCACACAGCCAGAAAGGGGGTGTAGCCAGAACTTCATCCAGTTCTTCCAGAGCTCAAGGGCCACAGCCCTCTCCTGACAGGGCTGGCTGGATAAGGAATAGAGGGATCAGGGGAAGGGATGTGCAGCCAATCCAGAGCACAGCACTGACTGTACAGTGGCCTGGCTGGATGGAGATCGGATTCGATCAGACCTCCTCTCTGAGAACAGGTGCCAGGCAGCCTGACAAGAGTGAGGAGCTGCCAGCTCACAATGTGCACAGAGAGGGCGTTGAGGCAGCCTGAGGTCACGCAGGACAGAAGCTTTGGAACAGAGGAAGAGGGTCAAGGCCAAACACAGGAGCACGGCCCACGTGCCAAAGTCTTAGAGTAATGATCCCATGGGACCTTGCTCCTGAGGTCTCATAGGTGCCTTTTCTGTTTCAAGCTGCCACCAGGTAACTGGCAGCTGTGTACAACTGTTCCCCCCTCCCCAACCCCACCTGGAATAGCCATCCCCTTCCTCTATAATAACAGACTTCTATCACTTCCAATGCAGCCAAGGACCCAACTAATGAACCTCACTTCTTGGCCATCCTGGCATTTGGAGGCAGGGGGCCAACTGACTGTGTTTCAATACAATTCAGCAATGATTATTATTTTTGACAATTCTGTAGGTTGGCAGGGCTTAGATGGGTGGTTCTTGTGTTCCATGTGGTATCTGCTGGAGCTCAGCTGGTGCTGGTACAACCAAGATGGCTTAATGTACATGATTGATACCTCAGCTGGGGTAGCTGGAATAGCTGGGGACTGGCTGCACCTCCCTTCAGATGGTTGCTCATTATTAAGTAGTCTAGTCCAAGTCTCTTTACATGGTAGCTAGATCCCAAGAGGGTAAAAACAGAAACAACAAGGCCTAGTAAGGCCTTCCAATGCATTCTACTGGTCAAAGCAAGTCACACAATGAGAAAAGAAACAGACTCCACTCCTTGATGGGAAAAGTGACATGAGCATACAAGAATGATTGGCAGCCATCTATGTGGATAATATACCACAAAATATATCGAGGCAAGGTACTCGTCACTAAATAGTGGAAGTTGTTAAATCTTACTCAGCTACCAGGTGCCCTCTGCCCTTCTCCCTTTCTTCTTTACTCCCACCTAGAATGTGGGTGTGATGACTGGAACTTCAGCAGTCACCTTGCAGCCATGAGGCAACCTGGAAGATGGATGCTACACACTGAGGATAACAGAAAGAAAGAAGGTTCCTGGTGAGATACAGGAGCTGCTACACCAGACAAGGACTGCCTACTTCCAGAGTATTTACACATTTAAAAAAGGTAGACCTCTGGGACTTCCCTGGTGGTCCAGTGGTAAAGAATCTGCCTTCCAATTCAGGGGATGAGAGTTCGATCCCTGGTGGGAGAACTAAGATCCCACATGCTGTGGGGCAACTAAGCCCCTCACACCACAACTAAGACACAATGCAGCCAAAAATAAATCAATAAAAAAGATAGACCTCTATCTTACCTAAGCTATGATTATTTGGATTTTCCAGTGGGCAGCAGCTCAAATGTGAACAACCAACAGAAGGAATCACATAGCCCACAACACAACATTTCTTATTAAAAAAAAAATATATATGTGTACATATATATATATAACTAATAGCACATATCCTGATTAATCACTAAGTTCCATTAGAGCCATATAAAATATACTAAAGCAAAGGCAAATGTTTAGTGGCAAGTACCTTGTGCCTCTAAGGTACTAGGCATCAGTCCCTGGGGGCTTATGAGAAAATGTTAAGAGGTTCCTTAATACTTCCATGTAAACCGTGCCTGAGAAGAATATTTTTAATGTCTTTCAGCCAAAACGAAGCTTGAGTGCCTATTCTAAACTCCTCCCCATTTAGGAAGAAATAGTATGTAAAGTTCAAATGAGGTCACCATATCCTACCCCAAACCCCTAATTTCTCAGTTTCCATTCAGTCAAATTATCCCTTCTCCAATAATTGAGGCTGATTTATGAGCTTTTCCTCCCCATTCCAAATTTTCTTAAATGTCAAGCAAACAGGCAAGTTTTAAAACATAAGAATGTGATTTTTTTTTTAACAGATGTGCATAGGAGGACCCTAGGACCGGTAAATTGAGAAGTGGGAAGGACAGTCAAGTATTGCAGGCATAACTGGGGCACACAGACCGAATCTGCAGTAACAAATAGCCCCCAACACTCAAATACAAAGAGAGGGGAAATGGCTGCATTGTAGCATAATACATCTCTTCTGAAAAGTAGCTGAACTTGGCTATGTTATTATTTCACTCATTTTCGTGTAGGGTTTGGCAAATGTTTTATTTGATGTTTGCATATATTTCAAATGATTGGAATATTTTAGATTCCTGTCTATTTAAAACTAGTAATTAGCTATCTTAAAAAAGGACACATTCCTGAGATATTTTTTAAACATAATTAGAGTACTACTGCTGCTACATGCAGTATTATTAAAACCTAGAGTAATAAAAAAATTTGTTGTGCTGTTTTGCAACACTTTAATCCTAAAGTCTAATTATTTACACGAAAGGCTTTTCCAGAGATTCCTCTTTGAATGTTCATCAGGGTGTAGAAAAACAAAGCATCTGGCAATTTATCTCCTAATCCAATTAAATGTGTACATCTTATCATTTGACCATTTGTCAGAAGAAAACTTGCTGACATGGTGCACACGTTTCTATCCCTACCATGATAACCTTAAAATACCAGCGATAACCAGTGGGTTCTGAAGCAATGACCTCCTTCCTCTGACTCCAACAATCTGCTTAGGGTCTGGCTCTCGACAGACAAGACGTCAACCCGGACGCACTCCTGCTGCTAACCTGCGCGCCTCACCGAGCTGCGGGGCCCACCCGGCTGTTTCCACGCGGTTCCTTTTCTTGACTTCCCATATCTTTGCTTCTTATCTTTCTGTTCTTTGCTTTCCGTCTCCAATCTCTCTCGCTGCTTCAGCACCCACTGACTTTCCATCTTAAAGATCTCGAAAGTGGTGGCTGTTTCTTTCCAGCCGCAGCTTATCATTTGCCCACGCATTTACTCTGGGGCACAGACGCAGGCTCTACGACTGGTCACCAGATACAGAGTTTAGCCAAGATCCTGGAGGGAATAGTTAACATTCAGCGCTAATAAAATAACCACTCTCCCGCCCCTTCCACACACAGCATCTCAGGAGCATGGTTTATTTTTAAGGCTAATACTGTGAACACACTTGGCAGGAGAATGTCCTTTCCAATCTCCTGATCCCCGCCCTGGAAGACACAACTGTGCAGGCCGGTATCTTGAATCACCAGCCGGCTTCGCTGTCCGCTTCAACCCACTTTGCCCTCTGACTGCTTGAGTCCTATGACCCGACTCTGACCGGGACCCTAGAGTCGCTGGACGCGGGCTCACCTGGTCACCGGCGGACACGGGCGTACGCTCACCTGGCTCCCACTCGGACTCGGGCGCGGGCTCACCTGGTCACCCGCGGAGCGGCGCGCGGCCCCACCTGGGTCCCCCTCCTGCCCACGCCTCTGCGGCCGCTCTGGAGCAGGCTTTGCGCTGCTGCAGCCCTGCATGCAGGGCTGAGCGGTCAGCAGGGAGTTCCAGCCAACTTATCCCGTGTGCCTGGAAAGACAGGGCTGCTGGGACTATGTATATTCTGTTTCGCGGATCCTTGCGTTCCGAGTGACCTCTCTAGGCCAGTTCCCTCCGTACAGTAACCGAGATCTCCCCGGCGCTCTTCCCTTCTTTCCCTTTGGTGAGGGAATTAGCTGCGAGGCGCCGGGATCCATCGGAAACAGAAAACTACCTTTTCCCCCTGCTGGTGACTGTAAGGAACTGCATGTGGTGGATTAAACCCGCAAACAAGGCTTCCTAACCTCCTAGCAGTTAAGATTAAGGTTCTTGCCCACCCCCCACGCCTGCCATATCAAACTTTTGAAAACGTTCCTTTTTATTCATTTTACTGTATTTTAAGTGCCATATTAAGGGAAGGCAACTCATTTTTAGCCTTCGAATGAATGAGAATTAGAAAAATTAAGACGACAAAAAAAATTAAGACAAAATCCTGTGCAATCCATTTTTATTTCTTTTTGTAATTATAGAAAATTGCTGGGCTTCCCTGGTGGCCCAGTGGTTAAGAATCCGCCTGCCAATTCAGGGGACACAAGTTCGAGCCCTGGTGAGGGAAGATCCCACATGCCCAACTAAGGCCCTGCGCCAAAACTACTAAGGCCTGCGCACCTAGAGCCTGTGCTCTGCAACAAGAGAAGCCACTGCAATAAGAAGCCCATGCACCTCAACAGAGAGTAGCCCCCACTCGCCATAACTAGAGAAAGCCCGCGCGCAACAACAAAGACCCAACGCAGCCAAAAATAAATAAATAAATTTATTTTTTTAAAAAAGGAAATTGCAAACATAAAAGTATGCAGAAGAGTGTAATAGATTCTAGCTTTTGGTAATGGTGGACTAATCTTCATGCAGATAAAATTTCTAAAATCTGAGCAAAACATTAAAAAAGTTATTGAAGGCCTTGGAGATTGACCAAAAGAAGGTAGAAGCTGGAGAGGAAACCATCCCTGAAAGATGAATGGAAACTGTTGAGATTTGTGAGGTTGTGGATTTTTATCTGAGGGCAACCCCCAATCAATGAGCAGCTCCAGCTGAAGAGAGCCACAGCCTGACTGGCTTGAAGGAGACACAAGGCCAATAGAAGAATGGGAAAGTTAGCAGGAAAATGCACGGAGGAATCTATGGAGAGGATGAACTCCAAAATGTGTTGTATTAGTTTTCTATTGCTGCCACAACAAATTACCACAAGCTTAGTGACTTAAAAACAACACAGATTTATTATCTTACAGTCCCGGAGGTCAGAAGTCCTGTGCAGGTCTCACTTGACCAAAATCAATGTGTTGACAGGCTACACTCTTTTCTAGAGGATGTAGGGGAGAATCCGTTTCTGGATCATTCCGGTGTTTGACACAATTCAGTTCCTCGCAGTTGTAGGACTGAGTTTCCTGCCTTGTTGCTGGCTGTGAGCTACGGGTCATTCCCAGTTCCTACAGGCCTCTGCCACATTCCTGACTTGAGGCCTCCTTCCTCCATCTTCAAAGCCTACAACTGTAGGTTCAATCCCTTTCACACTCTTCACTGTTTCATCTCTCTGACCCAGCCCAGAAAGTTTCTCTGCTTCTAAAGAATCATGTAATTAGATTGGGCACACCCAGATTATGCAGGATAATCTTCCCATTTCAAGGTCAGTAAGCTTAATCCCATCCGTGAAATCTCTCTTGCCATGTAAAGTAACATATGGACATGTTCTGGGGATTAGGGCATGGACATCTTCAAGGGGCCATTATGCTGCCTATGACAGTCTGCCCTCTGATCCCTCAAAGATGTCACATCTTAATATCAATAATTACATTAAATATGAATACACTAGGCATGCCAATTAAATGACAGAGATTGTAAGACTAGATTAAAAACTAAAGAAGACAAGACCCAATTGTATACTATCTACCAAAAAAAAGGACTTTAACTACAAAGACACAAATAGATTGAAAGTAAAAGGATGGAAAGAGATACACCATGTAAACAGAAAGAATAAGAAATCTGAAGTGGAAAGTAAAAGGATGGAAAGAGATATGACATGCAGACAGAAAGAATAAGAAATCTGAAGTGGCCAACGAGCACATACATGAAATGATGCTCAATATCACTAATAATAAGAGAAATGAAAGTCAAAACTGCAATGAGATATCATCTCACATCCATTAAGGTGGTCACTATTAAAAAACAAACAAACAAAAAAAACAGACAATGACAAGTGTTGGTAAAGATGTGGAGAAATTGGAACCCTTGCGTACTGTTTGTAGGACTTTAAAATGGCACAACTGTATGGAAAACAGTGTGGAGGTAGAGCAAAACATTAAAAAAATTAAAAGTAGAATTACCGCATGATCCAGCAATCTCAAAAAACTAAAAGTAGAATAACCATATGGTCCAGCAATCTCACTTCTTGGTATATATCCAAAAGAATTCAAAACAAGATCTCAAAGAGATATTTGCACACCCATGTTCATTGCAGGATTATTTAAAGTAGCCAAGAGGTGGAAGCAACCCAAGTGTCCATCGACAGACAAATGGTTAAAGAAAACCTGGTATATACATATGGTGGAATATTATGCAGCCTTTAAAAATAAGGAAACACTGTAACATGCTGTCACATGGATGAAACTCAAGGACATTATGCTCTGAAATAAGCCAGTCACAAAAGGGCAAAATATTGTATAATTGTACTCATACAAAATATCTAAAGCTGTCAAAACTCATAGAAACAGAAAGTAGATAGGTGGTTTCCAAGGGCTGAGGAGAGAGGGAGGGGAAATTAGTGTTTAATGGGTATAGAGTTTCAGTTTTGCAAGATGAAACTGTTCTAGAGATCTGTAGCACAATATGAATATACTTAACACTACTGAACTTAAAAGTTGTTAAGATGGGGCTTCCCTGGTGGCGCAGTGGTTGAGAGTCCACCTGTCAATGCAGGGGACACAGGTTCGTGCCCTGGTCCAGGAAGATCCCACATGCCATGGAGTAGCTAGGCCCATGAGCTATGGCCACTGAGCCTGTGCGTCCAGAGCCTGTGCTCTGCAACGGGAGAGGCCACAACAGTGAGAGGCAAGTTGTTAAGATGATAAATTTAATGTTATGTGTTTTTACACCCCCCCACACAAAAAAAAGAAATCAGAAGTGGCTATATTAATATTTGACAAAATAGACTTTAAGACAGAATATTATTAGAGATAAAAAGGGAAATTTCATAATTGTAAAAGGTCAATCCAGACAGAGAAAAACAAATACTGTATGATATCACTTACATGTGGAATCTAAAAAATACATACTGAATATAACAAAAAATAAACAGATACAGAGAACAAACTAGTAGGGAGAGGGAAGGGGGAGGGGCAATATAAGAAATTAAGAGATAACAAACAATTATGTATAAAATAAGCTACAAGGATATACCGTACAACACAGGGAATGGAATATAGCCAATATTTTATAATAACTATAAATGGAGTATAACCTTTAAAAATTGTGAATCACTATATTGTACACTTGTAACTTATATAATATTGTACATCAACTAAACTTCCAGCTTAAAAAGGGGTTAATCCATCAGAAAAACTTAACAATTATAAGTTTTTATGCACCTAAAGTCAGAGCTTCAAAATAACCTTAAGCAAAACTAACAGAACTGAAGGGAGAAATAAGCAAACCCACAATCACAGTGAAAGATTTTAAGACCCTGCTTTTGATAATTGATTGAATTAGACACAAAAACTCAGTAAATATATAGAATATCTTCAAAACACTATAGTCCAGGGATTGGTGAACTATGGTCTCTGACCAAATCCCATGAATAAAGTTTTATTGGAAAATACCTACATCCATTTGTTTATGTACTGTTTATGGCTATCTATGGCTGTTTTCATAGAACTGAGCAGATGAATCAGATCCAAATGGTTTGCAAAGCCTAAAAATATTTACTACCTAGCTCTTCATGGGAAATTTTGCTGTCTTTCTACTTTTCAAGAGTGTTCTTGTTGAAGCATTTGTACTATAGGTACTTTAAAGTCTTTGTCAGATAATTCCAACATCTGTGTCAATCTCAGCTTTGATGTCTGTTGATTTTTTGGCCATGTGAGTTGAGAATTTTCTCGTTTTTCTTAATATATATACCAAGAATTTTTTTACTGTCTCCTGGAAAATTTTAATACTGTGCAATGAGACTCTAGGTCTTGTTTAAATTCTATGGAGAATGGACATATTTTTGTCTTAGGCAATAGACTTGCTTAGGTTTGGGCTACAAGTTCACCCTGCCTTCTGTGGGTTGTGGGTTCAAATGTAAATTCAGTTTTCAAAGCCCTTGCAGTACCGTTTGGATAGATCCTGAACATGTGACACTCAGTCATCTGGAACCTGGTCGATTGTCTGTTAGTTCAGTTTTCAAAGTCACAGCTATCCTGATCAGACCCATGTGTGCAGAGCCTAGTGGTGAGCCCAGAAATTCATGTACAACTTTATGAGATTTTTCTATAAAATTAAGAAAGAGCACCTCTTTCTACACAATCTCCCCAGTACTGTGCCATTTTCTACAATTCCCCTTTTGGATCCTATGGCCAGAAAGTTACTTCACTCTGTGTACTCCTGTGACTGCTGCTATCTTTGGCCAAGTGGCAGAAGACAGAAAGAGGACAAAGAAGCAATAGGGGGCTTCCCTGGTGGCGCAGTGGTTGGGAATCTGCCTGCCAATGCAGGGGACACGGGTTCAAGCCTTGGTCTGGGAAGATCTCACATGCCGCGGAGCAACTAAGCCCGTGAGCCACAACTACTGAGCCTGCGTGTCTGGAGCCTGTGCTCTGCAACGGGAGAGGCCACGACAGTGAGAGGCCTGCGCACCGCGATGAAGAGTGGCCCCCACCCGTCGCAACTGGAGAAAGCCGTCGCACAGAAACGAAGACCCAACACAGACAAAAATAAATAAATAAATAAACAAACAAACAAATAAATAAAAAAGAAGCAGTAGGGCTTGGTCAAATTGGGGAGGAATGTTCCCCTTCCTCAGAGTTTTGGCTCCTGCTGGTTCTTGTTGTGGCCTTTGCTGCTGTCACCACAGGTAGGCTTGGGGGCTGGGGCTCCAGAAAATTGGGAGAAGAAAAAACATGGAGAATTCCCCACACACTCTCTCTGAGTGTTAGGAGTTTCCTGATAATCAGCCAGAACTAAAGGGCATCCCCTGGAGCTCCCTCTACCTGCATCCCAGGCTACATTGCATTCAGGTTAGTAAACACCAAAGGAACAAAAATGATAAACTCACATCTAGCTCACTGGTACTTCAAGTTGTCTTCCCATTTAGCCTGCTACTATTCACTTTTCAGTCTTCCTGTAGGTGCCCTATGCATTCTGTCCAGGTTTTACAGTTACATTCAGTGGAGGGACAGAATGGAGTGCGCTCACTCAATCCTTACCCAGAACCACAATATCAAAGATTAAAGCAGGATATCACTACAGATTTTACAGACATGAAAAAGATAATGTTAGTATTATAAATAATTTTATGCCAATAAAGTTGACAGTTTAGATGAAACAGACAAATTGCTTAAAATAAAACTTACCTAAAGTAACACAAAAAGAAATGGAGTATCTGAATAGCCTTATATTTTTTTAATTAAAGTATAATTAACTTCCAATATTATATTAGTTTCAGGTGTACAACATAGTGATTCGATATTTTTATGCTTACTAAATGATCACCACTATAAGTCTAATTACCATCTGTTACCAAGTTGTCACAATATTATCAACTATATTCCTTATGCTGTACATTATGTGCCCATGATTTATTTATTTAATAACTAGACGTTTGTAACTCTCTTAGAACCCTTTACCTACTTCACCCATCTCCCCATTCCTTCCCCTCTGGCAACCACCAGTTTGTTCTCTGTAGCTATGGGTCTGTTTCTGTTTTTTTTTTTTTTTTTTTTGCGGTATGCGGGCCTCTCACTGTTGTGGCCTCTCCCGTTGCGGAGCACAGGCTCCGGATGCGCAGGCCCAGCGGCCATGGCTCACGGGCCCAGCCGCTCCACGGCATATGGGATCCTCCCAGACCGGGGCACGAACCCGTATCCCCTGCATCGGCAGGCGGATTCTCAACCACTGCGCCACCAGGGAGGCCCTGTTTCTGTTTTATCTTTGTTCAGTTGTTGTTTTTTAGATTCCATATAAGTGAAATCATAAGGTATTTGTCTTTCTCTGTCTGACTTATTTCATTTAGCATAATACCCTCTAGGTCCAACCATGTTGTCACAAATGGCAAGATTTCATTCTTTTTATGGCTCCGTAATGTTCCACTGTGTGTGTGTGTGTACCACATCTTCTTTATCCATTAATCTATTGATAGACACTTAGTCTGCTTACATATCTTGGCTATTGTAAATAATGCTACAATGAACATTGGGGTGCATTTATTTTTTTCCAATCAGTGTTTTTGTTTTCTTTGGATAAATACCCATAAGTGGAATTGCTGGATCATATAATAGTTCTATTTTTAATTTTTTGAGGAAACTCCATATTTTTTTCCACAGTGGATGTACCAAATTACATTTTTACCAACAGTGCACAAGGGTTCCCTTTTCTCCACACCCTCACCAACATTTGCCACTTACCTTTTAGATAGTAGCCATTCTGACAGGTGTGAGATGATACCTCACTGTGTTTTTTATTTGCATTTGCCTGATGACTAGTGATGTTGAGCCTCTTTTCATATACCTGTTAGCCATTTGTATGTCTCCTTCGGAAATATGTCTATTCAGATCCTCTGCCCATTTTTTTAATTTGCTTGGGTTTATTTAGGTTGTTGTTGTTGAGTTGAATGAGTTCTTTATATATTTTGGATATTAACCCCTTATCAGACATATCAATTGCAAATATCTTCTCCCATTCAGTAGGTTGTCATAGATTAATATAAGCATGGGTTCACTTTGGGCTCTCTATTCTGTTTCATTGTGTGAAAGACACATCTGTGTCTATTTTTGTGCCATACCATACTGTTTTGATTATTAAAGCTTGGCAGTATAGTTTGAAATCAGGGAGCATAATACCTCCAGCTTTGTTCTTCTTTCTTAAAATTGCTTTGGCTATTTGGGGTCTGTTTTGGTTTCATATAAATTTTAGGATTGTTTGGTCCAGATCTGTTGAAAAATGCCTTTGGTATTTCGATAGGGATTGCACTGAATCTGTAGATGCCTTGGGTAATATGGTCATTTTAACAATATTAATGCTTCCAATGCATGAGCCTGGTATATCTTTCCATCTTCAAATTCTTTGCATCATCTTCAAATTCTTTCATCAATGCTTATAGTTTTCTGAGTACACATCTTTACCTCCTTAGGTAGGTATTTTGTTCTTTTTACTGCAATTGTAAATGGGACTGTTTTCTAATTTCTCCTTCTGATAGTTTGTTATTAGTGTATAGAAATGCAACAGATTTCTGTATGTTAATTTTGTATGCTGCAATTTTACTGAATTAATTTATTATTTCTAATAGTTTTTTGGTGGAGTCTTTAGGGTTTCTATATATAGGATCATCATCTGCAAACAGTGACAATTTTACTTCTTCCTTTCTTATTTGGATGGTTTTTATTTCTTTTTCTTCTCTGATTGCTGTAACCAGGACTTCCAATCCTATGTTGAATAAAAGTGTCAAGAGTGGGCTTCCTTGTCTTGTTCCTGATCTTAGCAGAGATGATTTCCATTTTTGACAATTGTTGACCATTGGGTATGATGTGTGCTGTGGTTTTGTCATAAATGGCCTATATTATTTTGAGATATGTTCCCTCTATGCCCACTTTGTTGAGA
Organism: Mesoplodon densirostris; assembly: GCF_025265405.1. NCBI lineage: Eukaryota > Metazoa > Chordata > Mammalia > Artiodactyla > Ziphiidae > Mesoplodon > Mesoplodon densirostris. The sequence continues at coordinate 51,258,617 of NC_082675.1, forward strand.
GTTTTTACCATAAGTGGATGTTGAATTTTGTCAAATGATTTTTCTCCATCTATTGAAATGATCATATGATTTTTATCATCTTGTTAATGTGGTGTATCACACTGATTGATTTGCAGATACTGAACCATCCTTGCATCCCTGGAATAAATTCCACTTGGTCATGGAGTATGATCCTTTTAATGTATTATTGAATTCAGTTTGCTAATATTTTGTTAAGGATTTTTGCATCTATTTCATTAGGGATATTGCCCTGTAATTTTCTTTTTTTGTAGTGTCTTTGTCTGGCTTTGGCAATGCTGGCCTTGTAGAATGAGTTCAGAAGCATTCCTTCCTCTTCAATTTTTTGTAGTAGTTTGAGAAAGATAGGTGTTGACTCTTCCTTAAATGTTTAGTAGAATTCACTTCTGAAGCCATCTGATCCTGGGCTTTCTTTTGTTGGGAGTTTTTGGATTACTGATTCAATTTCATTACTTGTTTTTTGTTTTTAATTTATTTATTTTATTTATTTTTGGCTGCTTTGGGTCTTGTTGCTGGGCACTGGCTTTCTCTAGTTGCAGAGAGTGGGGGCTACTCTTCGTTGTGGTGCATGGGCTTCTTCTTGTGGTGGCTTCTCTTGTTGCAGAGCACAGGCTCTAGGTGCACAGGCTTCAGTAGTTGTGGCTCATGGGCTCAGTAGTTGTGGCTCATGGGCTCAATAGTTGTGGCTCATGGGATCTAGAGTGCAGGCTCAGTAGTTGTGGCGCATGGGCTTAGTTGCTCCGTGGCATGTGGGATCTTCCCCGACCAGGGCTTGAACCCATGTCCCCTGCATTGACAGGCAGACTCTTAACCACTGCACCACCAGGGAAGCCTCAATTTCATTACTTGTAATTGGTCTGTTCAGATTTTCAATTTCTTCCTGATTCAGTCTTGGAAGACTGTATGTTTCTAGGAATTTAGCTTTCTCTGGATTGTCCAATTTGTTGGCATATAATTGCTTATAGTAGTCCCATGATTCTTTGTGTTTCTGTAGTATCAGTTGTAATTTCTCCTTTCAGTTCTGAATCTATTTAAGCCCTCTATCTCTCCCTCTTTTGATAAGTGTGGCTAAAGTTTATTTTTTCATAGTTTCAAAGAACCAGGTCTTAGTTTCATATATCTTTTCTATTATTTCTTACTCTCTATTTCTGATCTTTATTATTGCCTTCATTCTACTAATTTTGCAGCTTTGTTTCTTCTTTTTCTATTCCTTTAGGTGTAAAGTCCAGTTGTTTATTCAAGATTTTTCTTGTTTCTTGAGGTAGGTCTGTATCAGTAGGAACTTCCATCTGAGAACCGCTTTTGCTGTGTCCCATAGATTTTGGAAAAGTGTGTTTCCACTTTTATTTATCGCAAGGTATCTTTTATTTCCCCTTTGATTTCTTCATTGATTCATTGGTTGTTTAGCAGCATGTTATTTAGTCTCCACATATTTGTGGATTTTACAGTTTTCTTCTTGTAAGTGATTTCCAGTTTGATATCATTGTGGTCAGAAAAGATGCTTGATATGATTTCAATCTTCTTAAATTTTTTGAGACTTGTTTTGTGGCCTAACGTGTTCTATCCTGGAGAACATTTCATGTGCACTTGAAAAGAATGTGTATTCAGCAGTTTGGGGATGGAATGTTCTGTATATTCCATCTAGTATAATGTGTCATTTAAGGACAGTTTTCCTTATTGGATGAGTAGATGATCTCTCCATTGATGTAAGTGGGGTGTTAAAACTCCCCTTCTATTATTGTATTATTGTCAATTTCTCTCTTTATGTTTGTTAATATCTGCTGTATATATTTAGGTGCTCCTCTATTAGGTGCATATATGTTTACAAATATTATATCCCCTTCTTGTATTGATCCTTTATTATTATATAATGTCCTTCTTTGTCTTTTATTGTAGACTTTGTTTTAAAGTCTACCTTGTCTGAAATGAGTATTGCTACCCCAACTTTCTGTTCATTTCCATTTGCATGGAATATCTTTTTCCAACTCCTCACTTTCAGTCTCTGCGTGTCTTTAAATGTGAAGAGAGTCTCTTGTAGGCAGTATATAGATGGGTCTTCTTTTTTTATTCATTCAGCCACCCTACGTCTTTTGATTGGAACATTCAGTCCATTTACATTTAAAGTAATTATTGGTAGGCATGTACTTTTTGCCATCTTGTTAACTGTTTTCTGGTAGTTTTCATAGTTCTTCCCTGTTATTTTCTTCTCTTGGTCTCTCCCCTTTCTATTTGATGATTTTCTTTATTGTTATTTTTGGCTTCCTGTCTCTTCATTTTTGTGTATCTATTGTAGGTTTTTCGTTTGTGGTTACCATGAAGTTCCTAAATATTGACTTATATGTATAGTTGTTTATTTTAAGCTGATAGTCCTTAACTTTGAATGCATTCTAAAAGCACCTAAGGTTTTACTCCATCACCGCCACAGTGTTTTATTTTTGATGTCTTATTTTATATCTTTTAATTTTGAGTATCCCTTAACTACTTACTGTAGTTATAGTTGATTTTAGTACTTTTGTCATTTAACCTTCAAACTAGCTTTTTAAGTGGCTGGTCCATTCCCTTTACTGTATATTTGCCTTTACCAGTGAGATTTTTTCTTTCACATATTTTCTTTTTTTTTTTAACATCTTTATTGGAATATAATTCATATATTTTCTTATTTCTGCTTATGGCCTTTTCTTTTTTACTTAAAGAAGACTCTTTAACAAATAGCTTAAAAATACAACTTACAGGGCTTCCCTGGTGGCGCAGTGGTTGAGAGTCCGCCTGCCGATGCAGGGGATGCGGGTTCGTGCCCCGGTCTGGGAGGATCCCACATGCCGTGGAGCGGCCAGGCCCGTGAGCCGTGGCTGCTGAGCCTGCGCGTCCGGGGCCTGTGCTCCGCTACGGGAGAGGCCACAACAGTGAGAGGCCCGCGAACCACAGAAAAAAAAAAAAAAAAAAATACAACTTACAAAAAGTAGAATATCTGAGTAACTTTATATTTATTAATGAAATTTAATTTATTACCAAAAACTCTCAGAGAAAACCTAAGCCTAAGATGGTTTCACTAGTAAATTCTATCAAACATTTAAGGAAGAAATAGTATCAATCTTAAACTCTTTCAGAACACAAAGGATAAAGGCACACTTTCCAACTTGTTTTATGAGATCAGCATAACCCTGATACCAAAGACCTTATAAGATATGAATACAAAAATTATTCACAAACTATCAGTAAATCAAAGATAACAATACATAAATCCATCATGAAAAAGTAGGGTTTAATCCTAGGAATACAAAGTTTGTTTAGCATTCAGAGACCAATCAGTGTAACCCACCATATTTAGGTAATAAAGAAAAACATATGACTATCTCAACTGATGCAAAGAAAGCATCTGACAAAATTCAATACCTGTTCATTACGAAAAAAATGTTTTTAACTCTCAGTAAACTGGGAACAAAAGAGAGTTTGTTTAATTTGATTGCAGATATCTGTGAAAAACCTACAACTAATTAATTCTTAATGGTGAAACACTAAACACACTTTCCCTAATAATAGAAAGAAAGTAAGGTTTTCTGCTCTTGCCAATTCTATTGTATTGGAGGTCTTTGCCAGTTCAATAAGGGAAGAAAAAAAACAGAAGGCACGTAGATTGAAAAAGAAGAACTATATATACCCCTATTTGCATGTGGCATGATCATTTGTATAGAAAATCCTAAGGAATCAACTATAAAACAAACTTTCTAGATCTAATACATGAGTTTAACTAGGTTATTCGTAAACTAATGTGTGAGTTTAACTAAGTCAATATATTAAAATCAATAGTATGTCTATATTGGGAAAGTGGAATTAAAGAATAATCTTGGGGACTTCCCTGGTGGTCCAGTGGCTAAGATTCTGTGCTCCCAATGCAGGGGCCCTGGGTTCGATCCCTAGTCAGGGAACTAGATCCCACATGCGGCAACTAAAGATCCCACATGTCGCAATGAATATCCCACGTGCTGCAATGAAGATCCAGCATGCCGCAATGAAGATCCAGCATGCTGCAACTAAGACCCTGTGCAGCCAAATAAATGAGTAAATAAATAAATAAATAAATAAATAAATAATCTCATTTACAATACTGCCAAAAGCATAAAGTATTTGGAATAAATTTCATAAAAGACATGTAAGCCCTATACACTGAAAACAACAAAACATTGCAAAGATAAATTAATGAAGACCTAAATAAATGGAGATATATACTACATTTATAGATTTAAATTCAACATTTTTTAGCTGTCAATTCTCCCCACAGTGGTCTCCCTACAATTCAATGTCAATAGGCTCCTTTTAGAAATTAGCAGGAAAATTCTAAAATGCATATGGAAAGGCAAAGGATGTGGAATAGCCAAAGCAATCTTGGGAAAGTAGAACAAAGCTGGAGCACTTATACTACCCGACTTCAAGGTTTATTACAAAATTATAGTAATTAAGACAGTATGGTATCTACATAAGGGTAGACAAATAGATCCATACAACAGACTAGAGAGTCCAGAAATAGACTCACAGTTAAGTGATCAACTGGTTTTGACAAAGGTGTTAGATAAATTCAATGGGGAAAGGCTAGTCTTTACAACAAATGTTGCTGGAACTACTAACACCCTGCCTTCACACTACACAAAAATTAATTTGAGATATCTCATTGACCTAAACATAAAAACAAAATTACCAAGCTTTTAGAAGACAATATAGGAGAATATCTTACAATCTGGGGCTAGATGAGCAACAACCATACAAGAAAAATAACAAAAATTAACAAATTAGATTTCATCAAAATTAAAACTTCTGCTCATCAAAAGACACCATTAAGAAAATGGGTAGTCAAGACTTTTATTAAAAATATATAATGGGGGGGCTTTCCTGGTGGCGCAGTGGTTGAGAATCTGCCTGCCAATGCAGGGGACATGGGTTTGAGCCCCGGTCTGGGAAGATCCCACATGCCGCGGAGCAACTGGGCCCGTGAGTCATAACTACTGAGCCTGCACGTCTGGAGCCTGTGCTCTGCAACAAGAGAGGCCGCGATAGTGAGAGGCCCGCACACCGCGATGAAGAGTGGCCCCCGCTAGCCGCAACTAGAGAAAGCCCTCGCACAGAAACGAAGACCCAACATAGCCAAAAACAAATAAATAAATTTATTTTTTAAAAAAGAAGAATATATAATGGGAAATTCCCTGGTGGTCCAGCGGTTAGGACTCCACACACTCACTGCCAAGGGCCCAGGTTTAATCCCTGGTCAGGGAACTAAGATTCCATAAGCCGCGTGGTGCGGCAAAATGAAATGAAATGAAATAAAATAAAATAAACTCCTACAATTTGATAATAAAAACAAACACAATTTTTTAAATGGGCAAAAGACTTGAATAGACACTTCACAATGGAAGTCACACAAATGACCAATAAGCACACGAAAAAAGTGCTCAATATCATTATTCACCAGTCAAGTGAATATTGAAACCACAAAGAGATATCACTCCATACCATTACAATAGTTCAAAAGTTAAAAGACTGACAACACCAAATATTAGGAAAAATGTGGAGCAACTGGAACTCTCATACATTCTTTTTTTTTTTTTTTTTTTTTTGCGGTATGCGGGCCTCTCACTGTTGTGGCCTCCCCCGCCGCGGAGCACAGGCCCCGGACGCGCAGGCTCCGGACGCGCAGGCTCAGCGGCCATGGCTCACGGGCCCAGCCGCTCCGCGGCACATGGGATCCTCCCAGACCGGGGCACGAACCCGCATCCCCTGCATCGGCAGGCGGACCCCCAACCACTTGCGCCACCAGGGAGGCCCTCTCATACATTCTTGATGAGAATCCAAAGTGATCCAAATACCTTGGAAAAATATTTGCCCATTTCTTATAAAGTTAAACATGCTCATTTGACCAAGAAATTCTACTGTTATTTACCCAAGAAAAGTGAAAATATAGGTTACAAAAAGACTTGTGTAACAATGTTAATCACAGCTCTATTTAAAATAGACAAAAACTGGAAACAGTCCAAATGTTCATCAACAGGTGAATAAACTAAATGTAGTATAACCATAAAATGGAATGCCACCCAGCAATAAAAACAGTAAAAGAAGTACATACTATTTCAATCCATTAATGTGAAGTTCTAGAAAGTCATAACTAATTTATGTGAAAAGTGTATATCATATGATTCCACTTGTATGAAATTCTGGACAGATGAAACTAATATATGATAGAAGAAAAGAAGAAGGAGGAGGAGAAGAGAAGGAGAGGGAAGAGGAGGAGGAGGGGGAGGAGGAGGAGAAGAAAAGTGGTGCCTCTTTGAGGGGCAGGTGACTGGGAAAGATCACTACGGGCGGGGACTTAGGGGATGAGGAAAATCTTGATAGAGTGTAGTTCCTCTTCCAGGGGGTTGGAAATGTTCTATATCTTGATAGGAGTATACTCACTTTTTAAATTGTACATTTAAGATTTGTACATTTCAACATAGGTACATTTTTCCTTAAAAATGTTTACAATTGTTATCATAATTGAAGGGGAGTAGGGAGAGTTAGAGATGAAACAAGAATGCCAGGATGCTGAGAGTTGCTGTGTGATGTATATATGAAGGTTCATTATATTATGGTGATTATTCTGTATATGTTTGAGATTTTTCATAATAAAAGGTTTATAATAAATAAATAAACATAACAAACTCACTGCCAACAACTGTCAACTCATGGCCAATCTAGTTTTATTTTCAACCCCTTCAACTTCCTTTCCTTCCAGTATGATTTTGCAGCTCCTTATTGAGCCCCTGCTCTGTTGCCAGGCCCTGGGCTGGGGTCCACGTAAAGAGCAACAAAAAGGACAGACCAAGTCCTGCTGCCAAGGCATTCAGGAGGAGAACAGGAGGAGAACAGGTAAACCATGAATGAATAAGGCAATTTCAGATAGTGAGGTTACTATGACAACAGTAACAACTAGTTATGGCAGAGAGTGACTTGGCGGGTGGGCCAGGAGCAGTTCTTTATTGGATGGTCAAGGAACGCCTCTCTGAGAGAGTGATATTTGAGCCAAGATTGAATGAGGAGGAAAAGTAGCTATGGAAAGGATCCTCATTCAAAGCCAAGGCCCTGGGGTGGGTCTGAGCAGGATATGTTGAGTGACAGAAAGAAGGCTGGCAAGGCAGGAGCAGTATGAGTATAGGTAGGTGAGACAAGGTGAAGTCTGCGGTGGGGCAGTGACCAGCCACATGGGGCCCTGGAGAGCAGGGCAAGGAGCTTGTGTTCCAAGTGCAATGAGGAGCTTGCAGAGGACACTCCATGTCCCCCCAAATGATTTACATTTTAAGAATGCCACTTTGTCTGCCCTGTGAAGAATGGACTGGGAGAAAGGAAGCAGGAAAAGAATGTAGGAGCCAAGGTAGGGATGCAGGCAAAAGAAGAGAGGATGGCCAAGGTGTGAGGAGAAGTGGGCAGAGTCATGATTTGCCTCTGATTGGGAGCCCACAGAGCTTGTGGGTGGAGTGGCTACAAGGGGTGGGAAGCAGCAGCAGTAAAGGCTCTTTGGTGGGGGAAGCCAAGGGTGCTATCTGGGCCCCACGGCGTCTGAGAAAACAAGTTGTGATGCAAGTAGTGGTGCTGACGAGGCATCTGGATATAGGAGTGCAGTGTTCAGAGCAGATAGAAGGAAACAGCTGAAGGAAAGTGTGCTGGGGGCCAGGGGAGTATGTACACATGTGTATACAATGCGTTTCTCCTCTTCTGCTTTACTGGCTAGTGAAACAGAAAAAAAATCTAGAAGTAGATGCAACTTTATTTTAAAAAAACTTATATAGATAAACTGACATTTCACCTATGCCACAGGGTTATGAGGATGACGTGAATTAATACAAGTAAGACACTTTAAAAAGTGCCTGGCACATATGCAGTGTTCAGTGCATATTTTTTTTAACTTCAATTCCAGTAGAAAAAGACTAGTTTAGCTAGTAAAGGATCTTTGCATAACTTGCTGTCCATCTGGAAAAAATTCCAGTTATATGTTCTACCTCATATTTAAGTGAAAATACAGTTCATATGGTTTAAAGATGTACATGGAAGAGGGACTTCCCTGGTGGCGCAGTGGTTGAGAATCCATCTGCCAATGCAGGGTACACGGGTTCAAGCCCTGGTCCAGGAGGATACCACATGTCATGGAGCTACTAAGCCCCATGACTACTGAGCCTGCGCTCTAGAGGCCATGAGCCACAACTACTGAGCCCACGTGCCACAGCTACTGAGATCCGTGCACCTAGAACCCGTGCTTGGCAACAAGAGAAGCCACCTCACTGAGAAGACCGCGCACTGCAACGAAGAGTAGCCCCTGCTTGCTGCAACTAGAGAAAGCCCACACGCAGTAACGAAGACCCAACGCAGCCAAAAATAAATAAATAAAATAAATAAATTTTTTTAAAAAGATGTATATGGAAGAAACCAAACTAGAAAAGTATGAGAAAAACATTTGGATGAATAGTCAGTTGTCTAGCTTCAGCATAAACGAGGCCTTTTAACACTATACAGAAAACCCAGACCCAATCGTGCAGATTTTGACCACATACAAAATCTTGTGTGGCAAAAATGCTATAAACCTTGCCAAGGATAAGAGTTAAGTAAGGAAACATTGTGTCATAAATGACAAGCAGAGGATGAATTTCACCAAAATACAAAGATTCCTAGAAATTGATAAACAACCCAGTGAAGATTTCTTTTCACAAAAGAAAATGCAAACCATCAAGAAATAATGAATAGAGGCTTTATCTCACTGGTATTTAAGTGAACTAATGACCTTCGCCTTTTCACTCATCCAGTTTGACCCAGCTCTCTCAGATATTGATGCTGGGAGTGTGAATTGCTACAAACTTTTTTGAATGATCTAGCAAATTAAAATATGGATATCATTCCACTCAGTGATTTCTCTTTTAGGAATTCAGACAAAAGAAATAAAAAGCATTAGCATATACAAGATATTTGCTGGTATACTAGTTGAACTAGCAAAGCACTGAAAAAAATCGAATGTTCATCAATAGGAAAATAAATTATGGTTCATTACATTTTGTAATATTGTCAGCTATTAGAAAGTACATGTGAGAACTGTATATACTGGAGAGATGTTTGTGGCCTGTTGTTAAGGAAAAAGGCAAGTTATATCGTAAAGGACTAACATTCTATTTTTGGTTTTTGGTTTTTGTGTATGTCTTGGTTTGTTGTTGTTGTTGTTGTTGTTTGTGTGGTGATGGTAATTGGGGATATTTATACATTCATACAAGTGTTTACATGTGTAAGGTCATAGAAGGAGAAGAGACCCAACTGCTAATGTTGATCACCTCACAGAAGCAGGATGGAAAGGTGGGAAGAGCAGACGTAATAACTTTTCTTCTGAAAAATTAAAATATGTCTATATAGGGGTAAATATATAGTTTCTCTTTACAAACTTTTGCATCATTTGACTCCTTCCTGAACTTAAAAATGAAGGATAAATAAGGGTCTAGTATCCAGAATATATTTTTTAAAAACTCTTAACAACTCAACAACAAAAGGCAAATAATCCAATTTAAACATGGGCAAAGAAGTGGAACAGACATTTCTTCAAAGATATACAAATTGCCAACACATGAAAAGATGCTTAACATCATTAGCCCTTAGACAAATGCAAATCAAAACCACAAAGAGATGCTACTTCACACTTACTAGGATGGTTAGAATTAAAAAAACAGAAAATGAGTGTTGGTGAGGATGTGGAGAAACTGGAATCCTTGCTAAAAATGGAATTACAGTATAACCCAGCAATTTCACTGCTAGGTATAAATCCAAAAGAATAGAAAACAGATACAGTAGCAAATACATGTTCAAGTTCATAGCAGCATTATTCACAATATCCAAAAGGTAAAACAACTCACATGTCTATCAATGGATGAATGGATAAACAATACATGGTACATACATACAACGTAATATTACTCAGCCATAAAAAGGTACGAAGTTCTGATATAGGCTGCAAAGTGGATGAACCTCAAAAACATTATACTAAATGGAAGAGCCTCACACAAGAGATTCCATGCATGATTCCATTTATATGATATGTTCAGAATAGGTAAATCCATATGGACAAAAAGCAGACTAGTGGTTGCCAGGGGCTGAGAGGGAGGGAAGAATGGGGAGTAACTGCTAATGGGGTACCGGTAGGCTGATAGAAATGTTTCCAAACTAGTAACAGTGGTGTTTGCACAACACTGCAATTGTACTAAACATCGCTGAGTTGTTCACCTAAAATTGGTTAACGTTATGTCATGTGAATTTCAGTTGAAGGAAGGAAGGAAGGGAAGGAAGGAAGGAAGCTCGAGGCCTCGCTTCTCCCAGCTGCCCCCCTGCGGACCGCGCTTCCGTCCGCCGCGGCCCAAGTCAGTACCCCAGCACGCAAATTTAGAGGGCGACGGGGGCTGATGAAATGACAACAGGGGTGTGGTAAAGGAGGCTACCAGACAAAGACGGAGAGGCGGGCGGCACCCTCGGGTCCTGACGCTGCCACCCCTGCCCAGTCAAGCTGCTCCGCCCAGACTATCGCCTGAGGTGATCGCCGGACCCGGGGCGGGGCCAACGGCAGGGGGAGGGTCGCCTGCGCGCCGGACCGGACGCGAAGGCACCGGAACCCTTCAGCCTAGGGCACCTGTTTCCGGAAGGAGCTCTTATCCCGACGTCAAAGTCCGCCACGTTGGGAAGCCGGTTTCCGGAGTCTCTTTTTGTCACCGGGTCTCAGCGGCGCAGAGGTGGCGGTGGCTATGAGGCAGAAGCATTACCTTGAGGCTGCGGCGCGGAAACTGCAAGATAGCTGCCCGGGCCAGGCCCGCTATCTCCTGTAAGAGAGGGAGGGAGGGGGAGCGGGAGGCTAGCCGCTAGGGGGTGCTTCCTCGTCCCTTATGAGTCTCTTTCTCTTTTGCAGGTGGGCCTACAGTTCGTCACACGGTAGGGAGGACGCCCGTTGGTTGTGGGTCAGGCTGTCGTCGCCCCGCTCGCCTTCATTCCCCACAACGCTCAGGATGATCCAAAAGAATCGGATCGATCCACTGCCATAATAAACCCCCTCTAGAGGCTTCTCAGTTTCGTAAAAAACCCAAATTCCTTAACGTGTCTTATCTTGCCTGCCCTATTAGCGGCATTTGACGCATTGATTAGTCTACTCGGAATAGTTTCCTCACTTGGCTTCCGGACCATCACAAAGTTCACCTCCTAGCTTTTTAGCCAGTACTTCTGTTTTGCTGGTTTCTTCTAATTTCCCCAACTTACAAATGTTGGAGTGTCCCAGGACTCATCCCTTGGACGTCTTTTCTAGCTACACTCAATTCCTTGGTGACAGTTTTTCAACCACTCTCATGGCCTTTAAATTCTGCATACTGAGGACTTGCAAATTTATATCCCCAGTCCAGACCACTCCCGCGAATCCTAGACTCACCCAGATACGTTGACAACTTTTTTTGAATATTATGTTAGGCGAAAATTCAAGCTTTATCCCCCAACACGACAACCCACTTCCTCCAGTTATTCCCATTTCAGTAAATGGTAACCCCATCCTTAAGAATTAGCCCAAAAACCTAGGAGCCACTCTTGACTCACTAACAGCCTTCTTCCCCAAGCCAGTACGCCAGCAAATCCCACTGGCTTTAAAGTATATCCAATATCTAGCCACTTCTCTCCACATCGAACTTACCACCCTGGTCCAAGCCATCAGTTTCTCTCCTGGATTATTGGCAGTAGCTCCCATGCATTTCTACAGTCCAGTCTCAATCCAGCAGCCAACGTGAGCCTAATAGAAACCTAAGCTAGATCATGTCACTTCTCTGCTACCAACTCTGAAATAACTGCCCATCTCAGAGTAAAAGTGAAAATCTTTTAAAGGGACTCCATGGCCCTATGTTACAGGTCTGCATTACCTCTCTGACCTGCTCTCCCTTTTGTTCACTGAACTCCAACCACTGCCAGGCCCCCGTGCTGTTTCACGGCCTTTTCACCTGCCCTTCCTTCTACCTGGAAATCTTACCTCACATATCTCCTTGGATTCCTCCTTCACTTCCTTCTGGTCTCTTGCAAATGTCACCCCACAAAGCCTTCCCTGGCTGCCCTATTTAAGATTATAGCAGCTCCATCGCTACGCCCCATTCCCCTTTTCCTGTATTTCTTTTTTCTCCCCAGCACTTAACATTTGGCATTGTTGTATTCATTGTCTCTCTGCATGAATTGTCCTTTGTTCACGGTGGTATTTCCCACACCCAGATCAGTGCTTGGCACTTAACTGTCACTCAGTAAATATGAATGAATTTTACATTTGGCAGAGCTAAGTTACAAACATGGTCTTTGGCTTTTTGTAGTGCTGTCTATCCCTAGCACTTAACACAGGGCTCACCAATAAATATTTATTGAATAACAGATAGTGTGCCCACCTTCCTTTCCAGCAGCATCACCTTCACACCTCACCTTTCCCTAAATAACCATGCTTGCTTTTTCACTGTACTTGTACCTGAAAGCCCATTACCAATAATAGATGCCATTTCCAAATACAGATAAGAGTTTACAATCACCTGTGATGACTTTTTTCAAGCCTGTTGGAAGTGTTTCTGGCTAGTCTATGCAGAGTTTAATAATTTTCAGGGCATTTTAATCATATTCTGTTGCAGTTTTTACCAGTCTTATCTTTATTTGTTTAGGGATCCCCAAGAGCGTGAGTTCTATAAAGATAGCAACTCCTTTACTTCCATATTTATGTCTCCACAGCCTAGCATGGTAGATGGTCAGTGAATGCTTTCTTGATTGCATAAAGATCCTGGGACAAGTCTGTTGTCCTGTTACCTTGTACTGCAGACAAAGCCCAGCTCACAACCACAAAATTGTGCTAATTGTTTAAAAAAGAAAAGTCACAATATAATTTGTTATTTTGTGATAAATGTGTTTGTAAAATTGATGAGACATACAGCCTTTTTTACTTGGTAGCAAGTAATGAACAATGTAGCAAAGGGTGGGGACTTACCTATCTGTTGCTAAAAGGAGTGAATGGATAGAATTATAGTGTTTTGTAAAATAAATTATTGCTGATTTATGTTTTTGTAAATTCTCATATTTTGAGTGTGCTTAAGGAAAATGTATATTTGCTTGTATTAAATAATATACTCTTTTGCATTTATAATATTGATAGTTTGCAGTAACAAAATATTCTGTGTGCTGACTCGTGAGTTTCATTTGTATAATTTTAGATGATAAAAGCACTTTTGAAGGAACATGTCCATACTGTTTCCAGTTGCTGATTCAGGATAAGTCTCGAGTACGTCTCAAACCCAAATCCAAACTGACACCCAAAATACAGAAACTTCTTAATCGAGAAGCAAGAAGTTATACACTCAGTTTTAAAGAAGCAAAAATTTTGAAAAAGTACAAAGACTCCAAAAGTGTATTGGTAAGATTTCAATTCCAGTATGTATAAATAAACCAGAATTTTCTTTTCTTTCACTTAAGATGAGGTTAAGAATTAGCCTGAATATAACTCAGAGGTTTGTAGTAGTATATTTAGATTGTCAAAATATACATAGAATTTCTTTCTAGTGATTACTGTTTCATCAAGAGTACCGCTTATTTTTGTTTTTCACAATTACCTAAAACCAAACATCGTGAACTCTCAATTGCCCAGATCTTATTGCTGAGCACAGTTATTTTCACAAAGTTGAGAATTTCTTGAGCTCACCAGTGTGACTTCACCTGAACTGCAGTTACCACTAAATTATTTTTTCAGCTAATGGTTTTTTTCTTCGAACAGCAGTATGTATTAGGTATACCTAAGGCTCTTGCCTTATGTATTAGGTACCAGTGTTACTTCTTCAGTCACCTCTGCTCCATGTCACAGTATGTATTTAAGTTTATGCCCAACAAAGGTAAGTGCGTCTTACATTCATTCATCATTTATTGAGGATCTATCTTATGCCAGACAGTGCTGTGTATTGGGGATGTTAAGTGCAGTAAAACAACCAAAAGCAAATTACTCTGGTTTACTGTATAGAGATCAGTATCAGATACACTTTATCTGCATGTTTTGTGTTAACACTTATCAACTATTCGAGTGCTTGCTTACTACCAGGCACTGTGCTGGGCATTCTGGACATTATGACAGATTATGTCTGGCCCAAGACTACAGTTGGTAATAACTTAGACTAGAACTGCCATATTTAGGAGTTTACCATAATTGGACAGGTAAATGAATTTTGCTTTGTCATAAAGTTGATTGTTTATATAAAGCAACTTAAATAGACCTCTGTAAATGCATTTTTACCTGCTCATGAACATCAGAGTATTTCTCAGCTAAACTAGTTTCTGTTAATTTTGTTGAGGCCTGGGCTGAATCCTGTGCCTTGTGAGTCAGATATGTAGAAGAAAGGCATTTAGCTATTATAATAAACTGAACCATGTGTTGAAAAATGAATCCTGAAAAGAAAGTCAACCTCTATCGCTAATGAAGTGAAGAAGTATGAGAATGTGAGGATTCATTTGATTGGTTTTATAAATTGCTTTAGACCTGTATTTACAGAATAAAGGTTTGAAGGAGTCAATTAAATTTTCAGTGATATTTTGCCATGTTTTATTGGGAAAAGGCTTGGAGTTTGTCTGCAAAAAAATGCTAAATGTCTACTATTGTTATAAAGAACAACTTTCCAGATGTTAAAGAGTATCATTCCCAGTCTCCTCCATTCCCCCCTGAACACGATTTTACATTGAGAAAGTAAAGACTTTATCATCTTTAAAAAGGTGTTTTAAATTATATACAGGTGTTTAGCCATTAACTTTTTATTGAAGATTTTCTTTTAAATTTGTGTCTTGTCTGATTCCTGCTGCTAGTTTACAAGCTTGCTGAGGGCAGCCTTTGTTACTCACCCTGTAGTACCTGGTTTAGTACCTTATGTATATGAATTTAATGAACATGCAGTTTATTGGATTAAATTATAAGAGAAATCAGACCCACTATTTCTTCTTTTTATGGCAGTTGATTACTTGTAAAACATGCAACAGAACAGTTAAACATCATGGTGAAAGTAGAAGCTTTCTATCAACATTGAAGAGCAATCCTACCACTCCTGCAAGTAAACTCAGCCTAAAGACCCCAGAGAGAAAGACTCTAAGTTCTGCAAAGATAAATCATGATATGTCTGGTTCCAAAGCCAAGAGCCCATCATTGATTTTCAGGTATCAATCCACTAAGCTATTTAAATTACCAGTGTTAACCCATGAGTTCTAATTTCTCTGTTAATACACCCCCTGAAATTGCCATGCAGTTGAGGAAGTCATCACTGCACTGACTCCCAGGTGTGTTCCTCTACTTCCAGTCTCTCCCTGGGCCTGTTCCCAGCTGCCTATTAAATATATCCACTTCCCACCCCTACATGTCCCCACAGGTAACTACTCAAACCCGCCCATCCTCCTAAGTTCCTTATTCTATAAATGAACATGCCCTTCTAGACATTCTGACCTGAAATGGTGAGTATAGTTGACAATCCTACTCCCTCAGGCTTAGTCCAGTTAGTCGCCAGTTTCTATCCATCCTGCTTCCAAGGTGTCTGCAGCTATTCTTTCCTTTTTCTCCCTGCTGCTGCTATATGTTCAGGTCATTATTCATTCTTTGTCAGGACTACTACAATAATTCCCTGAGTCTTCCTGCTCCTAGTTTCAAGCCTTCTAGTCTGATATTTTTTATTTTTATTTTTTATAAATTTATTTATTTGTTTACTTATCTTTCACTGCGTTGGGTCTTCATTGCTGCATGCAGGCTTTCTCTAGTTGTGGCGAGCAGGGGCTCCTCTTCGTTGTGATGCGCGGTCTTCTCCTTGCAGTGGCTTCTCTTGTGGAGCATGGGCTCTAGGCTTACGGGGTTGTTTCTCTTGTTGCAGAGTACGGGCGCTGGGCGTGAGGGCTTCAGTAGTTGTGGCACATGGGCTCAGTAGTTGTGGCTCATGGGCTGTAGAGTGCAGGCTCAGTAGTTGTGGCACTTGGGCTCTATAACACAGGCTCAGTAGTTGTGGCGCACGGGCTTAGTTGCTCCACAGCATGTGGGATCTTCCCGGACCAGGGCACAAACCTGTGATGCCTGCATTGGCAGGCGGATTCTTAACCACCGTGCCACCAGGAAGTCCAAGTCTGATATTTTTTAAAAGCACAGTTCTGATTAGAAGCTTTAGCACCTCACTCTGTAGCATATGGAACAAATACTCCAGCATGGATTTCCAGCCCCCACTACCCGGCACCAATCTGTCTGCCTCTCTTGCTTGCCTTAATTCATCTTATGTGTCAGCAAAACTGAACCACTCACAGTTTACTTTCCTGCTCTAAACCTTTGTTCTTGCTGTTTCCTGTATCAGAAATTCCTGTGGAAATCTAACTGAATAGGGATTTGTAAAATGATACTAAGTTAACTGTGTGACTGGGCACATGTTTTATTTTTAGTAATCCTCAATACACTCTTCACTATGCTGATCAATAAATTTAACTCCATAGAAACTGTGAAAGGAATTTTTAAACAAACATTTTGTTACAAAAGAGTCTGGTAGTTTCTTGAAAATCAATAACAAAATTCAGCAAGGACTGGATTACTTGTTTTTACTGAATTGAGGTGTTTTGTTTTTTTTTTTTTTTTGAGGTACGTGGGTCTCTCACTGTTGTGGCCTCTCCCGTTGCGGAGCACAGGCTCTGGATGCCCAGGCTCAGCGGCCACGGCTCACGGGCCCAGCCGCTCCGCGGCATGTGGGATCTTCCCGGACCGGGGCAGGAACCCGTGTCGCCTGCATCGGCAGGCGGACTCTCAACCACTGCGCCACCAGGGAAGCCCCTGAATTGAGGTTTTTTATATTGGGTTTGACATTTAAATTTTCAAGTCCAGTTTTCTCTATATTCCTAGTTACTTTGATGTTTGGTACAATAGGAATTCATCATGGAAGTTTCTACTTTATTGGACATTTGCAGATAAAAGAACATTTGGCATATTTAAAATAATTCAGTTGCATTTAGGCCAGACTCCTTCTTAGATATATGCAGGAAAGAGAAAGCTATTTCATATTTATCATGGATGGGGAGTCAGAAGAGGGATGAGACTGACAAACCCCAAATATTGTTTGGGGGGATGAACACAATTAGAAGGAAGGAAATAGAACGAGGCATAAATACACACATACCAGATGGGGAATCATCTATTCAGTGGGTATTTTTAGAGGGCATCCTCTGTGCTTGGCACTGTTAAAAAGCACTGGAATATACAGCTAGTCGTACAAAGTGCCCCATGGAGCTTATATTGTAGGGGCAAAAATACAATGGAATGGTACCTATATGTGTAGGTTGATATTCTTCACTTTTGAGAAAGAAGTGGTCTTGAGCTTTGAAGAAAAAGTATGTTTTTAAAGTCCTTGCTTAGAACTGTCATGAATCTTGGTGTCAGACTTACAAGAACTCAGACCTGATGACACTTTGCCTTTAGCTTTCTCTTTCAGGTGGTGATAGAAGCTTCCAGAACCACCCATTATACCTCCTAAATGTTGCCTGTAGCCTGTTTAGTGAGGAGATTTTTTTTTTTTTTTTGCGGTACACGGGCCTCTCACTGTTGCGGCCTCTCCTCCCATTGCGGAGCACAGGCTCTGGACGCACAGTCTCAGCAGCCATGGCTCACGGGCCTAGCTGCTCCGCGGCATGTGGGATCTTCCCAGACCGGGGCATGAACCTGTGTCCCCTGCATCAGCAGGCGGACTCAACCACTGCGCCACCAGGGAAGCCCGTGAGGAGATTTTTTAATAAAATGGGAATGACTTTTCTGGGTACAGCCACTGCTCATATATGGCCATAATTATGGAAGAGTAGAAAACGATTCTAGTAGCAGGTATCTAGGCTAAGAAGGAAGAACTGTTGTTTGTCAGTATACCTAAGTGTGGCTTTATGTTTCTTTTCAGAACAGCTACATCTGGACACTCAACACCCATTTGCTCCTCAAGGAATGTGAGCAAAACAAAGAAACACTTCTCTCAACTAAAAATGTTGCTTAGTCAGAGTGAATCTGAAAAGAATCCAAAGGTGGACTTCAGAAATTTCTTATCTTCTTTGTAAAGGATCGACTATGAAAATAAGAAATGTTTAATGTAATTTCTGAAACTAAAGTTAGTCAGAAAACCTGCTTTTTTTTTGCTGTACGCGGGCCTCTCACTGTTGTGGCCTCTCCCGTTGCGGAGCACAGGCTCCGGACGCGCAGCCCCAGCGACCACGGCTCATGGGCCCAGCCGCTCCACTGCATGTGGGATCTTCCCGGACCGGGGCACGAACCCGTGTCCCCTGCATTGGCAGGCGGACTCTCAACCACTGCGCCACCAGGGAAGCCCAGAAAACCTGCTTTTTAAAGAACTTATTTATTCTTAAAATACATGGAAACTAGGGTTCAAGAGCAAACTTTTCTTGTCATTCTTCAGTGTTTATGGGGAAAATACCTCATTAGAATGAAAAACTGAAACCTGCCTACCTCACCAGGTGATTGTGAGGATCAAAAATATATGAAAGATCCTTGTAAGTAGTAAAGATATGTATGGAATTGAGTGGTTATATTATTATTTTCTCCTCCCTTAAGTTTTCATTATGTCATTTTCTTTCATAAGGAAATTGAGACCTTTGTGAGAGGTGTGCTTACTCCTTTCTAGGTGTCTGTAACCTTATTGATAATTGAGAAAAACTATAAAGTATAATATTTCACCATAAGTGGCATTTCATTTGCTCTGGTGAAGACTTATTTTTAGGTTAAAATTTACATCAGAACATAACATGGGAAGGCAGAGTCAAGATGGCGGAGTAGGAGGACGCAGAGTCCGCGTCTCCTCACAACTAGGGCACCTACCAGATGCTGGTGGGGGACCTCGACACCCAAGGGTATGGGAGGAACCCCCAAAAGACAAGGCGGAACATGGGAGGTGGAGCGATGGGGGAGGAGAAGTGGAGGTGGATTGAGACTGGCACCCCTGAGGGGTGGTGGTAGGGGAGGGGTTCCCACGCCTCGAGAGGCCCACTCACTGCAAGGGGATCAACAGGGATGCGGAGAGACCCTCGGGGGTTCAGAGGATTGGAGAGGAGCACAGCTAGCATTTCCCCTGCCCACTTGGGCCCCAGGGAGCCTGATGGGGTCACGGGCCTGGTCCTCCACCCTCAGGGGCCCCCTCTGGCTATGTGGGGGCATTGGAGGATGGGAGAGGAAGAGTAGAGGTGAATGGGGAGGGACCCTTGGGGGTATGAGGATTGGGGGTGGAACGTAGCTAGCATTTCCCACACCCACTTGGGCCCTGGCGAGCCTGCTGAGGTCCTGGCCCTGATACTCTGCACTCCAAGGCTGGTGGCACTCCAGGGCCCCATCCACGCCCTGCCTAAGCCAAGTCCTTTTCTGGCTTTTTTTTTTTTTTGCTATTGTGGCTCTGTTTTACCTTCCAGTTGTTTCATTTATACTTTTATTGTTTCTAATATATCTGTTAGTTTTCTAATTTTATTTTATTTCTTATTCTTTGTTATTGTTCTGCGCCACGTTGGGTTGTTTTTTTTTTTTTTTTTGCCATGTGGCTTGTGGGATCTTGGTTCACGGGCCAAGGGTCAGGCCTGAGCTCCTGTGGTGGGAGCACTGAGTCCAAACCACTGGACTAACAGACCACCTCAGACCCCAGGGAATATTCCTCGGAGTCAAGTCTCCCAGAGTTCCTCATCTGTGCACCAAGACCCAGCTCTACCCAACTGCCTGCAAACTCCAGTGCTGGAAGCCTCAGGCCAAACAACCAGTAAGACAGGAGCACAGTCCCACCCATCAAAAAAAATGAGATGACAAAAAAATATACTACAGATGAAGGAGCAAGGTTAAAAACCTACAAGACCAAATAAATGAAGAGGAAATAGGCAAACTACCTGAAAAAGAATTTAGAGTAATGATAGGAAAGATGATCCAAAATCTCAGAAATAGAATGGAGGCACAGACTGAGAAAATACAAGAAATGTTTAACAAGGACCTAGAAGAACTAAAGAACAAACAAATAGAGATGGACAACACAATAACTGAAATGAAAAACACACTAGAAGGAATCAACAGGATTATAACAGGCAGAAGAACAAATAAGTGAGCTGGAGATAGAATGGTGGAAATAACTGCCAGGGAGCAGAGTAAAGAAAAAAGAATGAAAAGAATGGAAAACAGTCTCAGAGACCTCTGGGACAACACTAAACTCACCAACATTCAAATAACAGGGGTCCCAGAAGAAGAAGAGAAATAGAAAGTGTCTGAGAAAATATTCAAAGAGATTATAGTTGAAAACTTCCCTAAATTGGGAAAGGAAATAGCCACCCAAGTCCAGGAAGCTCAGAGAGTCTCATACAGGATAAACCATAGGAGAAACACACAAAGACACATATTAATCAAACTAACAAAAATTAAATTCAAAGAAAAAAATATTAAAAGCAGCAAGGGGAAAGCAAAAAATAACATATAAGGGAATCCCCATAAGGTTATCAGCTGATTTTTCAGCAGAAACTCTGCAAGCCAAGAGGGAGGGGCAGGACATATTTAAAGGGATGAAAGGGAAATACCTACAACCAAGATTAGTCTTCCCAGCAAGGATCTCATTCAAATTTGATAGAGAAATCAAAAGCTTTACAAATAGGCAAAAGCTAAGAGAATTCAGCACCACCAAACCAGCTTTACAACAAATGCTAAAGGAACTTCTCTAGGCAGGAAACACAAGAGAAGAAAAAGACCCACAAAAACAAACCCAAGACAATTAAGAAAATGGTAATAGGAACATACATATCGATAATTACCTCAAATGTAAATGGCTTAAATGCTCCAACCAAAAGACACAGACTGGCTGAATGCATACAAAAATAAGACCCATATATATGCTGTGTACAAGAGACCCACTTCAGACCTAGGGACACATACAGACTAAAAGTGAGGGGATGACAAAAGATATTCTATGCAAACGGGAATCACAAGAAAGCTGGAGGGCTTCCCTGGTGGCGCAGTGGTTGAGAGTCCGCCTGCCGATGCAGGGGACACGGGTTCGTGCCCCGGTCTGGGAAGATCCCACATGCCGCGGAGCGGCTGGGCCCGTGAGCCATGGCTGCTGAGCCTGCGCATCCGGAGCCTGTGCTCCGCAACGGGAGAGGCCACAACAGTGAGAGGCCCGTGTACCGCAAAAAAAAAAAAAAAAAGCTGGAGTAGCAATACTCATATCAGATAAAATAGACTTTAAAATAAAGCCTGTTACAAGAGATAAGAAAGGACACTACCTAATGATCAAGGGATCAATCCAAAAGAAGATATAACAATTATAAATATTTATGCACCCAAAATAGGAGCACCTCAATACATAAGGAAAGTGCTAACAGCTATAAAAGGGGAAATCGACAGTAACACAAAAATATTGGGGGACCTTAACATCCCACTTACACCAACAGATCATCCAGACAGAAAATTAATAAGGAAACACAAGCTTGAAATGACACAATAGACCAGATAGATTTAATTGATATTTATAAGACATTCTACCCAAAAGTGGCAGAACACACTTTCTCCTCAAGTGTACACAGCACATTCTCCAGGATAGATCACATCTTGGGTCACAAATCAATCCTCGGAAAATTTAAGAAAATTGAAATCATATCAAGTATCTTTTCTGACCACAACGCTATGAGATTAGAAATCAATTACAGGAAAAAAACTGTAAAAAAAACCCCACAAACACATGGAGGCTAGACAGTGTGCTGCTAAATAATCAAGAGATCAAAGAGGAAATTTAAAAATACCTAGAAAAAAATGACAGTGAAAACACGACAACACAAAACCTATGGCATGCAGCAAAAGCAGTTCTAAGAGGGAAGTTTATAGCAATTCAATCTCACCTCAAGAAACAAGAAAAATCTCAAACAATCTAATCTTACACCTAAAGCACCTAGAAAAAGAACAAAAACAAAAAACCCCAAAGTCAGTAGAAGGAAAGAAATCATAAAGATCAGAGCAGAAATAAATGAAATAGAAACAGAGAAAAAAATAGCAAAGATCAATAAAACTAAAAGCTGGTTCTTTGAGAAGATAAACAAAATTGGTAAACCTTAGGCCAGACTCATCAAGAAAAAATGGGAGAAGATGCAAATCAATAAAATTAGAAACGAGAAAGGAAAAATTACAACTGACACTGCAGAAATAGAAAGGATCATAAGAGACTACTACAAACAACTACATGCCAATAAAATGGACAACCTGGAAGAAACTGACAAATTCTTAGAAAGGTACAAATTTCCAAGACTGAATCAGGAAGAATTACAAAATATAAATGGACAAATCACAAGTAATGAAATTGAAACTGTGATTAAAAATCTTCCAACAAACAAAAGTCCAGGACCACATGGCTTTACAGGAGAATTCTATCAAACATTCAGAGAAGAGCTAACACCTATCCTTCTGAAACTCTTCCCAAAAAATTGCAGAGGGAGGAACACTCCCACTTTCATTTTACGAGGCCACCATCACCCTGATACCAAAACCATAGAAAGATATCACAGAAAAAGAAAATTACAGACCAATAACACTGATGAACATAGACGCAAAAATAATCAACAAAATACTAGCAAACAGAATCCAACAACACATTAAAAGGATCATACATCATGATCAAGTGGGATTTATCCCAGGGATGCAAGGATTCTTCAATACACGCAAATCAATTTATATGATACAGCATATTAACAAATTGAAGAATAAAACCCATATGATCATCTCAATAGATGCAGAAAAAGCTTTTAACAAAATTCAACACCCATTTATGATAAAAACTCTCCAGATAGTTGGCATAGAGGAAACCTACCTCAACATAATAAAGGCCATATATGACAAACCCACAGCAAACATCATTCTCAGTGGTGAAAAATGAAAGCATTTCCTCTAAGATCAGGAATAAGATCGGGGTGTCTACCCTCCACTATTACTCAACATAGTTTTGGAAGTCCTAGCCATGGCAATCAGAGAAGGAAAAGAAATAAAAGGAATCCAAATTGGAAAAGAAGTAAAACTCACTGTTTGCAGATGACATGATATTTCTAAATACATAGAAAATCCTAAAGATGCCACCAGAAAACTACTAGAGCTAATCAATGAATTTGGTAAAGTTGCAGGATACAAAATTAATGCACAGAAATCTCTTGCATTCCTATACACTAACAATGAGAGATCAGAAAGAGAAATTAAGGAAACAATCCCATTTACGATTGCAACAAAAAGAATAAAATACCTAGAAATAAACCTACCTAAGGAGGCAAAAGACCCGTACTCAGAAAACTATATACTGTATAGCACAGGGAACTCTACTCAGTGCTCTGTGGTGACCTAAATGAGAAGGAAAACCAAAAAAGAGGGATATATTATATGTTTAGCTGATTCTCTTTGCTGTACATTATAAACTAACACAATATTGTAAAGCAGCTAGGCTCCAATTAAAAAAAAGAAAACTATAAAATACCAATGAAAGAAGTCAAAGATGACACAAACAGATGGAAAAATATACCATGTTCTTGGACTGGAGGAATCAATATTGTGAAAATGACTATACTACCCAAAGCAATCTACAGATTCAGTGCAATCCCTATCAAATTAGCCATGGCATTCTTCACAGAATTAGGACAAAAAGTTTAATAATTTGTATGGAGACACAAAAGACCCCAAATAGCCAAAGCAATCTTGAGAAAGAAAAAGGAACTCGAGAAATCAGGCTCCCCAACTTCAAACTATTACACAAAGCTACAGTAATCAAGACAGTATGTACTAGCAAAAAACAGAAATACAGATCAATGGTACAGGATAGAAAGTCCAGAGATAAACCCACATACCTATGGTCACCAAATCTATGACAAAGGAGGCAAGAACATACAATGGAGAAAAGACAGCCTCTTTGGTAAGTGGTGCTGGGAAAACTGGACAGCTACCTGTGAAAGAATGAAATTAGAACACTCCCTAACACCATACACAAAAATAAACTCAAAATGGATTAAAGACCTAAATGTAAGATCAGACACTATAAAACTCTTAGAGGAAAACATAGGAAAAACACTCTTTGACATAAACCAGGGCAAGATCTTTTTTGACCCACCTCCTAGAGTAATGAAAATAAAAACAAAAATAAACAAATGGGACTTAAACTTAAAAGCTTTTGCACAGCAAAGGAAACCATAAACAAGACAAAAAGACAACCCTCAGAATGGGAGAAAATATTTGCAAAGAAAGCAAGGAACAAAGGATTAATCTCCAAAATATACAAACAGCTCATGGAGCTCAATATCAAAAAAACAAAAAAAAAACCCAATCAAAAAATGGGCAAAAGACCTAAATAGACACTTCTCTAAAGAAGACATACAGAGGGCCAAGAGGGACATGAAAAGATGCTCAACATCACTGATTATTAGAGAAATGATATCAAAACTACAACAAGGTATCACCTCACATTGGTCAGAATGGCCATCATCAAAATATCTATAAGCAATAAATGCTGGAGGGGGGGTGGAGAAAGGAACCCTCTTGCACTCTTGGTGGCAATATAAATTGATACAGCCACTGTGGAGAACGGTATGGAGGTTCCTTGAAAAACTAAAAATAGAACTACCATATGACCCAGCAACCCCACTCCTGGGCATATACCCTGAGAAAACCGTAATTCAAAAGGACATGTGCCTCAGTGTTCATTGCAACACTATTTACAATAGCCAGGATATGGAAACAACCTAAATGTCCAATGACAGATGAATGGAAAAAGAAGAGGTGGTACATATATACAATGGAATATTACTCGGCCATAAAAAGGAACGAAATTGGGTCATTTGTAGAGATGTGGATGGACCTAGAGACTGTCATATGAGTAAAGTAAGTCAGAAAGAGAAAAACAAATATCGTATATTAACACATATATATGGAATCTAGAAAAATGGTACAGATGAACCTATTTCCAGGGCAGGAATAGAGACGCAGATGTAGAGAAGAAACATGTGGATGCAGTCAGGGAAGGGGAGGGTGGGACCAACTTGGAGATTAGGATTGACATATATACACTACCATGTGTAAAATAGCTAGCTAGTGGGAACCTGCTATAAAGCACAGGAAGCTCAGCTCTGTGCTCTGTGATGACCTAGATGGGTGGGATGGGGGATGGGGTGGGAGGGAGGTCCAAGCGGGAGGTATGTATACATATAGCTGATTCACTTCATTGTACAGCAGAAACTAACACAACATTGTAAAGCAATTATACTCCAATTAAGAAAAAAACATAGTAACAGTTTATCTTAAGTCTTTCCTGGAACATAGATAAACATTTTTTAAATGATAGGCTAGGACTGTATTCAACCTTTTAAAAGCTCTTTAAATAAACAATTTAGATACTTTATAATACGTTTCCAAGCCTCTTTGCTGCTTAAAAGTTTAAAACTTAAATTTTCTTAAGAACAGACAATGAAGAAAGGTTAGTTTCTTCAATAAATTGTGCTAGGAAAACTGGACAACCACATGCAAAAAAATGAAACTACCATTATCACACCATACATAAAAATGAACTCAAGGGCTTCCCTGGTGGTGCAGTGGTTGAGAGTCCGCCTGCTGATGCAGGGGACACGGGTTTGTGCCCCGGTCCGGGTAGATCCCACATGCTGCGGAGCGGCTGGGCCCGTGAGCTATGGCCGCTGAGCCTGCGCGTCCGGAACCTGTGCTCCGCAACGGGAAGGCCACAACAGTGAGAGGCCCGCGTACTGCAAAAAAAAAAAAAAAAAAGAACTCAAAATGGATTAAAGACTTGAATGTTAAGACCTGAAACCACAAAACTCCTAGAAGAAATCATAGACAATATGCTCTTTGACATCAGTCTTAGCATTATCTTTCTAGATATGTCTCCTCAGGCAAAGGAAACAAAAGCAAAAATAAATGGGATTACATCAAACTAAGAAGCTTCTACACAGAAAGGGAAACCATCAATAAAATGAAAAAACCTGAATGGGAGAAGATATTTGCAAATGATATATCTGATAAGGGATTAATATATAAAGGACTCATATAACTCAAATACAACAGCAAAAATAACCTGTTAAAAAATGGGCAGAGAAGCTGAATAGACATTTTTCCAAAGAAGACATACAGATGGTCAACAGACACATGAAAAGATGCTCAACATCATTAATTATTAGGGAAATGAAAATCAAAACCACAATGAGATATCACTTCACACCTGTCAGAACTGTGAGTATCAAAAAAAGGCAACAAAGTGTTGGCAAGGCTGTGGAGAAGAGGAAAGACTTGTACACTGTTTGTTAGTAGGAATGTAAATTGGTGTAGACACTGTGGAAGACAGTATAGAGATTTCTCCAAAAATTAAGAATAGAATTACCACAAGATCTCCCTATCCCACTTCTTGGTATTTATCCAAAGAATACAAAAACACTGATCTGAAAAGATACCTGTACCCCCCATGTTCATCGCAGCATTATTTACAATAGCCAAGATATGGAAATAACCTAAGTGCCCATCAACAGATGAAGATAAAAAAGATGTGGTAAAGCTGTTATTTAAAAAATGAAAATTAAAAATTACCTAAAAATATTACAGCGTATGTTGACGGCAATGTAAATTGGTGCAGCCAGTATAGAAAAGGGTATGTAGGTTCCTTAAAAACCTAAAAACAGAACTACCATATGATCCAGCAATTCCACTCCTGGGTATCTTCTGGAAAAAATGAAAATACTGATTCGAAAAGATACATGCATCCCAATGCTCATAGCAGCACTATTTACAATAGCCAATACATGGCTATTGTAACATGGCATTGCACATTTGAGACATTGCTCTACTTTTAAGCTGAGTTCTCTCACTTTCTCACCAGTGCCTCTCTTGCTTCCCCCCTGTTCCAGAAGAGGCAGCTTTCCTCCTCCCCAGTAAGGCCAGTCTGGCCATCGATCCTGGATTTCGCCCCTTCTCTGAACCAGGGCCGTTGGCCAGTGGAATAGCCCTGCCTTCTTCATCTCCCTCTACTTGATCCTTACTCTCAGCCTTTTTAATTTGCTTTTAGTAAGCCATTTATTGATGTATAACACAGAGAGAAATGCTCAAAGCCCCGATCACAAGCCTTTGCACAGCTCTTCCCACACAGGAGCCTGGTGAGACTTGTGCCTGTGTGCCTCCCAGTCTGAGCTGTGAGGGCTGTAACCCCCGGGTGTAACTCAGCTAGAAAGTGTTCAATATGCTTCCATCTGTCCTGGGACTAAACATACAATTAAATATAAATAGGAATTTTTATGAATAAAAATCAATTGTATATAATACTAGTTATTTGAAAAGAAAATCCCAATTTTTCTATAGACTACTTGTTTTAATTAAGTACAGTTTCTATTTTGTATTTTGATGCTTAAATTGTTACATCTTGGCCAATGAGAGGCCCTTTTAAGCTGACTTCTTTTTTCTTTCAACCCCATCAGAACTTTGAAAGCATCTGCCTTGCTTTCTTGCAAAGAAAAGTTCCAGACTATCTTCATTCTCTCAGTCATAAGATGTGGAAGCAGTCCCTCTCCAAGAAAGGCTGCTACTTTTGAGCACAAATTAGTAGTGATGCCAGAAATAGGATGTTGGTGATACTTCTACTGAGGAATAGTAATAGTACCTAGACCACTGCAGAGGCAGAGTTGGAAAAGATAAATTCTTAAAAATCCTGAGTTCTTATACTTAAAATTTAATTCTAATATTACCAAATGCCTACTTGAATGTTTTAATGCTGCAACCAAATATAAGTATCTTTTCTTTTATAATCTGACAAGCCATATATTGTTCATTTAAATAAAATTAATTCTAAGAATTACTTGTTTGTTCTTAAAAACAAGTACGACCTTCTGGTTAAGACTGTAGTCTTTATGGTCCTGCCTTGCAGAACCTGGCTGTGCCATTTATTAACTGTGTAATCTTTTGCAAATTCTTGATTTCTCTGAGTCTGTTTCCTAATATGTAAAATGAGGGTAACGATAGTACTTACCACATAAGGGTGCTGTGAGGACTCCATGAGATGGTACGTGAAAAACACCTAAAAGGGTGGATGGCATGTTGAAAGTGCTCAAGAAATTTGTGGTATTATCATAATTGATCAAAAAAATTGAAAAACTATGAACACCAACAATAAAACCACTAGATGAATAACAAGATCTAGCATTACCCTGTGGTGGTTGTCCTTTGAAAGCATCTCGTTAATGATGTAGGCAAATTGTTTTGAGGTATTTGTAAACATTTTTTGGTTTTACTTATATGGACAAAGACCCTCTTCTTGACCAAACTTTAGACAAGATTCTCTGAGCCCTCTTTTTGACTAGGCCTCATCCTTGGGCTTTGTATTTGGCCGGCCTAGCCCAGTTTTAGCAAAAATCCTGCTAACTCTGTTTAGCAAGAATTTCCCCACCCTCAACATCTCCTTTTAGTAATTTTCCATCCACCGATCCTCTTACTCTGCTCCTTGGCCATAAATCTCCAGCTGTCTTTAGCACAGAGTTGAGCTCCAACTTTCTCCCCTGTTGGAATAGTCTTGATACCTATCACAAAGGTCCTGAATAAAGTCTTTTAACAAGTGTTAGATTGTTTTTTTTCTTTAACAATATCAACACTTGTCTAATATATCTTCAGTCTAAGTTCAGGTTCAATTCAAGGCAATTTGGTGTTCTAACAAGTTACAGATTTACTTTGGTGACTGCTTTCTTGAGGTGGCATGTAGGTAGTGGAGGTTAATGGAAGTCTGACCTATGAATTCATTTCATGAAATGCAGAAAATCCAAGTGGTTCTATCTCCAGAGTTATGTACAAGAGGTCCTTACAGCCTCAACTGGGTCTTCCTGTAATGGCTCTATCCAAAGTTGTAAATACAAGATTTATATACATGTCTCCTTGGAATAATTGCAAATCATCTTTTACTTTTCTCAAGGACAGAAACTGTAGCAACACTTGTGGAATCAACATATTCTTTTATATATTGTGCACCCCAAAATGTTGGTTATAAATCTTGAGGTCAATTATCAATTGTCATTAAAGTTAACAGACAAAAGAGAACGCAGTGGTACAGGTGTTTAAAGTATATAGTTTTTGATATATTCAATTCAACCTAAGTCTTTTTAACCTTTTCTTGATATGAAATATTTAAAGTTTATCTTTTTGGAACTATTAGCTTTTTAGAGAATATTTTCTTACTATTTTAATATGCAATCACACACATACATCAAATATACATATAATTTACACTATTTAAAGTATGTCTTTGAATCCTTAACTTTTAAAAATGTAAAATCACCAGTCATAGCATTAGATCTTATTCATTTCAGATTAGTTATTACAAAATATCACTCTGAATTTAGGGAAACTTCGCACAAAGATTGGGTAGTGGTTGGAATCTTAAATATCTGTATTTGGGATTTTCGTTTCAGTATCTTGGAATTACATTTACAGTGTATGGATCTAAATAATTCTCCCTGTATAACTAGCTAGCTATAGTACCAGCTACTTTTTTTCATATACCCTCAGGGGCACACCAGGCACGATACCTGGTATTTAAATATAATTGATAATTATACGATTAATGAAAAGAGATGAAAGTTTTTTAGGTAGGTAAAATTTAACTTTTTAATTTTGTGGCCAAAAGCAGGACTATTTATTTAATAGTGACAGTTTTGGGGAGGTTTAAAGCAGTTTTTGTTGAACTCCCAAGTCAATACAGGCAATGCTTCTGAATTTTAAATATCTCCTAAACTTCTGCTGTTGTCTTGATGAAATACATGACTGTTTGACAAATGGAATATAAAGGAGCAGTTGGGTGGCAGTATAGCTGACTTCAAACTTCTGTTTAAAAATCTAACTTGGGGGAGTTCCTGGTGGCCTAGTGGTCGGGATTCCAGGCTTTCACTACTGTGGCCTGGGTTCAATCCCTGGTCAGGGAACTGGGATCCTGCAAACCGTATGGTGTGGCCAAAAAGTTAAAAAATAAAAATAAAAATCTAACTTGACTTTTGGGTTTTGGGGAGAGCACGCTCCACGGCTAAGATTCCAATCAGTGCTGTGTTGCTCCCTCACATCAATTCAGTAAGAATTTCACGATTCCCCTGAGCTTCAAGTATCTCTCTCTAAGGTGCAGCATCTTGCCTAGGATAAAAGTGCTCAGAGAGGATGGTCTACCTAAACTATTGCTGGCATACCAATTCTATTCTAAAGAATTTACAAACTTTCTAACCACAGTCTTATATACACACATCAAATATGATAATACTCCCTCTAGGCACTTCCTTGAAAATTATAGTACCTAAATTCTGACAAGAGAAAAACACTTACTTACTCAGATCAGTAAGCCTAATGAAACCTGAGGCTATGAAACCTGGGGGAGTTTCATAACCTCAATTAAATATGTAAGCCTTTAGGCTCATGCAGGGGAATTATTAATCCAATAAAAGCAGAAAAATATAGTAGATTCCAACAAATCAGTCCTTAGATTAATCGGTGAACAGAGCCCTCACTTGAGTCTTTAACTTAAAGGTCCAGGTCTGAGAGACACAGCCAAAGCTGGATGAGGGATGCTCCTCCAAGGAGAATTCAAGTATTTTACCTCAGCCAGTACGTAGTTCTGGCTGTTGCCTCAAATCCTTTACACAGTCAGAAACGGCATCCCTCAAATTATGTGGTTAAACAAACTAGCTGCTGCATTTACCCAAGAGTAAATCTAGCTAGTTAGCAGCAAGAACAAGTGGCATGCTCCTTGGTCTACAGTTCAGGCAGATAGCTGCAATCTGTCCCACTCTCCCTGTCAGATAGTCAATCCCAGTCATGACAATATAGTGAAAGAAATCAGACTGCACATCATGTTTCATTTTTATATGCTACAGTCTTTATTTTACTGGTCCATACTTTAAAAATTGTTGCAATTCAGTTCAGACACAGAGTTGGGTTTTATGAAACTAAACATCATGTTCTATCTATTACAGAATTTCCAACAACATGAATAGAATACAAAAACTGAATCACCTTTTTAGCCACAGAGAAATGTGTGTGTGTATATATACATACAAACATAGGTGTACTTACACATATAGCTGTGGCTTGGGGTAGGGGCTGGGGGGCAAGGAACAATCCTCAAGACAGCTTCTCTCATTTGGCCCATGCAGCACATGCTTGAAATCAGGTAACTACGTTCTTCCTTAAAATCTTACCCTTCTTTCTAGTAGACCTACCCTAAACTTAGCCATGTTATTCAACATGAGTAAGATCTAATGCCTTCAGATTTCCACTGAGCAAAAGGTATGTTTATATATACTATTTCATTTAGTTTAATTTTCATTTAATTCATCAGTATTGTTGTGTTCAGGTACAGAACACATTAAAAAAAATCTTTTTCATTGCTTATTTGACCCATGGTTAGTTGACAGAGATGAATTCAAATGTCCTTCATCTTTTCTATTAAGCTCTAGCCAACGGTTCCCCATAGACATCAACCATTCTTTTCTCAGTGTTCCACAACATTTTTCATACCACTTGTGTAGAACTTATGACATTATAATATAGTCAGTATCTGTTTCCCACATTAGATTCTGAGTTCTGTAAGGGCAGAGCTGCATCTTACTCATGTTTGAATTCTCTCAGTTTCTGGTGTGGTAATTTCCATATATTAAAGGCTCAACACATAGCAACTACATTTGCTGTATTAAATGGAAAGGAGGTATTTATTTAGACACTATGCATCCCTATTAATTGGGCTTCTGACAACTTAGGTCAATGAAATCTTGAAAAGCTGGACTGGGAATTTTGGACTGGGAAACTACAGTTTTCTTGGGAATCTACAAACTCTGAGACCACCTTCCTCTTACTAGTCACTACAGTTTAGTTGGCGCCATTTTTGAAACTGTAAAGAACTCATTACACTTCTTCCTAGACAGCAAAGAAACGTATTTCAATCGCTGTTCCAACTCCAGCTGAATTTTGTTGGCTCTTGATAGTATGTCTTTCGAAATAGAAAGCAAGACTGCTTAATTTTTTTAATCTGAAGACCTCTGCAAACAATTACTGACAGTTTTCATCCTTTAGAAAAGTACACTGTGCATTCTTAGAGGACATAAAATACAAATTACAATTTCACTAAGTGACATACAATGAAACAAGTCTATATATCCTTAATACTATACTTTAACAACAAATGAGATTTCTACTACAGTACCAAGAAATTATAAAGTGCCTACAGAATGCTATCATATCCATGTAGTGTACTCAGTAATATAACAAAAATGGAAACCAAATCAATGTTCAAAAACAAATATGAAATAGAGGAATATTTTAACCAAATGATGCTTAACACTGCCTCTAACTTTTTATAATGAAAGTAACTGTTTAGAATTTCTAAAATGACAGCAAACAAGCACTTGGGAAATCTCTTCATTATATCTAACCTCATCAAAGTATTCAAAGGTAACTATTAAGCTGCAAAATATATATCTAGTGAACATTTAATTTCATATATGACTATGATTAAGTAACATCTAAAAATAAAATTGCATACCTATTGCCCTGGGTTATTTGAAGTACCAATTGTTACATTGTATAACTACAAGGATTTTTAAACTAATTTAAATAATATGGAGCTTTTTAAAAATGACCTTGGGGCTTCCCTGGTGGCGCAGTGGTTGAGAGTCCGCCTGCCGATACAGGGGACACAGGTTCGTGCCCCGGTCTGGGGAGATCCCACATGCCGTGGAGCGGCTGGGCCCGTGAGCCATGGCCGCTGAGCCTGAGCGTCCGGAGCCTGTGCTCCGCAACGGGAGAGGCCACAACAGTGAGAGGCCCGCGTACCGCAAATAAAAAACAAAACAAAACAAAAAACGCCCTTAAAAACACTTCCACTATATTAAAATAATTAGGTTTTCTGTTTAAATATTATTTCTAAAACACTTCCACTATATTAAAATAATTAGGTTTTCTGTTTAAATATTATTTCTAAGTCATACATTTTGAAAAACATACTAGTCTTAAAAAAAAAAAAAAAGCTCTAAGCCATGTTGCAAAACCTGCTGGTTAAGAAAAAATTATATTTTAACCAATCAATAAGCTCCATCATTAGTAGTTTGCTTCTTATTGGTTCCTGGTGGGAAAATTACACCCAACTAGAAAAAGAGCTTTATTCTGTTGATGTAAAACTTTACCACAATTGTAATTGCTCTGTCCATCAATGGACATAAAAGCAAGGAAGAAAAGACAAAGGAACTAGAAAGAAGTTAGTCTTTCTTCCTCATGCTAGCCAAGGTAGGGAGAGACTAGTAACTCTAACAGGGAGAATGCTAAGCACTAAAGACTAGGATAGGGTATCAAGAGCTATCAATTAGATAAAGGTACAAGGAACTGGGCATGGACATGAAGTGTGCCCGAGGTCCTGCAGAGCTCAAATACCAGCTCAAAAAGAGGAATGAAAACTGAATTTCCCTCTGTTAAGCACACTTCAGCTGCAGTCTAACAGTTCAAATCACAAAACCACAACCAAAACCACAACCACCTTATGGCAGTTAACACTAAATTATGCAAAGACCCTTAAGAATCAAGTAGCATTGTGAGCTCTCTGCTAGTAACTCGATCCCATAAAAGTACTACAAGATTTTATAACATAAATATCAAGAGCTGGAAAAAGGAGACACTAAATACTCATGTAATAATGTATTAATATATGATTTAAACCTCTTAGAATTTCTTGTTTAACTTGTATTTCCATAAATAAACACGTTTTATTCTAAAAAAATATTTCTTTGTATATTTGAAATATGACTTTAAGACAATCAACCAAACTAAACAATACCAATACAATTGAATTTATCTAGATACATCTGAATAAGCTAATGGCTCTGCATAACAATTTCACTTAAATTAATTCAAAATTTCAATTTTTTACCTTTTCCATGATGCATAGAATTCAAATGTGAAATGTGTAATTCTAAAATTCACTTTAGTCATTCCATTTTAGTCAGTGATCCATTTATAAAAGGGGCAGTAAAATACAGTTTTCATTTTTGATGGCATCCAACAAGTTGGAAATAAAATCACAGGGACTTCAGCAATTAAAATGGCTAAACCTGTGGCGGTGTAATTATACCAAGGGCTAATCAGTCTTTTAGATAAGGCAGATGATGGTCAGAGCCCAGACTGCATTACTGTTCCTCCTTCACTCTACCACCCTCAGAAGAATGACAAGAGATGCACTAGACAGAGAAATGAAATAAGAAAATACGGAGAAATTTGCCAGGGTGGACAGAGTGGGGCTCCTAAGAGTAGAAATAAGGCAGATAAAAAGCATTCCTTGGCTTGTCAGGAAAAGCACACTTTTTTACAATTGCTTTTGTTGGACCAAGTCCTTTTATTCCCTCTAAAGTTTTCCCATACTTGAGAATAAAGTGTTGAGGTAAGGTGTTGGATGCCTAGAACAGTGGTACACAAAACAAACCTGGAACTTGCGTGTGCATCAGAATTACCTACAGGGCTTGTTTAAAAGATACATTGCTGGTCCCCAACCTTAGATTTTCTAATTCAGTAGGTCTGGAGCCTGAGACTTCAGCACTTCAAAGAAGTTCCCAGCTGAGGCTAATAATGCTGGCCTATGGAACCACTGGCTTGGAAGAAATATGCTAGTTTAAAAATAAAAGCAAGCTTTGGTCAATTCTAAAAATTGTTACTGTATCCATTCCCACTAGATTGTAAATTTTTTGAGAGCAGCCATGCAGTTGAATAATCTCTGTATATCTCACAAGATTTAACACCATCCCTTAAACATAGTAGGTATTTATTAAAATGTTGTCTAGACTATCCCTATCAAGTGTTCATTCTAACTCTACTTCGTTGATACGAATACAAATAATTGCTTTGAAAAAACCAATTGGAAATCAAAGCAGGGACTTGCACAGATACTTGTACACCCATGTTTATAGATGTGTTATTCACAATAGTCAAAAGGTGGAAGCAATCCAGGGTCCATCAACAGACGAATGGATAAACAAAATGTGGATAAACAAAATATCCATTGGATAAACAACATATTCCATTCTATATCTAAACAATGGAATACTACTGAGCCTTAAAAAGGGAAATTCAAGGACTTAACCACTGCTGGTGACGCAGTGGTTAAGAATCTGCCTGCCAATGCAGGGGACACGGGTTCGAGCCCTGGTCCGGGAAGATCCCACATGCCGCGAAGCAACTAAGCCCGTGAGTCACATGTACTGATTCTGCGCTCTAGAGCCCATGTGCCACAACTACTGAGCCCGTGTGCCTCAACTACTGAAGCCCGCGCGCCTAGAGCCCGTGCTCCGCAACAAGAGAAGCCACCTCAATGAGAGACCCGTGCACTGCCACGAAGAGTAGCCCCGCTCGATGCAACTAAAGAAAGCTTGAACAGCAACAAAGACCCAACGCAGCCAAAACTAAATAAATTAATTAATTAAAAAAAAAGTCTGTGGTGAGAAACTTTTAAAAAAAAAAGGAAATCCTGACACATGATACAACATGAACGAACCTAGAGGAGATTATGCTAAGTTTAATAAGCCAAGCACAAAAGAACAAATATTTTATAATTCCACTTATATGACGTACCTGGAGAAGTCAAATTCATAGAGACAGAAAGTAAAATGGTTGCAAGGGGCTGGAGGGATAGGGGGTTATAGTTTAATGGGTAGAGTTTTAAATGGGGAAGATGAAAATGTTCTAAAGATGGATGGTGGTGATGGTTGCACAACAGTGTTAATCATCAATGTATTGAATGCCAGAGTACACTTTAAAATGGTGAATTTTATGTTACATACATTTTACCTCAATAAAAACAACACACAACTGCGTATAATATCTTTTCATGAGCCCCTCTCCTTCACCACACTTCTAGCTAAGATGTTACTTTTTAATTTGAATATTTGCATGTTATAATTTCACTGTAACTTCACATGTTATGCAAAATGTGGATATGGTGATGATGGAGCTGCTACACAACATATCAGTATAACAGGCAGCACTATGTAGTGGCAGAAGCACAGGCTCAGAGTCAAACTTGGAGCTGGGTCTGAATCCCAGCTTCACCATTTGACTTGCTCAGGGTCACACAGAATTTACACTGTGCCTTAGCTTCCCCATATGTAAAACTAGAATAATCAGAGCATCTATTGCAAAGGATATGTGAAGTGCTTAGAGAAGCCCTGGTGTACAGTAAGTACCATAAATGCGTGACCTACCATCATTGTATGTTATAGACCATAATTTGCTTTGCAGGGCATTGTTTCTCAAAGTGCAGTCAAGAATAACCTGCATCAGAATCATCTTGGTAGCTTGTTTAAAATGCAGATTTCCAAATCTATCCCAAATCTTCTGAAACAGAATCTCTGGATACAGGTCCCACTGTATAAAACCTACTGCTGCAAGGGGGGGAGATTGGAATGAGAATGGGAAGCACCCAGATTCAGATAAAGTGACCAGAGGCCATCCAGGAATGGAGAACCAGGGGCACTAGCCTAAGGACTAGAACTCCCAGACTTTCTAGATAAGAATCACAGAGAACTCTGATTCAGGAGGTATGTGCCCTTTTTGCAAATGTCCCAAGTGAGTCTTATAAAAGGAGTTTGGCAAACACTGCCCTAGAGATTCCCTCAGATTTCTAGTATTTTCCAACTCTGCTTTAAATTCGAGATGTGGTGAGAGGACCTGTACTCCAGGGATTTCAAGGTACCAAGTGAATCTGTTCACTCAAAAGCACTACTTCTGTGCAGTAGGTCACAAAACAAGATATGGTCTCGTTCTCTGCCCAAAGGAACCTGCTATATGCGGAACTGTAAAACCCATACTTTATTATCTTATTACTTGGAATTGCCTGAAATTACCTGGAATTTTAAATCATGAAGCAAGTCACGGACTTGAAAGTTACTCTAGAGCAGTGGTTGTCAAAATGTGGTCCCTAAACTCAGTGGCATTAGCATCAAATTGTTAGAAATGTAAACTATCAGGCCTTATCCCAGAACCTCTGGGGGTGGGGCCCAGCAACCTATAATTTAATAAGCCCTCCAGGTGATTCGGATGTTCGCTCAAGTTTGGTTCCCATTGACCGAGCAAATAGAATCTCGTTTGGCAGTTTCTCCACGGTAACATTGCTGGACACTTCCAGTACTTTGGTTCCCTCCCAGTCCATCAATGTCTCCTTCCCCACCCCATATCCAATTAAACAAATTCACAAAAATAATCTACACATCTCAAAAAGAACGTAAAACTTTATTAAGAACATCTTATGTTGTCATCAGATACTACCAAAGAAAAAGGGGTAAAGAAACAGGGAAACTTCATCTTCCCGTGTGCTACTGCGGCCTCAGAACAGACTCGTGTGTGGCTGGAATTACAGACGGCAACAAATGCTCTGTATAAATAAATTCAGTAAGTAACACAATGCTCCCTTTCTATACAGAGAAGAACTGGATTTACACTTTAAAAAGCTTTGATACAGTGCAACAACTATTAAACAAGACTACATCTTAGGAGCTACTTCTTAATAGAATACAAAGCAGTATAGAGCTTTATGTTATTTCATATAATATAAATTTTTTGAATGGAAAATTCAGAAAGGACATTCTAACTTTCCTAATTAATTTGTACTTTTGAGTGTTTTCTTTCTAAAGATTTCTCAGAACCAGTTCAATAATGATAATAGATGAGTTGCTCATCTACAGTGACAATTGACAACCTAGGTTTATTATTTTAATTTTGCAAGTCAGGATGACAAGGTCATCCCAGCTGTTGCTGATCCTGAAGGAGTTCTTACAGAAAAACCCTGATTCAGAGTGCATGTGAGAAGAGGTACCAAAATAGCTGCACCTGGACTGGTTTTCCTAGAAAGGGAGGTTGGCTATTAAGCACAGCTCATTTTCTCGGACTCCCGGGTTCCCCCATGTGGTTCTTTTACTTACTGTAATGATGGAAGGAGCAGAGGGAACACCAGGGAATCTGTTCTGCCACTCCAGACAGCTCTCTGCGCTGTGTGTGGAGAAAAGAGTGATGGTATCCATTCAAACCAAAATGCCCCTACTGCAAGTATGGTGACGTGCTTTTCTCTTGAGGGGCCAGGCCAAGCTGCACTCAAAAGTGCGTGATTTGCCTCACGTACACAGTGAAGAAAATGCTCATGATTCAGAATCTGGTATTATAATACCCCCAGCTAGCCCCATTTCTTGAGAAAATGTAGTCTCCCTTTTAGAAAGGAAAGCTGTTTACTGCTAAGGCTTACCATGTTAATTATCATAAGGCTGAAAACAGAACTTCTAAACCAGACCATATCATTTGTGTTTACAGTCAGTCAATCAACCAACAACTGAAGGCTTGTGGAGGATTGGTCAAAGGGTGAAATTGGGAGTAGGATTCAGGTTGAGTACTATCTCTTATCACAAATCGCATCAAGCTCTTTAAAAAATAATGCGTTTTTATCATAAATATTTAGAGCAGATACTGGCATTAAAATCAGTATCTAAGTCAGAAGTCTGTCTTAAAGTCTGTCTTAAATTTTGTTGAAAATATTTCAACAAACTTCTAATAGGTTTCAAATCTTCCCAGGAGCACACAGTTTATAAATTAGTTTTAAATGGAAAAAAATGCATTCTGAATAGATAAATCAACACTTCAGCAGATCATTAATAAGGTCAAGATGCTGAAAATAAATTAATACACAAGTTTTTGCTTTCACTTTAACAAAAATTAACTTATGTGGCATACTTTTACAACAGGTATAACCAGGTTTTAATAATTGTGCATTGGTTACACCCTCCACCACCATGCTGAATCTTTTTCTTACAAATCCTACACCTAGGGACAGAAGTACACAAGACAGACATACACTCCAATGTGTAAGTCTGGCTGCTACACACCATTTTCTTAGTGACGTTACAAATGTTGGTCAGGATCTACTACCAGTAATTTGTCAACCACATTACAAGTTAAGTACATTCATGGTTAAGTGGATTAGATTCCTGGGTGAGCTTTCTGTGGTAGTGTTCACAGGGAATCTAATTACTACCATTCCTGTGAAAAAATGTGCCCCGAGTCCCAAAAGTTGACTAAAAAGCTTTGGAATATAAGCCATATGTGGGAACTACTTCTCTGTGTGTCTGTTTCGGAGAGGTCAAACTGTTAAAAGCACTGTTCCCAGAACTACTGGCTACTAAAAATAAATATTTGTCTTCTCCTTCACATATAAATTCATTTTAGCTATAATCTCTAATACTGAGAAAGAGTGAAGCCATTCAGACTAGTGAGACATAACTGGCTTGCGGGATCTAAAAGATGTTTTATTGACTACCTAAGTTGAATCTTCTTACAACGAAAAGAAAAATGTCTAATATGT
Organism: Mesoplodon densirostris; assembly: GCF_025265405.1. Lineage (NCBI taxonomy): Eukaryota > Metazoa > Chordata > Mammalia > Artiodactyla > Ziphiidae > Mesoplodon > Mesoplodon densirostris. The sequence goes on from NC_082675.1 coordinate 51,298,093, forward strand.
AAAGTAATGAATGAAAAAAATGTTCATCCTAAGTCATCACTGAGTACAAAATCCACAGCTTAACAATGTGATTTAAAGAGAAAGCAGGAGAGCATGCAACTGCTCTAACACACAGGGTTAGAAATAAAAGGTAAAAAAAAAGTACATTTGTTTTGGTAATTCTAAATATACAAATATAATATTTATCAGATCTACCCTGTAGTGTAGCACTGCTTAATTTCCAAATATACAGTCATTCAAAAACCTTAAGGAAACATTAAAAATGTTCCAGGCTACTTTACTGAACATTAATAAATATTGTGTTCTTGAGATATTAAAGCTAAAAATACTATTGTTTTTAAAGTTAAATGGCTAAGAGAATAATAAAGTATCATTATTTTACACTTCTTTTAATCCCACAGATGGCTTTATGTTAAAGGGATCAATTATGTTAAAAGGAGCCTGATTTGACAACTAGAAATCAGTTCTAGAATCAGAGTTGCTCTCTTGGTACAATGTCAAAATTTATAACATTTCCAAAGCATTTTCATATTAATCTATCCAAATAATAATAAACAGTTTATTCAAGGGGGTCCCTATTTTACACTCCTTTTATTCTACACTGTGGCAGTTGGAATGGAACCCCTATAGTGCTATTGTGGAAAAGTTCTCTAGGTTCTGATCTGACTCTCAAAATGACATCCATGTTTACTGTTAACTTACTGACCTCTAGGAAACAGGAACCAAAGGCATTGAGAGGCACAGAACTGATACTTTGGTTGGGGAGAAGGGTGAAAATTAAGTTGGAACACTTAGTCCCTTCTACAATCAAGTCCTAACTATACCATAATAAATTCTCAACGAACTCCCGAATAGTTCTTACTCTTTAGGAATTACATACTATACAGTGATTAGATACTGAAGAAAATAAAGAAAATCATTTGAAAATACATGAAGAAATAGAAACATGGAATTTCTCACAAGGCCCTGAATCAAAAAAATTTACAAAAAGATCTTTTGAAAATAATCACTATTTGTGAGCTTATTAATACACAGAGATTCACTTTGTTTAAACTAAGTCATGTTAACTTACCAATAAAATAGTAAACAAACCAACATTTTAAACAATTTTATAAATTACTTATTTCTTTCTGTTAATGTCACTCTCTCAACAATATACAAAAATAACACTACAGGACTATCCACCTAACCTGTCTCCATCTCTTACAAAGTCCTGGGCCCTGGAAAGAGACTGGTCATCAATCTTCACTGTAGATGTCCCCCGCAAAGGGCAGGTGCATGTGGCTGCCAGTGACATTGGGCAATCGAGATAAGTCCGGCAGGCTCTGGATCCGGGACCTGAGTTCTTTTCGCACCAGGGAAACTCTGGCTAACTTGCGCTTGTATTCCTGTAACATCAAACCACTCTCATTAGCATTTCTGGGAGTTCAGAGAAGAGCTATCTAGCTTATCTAGCTAATGCTCTACATTAAATCTGGTAAAACATTCAGTTTATGCTGAATAACAAGATTATAATGTGAGCTTTAGGATCAAAAGAGGGACTTGGGAAATACTCAAGTAGGTAAACTCATTATTATTATTATTATGAAAAACCACAATCGTAAGCTCTTGTTTCACATTTGTAAAGAGAAGACTAAAATATTAATATTCTTAACCGCAGCATATAAGATTTTCAGGTATACAGGAGCTTGGATATGAAAAAGTATATATTTATTTTCACAAACAAACTGAAATTTAGCACTGTTTTCAATTCTGAATGTTGGCAGCAGACCACAGGAGCATTATCAGTATCTGTGAGTTTAATAGAAACCAGTTGCTTCAATATTACTTTACAGTTTTTCACATCTATCTTAAAATATTGTTTATATTTATGACTACTTTGAAATTATTAGACCAACTGCTACATGTAATTTAATATATCAGTAAAGAAGCATATATTACTGTACAAATTTTATCATTTCAATAACTCTACTTCAATATAACTTGTTTCCATTGTAATGCTATGCATTTTATTTTCTACATTTAAAATATTTAACTTGAGAAGGGGTCCAAGGCTTCGCCAGATCACCAAAGGATTACAATGGCACCAAAAAAAAAAGTCAGGAAACCCTGCAAACAGCAGCCTAAGGAGTCAGAGACTGGAAACTAATTAAGATCATGTTTTGCTTAGGGGGGAAACAGCCCATTCTCTGTAGTGGAAATATCTTTTAACTGAAGTTTCCAGACTTCAACAAGGAGAGAGGAACCTTCTTTACTCCATCACCTAGTAGAGGTGGGATGTGAAGAGGGGAACCTAGAAAGTGGGTTTTATTCCCTCTATAAAGCCTACAACCCTCTCCTTCCCTCTGACCAAGGGTGATCTCAAACAAGACAGACCAGGTGAGTGATAAGCTTTCGTCTGGGGTAGCAGGTCTATCCACAAAGAGCCCTTCTTCTTTAGCTGTTTCTCTGACTGAATCACCTAGGAAATTTTTGAAGAAACTCAGAATTTTCAAGAGAACTCCAGCCTCACTATCTATCAATTAAATGAGAATCTCTGGCAGTGGATCCAGAACTCTCAAATTTTGTAAAAGCTCCCCCAAAGGATGCTAATACACAGCCAACTTGTGAGCTACTTCTCTACAGTTTTTCTGTCTAAAATGAAATCAGTTAGCGAACTTTCTTTGTGTTACTGAGCCTCCTCTTTTAAAGAATAACTACACCTGGGGAAAGGAGTTTGTCAGAATTACTATAACCCAACTGCTCTAAGGGAATGGGGGAAAGGAGAAGATTTCTGAAGCATGGGGAACTGGGCACAATGGCAGACAAAGCAGACAAGGTTGAAAGCTGGACATGTTCTAGGATAGCTTTGGGCACATAAGAGAGGGGTCAATCTTTGCCATGTCTGCTTGTTCCTGAATTTCTAATCCATCATGAAGATCAAGGTTGAGTAAAAGAGAGTTTAATTGGGATCTATAACCTCAAGGTAAGATTTTCCTGTTCCCTTTTCGCCTTTGCCAGTGACACACTGGAACACCAGGTAGGTTTCAGCATAACAGCTCAGAGTGGCAAACAAAAGAGAAGCACCAGAGTATTTCATTCTAGATGCATACTTTCCAGTCGGATCTCCACACACATCTCATTTAGCTCACGTGTCTTCCTCAGAACATGCTGATAGGGGGGCAAACACATATTTCCATCTGTCCCTCTGTTCTTACTAAATCATTCTTTAATAAGTAACACCTAAAGTACTCTAGGGTCAGCATGACATATCCAGATGCTGTTCAAACATGCTCAAAACTAATTATTCTCTGCTCCTCTCGAGGCTAGATGTTTTGAGAAGTGTCTTATGTGCCTTTAGTGGTCATTACTGCTCACCCTAATTTCTAGTTTCTAGCATCCAGATAGGCTGTACTTCAATTATTAAGGTTTATATTAATCCTTTGATTCAAAGGATCTGTGGCAATTATTGATAAAAGCCTTCTACCAATTGGCAACACTGCATACAAAAAAATTGGTAAACATAATCAAAAGCTGCCATTTATTGAATGCCCATAATATGCCAGGCATTAAAGTATGAATTCATTTAATCCTCTCAATAATCCTGTGAGAAGAGTGATTATCCTTCATAAGCGAGTAAAATTGTGCTTTACTATATTAGGAACAAAAGTAGTAATCAAAAGCTTTCTGCTACTGTCAAAGGCAGACTTTCATCTGAAAGACAAAAGATTTAAGTAGCTCTGGTTAACTATTTGATGTTAGCCTGAAGAAAAAACCAGATGAAACCTGACGAACTACCCAATTCTATGATCCAGGCCATAGTCCCAAAATTTTTCAATTGCCTCACTGGTGGTCTAGAAAGAGGCTCCAAGATTCCACAAGTTGGCTTCCTATGGCAACGATGCTTACAATAAGATGTGAATATTGTTTTGATTCTGATGTACAATAATGATAGTAATTCTCTTAGGTCAGAATCATCACAGCACCACGAATGCACTCTCCTCTTTCACAGCACCTTTAGAAAAATGTTGTTGACTGTCTATTTACAATCCTCCTCTCTGCCCTACAAGACTGCGAGTGTTGTGATGGCGGTCCCCAGCATATGGCCAGTATATATTTATTAAGCACTGGAGGTAACAGTGTTAAACAAAACAGATGAGGTCTCTTGCCTTTACAAAGCTAACATTTCAGGGGGAAGGAGGCATAAAATTACATAAATATCAATATTATTTCAGGTATAAATACAATGAAGAAAATAAAGTTGGGCAATAGGAGAATAAATACGGCAATGTGGGGGGGAAGTCAAGGCTACTTTACAAGTAAACAAAAAAAGAAAGGATTAAGTGTTCAAAAATTTTAAGTTTAAGAGCCTGAGGGCGCCCTTCTGCTCAGCCCCACTCCGTGAAACAGAGGCTCTACCTTAGATGCAGAAGCTGAGAATACTGGGGCACGGATAACCCTTGCCCCCGATTCAGGAGGTGGTGGTCTTCACGAGAAGAGGCAAGCCAAGAGGAACACAGGCTCCTGCACCCCTTCCCTTCACCAACAGCTCAGCTCCTATAGCAGGGGCATCACTTAAAGAAAAGCTTGCCATTGTCCCACTCCTAGTTCCACAGACCTGACTCAAAGATTTTGCATGAGAAACAGGTAATAAAACAGCGCCCTCCTGGTGTCAGAACAAATATCTAACACTGACCTCAAAACAAAATCAGTGTATGGAAGAGATATCTGCACTCCCATGTTCATCGCAGCATTATTCACAGTAGCTAAGATACGAAAACAACCCAACTCTTTGTCAACAGGTGAATGGATAAAGACATGGTACATATATACAATGGAATATTCAGCTATGAGAATGAAGGAAATTCTGTCATTTGCAACAACCTGGACAAACCTAGAAGACATCACGTTAACTGAAATTAGCCAGACAGAGAAAGACAAATACTATATAATCTCACTTATATGTGGACCCTTAAAGAAAAGATGAACTCACAGAAATAGAATAGAATGATGGTGACCAGGGACTGGGGTGGAGGGGGGGTGGGAGATGGGGAGACACTGGTCAAAAGGTACAAGCCTTCAGTTATAAAATGAATATGCTCTGGGGACCTAATGTACAGATGGTGATTATAGTTAATAATACTGTGTTGTACACTTGATAATCTGCTAAGAGAGTAGACCTTGTGCTCTCATCACCAAAGTAATCATGTGAAGTGATGAATATATTAACCTGATTGTGGTAATTATTTCACAAATACATGTGTTAAATCATCCCGTCGTAGACTTTAAATATATACAATTTTATGTGCCAATTTTACTTCAATAAAGCTGGAGTGGGAGAAAAGAAATATCTTTTTATTCTCAGTAAACCAAAAAAATTACCCTAAGCATGAAAGAGAAAACACAAACGTGGATCCAGTGGCATGCATGTATCAGGGAAAGTCTAAGGTGTGGTGGTCTAATCTGATAAACGCATCAATAGGTAAGGCCACTACATAAGTCCCTTTCAGTTTTCTCATTCTTTTTTTAACTAAACCTGCATCTTGCAAAAACAGCTTTCAAAAGACTTATTTTGTTTTAACCTAAATAACCTTTTTTTTCCCTAAAAGAATTTAGCTCTGTTCCAGCCCCAAAGAAGGGGAAGGACCTGAATTTTAAATTAAAAAAAAAAAAAAAAAAACTGCTGAAAAGCCAAAGCATTAAAAAATTAAGCCCCTTCCCTCAGCAATAAATACTGAACTGCTTTTACTGCAAAGGTATAGTGTTCTGACTATTCTGTGTATTTAAGTCTTTTTTTAATTTTTATTTTTTAATTGTAGTTGATTTACAATGTTTCAGATGTACAGCAAGTGGTTCAGTTATATACAATATATATTTAAAGAATATATCTATATATATTCTTTTAGATTCTTTTCCACTATAGGTTATTACAAGATATTGAATATAGTTCCCTGTGCCATACAGTAGGTCCTTGTTATCTATTTTATAGTCTGTATCTGTTAATCTCAAATTCCAAATTTATCCCTCCCACCCTGTCCCCTTTGGTCTCTTTCTTCTTTTGTTCTCTTCTCCTGTGATCTGATGACTATTTTTAGTATTGTTTGGACTCATTCTTTTTTGTGTTTATATCTATTATAGATTTTCTGGTTTGTGGTTACCTTGAGGTTTTGGAATAGCAGTCTATATATATACGTGATTGCTCTAAGTTGCTGATCTCTTAATTTCAAATGCATTTAAAATACCCTGCATTTGTACTCTCCTCCCCTCACAATTACTGTTTTTGATATAATATCTTACATCTTGTTTTGTGCATCCCTTACCTCCTTATTGTGGATAATTTTACTACTTTTGTCTAACTTCCCTACTAGCTTTGTGTATGGATGATTTCCTACCTTTACTGTATGTTCGCCTTTATCTGTGAGCTTTTTCATTCTGTAATTTTGTTTCTAGTTGTAGCCTTTTCTTTTTTACCCAGAGTTCCATTAACAGCCGTAAAGCTGGTTTGGTGGTGCTGAAATCTTTTACCTGTTACTTGTCTGTAAAGCTTTTGATTTCTCCATCAAATCTGAATGAGCGTCTTGCTGGGTAGAGTATTCTTGGTTGTAGGTTCTTCCCTTTTGTCACTTTACATGCATCATGCCACTCCTTTCTGGCCTGCAGAATTTCTGCTGAAAGATCAGCTGCCACTTTGGGAGCCAATGCTTCACCTCATTTCCTGTTGACTGTTTACATGAGTCATTTTACTTCTCCCTCACTATTCCCTCCATTCAACAAGGTCTGTATTTTTGTTCTTAATTTACTTGCCAGTATCACCACCATCACCCTAAAACCGCAAACCCTCGTCTGACTATATTTCAACATTAATGAATCAGGTGTTATCTATCTTGTGTGCAGTTAGAGTGGGTTAGAGCTAGGTTGAAATCTGAACCACTAGAAAAGCTTTTCTTTACAGCTAATGTTGAGTATATAGTGTCCAAATCTCCATTTTACAAGACCTATTTTAAGACCAAACTTTGCCATAGAAACTTTTCCCACTTTAGTTTCACACTTCCTATGATCTGCTACTATTCAAGTTATTTCTGAACTTAAATACTACTATACTGTTTTCTAGTTTTCATAATTAGGGGGAAACACACTTTGTGTGTATCTATATTCCTTACAGTGTTCAGCAGAGCACTGGGTGTGAACAGGTCCCCCGTCGATTCTCCTGGGCATTAGGTCAAAAGATCTGGATATAAGTACCACCTCCTCAATTTACTACCTGTAATCTTAGGCAAGGGCACCCTAAGATTATCTAAGCTGCTTCCATTGTAAAATATGGGTATCTATTTTATTGGGCTGTGAGGCTTAAATAAGTTAATGTGGAAGTTTTCAAATTATGAAGTGCCATAAAACTGCAGTTATCATTCTGGGATGGTATCAGAACCATCTTGCACCAAAAACAGCTAAGAGGATAAATTTCCTAAAATTTGGAGTTCTTATTCATTTTAGAGCTGATCCAGATAGTTGTTCTAATATTTCAGCTGCTTAAAATAAATAGCTTAACTATTTCTGAATTTAAATATATAGGGCTTCCCTGGTGGCGCAGTGGTTGAGAGTGCCCCTGCCGATGCAGGGGACACGGGTTTGTGCCCCGGTCTGGGAAGGTACCACATGCCGCGGAGCGGCTGGGTCCATGAGCCATGGCCGCTGGGCCTGCGCGTCCAGAGCCTGTGCTCCGCAACGGGAGAGGCCACAACAGTGAGAGGCCCGTGTACCGCAAAAAAAAAAAAAAAAATATATATATATATATATATATATATATATATATGGGCTGCCTTTATCTTGCACATGCTACTAATAATTCTGCTCTCTTCCTTCATACATGACTCTGACTTAAAAAAAAATTTGGAGAAGTTCAACTGTACCCACATGTGCATCTTTAGTGGCCATTAAGGGCTGTGGTCAACAATTTCAAGCATCATGCCTACCATATTACAGCCCCTTCCTTCCTACCCACTTCCTGAGAGACAACTGCTGCAGCAGAAAAAGGAATATATCAAGTTAGGAAGCCCAATCCTGATTCTAGTGAGTAAGCTGTGTAGCTTTTGTAGGAATCAAGTTTGAGTGTAATCCAGATTCCAGAATGCTCTGAAAACAAGGCTCTGATAATGCATTCTCTCTCTTTTCATTTGTGAAATCAATGTTTAGGGTGCCTTTCAAGTATAACAATATGGGCTGGACAACCCCCCGTTTTAAAAGACCTATGAGGATATTTTTTTCAGCCAAAAAAAATGGACATCCTAGCATTAAAGACTTTCTCCACAATAGCATTTCTTAAAGATGGAGTGATGTAGTATTTCCACACGACATCTTATTTCCATAGTATTCCACAAGCTGTACGTATGCAAACACCTAAGCAATTTAATTTCTCCCTTTATATCTCACTGTATGTATTCTTAGTCTGAAATCTGGTTGATTCAGTTTGGGCTACTTAAAATTTACCTGTTACATCATTTTTAATCAGTCGTCATAGTAACTACATATTTGAGAATAAAATAAGTTGATCCTTGGGTCACAAAAGCACAAATTAACGTTGAAGGTGGAGCTAGTTATCTTCATTCAAAATAGTATCAAGACATAATCTTCAGAACATATTATAGAACCCCTTAGGTTGATGGTAATCTTCATAATCCTGGTTCCTTTTATTTGTTCTTCTGCAGACCCTTAAATGGTTTTGTTCTTTGATAGGTATTTCATTACGTCTTCTGCCTCTCTTTAAATGTTAACAAGTCTTTCTTAAGTGACTTTCTTCAATATAACTATTTAGAAGCTCTGATTCTCATTTTTCACGATCCACCATAATTTACTTCATTTTGCATACCCTGGGGTTGGGGCTCTTTGCTAGATTAGACAGGAAAAGTTAATTGAACTATCAATCAATATTTTTAAAATACCACTTATTTTCTTAAAGGCGGCCAAGAAATTCCATGATGTCGGGGAGATGTCAAGGCTGTTGCCATCTCCAGGTAACAGTGTAAAGCAAGTAAAGATCTCAGTGGTTTGCCCTAATTTGTCTTCTAGAAAACAAATACCCAAACTTAGCTTGGGAATCTAGTCCTGCAATTGTTAAAAACTATTGTATATATAATTAAAATATTTTAAAAGTAAAATATCAAATCCTTTCTCATCTCTTTTCACATTAACCCACACATCTCTGATGGAACCATTTTTCCTTGACCATCTGCAGAAAAGTTACCTTTTAGTGGGAAATACTTTAGTGTAAATGAATGTCATCTAACAGACTGTCTTATATCTTGCAGTTCCTTTGAGGGCTTACTATCATTCTCTTAAATAAATATTCTACAATAAAAGCAGATTTTACTTCTAAAATATTCTTGGAATAGGTAATTCCCACCTGTTAATAAATTATAATTCTATTACCATGAAGGCTCATCAGCCTTCTGGATTAACAAGCAGAAAAAAGATTTAATATTTTCTCAGGGACTTAGTTTTCTGCAAGGAACCCAATGCCTACCTGGCTATCGACTGGGTTTTAAAAAATCAAAAATGCTAAATTGTAATGAGGGTAGATACTGTTATAAATAAGCTTTATACATTTCTAGATTGTGACCCTAACCAAAATTTTGATGTGCTTACTAAATGCCAAATGCTGTTCTAAGTGGTCCATTTAATCTTCATAGGTAGAGACTCTTATTATCCATGCATTACAGATAATAAAACTAAAGCACAATTAACCACTAATTAAGAAACTTCCTCTTAAGTCAAAAGACAAGGTCAAAAAAGCTTGAAACCTAGACAGTCTGGCTTCAGAGTCCTCATGCTTAAACATTATGCTATCCTGTCTCTCGTATCTTGGAATTGTTATTGGGATGGGTATTCTTTAGAAGTGTGTTAGCCAACTGAAATCTACCTTACATGAAATATAGGATCACTACAGTCACAGGACTAACAGCTATGTCCCTAAAACTCAAAATCCAACATGTTTAGGAAACAAACTGTGACTTGTATTAGGTAGTCTAATTCTGGAATCCCCAGTAATGGAGAGGAGCTGTCATTTTCTCATGAATAACAGCATATGGGCCTAGAGACTTAAAAAAAAAAAAAGACTAATAATAATAGCAGCAACATACAGAAGACACAAGGGAAAAGAAACAAGAAAAGGCAAGGGGCTAGTCCAATCAGGAACGATGACCAATATTCCAGGAAAACTGAACCTATCACTAATCATCAGTTTTGACCTTGGAGAGGGAGGGGGAGCCAGGAGCTGATAGGCAGCATATAACTGAGGTCATTTATCTGTAAGCAACTTCAAAATCAAGTGGGAAAAGGAATTTAAGGAAGTGAGATATAACAAATTAATTTTTCTACTTGTCTGATATTCAAATTAGGAAGTAGACTTAATTACGCTTTCTATAAATTTTCATTTTGTGTGACCTTTTAGCCTATTTTCATTTTCTGTGTGACCTACTAGTCTCACTCCCTTAGTATGTATTACTCAGTTACTAAAGAATCACACTATTTCAGGGTCATGGAGGTCAGCCAATTTGATATTTCCCAAATTAGGTGTCCCATGGAACACTGTTACACAAGGCTTTAACAGGCAGGCCATAAATCAGAGGTTCTGGGCTGTTTGGGAGCACACATAGTTTCTCTGCTACATCCCTGCTCCAATCTCCAATATGCTCATGTCCAGAGTGAAGCTCCAAGAAGGGAATCAGGCTTGTAACACTCCTCAAAAACCTGAAATACATGTTTGCTGAATATATACTACCATCTCCCAGAGCCAGTTTATATATAGAATACAGTGAGGCAAACATTAAACCCAACATTTCTCTTGTCCTTGTCATTCAACCTCTTCTTGACCACCTTCAGTAACAGCAAACACTACTTTATCCTTCACTTTTAAAGAACAGTTTCACTGGATATAGAATTTTAGGTTGGCGTTTTTCCTTGAACACTTTTCACCCCACTCCCTTCTTGCTTGTGTGATTCTACTGAGAAGTGTACTGTAATTCTTAGCCTACACGTAAGATGTTTTTTCCCTCTGGCTTTTTTCAAGGTTTTCTCTTTGCCTTTTGTTTTCTGCAGTTTGAATATGACACGCCTCAGTGCAGACTAGATTTTTTGATATCCTGTCAGGTGTTTGTTCTGCATTTCCTGGGTCAGTGGTTTGATGTCTGTCATTAACTCTGGAATTTCTTGGCCATTATTACTTCAAATATTTCTGCTTCATTTGTTCTTCTGGTATTCCAAGCACATGTATGTTACACTTTTCCAAACTGTCCCACAATTATTGAATGCTCTGTGTTTGGTTTTTGTTTTGTTCGGGAGGGGAGGTTGCTGCTTGTTGTTGTTCTATTTTCTTTTTGCATTTCAGTTTGGAAAGTTTCTACTATCAAGCTCATTGATTTTTTCCTCAGCAGTGTCCAGTCTACTGAGGTGATCATCAAAGGCACTTTTCATTTGTCAGTGTTTATTTCTAACATTTAAAATTTGCTTTTGATTCTTTCTTAAGCATGTTCACCTCTACTTAGATCTGTTCTTGAATGGTGTCTACTTTTCATTAGAGCTGTTAACATATTAATCAGTTATTTTAAATTCCTGAACTGGTGATTCCAGAATTTGTGTCATACAAGAATTTGTTTCTGATCCTTGTTTTGTCTCTTCAGGCTGTTTCTTGCCTTTGGCATGCTTTGTAATTTTTTCAGAAGCTGAATGTGATTACCAGGCAATAAAAACTGAGGTAAATAATCTTTATTGTGAGGTTTTACAATAATCTGGCCAGGATTGGGGCTGTATTTAAGGTTTGCTGTAGATGTAGGTAGCTGAGGCTGAAACATTAAGTAATCCTTTCACATTGGGCCAGTTCTAATTGCCAGAATGGTCTTGTCACCTGGAACATATCCACTGGTCCTAGGTTCTGCCTTCTTATGTAAACCCAACTCTTCTCTTCGGATAGCTTTCAAAGCATCTGAAGACAGGTAGCACATAAATTATGCCTGTCCTCAAGTCTGATCTCTGATATCCCCATTTGTTCAACTGTTCTCCCATGTATTTTGTTTCCATTTCCTTTGCCATCCTGGCCTCTGCCTCTGAGTAAACACTGTGGTCAGTTAATTCCCTTTGCTAACGCAGAATCCAGCCTGAGTTCAATACATAAATCTGGCTGTTGTTTAACCAGCATCCAATAAAATAGAATGTCCTTTCCATATTCTGAATTTAGTGTAGCTTAACAGTGTTTATGTTACCACAGCTGTATCACCATGCTGACTAACAGCTACATGACCGCTGCTTTCTTCCATGAAGTGATGCCAAGCCAGGTCCTGATCATGTTGATGCAGTTAGCTTAGAGGAATCTAAATGAAGGAACTGACAGTAGAAATTTTTAAGCAGAGAAAAGTGATAATGAAAGCAATGCAAGATTCACACTGATTCCCATTCAATTTGCACTAGTTATGGACCAATGGTTATTAAACTGTGAGCCAAAGATGCATATTAGAGGCAGCTCTAATTCAACTGAAGTTGTAAGCAAATTTGTGCACGTGTGCATTTTTCAAACCTGTTGGCAACTCAAAAATGATTAAAAAGGGCCATGTTCTCATATTTCTGCAATCTTCCTGATGTTTCATGAATACACCTTTTTAATCAAAGAAAACTGAACACATTTAGCTATGGTCTCAAAAGTCAAAAGGTAACTTAAATCTCATTAGGAATTAGAATATAAAGCACATTACTGTAGCATAATGTGTTTAGCATCTAATAAGTTATCAAAATTTATCAAATTTACTGATAATTACCTAAGTTAATATATGTGTATTTTCATTGTATGTAAATTACCTCAATTTAAAAATGTACTAAGTTTACTAATCCTAAAAAACACCCAAGACTATTACTTTATATTGGAATAAGATCACTGGTATTAGAAAGATTCCAAGAATGGAACTGGCTTTACTTTGAAGCAGTGCCTTTCTCCATAACCTGATCTAAGCATGACCAAATTTGGCAGATGCTTTACAAAGAATTTTTGCTTTAGGAAGTTATGCCTGACAGAATTCTTTCTGTGAGATTATTAGTGTGAATGACATAAGGCACTCCTTAAAATTTTGATTAACTATCTAAGAGGTTCACATTTTACTTTATCAAATCTTATGTGTGCAATGATATCAAAATTACCAAGATAAATTCTAGTTCTAACATGAATCTTACTTCAAAAGTAAGGAGTGGATAAATTAGAAGGTATAGCTATCAAAAATACCACTCCCCCAATAAATTAAAATGGTGTACTGAAGGACTGAACTTAGAGAGGCAATGAGGACTTGTAGTAAATAGATAACTTCCAATATTCTTGATAGTAAATATCCCCCCCACCCCAATCTGTCACATGGACCTAGTTCTTTCAGTAAATCCAGTAAGTACAACTTATTTATCCTGATGTGGATAAATGGACCTTTTTTAAAGTTTCACCCCTGTTTGAAATAAAGGAAACAAAAGATACAATAAATGCTAGCCACCTACAATGTTGTTAAAAAATCACTTCCACAAACATTTTTTAAAAGATGAGACTGAATATACACAATTATTTAAAACAAACAAAAAACCCAGAGTGGAGTGAAATACATTAAAATATTAATAATAAGTGTTTTCAGAGGTTGGTGTAAACTTTTGAGTTGGGTTTTTTTTCAGTATTTTCCAAATTTTCTTTAATAAACATGTATTGTTTTTATGATGGGAAAGTGTTTTAGGAATAAAAGGCAAGGAAAAAAGTTTAAACTCTGCATATTGCTTTCAAAAGATGAATTTCTAAAGTACTCAGAAGTTTCTAACTATAAGAAGGGAATAGGGAAAAGTCAAAAGCACTGAATTTTAGAACTTAAATAGATCTCACAAATCATTAGGTTTGATATCTACATTTTGAAAAAAAGGGCCTGATATTGCACAATTTCTTCAAGTTCACAATTTAAGTTCTAGAACCCATAACTCTCAGTTCATTATTCTAATCCATACTCCATACTCACTGAAGACTAACCAAGATAAATACCTGAGTTGGATGTAAATTTGTACATACAGTATGGCTACAACTCTTTAACATTTTTTATAATTATGCTTACAATGGTGTTTTTAATCTATGATTTTTATAAGATTAAGGAAATACATTGAAGTGTTATCAGGAGCTAAGTGGTTTTAATGTATTCATTTTAATGTAATTAATGTATTTTTCAAATTTCCTTTGAAGATAATGTTAATACTTCTGTGCCTCAGTGTTCTCATTCATAAAACAGGTATAGTAATAGTAATCCACCTCATATAGTCACAAATAAAAATACGATCAGTACCTAGAATGGTACCTTCACACAGAGTAAATGCTAAGTATCAGTTATTATTTTATGATAAAAATTTAAATTATCTCCCTTACAATGGAGTTTAAGTGCAATAGCAGGTATCAGGTTAGGCACTGGTAATTTTTCACCCACATAATGTATGGAAATGTTTCCCTTATGCAGGATTGGGATATTGCATTCAAGAGGCCAAAGAATTCTGGGTATCTAAAAACTAATCATCTCTAAGAGGCTTCAAGAGCAGGGTTTCTTGATGAATAGGAGTTTTTGTTGTTGTTTTCATTATGAGTGTAGACACTCAAATGAAGGAAAATGGTGCACACTGATGAGTCAGGAAGGAGTAACACCATGGGATTGCAGAGAGAATGAAATCTAGCAGGCAGAGCCCAAGCTGACGTCCTAAAAGTCAATCTACCTCACTAGCACTAATCATCTAGATGCTCCACTCCTTCCTACAGATAAATTCTCGGACAGGTCTAGGTAGCAAGCTGAGGAAAAACAGTCATCTGGCAATACCAGCTGCTGGATGAGAACCAACATTAAATTCTGGCAGGTGTGAAGAAAGCTGTACTCTTTGTTCCTATCTTCTTTCTTTTTCCCAGTTTTCCTTCTTTCCATCTTTTTTTCTCTCCTCTGTTTTTGTTCCTTTGCCTCATGCTGAGTTCTACTGTCAAAGGAAACTCTTAACTCTGTTATCATTTACAATACAAAGTTCATTTTGTGTGAAATGTATATATACTATATACCAGTAAACCTAATACTCACTATGTATATACACTATATACAGATAATCCTAAACAGCTTTTGTGACACCAAATTCAGATTTTCACACATTCGTTAGCAAAGAGGTCATAGCTACCCTATCATGATACTACTGTCAACATTTCAGTTTTGTACAGCAGTCTGAGGAGGTACGTGGGTGCTAATACTTGTGATAAAAACAAACAAAAAAAATACAAGGATAGAAATCAGACATGCTATGAGTGGCAAATACTTGCCACACAGATACTCCCTGGACTTTGGCTGGCTTGCTGTATGTTCCATGCTAAAAGATAATGAAAACAGAATTTTACTATTCTGAATTGGGATTCAACATCAAAAACTCCAGTGATCTAAAAGTAAAGGGAATTTCACAAATCCAGAGAGAGGACGATAATGCTTCTTTACATTTCATAAGAAAGCAAGAGAAGATGGCAAATTGTTACACATCTTTTGCTTGACAGATTGAAGTTGATGAGACTGCTGTCAAAATGTCAAAATCAGCACTGCAATATCCAGTTCAATAAAAACGAAATCCTTCAACCTGAAGATCAGTTCTTCCTGACTATATTATTTTTAAATTGCATTGTCTATAATAATTAATTAATGTCCTTACTAACTTTATATCTCAAATAATACATGGGGGCTTAAAAAAATCAATAACTACAGCAAGGAAGTTTGTAATTTAAAAAAATCTCTGGGCAAAAATTGTCCCTCTTAATATATGCTTTTGTTGCTAAAATTTAGTATAATTTATTTTTATTCATTTTTAGGAATGCATCATGTGCCAACAATGGAGCACTGACTTACTAAACTACGTTTAAACTTCATCAGCACAATTTTAGTTTTTCAAAAACTCACAAAGTATCTCACTTGTTCGACTGTTCCACTCTCACCTACTCTCATTTCATAGCCATTGAGGTTTTTCTGTCATTGCTTACATTGTTTCCTTGCTTACTTGCCTAGAATTCCCAAACATTCCTTTGTTGATCAGAATAAAACAGTACAGAGCTTTTCATAACATGGCTGTGAGGACACCCTGTTTTCTGATGAATACCAATTAGGGATGGGACAGGATCTCGAGGTGTTTAGGCATTTTCAGTAGTTTACATTACTGTGCTGAATTCTCTATCAACTATTTCCTAGGGGAAAAGTTCTTCCCTCTGAATCTGCTGTCTTACGTACTGTCCTTTCAAAAATGTTTGATGGTTCCAGTGATGTTACTATCTTTATGTAATTAGACTGTATGTACAACCTACTTGGGTTGTCAGTAAAGTGGACAAGATCCAACATGAATTATCCCAGGGAATGGTTTTCCAGATACAGATGATCCCCATCACTCCTGGGCTTCACCAGCCTGGAGGAGACACTACCCGTTTCCCCTGTTCCAAGCTCCTACAAAGACACAGACACCTCACCACTGCTACCTGGCCCAGGAAGGGGGAATGCACAGGAGTCGACCTTCCTGATTGTTTCCACTGCAACACCCTTAGTCACTGTGTGTTGTTCCAACCTCCTTCTTCCCGGTGTTCCACTTTTGAGCATAGAGCATTTGTGTAAATGAGGTGCTCCCACCTTTAAGAGGGCACATGCCAGGATGTGGTTTATTTCTTCAATTCCTGTCAGTAATCCACCTTCTAAGAAGACTGCCATTTGAGGGAGGGGGTCACCTACAGCATTCCTTCTATTAGAGTGGAGTTATTACATACCTCATATGTAATAAATATAATTTCCCCACTTTATCTACATCTATTTTTTAAGCTATCTTTATCAATCATTATGAATAGAACTGTGACAATGGAAATGTTCCACATCTGCACTATCCAACAGAGTAGCCAAGAGCCACATGTGGCTACTAAGCATCTGAAATATGGCTAGTGCTGATAATTTAAATTTTACTTAATTGTAATTAATTTAAATATCACTGTGGCTAGTGGCCACCTATTGAACAGTGCAGCTCCTTATCTCTCTACATTTCAACTCAACCCTCCCATTTCATCTCTCCATTTCATTTCTCTTCCTGTTTCATCTCCCTCTCTTCATTATATCTTTATATTTATGTAATATATATGTAACATAAGATGTATACATCTTTATTATATAATTATATGATAAAGACAGACTACACTAGGTTTTATAATTTATTTTAATATATATTATCTTTTCTATAAGTTCTAGGAGGTGGGAAAAGCTGCCACTCAGTCTAACATCGTAAAAAGAAATCTATTCTGCTTTTGTTTTCTCTACAGAATAGAGTGAAAATCTAAATTAGGCAAGGAAATAATGTGAACACCACACTTTAATTATGTCCAAGTCTCTTAACAGAATCAATTACATTCCAGAACGCTGGGGTAAAAGGTAAAAAACACTTCAGACCAACTTGATTTCTGAGACAATTACATCTCAGATGTCATGAAGAACTACCAAGAAGGTACACACCAGCAAATACTGTACCTAATTCTGAAAAGAGGTAGACTCTATAAACAACAGAGAGGTAGGCCTGGTGCAGATTAAGTCAGAATCTTAGAAAATGATTCAACGTATTGTTTAAAAGAACTTAGGAATCCAGCTGCCATCACTGAGATGCTAAGAATATAACTAGGAATATAAACACTTCTTGAGAGGACTATAAACGCTTTTTGAGAGGACTATAGATATAAAAACATTGCAGACATTTTATACTCTTTTTAGAGTATCCCTATAAATAAAACATAAATTCACTGGTTAAATGATAGAACAGATAGAAACTAGTTAGAAAACCTCCAAGTCTTTTTGTTTTGGGCTGAAACTTCTGAGGTACTTCCTATATGCTGGGCAGTTTAGCACCCAACTCATTTAAATCTCATGATAACCATATAAAGCAGGTGTAATTTTTATTATCTCTATTTTACAGACAAGGAAACTGAGGTACAGAGAGGTCAAACGCTTTGCCAAATGGCACTCAGCTAGTAAGTGGTGAAGCCAGAATCTAATCTCAAGTAATCCAGTTCCAGAGTCCTTACTCTTCAACACAAGGCTAAGCTGCCTCTCTATGTGTTCACTAATCAAAGACCAAGTCAATTAACGGAGAAAAATTTCTAACCACAGGCATGTTTTTAGCTTTATCTCTTGAACACATAAAAAAGATTTTTATCTATAATTTAGAATATATCCTTAAGAAATCTGAAGAAGAAACAAAACCAAGAGAACCAAAACAAGAAATAACAAAAGTCAAGTTTTAAAAAAAACTCTACAGGCTTAAACATTGACTCAATTAATTAATATAGACATACATATTTTAAAAACTAATTACGTAAGAATCTGACAAACAACTCCAAGATTAAGAATGGCTGACGTGGGTCTTCCCTGGTGGCGCAGTGGTTGAGGGTCTGCCTGCCGATGCAGGGGACATGGGTTCGAGCCCTGGTCCGGGAGGGTCCCACGTGCCGCAGAGCAACTAGGCCCGTGAGCCACAACTGCTGAGCCTGCGCGTCTGGAGCCTGTGCTCCGCAACAAGAGAAGCCACAGCAATGACAGGCCCGCGCACCGCAACGAAGAGTGGCCCCCGCTCACCGTAACTGGAGAAAGCCTGCGTGCAGCAACAAAGACCCAATGCGGCCAAAAATAAATAAGTAAATAAATTTATTAAAAAAAAAAAAAAAAAAAGAATGGCTGACGTGGACTTCCCTGGTGGCGCAGTTGGTTAAGAATCCGCCTGCCCTGCAGGGGACACAGGTTCAAGCCCTGGTCCGTGAAGATCCTACATGCTACGGAGCAACTAAGCCCGTGGGCTTCAACTACTGAGCCTGTGCTCTAGAGCCTGCGAGTCACAACTACTGACCCCGTGTGCCACAACTACTGAGGCCCACATGACTAGAGCCTGTGCTCCACAACAAGAAAAGCTAACACAATGAGAAGCCCATGCACCACAACGAAGAGCAGCCCCTGCTTGCCGCAACTAGAGAAAGCCGGTGCCCAGCAACAAAGTCCCAATGCAGATGAAAATAAATTAATTTTTTTAAAAAATTAAAAAAAAAATAAAAAAGAATGGCTGACGTTTAAGAAGTTAGAGGTAGTCCCAAAATTAGCATAAGCAAAAAAATGCCAGTGCTATATTGTCAAAAATATACGCCACCGGGCCTCCCTGGTGGCGCAAGTGGTTGAGAGTCCGCCTGCCGATGCAGGGGATACGGGTTCGTGCCCCGGTCTGGGAGGATCCCATATGCCGCGGAGCGGCTGGGCCCGTGAGCCATGGCCGCTGAGCCTGCGCGTCCGGAGCCTGCGCGTCCGGAGCCTGTGCTCCGCAACGGGGGAGGCCACAACAGTGAGAGGCCCGCATACCGCAAAAAAAAAAAAAAAAAAAAAAAAAAAAAAAAAAAAAAAAAAAAAAAAAAAAAAATATACGCCACCAAAAAAAAAAAAAAACCCTCAGAACCTAGAAAAAAGTTTATATGCAGCCAAAAAAGCTCTACATTATTTATGTTGTAATAAATATTTTATTTACTGGAAATAACTTAAATATTCTTTAAAGAATAAAAAATATAAGGACTCATTATATATTTACTTTGCTTACTGAAATGATCCTTAAGATCCTTTCTCAGAGCCCATTTTCACCAAACATATACTTTCAAATACCTATTTACTTGCACAATTCCTAAACCCATGGATTAGGAAAAGTAATCTAAAAGCAGGGAGAGATTGACCCACCTCCCAGAATAACGGAAATAAAAACAAAAATAAACAAATGGGACCCAATGAAAATTAAAAGCTTTTTCACAGCAAAGGAAACTATAAATGATGAAAATACAACCCTCAGAATGGGAGAAAATATTTGCAAACAAATCAATGGACAAAGGATTAACCTCCAAAATATATAAACAGCTCATGCAGCTCAATATTAAAAAAAACAAACAACCCAATCAAAAGATGGGCAGAAGACCTAAATAGACATTTCTCCAAAGAAGACATACAGATGGCCAAGAGGCACATAAAAAGCTGCTCAACATTACTAATTAGAGAAATGCAAATGAAAACTACAATGAGGTATCACCTCACACCAATTAGAATGGGCATCATCAGAAATCTACAAACAACAAATGCTGGAGAGGGTGTGGAGAAAAGGGAACCCTCCTGCACTGTTGGTGGGAATGTAAATTGATACAGCCACTATGGAGAACAGTATGGAGGTTCCTTAAAAAACTAAAAATAGAATTACCATATGACCCAGCAATCCCACTACTGGGCATATACCCAGAGAAGACCATAATTCAAAAAGACACATGCACCCCAATGTTCACTGCAGCACTATTTACAATAGCCAGGTCATGAAAGCAACTTAAATGCCCATCGACAGACGAATGGATAAAGAAGATGTGGTACATATATACAATGGAGTATTACTCAGCCATGAAAAGGAATGAAATTGAGTCATTTGTAGAGACGTGGATGGACCTAGAGACTGTCATATGAGTAAAGTAAGTTAGAAAGAGAAAAACAAATATCGCATATTAACACATATATATGGAATCTAGAAAAATGGTACAGATGAACTGGTTTGCAGGGCAGAAATAGAGACACAGACGTAGAGAACAAACGTATGGACACCAAAGGGGAAAAGTGAGGGGCCGGTGGTGGTGGGATGAATTGGGAGATTGGGATTGACACATATACACTAATATGTATAAAATAGACAACTAATAAGAAGCTGCTGTATAAAAAAATAAATAAATAGGGACTCCCCTGGTGGCACAGTGGTTAAGAATCCACCTGCCAATGCAGGGGACACAGGTTCCAGCCCTGGTCTGGGACGATCCCAAATGCCGCGGAGGAACTAAGCCAGTGAGCCACTACCGAGCCTACACTCTAGAGCCCGCGAGCCACAAGTACTGAAGCCCATGCACCTAGTCTGTGCTCCACAACAAGAGAAGCTACTGCAATGAGAAGCCTGCACACCGCAACGAAGAGTAGCCCCCACTCACTGCAACCAGAGAAAGCCTGTGCGCGGCAACGAAGACCCAATGCAGCCAAAAATAAATAAATAAAATTCAAATAAAAAATGAATTTTGCTACAAAAATAAAAGTAGGGAGAGAAAATGCTTTAAGCACTCATTGCTAGCAATAAAAAATATAAGAAGCTAACCTACAAAGAAACACATATGAAGGTTTATAAAAAGTAGACAGCAAATTAAGCAGTATTTTACATTTACATTGAATAGGTTCAAACACTCCTGTAGACTTCACAAAGCTCTGGAGGCAGGACTATTTTACAGTCGTTACAGATATTTATACTGCAGACTCTCGTATGTGTCACTTTAACAAAGCAACCTGCGCCCATGAGGACTCCAGCAGCATGGAGGGGGCCCAAGGACCACAATGACTAAAGACGTACTGGATGGTGCAGCTGGTGGGCTGGCAAAAGAGAGGCAAAGCTCCAGTGAGGTCTGGGCTGACTGGGCAAGCTCACAAAACTCTGGCCCTAACATCTCCTCTGACTCTGATTTCCTATGCACTTGCCTCAGAGTTGCAGAATCTGTGAACTGGCCAAGTAAAAAGCTGTAATAAATCTCTTTTTTTCAATAGAGACCGATAAAAAACTGACAAAACTCTCCACTCCCACCATCAGACAAGCATGCTGCGAGGAAGGACAACTACAACAAAAACAACAGCAACATCAACAAAAACTCATGGGAAAAACTGAAGGAAAATAACAGAAAGGAGAAAAAATGATGAAAAAAGATAAGCAATGTGGAATAAATATTAGCAATGTGGAATAAAGATTCAAAAGATTCAATACATATGTAATAGGAATTTAAAGAGAAACTATAAAAAATTAACAAAAAGAAAAGGCAACATGCATTTTTCCAATAAAAGGGCATATCAATGTCAAGCCAAATTAATGAAAGGCCAATATCCTAGACATATGATAGTCAAACTGTTAAATGTGTATGAGAAAGGAAAAAATACAGTAATTAGGCCAAAAGAAAAAAAGTGACCCAAGAATTCTATATTCAGCCAAGCAGATATTCACAGGTGAGCAGAAAGGAGAGGCACTCTCAGACACGCCAGGACTTGCACTATTTTGTTATTTTTCATGACTTCCACATCTCTGTCCTTTATTTTGACATAGTTGACTGGAATAGCTTTTCAAGTAAATTTTTTAATGACAAATACTATATGAATAATGTAATAAAATCTAAAAATAAGAAAAATATGATTCTCTAAAGACCACTAAAAGGATCTAGGATTCTATAAATAAAACTGGTCGGTAAGGAAGAAAGAGAAGAGAGGGAGAAACTAAAAGAGGGCTACTATTTCAAATTATGCAGTTTCAATATCAGTAGTAGGTTGTGGTTTTTATCTACCATTCTGGATTTCTGGTATATTCCACGTTTTCCCCAACGAATAAATGTGAATGTACACACACACACACACACAGGTGAACAAATACTTTTGTGAAATTTCATAAATAAAAGTATATAATAAATTTCTAGCAACTGTCCAGAAAATGGAGAAGACTACTCTCAAAACCGTATGCTCCCTTCACATCAGAAACATTCAAGCAGATAGATTAATCTATCTTTTGGGAAGAAAGATTAATCTTTCTTCTGGGAAGAAAGATTAATCTATCTTTCAGGAAGTATGCTAGAATAATTTCCAGCACTGGGTAGGTTAGATGATCTCCCAACTATTTTGAGTAACAAATATCAATCTAAGACTATAACCATCACTTTTCAATGAATATTGAAAAGTGATGTCGTTTAAAAAATGGACAAAGGGGGCTTCCCTGGTGGCGCAGTGGTTGAGAGTCCGCCTGCCGATGTGGGGGACAAGAGTTCGTACCTCGGTCCGGGAAGATCCCACATGCCGCAGAGCGGCTGGGCCCGTGAGCCATGGCCACTGAGCCTGCGCGCCTGGAGCCTGTGCTCCGCAACGGGAGAGGCCAAAACAGTGAGAGGCCTGCGTACCGCAAAAAAAAAAAAAAAAAAAAAGGACAAAGGATTTCTCCAAAGGTGGTAGACAAATGGCCAACAATAGGAAAGTGCAAAGCAAAACCACAGTGAGATACCGCCTCACATCCATTAGGATGGCTACTGACCAACAAAAACAGAAACAAGTGTTGGCAAGGATGTGGAGAAACTGGAACCCTGTGCATTGTTGGTGGGAATCTAAAATAGTTGTCATTATAGATGGTATAGTATGGTAATAACATTTTCCCAGAAAAATGGAAAACAGAATTACCATAATATCCAACAATCCCTTTTGGGTACACACCCAAAAGATGTGAAGCAAGGACTCAAAAGAGATATCTGCTATGAACCCATGTTCACAGCAGCATCATTCACAATAGCCAAAAGGTGGAAGCTACTCAAGTGTCCACTGATGGATAACTGGGAAAACAAAATGTGGTATTATACATATTATGAAATATTATTCAGCCTTAAAAAAGAAAATTCTGGCACATGGTATGACACAGATGAACCTAGAGAACATAATGCTAAGTGAAATAAGCCAGTCACAAAAGGACAAATACTGTATGATTCCACATATATTAGATACCTAACATAGATAAATTCATAGAGACAGGCAGCCGGGGCAGTAGGCAATGGGGAGTTGATGAATGGGTATAGTTTCAGTTTTGCAACATGAAAAGAGTTCTGGAGACTGGTTACACAAGAACATGAATATACTTAACACAACTGAACTGTACACTTTTAAAAATGGTTAATATGATCAATTGTATGTCTATCTTAACTACAATTTTTTTTAATGTAAAAGAAAAAAAAACTATACCATCACTTTAAGTGCTCCCAGAATTTTTCCCACTAACTACTTTTAGAGTACTATGCAATTTAAAATGATCTGGTAGAAGGCCAAAAGCAGAAAAAAATCATTATGTAAAATAAGGGCTCTGTCCTTCACATAGAATGGGTGATATACGAATTTGTATCAATGCAAGAGTCCCCACTTCCACCTTCCCTTGCCATCGCAGAGGACGTTCATTTCATTTTCTTAAACTGTAGCTGACTTGAGCATGAAAATCACATCGCTTACTTTTTGTTTTCCCCTACTAGGAATTAGAGAAAATTATCACAGATAAGCAAAGATTTTTAGCTAAAAGGTGATTCAAAACAATGTTTTTCAATGGCAAGAAACTGGAAAATACAAATGCTAAACAGGTAGCTGGCTAAAGAAATACTTCTTTAAAGCAGAATATGATCTAGCTATTAAAATGAGAATATCTGTAATCATGGGAAAACGTTTACAGTAAATGTGTAAAAAGAATAATGTGTAAAAATGTCATTAGATGCTCACATAATAACTGATTCCATCTTCCAAATCTCGTCAAGGGTTATTTAAGGGGTAATGAGACTTTTGGGGGCCTCTGTACTTACCAATGGTTTCTAAACCATGAGGAGCACATACTACTTCTACACTTTTTAAAAAAGAACTAAAATTTATTGACCTACTTAAAACCAAAACCATCCTCCCCCCCCAAACTAGTTCCCTAGTTTAATATTTAATACCCTCTTAGTCAGTGCCAGAATTATGTGCCCCATCGTTTTCAATATCTCATTTATCACTGATTCCTCCTAGTTCTCAGACTCAATTAACACATTATGGTGATTTAATTGTTCCCCATACCTGCCCATTCCTTTATTTTCTCACTGCTATCATCAACTATGGTTCAGGCCTTCATTACACACAATATAAAATTTACCAGTCAAGTCATATCTTGGTCTCCCTACTGTAAATCTCTCGCCATTCTAATCCACTTAGCAACTATAACCAGGTCTCCGAACACTACTACTACCAGTCCTCTTTGTCCTCTGGACTATTATAACCATCTGCTCGGCCAGCCATTCACTGCCCTTCGCAATTTGGTTCCAACCTACTTATCAATCTCATCTCATTCCTAGTAATTCTCAGCTGCTACAGCAATAACAAATATAGTAGCTGTCAGTTACTGAGCACTTACTTTGCCTCACACAGGGTGCTAACTGCTTTATATGCATAAATTCCTTAATCACAATGCCTCTCTTGAAGGATATTACTATTATGAGTTCTATTCCACGAAGGAGTTAACAAGCAGAGAGCAATTAGAGCCTAGTGAACAAACACAGGCTTAAGGACTGATTTTATTTGTAGCTCCAGTTCTTCCACCAGGTAGCACTGTGACGCTTACAAATTCTGCACTTATGGACTCATGAGTACTACTGTTCATTTGTCATTCATGTTTTCTAACATGTTGTTAATGTGTTATTCTACTAAAGGGAAAAAAAGGGCAAACTGGTAAAATAATTTTAAAGTTTCAAAATGGTCATTCATTCTTTTGTTCAAAATGCTCAGCTGCAATTCTAGAATTCACAGTCCTTGAACACACAACCACTTTTTTTTAAGTACTGGGCTATACTAATATGACTTAAAATTAGTTAACCTATTTTGTGCTGGATACGACTTTCTTCAAAAACCTCAAGTATCTTTAATCATTTTATCAAAGCATCATTCTTTTGTAATTTAATTACAAAAGAAATCACCAATTTAAAATATAAACATTACATACTCCTTGCAAACTACATTTGTACTAGCATTCATTCATTCATTCATCATTCGATGGCCAACTATCATTTACTCACTCAACAAAAACACCTGCCTACCAGGACAAAAGTACTGCTCCAAGCACTTAGGATATAGCAATAAACATGAACAATAAAACAAAGTTCTTCTTCTCACGATGCTCACATTCCAGGCAGGTAGAGATGATAACTAAGTATACAACGTTTTAAATTTCAAACAGTGGTAAGTTCCATGAAGAAAAAATTAAAAAAAACAAAAATGACAATGTAATACAGTGGTAGGGAGCAATGTACTGGCATGAATCAGCAATGTAATACAGGAGAAGAGTAGTACGTGGAATCAAATGAAATGGATAGAGAAGGGCTCTAAAGAGGTGACAGAGGAACTTAAACCTGAATGAAAAAAGGAACCAGCTAAGTAAAGATTAGGAGAGAGCACTCCAGCCACCTTGTTAGCAATCAGCAAAGCAAAAGCTCTGGTGTGAGAACTTGCTTCATCTGCTTAAAGAGCAAAATGGATGCCTTTGAGATGGTTACAAGATGAGGTTAAATGGAGACTCAAGACTAGTGATCTCATAGGCCATATATGGAGTTTAAAATAATATCCAAAAGTGTAATGGGAAGCATTGGAGAGTTTTACATAGGGGAATGATGAGACCTGTTTTCTTAAAAGATCTATCTGGCTCCAGTGATGTAGATAGTTAAGAGAGGGAATAGGAATATCAGTTGTTAACAATCCAGGCAACAGACAAGAGTAATTTGGCAGGAGTTATGAAACATATTATTAGTTCTATTTAATTAGACACAAAAGGTCTTCCATTTATATAACAAACTGAACTCATGTTTATCTCCACTCCTCCCAAAAAGTCACTAAAATAATAAAACAATTTATAAGGGCAGAAACCCACAAAGACAGAGAAGAGGGAACCACAGTACACAAATGTCCTGAAATTTTTGGAAAATGGAAAAAAATGAAACAGGGATAATGACCAAAAATAATGTAATTCATCCTGAGTCATTTTGGATACTCTCAGGACTTTGGGGCATCAACCGCCTTGAAACGTAATGGTGAGTCTTAAGGTTGACAATGAAGATCAAATAGATATCTTTACATCAATCTGTTAAAACTCATCCTATAGAGCCAAAAAATGAGGGATAAGAAACTAAGCCAAAGATCTGCATTTGGAGATTCAAATCACACAGATAAGAGGTGAGGCACTGTTCTGAACACGCATGCCCTATGTTAGCTACCCAGCAAATTTAAAACATTTTCTCTAGAGAAAAGGAATGGCTCAGAAGAGAAGACCTATATAGATAACGATTATCTGGGAATCACTGAAGACAATGATCTAGAATAATCTTATTGAAAGTCTTTAACATGAATCAGCAATTTCATCTTTAGGGATTTATCATGAGATGATATAAGTGAGTAAAGGGGGCTTCCCTGGTGGTGCAGTGGTTAAGAATCTGCCTGTCAATTCAAGGGACACGGGTTCGAACCCTGGCCCGGGAAGATCCCACATGCCACGGAGCAACTAAGCCCGTACACCACAACTACTGAGCCTGAGCTCTAGAGCCCACAAGCCGCAACTACTGAGCCCAAGTGCCACAACTACTGAAGCCTGCATGCCTAGAGCCCGTGCTCCACAACAAGAGAAGCCACAATGAGAAGCCTCCACTTGCCACAACTAGAGAAAGCCTGTGCTCAGCAATGAAGACCCAACACAGCCATAAATAAATAAATAAATAAATAAATAAATAAATAAATTTATTTATTTAAAAAAAATAAGTGAGTAAAGGGTTAATAAAAGAGACATTAACTGGGAATTCCCTGGCGGTCCAGTGGTTAGGACTTGGTGCTTTCACTGTTGAGGGCATGGGTTCAATCCCCGGTCAGGGAACTAAGACCCCACAGGCCGTGTGGCATGGCCAAAACAAACAAAAAAAAAACCCCAAAAGATGTTCACTGCAATACTGTTTATAATACCAAACCAATGAAAGCAATTAGTCATAAAGAACAGATAGCTATGATACATCCATACATTAAAAAGGAAAACACTGACATGATAAGATGAACATAAAATATTACATGAAAAGGACAATATGCAAAATAATACATGGACCCAATACATGGCGCTAAGCCTTTTGCGTATGTAGTTTTCTTATGATGAAAATAGCTTATTTGCATAATTAAGATTACATGATTCTTGAATAATGGATAAATTAACCATAAAAAGTTTTTAGACTTAATGATATTTCGATCTCAAAAAATTATCTAAGAAATCATTAAGAAACTAGTAACATTTGCTTCTTTAAAAAATCCATAGCTCCATCTTATCAAATTAATTTTAAATTTAAATGAAACCAATATGATTTCAATGGAAAAACAAAGTAAAATATAAAGAAATAACTGAACCACAGATGAAAGATTCCATAAGCAGTTCTCCATATTCTTCCTACTATCCCCTTGAATGATACTTGTAATTTGATAAATCAATAACCATCAGAAAAGCTACATGAAAATAACACCTTCAGCAACCGACTTTAAATTTGCATTTTCAGTGCTATATATTTCAAACATTCTTATATCCTATATTGGGAGATGACATTAAGCATTTCTAATCACTAATGTCTCAGGCAAAACAAAATTGATCTTTAAGCATTTTTTAAAAATGGAAATTAAACTTTTTGGAAAACAAAATTTTATAAAAGCAAGCACTCTTGAAAAGACCAATTAAGAAATGTCTACTGGGCTTCCCTGGTGGCGCAGTGGTTGAGAGTCCGCCTGCCGATGCAGGGGACGCGGGTTCGTGCCCCGGTCTGGGAAGATCCCACATGCTGCGGAGTGGCTGGGCCCGTGAGCCATGGCCACTGAGCCTGCGCGTCCGGAGCCCGTGCTCCACAACGGGAGAGGCCACAACAGTGAGAGGCCCGTGTACCAAAAAAAAAAAAAAAAAAAAAAAAAAAATTCTACTTAGCAAAATGTCATTTAAAATATTAATTATGAAGGCAAATATATATAAGATAATAAGTGGGAAGAAAATATAATTCATATGCACAATAATCATGATTAGCTAAAATTACAGACATGAAAAATACTGAAAATAAAAACAAAAATCTACCAAGTGGCTAAATGTGGGTAAGACAAATGAGCCAGTAGAACAGAAAACTGACCACAATCATGTATACACATGTATATATAGAAATAAATATGACAAAAATGGCATTTTACAATATAGTAAAATATAGACTGTCATTAATTGACTAATCGTTAATCAATAAATGACGGGACATTTACTATCACTTTCAGATAATTAGTTATATCCCTACATCATATATACCATGAACAAAAAAATCTTAATGGATAAAATTATTAGGAAAAAAACTATAGAAAACTTGTATTTTTGTAGTTATGAATTGAGAAGGTGATCTTAACTGTATCCAAAAAATCTAGAATTATAAAGGCAAAGACAAATATTAATTTGTCTTAGAACCATAAACTTAGAACCAAACAGAAAAGTAGCCAAAGGATATAGGAAATTTGCAGCAGAAATAAAAAGGCTAATAAATATTTTTAAATGACCAACCTGAGTGAATAAAAAAAAATTTTTTTAACCTATCAGATATGCAAAAATTTTAAAGATCACTGACATTCAGTGTTGGGTGAGGTTGTGCAGGAAAAGATGCACTTATACTTCAAGGAGTTTAAAAAGGCAAAACCTTTTGGAGGGCTTGAGTACATTATCAACATTTAAACACATTCTTTTTGACCCACCTATTCTACTTCTGAGAATCAATCCAACAGATATACTAGCACAGCTGTACAAACCTGCATCACCAGGACGTTCTCTCTGGTACTACCTATAATGCACAAAACTTCAAGCAACTCAATGGATGCAATCTGACACCATGAGAAGGGACTGACTTAAACAAACAACATTCATACATTGATTATGCCCTTTTTATTAAATGAGGTAAATTTGAATATACTGATGTAAGACTACAAAAGATAAACACTATCCTTTCTGACAGCTGTCCCATCCTGACTTCTAGAACTTGGAACTATGATTTGATTTCTCCTTTTAAGAGCCATCAAACTTTTCAAATTTTCTATGGAAGTCTAAATTGGGATTTTATAAAAGCATATTTTCTTATACCAATTGTATCATGAAAATAAGTATTAAAAATTGAGCAACGAAGATGTTATCATGGCGAATGATTCCCATAGCAATCTATGAAATAGATTTTTAAACATAAATTAGGTTTATTAATTAGGTTTATTAGTCTATTTTAAGCTATCTGCTTTAATAACCAGCTGAAGGTAGTTACAAGTTTAAAAAATGATTAATAATTTTCAAAAAATTTTAAAACACTTCATGTTTTCATTCATTACAAATGCTTTAACAGTGGCTTCCTTAAGAAATATGAAATAGGGCCTCCCTGGTGGCGCAGTGGTTAAGAGTCCGCCTGCCGATGCAGGTGATACGGGTTCGTGCCCCGGTCTGGGAGGATCCCATATGCCGCGGAGCGGCTGGGCCCGTGAGCCATGGCCGCTGGGCCTGCGCATCCGGAGCCTGTGCTCCGCAACGGGAGAGGCCACAACAGTGAGAGGCCCACATACCGCAAAAAGAAAAAAAAAAAAAAAAAAAAAAAAGAAATATGAAATAGCCAATTCCTGAACTGATACTTTAAATTTACATCCTTTTTTTTTTTAAAGAGCAATTAATGACATGTCAATACCTAGTCAGTCACAGTTGATGTTCAAAGATGCCTGCTAAGTGAAAACTATGTGATGCTATCACAGCTGATATGGTAAGTATAAATCCTGACCTCTCAGCCTCAACTTCAAAGGGATGCCACCTACTTGGTACAAAAAAGTGTCTAAATAACTCATTTTCACATCTCCTGACACAAGAATCACGTAGTTATAAATGATAATTTACGAAGAGTTCTATGGAATAACTTCCTAGTTTATTAGAAATCTAAATATCTTTTACTTGTAAGAAACGTTTGACATAATTTAGGTGGTTTATTTATAATATGAAAATCCAGTCATGCTAAAAAACAACAAAAAAGTTCCTAGAACACTTTAGTTTGAGAAAGTGATTACCTCCGAGGAGGGAGGAAACAGAGTTGGAGAGAGGGCTTTAGCTGTTGCTGTAATCTTACATTTAAGCAAAAACTGAAAGCAAAATTGTCATTTTGCAGGCAGACTCCCTAGGTTCTAAACAACTCACTAACTCTTTGTGACCTTTAGCAAGTTATTTAATCTCCCAGTACCTCAGTTTCCTTTATCTGTAAAATCTGGATAATAACATTTCCTGCTACATAGGATTAAATGAGTTGATATATGTGAAGTGCTTAGAATAGTACCTGACACATGGTAAATTTTACTGCCATTATTATCATCAGCCTCACCACCTATAATTATCAATCATGAACTCTGGCTGGAAGGCACTGGGAAAAGAGGGGGTTAAGGTGGGATGGTATCTGATCTTTTTTCTACACGTTTCAAACATAAATGCTATTTTTGTAACGAGTGATAAACAGTTTAAGTGAGAAAGCAGTATGCAGTAGAATAACAAAGCTTCAGTCTTCAATTTTCAAAAACATGAGACAATTCAGGCTTTGGATTTTGATATTTATTTTTAGCAGGAAGAATATGCTAATGATGATGACATCGTTAGAAGATACGCCCATGTCCAATACCTGCAACAGAAGCTCAATAGAAGTTAAAGAAACCATACCAAAGACTAAAGACAAAAATTGTATGACATTACTTACCCTTAATTCTGCTAACAATAAAACAAGGAACAGTATGTTTAGGATTGAAGTTCCATCACAAGATCAAAAACTGGCAAGTTAACTATGAAGTGTATTTTTTTTGAAAAATTCTATCTTTTCCTTTCTATGTAAAATTGGGCAGCCTCTCTAAAGGTAGAGTACAATGCCAACAACTATGAGTGTGTATACGTGAGCAGAGTGGGGGCAGACTGAAAAGGTGCAATGCTAAACAGTGCTACAATTTGGGGTGGGAGAGCTCTGCTGCTGATACTGATTAACTGCTAACACAGGTAGAGATGGCAATCATCTTTGGCACAATTAGAGACTGCTGAAACAAGAACTAAACTCTAATAAATAAAAGCAACTTAACAGAGGCAGCATCATAACATACCTACAAATTTAAAGAGAACTGTCTTAAAAAAGGGATCCAGACATATGAGAAATTCTCCTACATATTATTAGAAAAAGAAATTGCTACAGCAGCAAACAATTTAAACAAGAACTAATCAAATGAAAGATTCTTTTAAATAAAACCAAATCTGGTTCATCCACCCCTGACAACGGCTACTCTGCTCAAAGGCAATTTGAGAGTGTTTCTTTTTTTAACCCCTGCACCTTCCAGGGGTGTCCAGACTTCCACCTGTCCAGGTAGAAGTCCACTTGTCCAGACTTCTCATCAACAGTATCAATCATCATTCAATTTAAAGAAGCAACAATAACTTTCTACCTAAGGGTGTGTCTGAGCCAAGAGTGGGGTAGGAATATGTTAAGCATCAGAATCAGGGATGAGAATAAAGGAGTAACGTGAAGACTGCCTTCCCAAACAAAAATGATGTTCAGGAACAGGGAGACTGGGGATACTCATAACAAAAAGTCTTTATTTCATAACTGTATACCCAAAAGACTGCATGTACTCAGACAGAAATTAAGTAAGTCCAACCATAATTTACTGTAGTTGACACCAGACTTTATACCAACTGCTATTTTCCCATTATTTTTGTTCTTGAAGATAAAGGTTTAAGCTCAGAAGACGAAATACTATTACTGGAATTTCACGTGAATAATTTTAAAATGCAACCAATTTTGCTAATTCCAAATTTCTAAATTTACTTAGACAGATTGATTTGGTTCAAATAAAAAGAAACCAATTAATGCAAGGAATAGCTTACCTGGGCCATTGTCTAAAAACGTCTAGGTCCAAAAAATGCAAAATGTTCAGGAATATTAAGCTATTTTTAAATTCCTACCAAAAATAAATTAAATAAATAAACACTAAATAAGGAAAAGGTTACGCACTTCCAATTTATGCTCTTTCTCTGCAAGGGCTTCCTTTTGACAACGAAGAAAATCTGCTAACATTCGAGTGAGTTGCTTCCTATCATCTATTTCAGCCGCCAATCTGCCATTGTAATCTGCCAGCAACATACAAGCATCCTCTACCATTTTAGAAAGTCTTTCTCCAGATTCTTTATCTAAGAAAAGCACAGAATAACAAAATTATTACACCGCAAAAACAATGCCATATGTGGTTTCCTTACTCCAACTCCCAAAAAAGTTCCAGATCCCATTTTCTTTTCTTACCTGTTATTTTATCTAGTAGGGATACTTCTTGAACTTCAACAGGCAAAGAAGCTATCCTTTGATGAACTGCTGCATCACCAGAAGCTGCATTTTCTAGATCTTGTAATGCTCTAACGAGATCTAGAGTCTAAAAAGTTATACAACTTTAGAACCAAAATTAGTGAAGCTTAAACAAATATAAAAGACTTGAAATTTATTTCATATTCCTTAATCCTTATGGGCTATTTGTTAGTTTAAACTGCTTTCAGAGACAGTCCAATTCTTTCATATGTAAGAAAAAAGCTACACTATATTAGGTATTGGAAATATATAAACTGGAAACATATAGATATTTCTAGTGGTGGAGACAGATAGTATAAAAATAATTATCTATTAAAATGATGTGATTCATTTATAAGCCAAATACATACAGTGGTAAAAGGCAGGCTATAATTTCAACCTGGAGAATACAAGTTTTATGTATGCTATAGTCATTGTATTATCATTATACATAAGAATTTTTTGTATTAAATTGGATATTGGGGGATGCGGGATACAAATCATCATCTACCACAACATACAAGAGCCCCCCAAATTCCATTTCTCAATAAAGTAGTTAAAGCATAAGAGAAATGTAATTTTGGAATATGTATGTTCAAATATGGCACCTTAACTATTCTATGGTTTGTTACTAAGATCATTAAAATATTACGAAGTTCCATATATCTGGTGACTAATATTTATATAATGCTTAACCAGTATTTTATCATCAGAATATTTTAGTTGCACTGTTTTCATACCAGCTATAATTAGGACGGAAGGGCAAGTCTCTGCTGATGATTTCATAATTCTTAATATATCTAAAGTTATTCCAAAGAAAATGGAGTAAATTTTCTTTTTGCTAGTCTCCATTCCCATCCCACCTCCCTTTTTCTTTTTTTCTTTCTTTTTTTCATCTCTAAGCCTAGATCCTAGAACACTAGGAAATTACAGGCATACATGAAAAATACAGGATATTCAAATTCTGTGTATATATTTAGATGACATTGACAGCCAGTAACTGATTTTTCTTTAAGCTATTCCCTTATAAAAAATGCTATCACTGGGGTCTAGCACATAGCAAATGATCAAACATGATAAGAATGAATGGAACCTAATAAGAAGTATACTATCCCAAGTGTGCTTTTAATTCACCACCACATGTTTAAAATCCCAATATTAAAAAAAATAATTTTGTTATATTTCCCCTCTACAATGAAAGTGAGCTTAAGAGCAATGACAATTACCGGGAAGCTTGTTTCTCATGGTGCCCCAAATAACTTACATATTTTTATTTTTTAATCAGTCTTAGAAAGTTCTAAAATTTTCTGGAGTTCTAAGAAACCTGGCTTTACGGTTTTGACAATGTACGCATGCTTTAATTACAACCTACTCTCATCGCACCTTCACACTCCTACACAAGCTAATTCTCCCAATGCTCAGTCAAGGATCCAGATAAGAAAGCAAAGTTGTCTGAAACAACACTAGCCTAGGACTTCCTGATAGAGGAGAATGAAATGAGTTCAACTACATTCTATAAAGAGAAATTTTAGCCATTCTTATAAAGAATGACATATATAAAATGGTAACTATAAGCTGAACCACTGAGAATTAAGCAGTACAACTAATCTGAAAATGGTCATTATAAAACAAAACATGATAGCATTTTACACAACAAGTACTAGGGAAGAGTCAGGTGGTTACTCAGAAACTCCTAGGAAGTACAACTTAGGTTACTCTTTCATGAGGTAGAATAGGAGAGGGTAAGATCCTATATTTAGAACTGGGGTAAAATACTGTTCATGGAGTCATTACAGGGCTCTTAGCAAAAAGTGATTCCTTGTCTTGAATTATTACCAAACAGAGAGAAATATAAGCCTTAGTGTTTGGTTGTTCCAAACATTATGTTCCTATTACATTTATTTTCAAGCTCTTATCCATGGTGACCATATGGGCTTTAGCATTCCTGTCATTAAGCCCCAACAGGGGCTTGACTCAGGTACTAGCTGAGACCTTCAGTCAAATTCTTTCTGCCTCCTGAGTACTAACACTGATATAAATCCACAATTCCAGGCAGTAATTGGTTGTATCTTTATTTCAAGCTCTTTTCATGGCAGAAAGAGCTCCATCCACCTTCAGGTTTCACACAGTGAGTTCTGGTCCAGGTATCCAACTCCTTAAGTTCTTGTTACTCTACAGGATACTAATTTCTGCAAACCATGTCTGCTTCCAGACAAAAGCTCAGCAGGAACCATACTCTGGCTCACATTTTGAGTTATGTGTCTGTACCATTTGTAGCCCATGGCAATATTTACCTTGTTTTAAGAATATGGCTATGTCTTCATTTTCTCCTTTAAAATTTTATCTGTCCCTCCTATATGTTTGAAACATAGAAGCAGGAAGCTTTAAGACTCAATGCCCACATAATTAAGGTAAAAATGTCTTTTTGGAATCATCTGATGGTTAGAAAATGCTATATTGTATCAACCTGGAGGACATGGAGTATTAAGGTAATGATTCTGATTCATCTTATTTTATTACCATGGAACTACATGGTTTTATATAGTTACATAGAACTGTATGAATACATACTCGTTAACTCTAACATGCATTTTTACATGTTTAAAAGCAAAAATACTTAAAAGAGTGGTGCTTATCTCTAGGTATAGAATTTTTAGCATACTTAAATCAAACAAAATAGTCTTATCATATAATGTTTTATTTATTTAAAAGGAAATTGTTTAAATGGTAGATATCTCATCAGACCTAATCATACTTAGCAAATACTCTTTCTACGCAAAATGTAAGCGCCTAATATACAATATACAGCACACTACATTAACATAAGCAATGTATTAATCAGAAAAAAAGACTTATTCACATAGCTTCTTTCCTGTACCCAGAATTATAATAGAAGTCAATTTACAGAAGTAAAACATTGAAATTAGTAAAGCTTGATGGCTACATGAAGTACTAGCAATTAACTCCCTTAACAGAGAAAAACCACTACCTGTGGTGGTTCACTTGGAGATCCTAGAGAGGAACAGTTTTCATTCTCATCCACCTTTATCTGTTCATATGTTCGCTTCCTAGGCTTCTTATCGCCATCTGAATTGAAAGAACACTTAAGTTTTAATGAGAGAATACATTTTAATGAAGAGATAATGATAAAAGATTATATACTTACACAGAGCTTGCTTAAGTTGTTCTAATACATCATTTTCATAAACAGACCTTTCTTCCCAAATAGATAACACTCTTCCAAGGTGCTTCTTACAACTTTCATCAGTTTCACTAAAGAAAGATAAAAATATTAACAGTAAAATGCATAGTGCTATTGCAAAGACAATGGTGATTTTAAATACAATGACACTCATTCCCTGAAAAAAGCCGCCCAAATGTTTACTGAGTTCCACTATGTGACCAGCAGTTCAGAGGTGAAGTGACCAAGATAGACATATTCCCTGCTTCTCTTAAAGAGCTTAGAGACATATTATTAAACAAAAAATGATGAAAGTGTTAGTACTGGTGACTAGGGGTTATCAAGAAGGTACCCCTAACCTAATGGGGGATGAACATAAAGCTAAGGAAGATTTCTAATGGGTGATTTTTAAACTTATTTAACAAATATTTATTGATCAAGGTACTATCTCTAACACTGGAGATACAAATGGAGCTTTATGGCAGCTGTATTTTTATAAGTGCCACAAAAGAGAACAGGGTGTTAAAAACAGGCTTAACAGAGAGACACGGTCCACTTCAAGAGAGATCAGGAAGGGTATGTGAGGAAGGGTATTTGAGGAATGATGCATTTAATCTGAGTTCTAAAGACTGGATATACAGGGAAGTGGGAAACAGACTACTTCCAACCACTTCCCACCGCCTTCATCACTACCACTGTAGAATGAGCCACTATCATCTCTCGCCTGGATTGTTTTTTTTTAAGATTTATGATTTATTTATTTATTTAATTTATTTTTGGCTGCGGCACGCAGGATCTTCGCTGATCTTGCCTGGATTTTGGTAACAGTCTTCTCATTGGTCTCCCAGGCTCTACTTATTCATTCTATTCTCTACTAAAGTAAATCGTATCATACTGCTCTCAGTTCTCCAAGAACCACCAATCATACCAAGAATAAAAGCGAAATTCTTACCCTGGGCCACAAAGTGGACACATTCTGCTTCCTGGCTACCTCTCAGTCCACATTTCCTAAATACAAATCTCCTTGCTGATCCTCAAACATGCCCAGCACATGGCTATCTCACTGTTTCTGCCAAGTTTTTTCTCTACCTAGGATCCTTTCCTCCTAGAGTCAAATGGCTCGTTTCATCCCTCCCTTTAGTCTCTGTTCAAATGCTACCTCCCCAAAGCAGTCAATCTTTATCTCATAAAACTGAGCACCATCACACTCTCTAGCTCCTTCCCTGCTTTACGTTTCTTCACAGTACTTATCTTTTGACATTTTAATATATATTCACTTGTCTATTACTTTGTCATCCACTGAAATGTAAGCTCTACTAGAACAGAACTTTGTCTCTTTCACTACTGTATCCTCGCTGACTAGCACATAGTAGGTGGTCAGTAAATATTTTATTGAATTCTAGGGAGAAGCAACATATATTAAAAAGCCTAAGGCAGAAAGAACTAAAAGAGATTCAGTTAGCTTAAACTGTATAGTGTATAGAGTGTGTGTGAGAGAGTGTGGTGGTGGGGGAATGGCCACGGGTAATGTGAGACAGGAGACTGAACAGGTAGCCTGGGCCATGAAGGAACACCTGAAGTCTTACTCAGGACCTGAGACTTGATGTCTAGGACAAATGAGAACCACTCAAAGGCAAGAGAGTGTTGTATCAGCTCTGCAACTCTGGCTACAGCTTCCTAAATGGATTAAACAACACTGGAGGCTACTGTAATTATACAGAAATGACATTATGGTAATTGGAATGGAAAGAAATCTAAAGAACCGAGGGAACTATATGTACTATAAGGGATAAGGGGTGTGAAGGAGAAAGGACAGTTGATATATTATAAATCACTATATCACAGAGAGTTCAAGATAACACCTAGTTTCTCACATGGGCATCTGGATAGATGGAGTTGCCATTCATCAACAGAGAGAACCCAGAGAGGAAGCAAGTTTGACAGGGAGGAAGGACATAGTGAGTTCAGTAACAGACACAGTGAGTCTGAGATGTTTGGAGGCATACAACTAGAAATCAGTAGGCAATTGGATATACAGGACTAAAAGGAAAAACATCTGGACTGAAGCATAAGATTGCCAGCTTTTAGGGTATGGTTAATAACTAAATACTTGTAATGTATGAAATCACCCAGAGGGCTAGTAAAGAATATGACACCAGAAGAAGGCCCAGGACTAAACTCTAAGAAACACCAGCACCTGAAAAGATGGTAAGAGTATCTAAATTGAAGGATAAATAATATTAATTTAAGAAAGCAATATACTGCAGTGTTTCACACTCTGTAATTTTTTTTTCCACACTCTATAATTTTTTTAAAAAATGCATCTACTGTGACTAAACCTGCAGGGCATGTGGTAAGTATGTTTTCATCCTTAAATCATTCAACACAGATCATCA
Source organism: Mesoplodon densirostris (assembly GCF_025265405.1). NCBI lineage: Eukaryota > Metazoa > Chordata > Mammalia > Artiodactyla > Ziphiidae > Mesoplodon > Mesoplodon densirostris. The sequence goes on from NC_082675.1 coordinate 51,336,704, forward strand.
TTCACCACTGAATTCTATAATTTAGATTGATTTAATCGCCTACCCCAATAATGTTTACCCAGTAATCTACCAAATATTTGCATATAATGTTTGGAAATAAGCATTTTAAAAGTACAGATTTCTACCTTCAGAATTTTTCTGTAGCAAAATTTTCAACAGGCTTATGATTATTTTAAATATTCTGTATTTCCAAAGCATTTAAAAATGTTATGACATACACCCACACACTAGAAAACCTTAAAATCATTATAAGCAATATGAGAGAAAGGGGTACTAAGTTTTTCCAGAAATATTAGTTGGAAGATTGATAGTTTTATTAGCACACAAATTTTCAATTCAACACATTCATTCATTCTTAACGAATTTCATTCCAAAATGGCAGTTGCTTTTGGTTACTTAAGGAAAAGGTGAAATTCAAGTACTCCAAATGCCCACCTTAGTAACAGCTCAAAAAATGTTTCCTTCACAGCAAGTATTTAACACATTTACAAATGCCATTACAGGTAAGTCTTTTCAAGTGAAAACTTCAAAGAAATATATACTTTGCTTTTTTATTTTAATGTCTTAAGGCAAGTTTTAGCAAAAGGACACATTAGGCATTTACAACAGGTTACCTAGTACCCAAAACAATTATCATACCTTGAAACATGCTTAAAAGCCTCCACTATAACTGGTGCAAAATCTTTTGTAAACTCTGGCCCCTTCCTTTTGCTGTTCTGAATGACATCATTAGCTAGGTAGAGAAAAGTAAGCTTCCTGTTTGGTTTGGCTGAAAAAAAAAAAAAAATTTAACCTAATTAAAATATCCTCACTTAATTTAGACAAACTTTCTCAATACCTGAATTAAGCAGTTTGAGAACTACGACAAACTTACTAACCTTTGTGTATTATGTTCAACCCTAGCTTCTCATTCTACTACCAAACTTAGCAAGTCATTATTCTTTAAAAGATAACTACTCTGGTTTCTGAAGATCACTCATGTGAGGAAAAAAGAGAACTAAAGAGGCAGAGATAGTCAATGAAATATCTGTTTCCTTACAGTTCTAAGTCACCCAAACCACTTATCCTTGATTAGTCTTTTTTTTCCCAAAACAGAATTATTTATTTACTCCAAATTATTTATTTAATCCAAAATTAAAAAGAAATCGGTGGTAAGGAAATATACTGTTACATGACACAAGATAAAAAGCCTAATTCTATATTAAAAAAAAAAAATCAAACCTTAAAAATAAAAATACTACCACCTCGTGTCGTGCACACGAGCACCACAGGGCCAGGGATGTACCAGCTGTCAGGTGGGCAGGCGGGCGGGGAGGAAGCCAAGGCCACAGCTTGAGGGAGGCCCTGGCCCCTCCTAGCCTGTGTCTGGCAGAGTCGGTGTGAGATGAAGAGACTGTTAAAGGAAACACTGACCAAAACCTCCCGCCCTGTCCAGGCAAGATAGTAACCACCTGCATGAGTTATCTTACAACAGAAGGCCCTGGTTCAGAACGTGGAACTAACAAGTTACCACAAACCAGAAGAATTTGGGAAAGGTCAAAAGAGAGAGGAGATGCCAGTCCATATGTCCTGCCAACCTCCCAGAATCCTTCTCACTGGAATCCATCTTGGCTGAGCGATCCTTGATTGCTAGTCTTTTTTTTTTTTTTTTTTTTTTTTTTGCTGTACGCGGGCCTCTCACTGCTGTGGCCTCTCCCGTTGCGGAGCACAGGCTCCGGACACACAGGCCCCGCGGCCATGGCTCGCGGGCCCAGCCGCTCCGCGGCATGTGGGATCCTCCGGGATCGGGTCACGAACCCGTGTCCCCTGCATCGGCAGGCGGACTCTCAACCACTGCGCCACCAGGGAGGCCCGATTGCTAGTCTTAATTGTTTCCAAACTAATAGTTTTATACACAGAAATCCTCACATCTGACTATCCTGTACTAAATTTTATTAAAACTATTAAACACTACATGAAATACAGCCACTTAAGGTGGTGATTGGTCATGTTATTAAAATGGTACCCTAAATCTTAACTGAATTTATGACTATTTTAATACCCATGTTGATTTAAAACTCAATATTATTGTCAAACAAAATACAAAATGTAAAATAGGTTGAAAGAGATATCACTTCAATCAATTACATATTTTTTGTTTATGAAATAAATATTTGCCAAGCTAACAGAGTAAATGTTAGGGAAACCAAATGGACAAAGTTTAGATTTTTTCCCCCCTTTGGATTACATGGCCTTAAATAACTGATTCATCTTGATAAAAATATGCCCCTACTCACTATATTCTGTGGGTATAGTCATACTCCTAAAAGAGCAGATAAGATTTCACTAATTGCTGACCAGAATCCATTTTTTACTGGTTACAATAAGTGGCATAGTAGTATTGAATATGACTTAAGATTCATATATAAAAGGAAAACCTATTAGTTGAACACAATCTTTTATATTGACTATTTTCATAATACAATTTTACTAGAATTAAAATTGAATCATTCAAAGTTGTACAATTATATTCAGAAACAATATACTTTGTGGCATCCACATTACGATGGTGTAGGGGACTTATGATCAGGACTGATAATCCAGTGCACTATTCATGTGGGCCAGTTTATTGGATTTAAGACAAATATTTGGGCCAGGTGCATTTGGTCCTCAAGATTTGAGTATTCAATTTAAAATTTAACCCACTTTTGAGTTCACATTTTTCTTTTAGGGGAAACTAGCATCCCAACCTTCTCATAAGAAACTGTAAAATACTGAGTCACAACTGATCAGACCTTACAAACCTGTGCCGGCCACTGCATAACCTGGTTTGCCTGTCTAAAGTTGCAGCCCACCAATTTTCGTGCTCTTGAAAGTTGCTGGCATAGAATAAAGATAAGGGAGAGATGGCAATAACAGAGATCAATTTCTGATTCTTCTGGCTTGTCTGGTTAGTCAAGCCATAGAGTATAACTGGTTAAGATACTAGGACCCTTTCCCATGAAAATGATAATAATGGTAACTTTCCCAGTATTCAACCCTATCTTTTTTTTTTTTTGTACCTACCCCTGCCTCTGCCCACAAAAAAACCTCACACAAAGAAAAGGGCTTATTTAATCCAAGTATTAGAAGTATTATTTAATCCAAGTATTTGCCTTCTTAGCATCAAAATGAGTTTAAATACTCAAATCTGTTCTAAGCACTCTCTCTCTCTCTCTCTCTCTCTCTCTCTCTCTCTATATATATATATATATATATATATAAAAGACCTAATTTAATCCATATAATGTAAGGTACCATTATTATCTGCATTTGGCAGTTGAATAAAACTAGACATCAAAATGGTTATCTGCCCACAGTGAAATAGACAGGAAGGGATCAGTCATGATTTGAATCCTAAAAGTCCAACTCCAAAGCATTCCCTCTTTACAACTGGACTATGCCTACTGTCATAAATGAAAGAGGATACTACCTTTAGAGAAGATTTAGTAGCAACTCAACCAAAATATTTTAGAATGTTAGCAGTATTATTCACAACAGCCAAAAACTGGAAGCAATCCAAGTGTCTGTCAAAAGATGAATGGATAAGCAAAAGGTGGTATATACATACAAATAGAATACTACTCAGCCTTAAAAAGAAAGGACATTCTGACACATGCTACAATATGAATGAACCCAGAGGACATCAAGTTAAACGAAACAAGCCAGTCACAGAAAGACATATACTGTATGATTCCATTTATATCAGGTGCCTAGAATAGTCAAATTCAAAGAAAAAGTAGAATGGTGATTGCCAGGGGCTAGGGTGAGGGAGATATGGAGAGTTACTGTTTAATGGGTATAGAGTTCCAGTTTTATAAGAGGAAAAGAGTTCTGGAGATGGATGCTAATGATAGTTGCATAACAGGATAAATGTACTTAATACCATTAAACTTCACACTTAAAAATGATTAAAGCAGTCAATTTTTTGTTATGTTTATTTTACCACAAATATTTAAAAGTATACATTTTACACTGTTTTTAAAAATTTGTGAGCTACTAATCTCTTGAAAATAATTCAGAATCATTTCTGCAATGTACACTAAAGTAAAAATTTTCAAGATTTCAACATACATTTCCCAGTATATTCCAAAGAATGAACTCTGTACCAGGAGCACGGCTTTAGTATGGAATCCAAATACCAAAGCATCATTTTCATTTCTTTCCTTGTGGAACCCAGGCTAAAATATGAGAAAAACTAGAAACTGCCATAAATTATACCCTTCTCCAAATTTTCAGGGAAAAAAGTTTACTTCCATTTAAAACTTTATGTAGAATAATAAACTAATGCAACAAATCACAACAAGCAATTCCAGAAGAAAATCACAAAAATGATTTTCAAATAAATTTTTATAAATTATATATAACAGAGCCATAAATTGTTACTAAGACATGCGAAGTTAACAGAAAGGGCAAACAAGCCATTTCATAATTTCCTAAAGAAATAACTCTATTGGCAACAGAATATAAGGCCAAATAATGGGTCTGATGTAATCAACTTCTACGTTTTTACAGTTCACAGTTTCCTTATAAATACACCTATTTTCTCAATCTTCCATTCAATTTAACTAGCGTTTATTTAATGTTTTGCTATGTGCCAGGGACCATGCTGGGCACAGACCAAAAATAACCTTTCCTGTTCAATCAGGAGTTTGCAAGCACCATACAAACTGGCACATGATAGGTGACATGACTAAGTATGTTAGTTCTCTTTTTTTAATTCTTTCTCTTCACTAATATATGACACCACCTGAGAAAGCAACCATAAATTCAATACTATACCCCCATTAGTCTGTGTGTATACTGCTATGTTTGTACCAATATAAGCCAAGTAAGGACTAGTCAACGTATTGTGAGAAACCATTTTCTTATATCTCACCTCACTGAACTAAATCTTAAGCTCCTGTAGGTACTAAGTATAGCCCTTTTCCAGGGGCTTTGTATATGAATAGGTACATCAAAACAAATAATAATAATAAAATCCGGCTGGCTAATATAAGAGAACATAGTATTACCTAAAAAGTTGAGCATACTCCCCAAAAAGGGCAATACAAGTTTAGTTCATCGCACAAGTAAGAAATGGATACGCAATAATTCACAAACAATTCAAATAAGGATCAATTACAAAGCTTCAGAAAGAAGAATCCAGACTAGTAAACAATAGGAAACAAACTTATTCAAAGGATTACAGAAATGCCATCTAGTCTCACTAATTCACACTGAGGTCATAATCTAGTTTTACTTCTTCATAATCAGAAAGTGATAGGATCATTACTTATTTTCTTACCCTGTTCAGACCATATGCCTACTTGTTTTGATATGATACAGAATATCATAATCTAATTTAATCACTGTGTTTTTATGTAGATTGAAATTTACAACCACAGTAGATGATAATGCTCATAAATATAACAAATAGCTAAAAAAATTTTGTTTTATCTGTAAATACAGGAACCTTTCCAAGGGAAGCATTCTATGTAGAGAAGCAGCAAAAAAATTTAATAAACAAATATATATATATATACATACATGCACGTATACACACACACCAATGAGCATTACTGCAGTTCTTGTAGGACATCAGAAGAAAAGCCATTATCTTGAAACAAAAATCTATTAAGGATTTATTAACAACTGTTGGACAGCCTTATTTATTTATTTCACTGATAAACTGAATCACAGACTAGAAAACATGTTCATATGGATGGATAGGTGGCTGTAAGGCAGAAACTGCTTTAACTTAGTAATATTCTTTGCCACAGAAAATGCATAATCAACAGATGGTTCTTGAATGGATCCTATCGATCCCAGACAGGACAAACAGTTCAGTCAGACACAGATGGCTGCTTCTTAATGGCTGAGGTGGGTGAAAAATGGATAGAGCTGGCATACTCCTGTATCACTGCCAGGATGCCTCACACTTTTGGTAGCCCATTCCTTGCTTAAAATCCTTCAAAGATTTTCTACTGTTCTCCAGATAACATTTTAAATCCTTAACATGAACCAAAGGCCCAAAAAGGTCTGTCTCCACCTCTACACTACTCTCTCTTCATGCCCAACACTATTACTCCTCCAATTTCCCCAACTCCTACCCATGCTTTAGACCGCAGTTAAATGGTTTCCTCTAATTTTTCCCTGACCACCCACTACACATAAGTTAGGCAGCCCTGATATGCTCTCATACCACCTCATATTTTTCCTATGGAGCATTTACTCCAACTATAATTGTTTTTATTTAATCTGGTGCTTCCCAACTAAATTCCATCTAAAGCAACAATTGTCAGTCTCATCTACCAATCTATGGAATCAAGGCCAGCAGCCGATTCATAATTTGCTCAACATTTACTAAATCAATAAATTTTGGCCTAAACCTATGTCTTTAATTATCTGTTCTACTAACTTAGCTTCTGGTCTTAACCTCACCCAGCAGCTGAAAGGAGAACACATGTAAAATTACACTACTTTCAGAAACTTCAACTTCAAATTCTGATTACGGAAGACAAACTTTCTTACAGATCTAGCACTCTTTTTTATTTTCAGTGTATTGAGTTCAAATATTTTCCTTTCCCCTCCTCCATTCTAGAGTTCTCACAAATCATAACCCCATTGAAAAATACACAAGTAGTGTGAAGGGGAAGGTCAGAAAGTACAAATGTTAAGCAATTAAAACCAACTATTATTTTCTACCTGTTATATTGATCAAGATGAACGTCTGACACTAACTAAAGTTGGCAAGAATATGGGTAAGATTATCACCTTTAGATACCTTCAGACATTGTAATTAAAATATAAATTAGTGCAACTTCTTAGAAAAATAATTTGGCAATATCTATGAAAAATGTAAATGCACAAATCCCTTGACCCTGCAAATTTCACTTCTAGAAATTTATCCTATGGGTATCTTCTCATAAATGCACAAAGAAATCACTAAGGATATTAATGATAAAACACAAAAGAGAGAACTAATTAAATCATGGTACATTCATACAATCCAATCCTCTATAGCTGTTAAAAAATGAGACAGATTTATATACAAATATAGAAAGATATCTAATAGTATTGAATTACACACATCCAAACAAACACACACATAGTAGATAGCTTTACTCTGGGGGAAGATCAAGAAAGAATTTGAGGGAGATCAAGAGTTACCAACAAAGAAGTCATAACATGGAAACATATGAGCTATATATTAAATGATTAACTTGAGCCTCCATGCTGAAAAGAGCTTCTGAGTAGTACTGACTTGGTGCTCCACCAACTGACTTTGTCCTGCAAGGGCATTTACCCATGATCTCTCCTGTCTCAATGTCTGGTTTAAAAAAAAACTCCACCTAGGCCCAGACAAATGGACACCTTTCCCATTCTAAAAGGCCCAAGGCAATTCTGCTTCCTCAAATTTTAAAAACCTTCATTTTGGTATACACAACAAATGAATTCTTAAAATCTTTTTTTTTTTTTTTTTTTGCAGTATGCGGGCCTCTCACTGTTGTGGCCTCTCCTGTTGTGGAGCACAGGCTCCGGACGCACAGGCTCAGCTGCCGTGGCTCTCGGGCCCAGCCGCTCCGTGGCATGTGGGATCTTCCCAGACTGGGGCACGAACCCGTGTCCCCTGCATCAGCAGGCGGACTCTCAACCACTGCGCCACCAGGGAAGCCCGAATTCTTAAAATCTTGAAAAGCACAAACTTCATCCTGGACCATTACACCACTATGAGAGACACTGTGAACTGGAACAGAGTTCTAAAGAATACACATCACAATGTATATTCATATTATGCTTATAGAGTGGAACTGAAACTAAAACTTTTTGGCCTATTAAGAATATCTTTAAAATAATATTGACTAGTTTCTTATGACCTAGGCACTGTTCTAAAAGTTTATTACGTATCTCATTTAGTCTTCAGAACAACCCTACAGGGCTTCCCTGGTGGCGCAGTGGTTGAGAGTCTGCCTGCCGATGCAGGGGACACGGGTTCGTGCCCCGGTCTGGGAGGATCCCACGTGCCACGGAGCGGCTGGGCCCGTGAGCCATGGCCGCTGAGTCTGCGCGTCCGGAGCCTGTGCTCCGCAACGGGAGAGGCCACAACAGGGAGAGGCCACAACAGTGAGAGGCCCGCGTACCGCAAAAAAAACAAAAACAAAAACAAAAAAAACAACCCTACAGAATAAGTTATTATCCCCATTTACCAATGAAAGAAGTAGTAAAGTAATTAAATGCACTCAAAGAAATGCACTGAAATCAATCAACACATACTACAGTCTCTAAATAACATTTTATTAATAAAAGCAGGAACTACATAAGATGAGCCTGTAACGTCTCGTCATGATAGAAAGTAAGAAAGTTATTTTAAAAACAACCAAGGTTGTATCCAAAGGACACAAGCAATGCCCCAAGATGCTGCCACTGGCAAAAGAGTATCAAAAAGAACGACTACAATGGTCTGAAACACAAACAGCTAAAAATCCATAAGTTCATAAAAAATACTTAAAAAAAAAAGGTTGCTGAAGAACTAATTCAGCTGACAAGGGGGAAAAAATAAGCCATTTATCCTCCTTTTCCTGGATGAACTGTATTTCAGAGTCAACAATGGCTGATGAAGAAAGTTCTTATGCAACAAATGCTCAAACTGCAGCATGCCTCAGAACCACTTAGAGGGCTTGTTAATACGCAGATAACTGGTTCCTACCAATAGTTTCTGATGTAGGTCTGGGACAGGACCCAAGATTTTGCATTTCCAACAAATTCCCAGGTGATACTGATGCTGCAGAGGCCTACACTTTTTGAGAACCACTGTTAGAAAAGAATTCTGCATAATAAACACAGAAAGAATAAAAGAACTAGAAATTCATAATTTTGCAACTCCTGGTAAATTAAAATAAGGAGTCTAACCAACCACCATCAGAAGCTGCTAAAATCACTGGGTGAAAGGTGCTGAGGAACTTCATAATGGATTCATAATGATAACAACTGAATCCACTGATCAATCTCATCCCTAAATATAGAACAACTTGACATTAGGTATCTCTTAATGTGATGCAGCAGGAAGTGCATAACACAGGCAATGCAGTATTCTTTGGGAATGACACCATAAGGATGGAATTACCCAAATGCCTAAGGAGGGAAATTCTATAGTCCATGTGACACAGTCTCCTCAACAAGTAAACTACATGAAAAAAATGTGGGGGGAGAGGGGACACAAATTAAAGAGAACTGTTAAACAAATGTCATGAGTGGACCTTTTTGGATTCTACTTTGAACATTAACTATAAAGAGACATTTTTCAAGGAATCTAGAATACTGAACATGGACTAGGTTCAAAAAAAAAATCAAAAATCAAAGTTAAGGGCTTTCCTCGTGGCGCAGTGGTTGACAGTCCGCCTGAGATCGATGCAGGGGACACGGTTTCGTGCCCCGGTCGGGGAATATCCCACAGGCTGCGGAGCAGCTAGGCCCGTGAGCCATGGCCGCTGAGTCTGCACGTCTGGAGCCTGTGCTCTGCAACGGGAGAGGCCACAACAGTGAGAGGCCTGCATACCGCAATTAAAAAAAAAAACAAAAAAAATTTTAATATAAGGCTTAATTTACCTATTATAAATATATACTGACATATCTGTTTTAAATGGTTTGAAGTCTGGGTTTTGCTTTAAAAAAACAAAACAAAACAGGAAAAACAGTAGGTATCAGGGTAGGAAAGATTTAGGTAGATGAAACCAGAAAGGTGTAACGTTAATAACAATGCAGCTGGGTGATGGGTTCATGGAAGTTCAAAATCTTATTGTCTTTACTTATTTTTGTATATAATTTTAAGTCTATCATGAACAGTTAATTTAAAAATTAAATAAAAATTGAGCATAAAAAGTGAAATCTCCTTTCATCTCCACACCCTCACCATGAATGAGTTAATTATTTAGTATGTGTATCCTTTTCAGACCATTTAATGTGCCTTTGCAAATACTATATACTTATTCACAGATACACACATACACAGAATTTTTTCTTCAGTAAGATCATGTTACACATAATGTTTTATACACAGTTTTCTTCACACTTCATATATCCAAAGTATTTTTGTGTTCATAAACAGATCTGTTACAAACTCTCTTTAAGAGCCTCATTCTTTTTAATAACTACTTAGTCACATGATATATATATATATATATATATATATTATATATATATAAATTGTTTCAAATCTTTAATACCTTTTATGTTTGTAAACCTGAGCAAGTATTTCTATGGGATTCTGACAGGCAGAGGTGATAGGTTAAAAGGTATGCAGTTTAAATTTTGTCAGATATTGTCAAGTTGCCCATCAAAAAGGCCAACTGTTTGAACTCCTACCACATGAAAATGCTCATTTCCCAACATCAACATAATACTATTAATATTTAAGATCTTTGCCAACCTCTCGGGAGTAAAATGATCCTGTTTTTATTTGCAATTCCCTATATATTACTAAAGCTGATTTCTCAGTTATTTATATTCCTTCTTTTGTAAATTGAAGGAATTCAATTCAAGTTCCCCACTCACATCATTTTCCCCATTTTCCTACTGAGCTGTTTGTTTTTTATCAACTCACAGGAGCATTTTATATGTTATGCATGTTAGTTTTTTCCTGTTTTAGGTAGTGCAAGTATTTTCTCCAAATCTGTTGCTTAAATTAAAATTTGATATTTTCTGCATTCAGGGATTTTATAACTTTATGTAGCCAAATCTATTTCCTATATGACTCATGGCCTATATTGTATTTAGAAAGTCCTTTCATGATCCAAAACTAGAAATGATTATAAATATGTATTTTTCTTACATGACTCCATAGTTGATTCTTTTCAATGTTATGTCTTTAATTCAACTGGATTAATTCCATATGATATTAGTTAGGAATCTAAGAATCATTTATTAATATTCCATCTCTCATCACATGAGTTTCAAGTGTCTAATTTACCAAATGCCCACATAAAATAGGTCTTCTCACAAATCTCTACTCTGTTCCTCTCATATATATATTTCTCTTCCTCTACCAACATCATACTCTTCTAATTTCAATGTCTTTACAGTCTGCGTGGATACCTAAAAGGGCACACAACTTCCATTATTGTTTTCCCTTCAAAACTGTCAAAATTCACAAGACAAAGATTGCCTTGGCTCTTCCTCCACATTCACTTTTCCCAATGATCTATAGAATTAGTTTTAAATTTCTTACAGACTGACCTGAATTTACAGATTAATCTGGGAATATCTGACCTCTCTGCAATCAATTTTTACTTAGCAGTTTTACATACTACTGTACTTTAAAACACAACAAATGTATGTTTTAAACCGATAAAAAGTAAAATTTAGTGTTTAGCATACACTTACATTAAAATAAGCTTGTTAAAATACTAACACAACAGGTAAACCTGAAAATATCCTATAATATCAAAGACAAGAAAATAGTGGTAGAAAACACTAGTCTCAGAGTTCCAAATGATGTGTACCAATTCCAATATAAAGCCCAATTTGTAGAGGACTTCTTCTGAGAAGATAGAGCTGACATACTTTTCCCTATTCCTCCTGCAAAGCACAACTACAAATCCTAGACATTATAAATAAACCAAACATAGGAAAAGAAAAGGCAGCAGACTGGCTAGGGACCTTGGGAGTTCAACACGAGGTGAGTTCCCAGAGTTTTCATTTTGCCTCATATATCTCAGATTCAAAGTTGAAGAGGCCAGCAACCCAGAAATCCTAACAGGTGCAGATATAAAAAGTTCCAACAAAAGCCTTCTCACTCTTGTCAAAGGAGCAGGAAAAGGGCAGCCTAGCAAGACAGAAAACTTTTAGAAAATACCCTATCTACTCCAACCAAACACACCACAGAAAGGAAAAGAGAAAAAAGAAAAATCTGTGACCCCATTTACATCCATGCCAGCAAAGGCTGTAATGTGGAACCCCAACACCTCTCCAGAGTAGTGTCAGAGAAGGCAAAGGAGGGAGCCTGGACTTCCACCCCACTCAGCAGTAAGGAGGCACTCCTCACTGGGATGGTGTCACAGAACGCCTAGTGGAAAGTCAGCACCTCCACCGTGGCCCAGCAACTCTGTGGTATCAATGGAAGTCTCGTGGGGAGCCAGAACTCCCACTCACACCCAACAGTAACAAAGAACACCTCCTTCCCCTGATGGGGTAGTGTCAGAGAAACCCAGCTTAAACAGGATTAAGTAAGGTCCAGAGTCTCATAACATAATACAAAAAAATCTATGGATAAAGCAAAATTTCCATCATACCAAGTACCAGGAGGCTCTCAAACTGAACCAAAAAAGTCAGTCAATAGATGCCAACACTAAGATGACAGAGATTTGAGAATTATTGACAAAGATTTTAAGGTAGCCATCATAAAAATGCTTCAACTAGCATATGCAAATATGTTGAAAATACAAAATTTGTGGGATAAAGCTGAAGCAGTGCTGAGAGAAACTTGCAGCACTAAATGCACACACTAGAAAAGATGAACAAGTCTAAAATCAATAATCTAAGCTCCCACCTCAAAAACCTAGAATAAGAACAAAATAAACACAAGGAAGCATGAGGAAATAATAAAAGTAAAAAAAAAAAAAAAAGAAATTGACACATAAAAATTTTAAAAAAGCTGCTTCCCCCACCCCAGTTTTTTGAGATATAATTGACATACAGCACTATATCAGTTTAAGGTGTACAGCATAACGGTTTGGTTTACATACACTGTGAACTGATTACCACAGTAAGTTAACTATCATCCCATATAGACTCAAAAACAAAAAGATAAAAAAATTTTCTTCTTGTGATGAGACCTCTTAGGCTTTATTTTCTTAACACTGTCATATATATCATACAACAGTGTTAATTATAGTCATCCTGTTGTACATTACATCCCTACTACTTATTTATCTCAGAACTGTTAGTTTGTACCTTTTGACTACCTTCTTCCAATTCCACCTCCTACACCTCAACCTCTGGCAACCACAAATCTGATTTCTTTTTCTGAGTTTGGGTTTGTGGCTTTTTTTTTTTTTTTTTTTTAAGATTCAACATATAAGTGAGATTGTACAGTATTTCCTTCTCTGATTTATTTCACATAGCATTACATCCTCAAGGTCCATCCACATTGTTAAAAATGGCAGCATTTCCTCACTTCTTTAAGGCTGAATGATATTCTGCTGTGTGTGTGTGTGTGTGTGTGTGTGTATATATACCTCACAACTTCTTTATCCATTCATCTCTCGATAGACACTCAGGTTGTTTCCATGTCTTGGCTATTATATCAGTTGTATTTCAATATATTAGGAATAAATATGAGAAAAATAAAATTAAAAATATAATATCCCTTTAAATTGCTCAAAATAATTGAAATACTTAAGTGTAAATAAAACAAAACACGTACAGGACTTGTATGCTGAAAGCTACATAATACTGATAAAAAAAGTCAAAGAAGATCTAAATAAATGGAGAAATATACCATGTTCATGGATTAGAAGATGTTACATAATAAAGAGGTCAATTTTCCCTAAACTGATATGCAGGATTAATGCAACTCTTATCAAAATCCCAGCAAAATAATTTTTATTGATATAGACCAGATTATTCTAAAGTCTACAGACACAGGCAAAAGAACCAGAGTAGCTAAAACAATTCTGCAAAGGAATACAGTGGAAGGAATCAATCTACCCAATTTCAAGACTTATCATATAGCTATCAAGATTACCTGTGGCATTGGTGGAGGGAGACACACATGGATCAAGGGAATAGGACAGAGAACCCAGAAACAGACTCACACAAATACGCTCAAGTCAATTTTGACAAAGGAGCAAAGTAATTCAATAAAGGAAAGACAGCCTGCCTTTTCAACAAATGGTGCTGGAGCATTTGAACCTTGACCTAAATTTCACACCTTATATAAAAATTAACTCAAAATGGATCATGGACTTAAATGCAAAACTATAAGTATTTTAGAACAAAACACAGGGAAAAAAATCTTTGGAATCCAGGGCTAAGCAGAGTTCTTAAACTTGACACTAAAAGCATAATGCATAAAAGAAAAATTCAATAAACTAGGGTTAAGTAGGGGTGTGCCGGGATTGAGGTGGATGTGGCTATTAAAAGGCAACATGGGGCCTCCCTGGTGGTGCAAGTGGTTGAGAGTCTGCCTGCCGATGCAGGGGATACGGGTTCGTGCCCCGGTCTGGGAGGATCCCATATGCCGCGGAGCGGCTGGGCCCGTGGGCCATGGCCGCTGAGCCTGCGCGTCCGGAGCCTGTGCTCCGCAGCGGGGGAGGCCACAGCAGTGAGAGGCCCGCGTACCGCAAAAAAAAAAAAGGCAACATGAGGGTTCCTCGTGGTGATGGAAATGTTCCATATTTTGACTATATCAATGTCAACATCACAGTTATGATGTTTTGCAATATATATAATTATAGAGATTTTATTTTAAACTAGTTTTCCATGATGCCATAATTGGGGGAAGCTGGAAATGGGTAAACAGGACCTCTCTGTATTATTTCTTACAACTGAGTGTGAATCTGTATTTATAGAAAAATAAACAGTATTTTCAAAAATCTCATGTTAAGTCCTCTAGTTTTGAAGCTAAAAAATCACTACAAAAGCACTCCCAGAAGAGGGTGGTTGAAACAAAATCCAGTGTTCACTCTACATATTTATTTATAAACATTAATATCAATTTCAGTGACTTAACTCCAAAAGAATATGAAAGCTAAAGCTTTAAAAATGAAAACAATTACTACATTAACCTAGGCAAGATAGAGATGAACTAAAAGAAAATTAATGCAAAACACCCATGGTCTCTGTTAATCTGAGAACAGCTCTCAAACTTTCTGGTTTCAGGACCCCTTCATACTCTTACAAATTCTTGAGAACCCCAAAAAACTTCTGTTTATCCACCAATACTTACCTTATTAAAAATTAAAACAGAGGCATTCTTAAGACATGCGCTAGTTCATTTAAAAGCAATTTTTAAAATTATATGTTAAAATAAATAACATTTGTTTAAAAACTATATTTCCACCAAAAGAATTTTAAGTGAGAGGAGTCATACTGTTTTACTTTTTTGCAAATCTCCAGTTCAGCAGAATACAGCTGGATTCTCATATCTGCTTCCCTATTAAACATACCACAATATATTGTTTTAGTAAAAGTAATGTAAAAAAAAAAGCAGACCACACCCAAATACAAACTTGGTAAGAGAAAAGTGTTTTAACAGTCTTTACAGATAATTGTGGATATTCTTTGAAACTACACCAAAATCCAACAAGTTGTAGTTTTTAAAAAGATTCTAAATTGTAATATGGAATCTGAAAACATATCAATGAACTGCTAAAACCCTCTTACATTAAAATACTTTAAGCTACCATGCTCTTTGAATGGATCTTTGACTCCTGTATAATTTTGTAACATCATGCATAAGTCTTTTGAAAAATACTGGTTTGCTGAGTTACACAAACATTCCAACTGCTGAAACATTTTATTAGACAATATAAAAAAATCACATTTGTAAGTATCACTATTGATTTCACTGGAAAAGTGTTTAAAAGCATTGGGAAGCTGTCAGGCTCATGAAGGCACATTTGAGTTTTTCAAAATTCTAATTTTTGCTGGAAAACTTGAATTTTATAATGGGCAACAAATACTGCCAGTTGTCTTCCTTGATGAAACAGGTTCATTATATTCATTTTTTGAGAAAACATCTGCCAAATATCTGTGTCTGAATAATCACAGTTTCTCTTGTCATTTTTTCAAATAAAATGGTGCTCTGTGAAAAAAGCATCTGGTTTAGCTCACAACTCAATCACACAAGCGTATTTCCTCCAGAATGTTCAGTATACGGTACTTTATGTAGACTTCTCATTTTGTCACACAGATTATTAAAAAGATATGTAATCACCTCTAATGCGATACTCAATAGTCAAAGACTGACAGCTTTTCCCCTAAGATCAGGAAAACGAGAAGGATGTTCACTTTTACCACTTTAATTCAACACAGTATTGGCACTTCCAGCCATAGCAATTAGGTAAGAAAAAGAAATAAGACATCCAAATTAGAAAGGAAGAGGTAAACTTATCTCTGTTCACAGATGTTACTTGTAAAAAACCCTAATGAGTCCAAAAAAACTGTTAGAGCTAATAAATGAATTCAGCAAAGTTGCAGAATACAAAACATTCAAAAATGAATTGCATTTCTATAGATTAACAATGAATGATCCAAAAAAGAAACTAAGAATTCTACTTACCATTATATCAAAAAGAATAAAATATTTAGGAATAAGTTTAACCAAAGAGGTGTAAGATTTGTACACTGAAAACTATAATAAGAAATAAAAGAAGATACAAATAAATTGAAAATCATCCCATTTTCACGGATTGGAAGACTTAATATTGCTAAGATAACACTGCTCAAAGCAACCTACAAATTAAATGCAATCCCTATCAAACTCCCAATGGCATTTTGGTAGAAATCGAAAAACCCATCTTAAAATTCATATAGATTCCCAAATGATCCCAAATAGCCAAAACAATATTTAAAAAGAAAATTAAAATTGAAAGACTCATACTTACTGATCTCAATACTTACTAGAAAACTATCGTAATCAGAATAGTGTAGTGTAGGCATAAGGACAGACATATAGACCAATAAAATAGAAGAGCGAGCCTAGCAAAAAACTCTTGCATATATAGTCATCACTAGTCATTATGGAACCGCAAATTAAAACCACAGATACCACTCCATTACGATTAGAATGTCTTTTTTCAAAACAAAAAAGAAAAAAACAAAATAACAGGCACTGATGAAAACGTGCAGAAATTGGAATCCTGGTGCACTGCAAGTAGGATGTAAAATGGCACAGCTAGTATGGAAAACAGTACAGTTGTTCCTCAAAAAATTAAATACAGAGAGCTTTCCTGGTGGCACAGTGGTTAAGAATCTGCCCGCCTATGCAGGGTACATGGGTTCGAGCCCTGGTCCAGGAAGATCCCACATGCCGCAGAGCAACTAAGCCCATGCGCCACAACTACTGAGCCTGCCTGCGTTCTAGAGCCTGTGAGCCACAACTACTGAGCCCATGTGTAGCAACTACTGAAGCCCACGCACCTAGAGCCCGTGCTCTGCAACAAGAGAAGCCACTGCAATGAGGAGCCCGAGCACCACAACAAAGAGTAGCCCCCGCTCGCTGCAACTAGAGAAAGCCCGCGCGCAGCAACTAAAGACCCAATGCAGCCAAAAATAAATGAGTAAAATAAATTTATTAAAAAAAATTAACATCGAATTACCATATGATTTACCAACTCCACTTCTCGGTACATGCTCAAAAGAAGAAGGGACTCAAACAGATATCTGTACAACCATGTTCATACCAGCATTATTCACAATAGCCAAAAAGTGGAAGCAACCCTAATGTCATCAACAGACAAATAAATAAAATGTGGTATATACATACAAGAGTATTATTCAGCCTTTTAAAAGGTAAGAAGTTCTGACACATGCTACAGCCTGGATGAACCTTGAATATATTATGCTAAGTTAAATAAGCCAGTCACAAAAGAATAAACTGTATGATTTCACTTAAATGAGGCAACTAGAGTAGCTGAATTCAAACTGACAGGAAGTAGGTGGGTGGTTGCCAGGTGCTGGGAGAGAAAAGGGAATTATTGTTTAATGGGAATGGAGTTTCAGTTTGGGAAAATGAAAAAAGTTCTGGAGGTGGATGGTGATGACGGTTGCAAAACAATGTGAACGGACTTAACTGCACTGAACTGTACACTTAAAAAATGGTTAAAATAGTAAATTTATATTATGTATATTTTACCACAATAAAGAGAAAGAAAAAAAAGGTTAAAACGTTAAATTTTATGTTATGTATATTTTACACAATGAAAGAAGTGCACGTGCACACACACACACAGAGACACATGCACTCAAGGGTCAAGATTTAACAAAATTAGTCCTCTGAGCTACGGTGATGAGCACTGTCAGGTAAGTGATTTTTTTTTTTTTTTTTTTTTGCTGTACGCAGGCCTCTCACTGTTGTGGCCTCTCCCGTTGCGGAGCACAGGCTCCGGACGTGCAGGCTCAGCGGCCATGGCTCACGGGCCCAGCCGCTCCGCGGCATGTGGGATCTTCCCGAACCGGGGCATGAACCCGTGTCCCCTGCATCGGCAGGCGGACTCTCAACCACTGCGCCACCAGGGAAGCCCAGTGATATATTTTTTAAGCTGTGAACGTGTGGTGTGAAAAATACAATGATTACTGGTACAGACTGGTGTCTCTGCCTTGACTACTCATTAGACACTACCAGTTTTCACCCACCTTTGCTTTTACACCACCACAGAACATGCCAACACAGTGAAAAGGGCCAGGGGAGAGAGAACATCTTAGTAGTACTATGAAAACATTTTTTACCTTGTCCCATATGCCTCTTAAAAGGGTCTTGGTGATCCACCAAGGGGGATCCAGTTACCACACTTTACGAACCACTTCTCTAAAGATGGATAAATATGGCAAGAGCAGAAGAATATGATAGAGTGAAAAAGCTGGAAATTTTTCAAGTCTTTCTCTCAATCAGGTAAATGTTTATAAACGTAGTTCAATATTTGCCTTAAGATGTCAGAAGTTCCAAATTCAGGCACTACGCTTAAAAAAAACAGGAAAACATTCTGTAATACTCCTTCTAGCTCTAAAAGTCTCAGATTCTATATACTTTGCAACATTCATTCAGTAACTCACTCAACACACACTTACTGTGTATCTACTGTATGCTACGTTGAGGAAACAAAGGAATAGGCTCAGTCCTCCAGTAATTAGAAACTCAACACAGAACCACTAAAATACTATATGTTAAATGCTATAATAATAGCAATAAAAAGTACATGGAGGTGACACCAGATAAAATGTCAAGAATAAAGAGAACTGACAAATGTGAAGATAAGACCATTGAAATAGAGTCTGGGGAGCAGAAAGAAAAAGAATAAAGGCAAGAGAACAGAGTGAAATGGACCTGTGGGACACCACCAAGCTAACAAACACATATTATAGGAGTCTGAGAAACAGAAGAGGGTGCATAAAGAATATTTGGAGAAATAATGGCCAAAAACTCCCCAAATTTTAAAAAAGGCATGAATCTACGAATCTAAGAAGCTCAATGAACTCCAGGTAGGAATAACTCAGAGACCCACACTGAGAAACATTATAATCAAACTGTCCAAAGACAAAGACAAAGAATTTTTGAAAGCAGCAATTAGCGACTCATTGTCATGTAAACACAAGGGAGCCTCAATAAAATTAACCATTTCTCATCAAACTGTGGAGGCCAGAAGGCTATGAGATGCCATATTTAAACCCCTGGCGGTGGGGGTGAGGTGGGGAATGTCAATCAAGAATTTTAAATCTGGCAAAACTACCCTTCAATACTGAAGAAGAAATTAAGACATTTCAAGGTAAACAAAACCTGAAGGACTTTATTGGTAGTAGATGTCTCCTACAAGAAATGCTAAAGAGAGTTCTTCAGACTGACATGAAAGGACACTAGATCGTAACTAGAAGCCATATAAAGAAATAATGAACATCAGTAAAGTATCTACATAAGTAAATATAAAAGCCAGTATGACTTTATATTTTGGTTGGTAACTTCTCTTTTTGTTTCCTATGTGAATTAAAATAGAAATGTATAAAATAAGTCTGATGATGGGCACACAACATATATAAGATGTAGTTTGTGGGATTTCCCTGGTGGTCCAGTGGTTAAGACTCTGTGTTTCCAATGCAGGGGGCCCAGGTTCAATCTCTGGTCAGGGAACTAAGACCCCACATGCTGCATACCGCACATGGTGCACCACGCAGCCAAAAAAAACAAAAAACAAAAAATGTAGTTTGTGACAACAACAATATAAAGACACATAAAAGTGCAATGTGTTTATATCACCTTTTTTTATTTTTATTTTTATATTTTTATTTTTATTTATTTATTTTTTTGGCCACACTGTGAGGCTTGTGGGATTTTAGTTCCCCCATGAGGGATCGAACCTGTGCCTTTGGCAATGAAAGCCCGGAGTCTCAACCACTGGACCGCTGAGTAATTCTCTATATCATCTTTTTTTTTAATTGAGAGAAAGTTCACATTACATTAAATTAACCATATTAAAGTGTATAATCCAGGAGCATTTACCATATGGTTGTGCAACTATCAACTACATCTATTTCCAAAACACGTCTGTTACCTCCAAAGACAACCTCATACCCATTAAACAGCCATTCATTTCCCATTACTCTTCTCCCCCCAGTCTCTGGCAATGACTTTCTCTCTTTGTGGATTCATCTATTCTATTGGTATTCAACAGATATTTCATATAAAATGAAATCCTACGATATGTGACCTTTTGTGTCTGGCTTCTTTCTCTTCATTTTTTCTTTTTTTCTTTTTGGCTGCTGTTGGGCCTTCGTTGCTGCACACAGGCTTCCTCTAGTTGCAGCAAGCAGGGGCTACTCTTCGTTGTGGTGCTCGGGCTCCTCACTGCAGTGGCTTCTCTTGTTACGGAGCACGGGCTCTAGGTGTGCAGGCTTCAGTAGTTGCGGCGCGTGGGCTCAGTAGTTGCAGCTCATGGGCTCTAGAGCATGGGCTCAGTAGTTGTGGCACACTGGCTTAGTTGCCCCGCAGCACATGGGATCTTCCTGGAGCAGGGATCGAACCCATGTCTCCTGCACTGGCAGGAGGATTATTAACCATTGGACCACCAGGTAAGTCCTCACTTCATATGTTTTTGAGGTTTATCCACATTGTACCATGAATCAGTATTTCATTCCTTTCTATGGCTGAATAATATTCCATTGCATGGATATACTACATAAATCTATTCATCCACTAATGGACGTTCAGGTTGTTTCCACCTTTTGAGTACTGTGAATAACACTGCTATGAACATTCTTGTATAGTATTTGTTTGAATACCTACTTTCAATTCTTCTGAATATATACCTAGGAGTAGGATTACTGCAAGAGTGCTAGTAAAAGATGAGGAGCTGGGCAGTGGGATGGGATAGCAGAGACAAACAGAATACTGCTAAAATAGCAATAAAAAAGCTGCAGGGCTCCCCTGGTGGTGCAGTGGTTGGGAGTCTGCCTGCCGGTGCAGGGGACGCGGGTTCGTGTCCCGGTCCGGGAGGATCCCACATGCTGCAGAGCGGCTGGGCCGGTGAGCCGTGGCCGCTGAGCCTGCGCGTCCAGAGCCTGTGCTCCGCAACGGGAGAAGCCAGAGCGGTGAGAGGCCCACGTACCGCAAAAAAAAAAAAAAAGCTGCAGGTGAGGCATGTATAAAGAGAGGGGTCAAGATAATCTTGAAGTTCTGAAATTAGGCAACTGGTAGACAGTAATTCCTTTCACTCAGATAGGAAATACAGGAAGAGTAACAGGGAAGTGGGACAAGAGTGGGGAAAGCTGACAAAGTGTTGCATCGTACATGCTGAGTTTGAGGTGCTCAAGAAATACAGTGACACTGAGACTGCTAAAAAAAAAAAGAATATTGAATCATCAGCATATTAATGGAAGAAAGCAAAAATTACACCTAAAGTGTCAATTATAAATATATAAAGTGGGACTTCCCTGGTGGCACAGTGGTTAAGAATCCACCTGCCAATGCAGGGGACACAGGTTCAATCCCTGATCCGGGAAGATCCCACATGCTGCGGAGCAACCAAGCCCATGCACCACAACTACTGAGCCTGTGCTCTAGAACCTGTGAGCCACAACTACTGAAGCCCGCGTGCTACAACTACTGAAGCCCACGCGCCTAGAGCCCGTGCTCCTCAAAGAGAAGCCACTGCAACGAGAAGCCTGTGCACTGCAACGAAGAGTAGCCCCCACTCGCTGCAACTAGAGAAAGCCCGCACACAGCAATGAACACCCAACGCAGCCAAAAAAATTAATAAAAGTAAATTTTAAAAAATTTTAAAAATAAAATATACAAAGTGAAATTATTCTTAATCATTAAGTGTTTTCTATGTGCTAGTTATAGCATATCAACTGCATTTTAAAAATTCTAAAACAATAACTTGGATTAAATCCACATTAAGTATTAGTTGATTTACTAATTAAATTGTTGTAAATCTGGATTATGTATACATTACTCAGGGTTTTCCAGAGAAACAGAACTAATAAGGTGTGTGTGCATGCACAAAGATATTATAAGGAGCTGGTTCATGTGATTATAGAGGCTGCCAAGTCCCAAGATCTGCAATCAGCAAACTGGAGACCCACGAGAGCTGATGGCATAGCACTTGTCAGAAAGCAGACTCAAGATCCAGGAAGAGCCCATGTTTCACTTTAAGTCCAAAGGCAGGAAAGAAGGCAGTCAGGCAGGACAAGTTTCCCTCTTACTCACAGAAGCGTCAGCCTTTTTGTTCTATTCCAGCCTTCAACTGACTGAAAGAGGCCCGTCAACATTAAGAAGGCCAACCTGCTTTACTCACTCTACAGATTAAAATGTTTTATCTCAGCCAGAAACATCTTCACAGACATACCCAAAATACTGTTTGACCAAATATCTAAAGCCACCTGTGGCCCAATCAATTTGACACATAAAATTAACCATCACAAGTGCTCTTCAAGATAACTCATGATTTTCTACTAAGAAAACTGAATTTTTTGGTAGTTCAGGAAAAATATGGTCCTTAAATACGCAGACCTCCTTGTTTAAAAGAATAATCTATAAAATAGAATACCGTACACATTATGATTTATTCCAATACTAAAGAGATGAAAACAGCATGTTGAATTAAATAGACAAGGGTTTTTTGTCATGTAGTTGATTTGCAATGTTGTGTTAATTTTTGCTATACAGCAAGGTGATTCAGTTATACATATATATACATTCTTTTTTATATTCTTTTCCATTATGGTTTATCACAGGATAGTGAATATAGTCCCTGTGCCATACAGTAGGACCTTGTTGTTTATCCATTCCATATATAATAGTTTGCATATACTAACCCTAAACTCCCAGATCCATCCCTCCCCTGCCCCCCTTAGCAACCACAAGTCTATTCTCTAGGTCTGTGAGTCTGTTTCTGTTTCACAGATAGGTTCATTTGTGTTATGTTTTAGATTCCACATACAAGTGATATCATACGGCATTTGTCATTCTCTTTCTGACTTACTTCACTTAGTATGACAATCTCTAAGTCCATCCATGTGGCTGCAAATGGCACTATTTCTTCTTTTTTATGGCTGAGTAGTATTCCATTGCATATATGTACCACATCTTCTTCAACCATTCATAAATAAATATGGTTTTTAAACCGCATGCTTGAAGAAGAATATTCCTTGAATTGGACCAAAATGTCATCACAAAAATCAACCAATGCAAACCATTTTCCCAATTTACAAAAAAACTAAAAACAAACAAACAAAAACTTAATGAATGTAAATGTTTTCAGTTTTAAGTGCTTTTGCATAACGTGACAATCCTTTGACACTTTCTTCTATCATTTAGTGCAAAGTTATAGTTACTGTAAACTTAAATGTGCATTTCGTGATGGTCTTCACAGGGCTTTACAAGGCATCATGAACTAATACCTGAACAAGTTTGAGAACCACTTACTTAAACAATTACAACAAATACATTTAGAATAAGACTGCACGGTTCTCAGCCTAAGAATATTAGCCATCATAAAGATGTAAATTCTCGGGAATTTCCTGGCAGTCCAGTGGTTAAGACTCTGAGCTTCCACTGCAGGGGGCACGGGTTCAATCCCTGGTCAGGGAACTAAGATCCCACATGCCATGCAGAAAGGAAAAAAAGAAAAAAAAAAAAGATGTGAATTCTCTTTGAGCTAATAAAATACCAAAATAATTTTTTTCTTGCAAATGACAAGTTGATTCTAGCATTTATATGGAAAAACAAAACAAGAAGACACAAGAAAACTCTGGGAAAAAAAAAAAAAAGAAGAGCAATTTGCAGGCCGGCAGGGGGTTGGAGCAGGATGTCCTACTAGATGTGAAAACATAATAAAGAGTGTGACAGTGATACATGAGCAGACCGATGAATGGAGCAGAGTGACAGTCTACAAATATGCCAAATATATATGAAAGCTGAGTGTATGTTAAAGAAGGCATTTCAAATGGGTGGAGGTAAAAAGAACTTTAAAAAAATAGTGTGATAAACCAATGCCTACCACTTCTATCAGCTGAAACCGTTAAGAAAATAACAAGAATATTTAGTAACATAAATTAATACTTATAAACTGTAAGATAAACTGACACATCCTAAATATTCATCAATAGAGAAACAGCTATATAAATTTTGGTGCATCCATAAAATGGAATACAGTGCAGTCATTTTTTTAATTGAGGCAACATCATATATATAAATACACCATAGGGGCTTCCCTGGTGGCGCAGTGGTTGGGAGTCCGTCTGCCGATGCAGGGGACGTGGGTTCGTGCCCCGGTCCGGGAGGATCCCACGTGCCGCGGAGCGGCTGGGCCCGTGTGCCATGGCCATTGGGCCTGAGCGTCCGGAGCCTGTGCTCCGCAGCGGGAGAGGCCACAACGGTGAGAGGCCCACGTACCAAAAAAAAATTAAATAAATAAATACATACATACATACATACATACATACATACATACACCACAATCTGAAAGATATATTAAAAAGAAAAAAAAAGAAAAAGCACAGAGAAATCTATATAATATCCAACCATTTGTCTAAACAGGAAAGAGAGAAAGAAATTGTAACATATGTAGATGACTATATATGCATAGAAAATTCTGGAAGAATAAACTTAACAGATTGATTCTGGGTAAGGAAAATGGGGGGGGAGAAGAGTGGAAAGGAGCCTTTGTGACTTTTCAATTTCGTATTACATGCATGTTATTACCTACTAAAATATACTGTATTTTAAAAAATACACGTGGAAACTATATAGAATGGTAATTTTTTTCTTAGTTTCTCAGTTATTCTAGATATAAAAGGGACTAAGGAAAAGCTATAAAAAGAAGAACAAGAGGGCTTCCCTGGTGGTGCAGTGGTTGAGAGTCCACCTGCCGATGCAGGGGACGCGGGTTCGTGCCCCGGTCTGGGAAGATCCCACATGCCGCGGAGTGGCTGGGCCCGTGAGCCATGGCCACTGAGCCTGAGCGTCCGGAGCCTGTGCTCCGCAACGGGAGAGGCCACAACAGTGAGAGGCCCGCGTACCGCGGAAAAAAAAAAAAAAAAAAAAGAAGAACAAGACTAACAGGTACCTGATAAAAGCCAAGAGTTAAGCTACAGAACCAAAAATGACTAAATAACCTAGATGACTGCAAGGTGACTACATAAATAATTCATTATTATAATCCTCTTCATACATTTTTACAAACAAAAGGATTTTAAAAATCTTAAATCACTTAAAGTTCTTTGCAGACATAAAACATTAAAAGTCTACCTAAAATATTTACTTTATTATCCTGTCTAGTTCCAAAAAGGAGTTGTGAACTGAAATGTTACATTTAAAATGTCAAATAACCTTTGTTTGACATAAAACCACATTCAAACGATTAAAGCAACAGTAAAAACTATGTCTACATACTTTGTACAGCTCCTAGTAAATTCTTTGCTTCAAATCTCAAATCAAAGAAGCCTTCCCTGATTGCCTAACTAAGCTAGTTTCCCAATTATATTGATATTTCTCTTTTGTATCACTATGAAGTTACTAATTTAGCAGAGTCTGTTGCCCTGGCTGATATGTAAGCTATGTCTCCCTTATCCACTGAATCATCCTTTGTCTAGCAACAGAGCAGGAGCTAAATAGGTATATGCTGAGTAAAGGAAACCAACAGGAGAAACTTTTACATATCAAATGAAACTTTCATTTTATTCAAAAATATACTTGTAAAATTATGAACTATAATTATGTTTGTTTAACGTAGGCACACACCTTTATTTTTATTAGAAATTTAAGGATAATTTCCTTAAATTTTGGAGCCGTAAAAACAACATCAAATCATCGATTTTTTAAAAAGCTGTATGTTATAGGAAAGAAAACCTAAAGAAAATTATATTATAACCCAAAGGGAAATTTCATAAATTTCGTTTAAGTTCACACTGAGTAGGAATTAACATTTTGGAGGGAATATGTCTGCTTAAGGCAAAGCATGTGTGCTAGCCTCTTGATCTAACTACCAATAATAGGAAATGGCCTAGTTCTTAGTATCTGGTTTGTGAATTGTTGGCAGGTCCTCAAAACCCTTTCATGGAGTCCATGAACTCAGAACTATTTTCACAATACTAAGACATTATTTGTCTTTTTCGCTCTCATCCTCTCACCTGTGTACAGTGGTATATTCCTGAGGTTATGTGATATACATCATAAGAAGACTGAATGCAAAAGCTGACATGAGAATTCAGCTGTCTTTAATGGTTGAGAATCTGCCTGCCAATGTAGGGGACACGGGTTCGAGCCCTGGTCTGGGAAGAATCCCACATGCCGCGGAGCAACTGGGCCCGTGAGCCACACCTACTGAGCCTGCGCTCCGCAACAAGAGAGGCCGCGGTAGTGAGAGGCCCGCGCACCGCGATGAAGAGCGGCTCCCGCTCGCCGCAACGAGAGAAAGCCCACGCATAGAAACGAAGACCCAACACAGCCAAAAATAAATTAATTAATTAATAAGTATAAAAAAAAAAAAGATTTGCAAAAATGTAAAACAATCACTCCTTTCTCTAATATTTTTAACAGTTTTCATTAAAAATGTCATTTATGTTGACATAAAATCAATTTAAATAATTTTCAATGTTTCACTTTCTAATATAACTCCCAATAAATATAAACCACATAAATGAAAGATCTGGGGCCTTTAATAATTTATACAAAAATAAAGGGATCCTTTAATCATACAGTCGATAATCCCTGGTCTAGACCCTGAGAATATCTATGGAACAACCAATGTGATTTTTTCAAAGAATAAATTTAAAATAAAAGAGGGAATACATAGACGTAAAGGAACTTAAATATAATAATCAAATGCAATGAAGAAACTTTCCTTGCATCCTGAGTCAAATAACTGGCTAAAATTAAAAAAATATGAGACAATCAAGGAAACAAATACTAGCTGGATATTTGATGATATTTTAAGAAATAAGCTTTTTTAAAGTTGTTAACAAAGAATATAATTGTTACAGCTGGATGATGACTACACTGAGGTGCATAAAAGTCACACAGATTTGACAAAAACAAATTCTTAGTGTAATTAACAAATATAAACACTGTCTAACTTACTTGTTTAATTCTAACTACAAAAAAGTATAATAGTATTGTCCAAAATAACAGCATTAGACAATATAAAAGCCAGTGAATTGTCAATTCAAAAACAGAATCTCTTCGTTTTAAGGATTTATATGGCTACATGCTTTTAAAGAGGATGAAAAATGTTTTTTAACCTTTTGTATTTTTCTAAAACCAAATTAGAGTATCTAAGAATATACTTATTTTAGCACCACTTGCAAACCTAAAGCCATATTCATGAACATAAATGTTAATTCGACATATTTAAGAACCTTTATCAAAGGCAATATGTTGAGATTATGCAGGCTAAAACTTGGAAAACAACCACCTATAGGAACCCACTATCTACTTCATAACCAACACATAACCCCCCAGTCTATAATACAATATAAAGTGATAATTAGTTCCCTGAAAGATGTCTAATACAGTTTATTGATAAAAAAGTACTGATTTTAACAAGTGATTACAAATAGAAGGAAAACCTAAACTTTAGGCATTTTAATATTTTAATTGTTGCCAGTTGGGGAAAAACAGTAACAAGCACTCAAGGGCTGAACGTTCCCAGGTTTGGCTCTTTGCGTTCCAAGCTATTTCTTGCCTCAGCATCTTCACATATCCCAGTAGCTGAATACCTCCTCCCCACTTATGGCATAGCTGGTTCAGAGAGGTCTTTAATTGAAGGTCACCTTACAGAGATCATTTCCCTCACCATCTAACTGCTTAAGGTTCTCCTCCCTTAAATGCACTTAATCCAAAATTTATATTTACAATTTTCTTGTTCATTGTTTGCCCTCCTCATGAGACTACAAATTCTATGAGGGCAGGGACCAACTTTCTTTCTTTGTATTTATTTTTTTAATTGAAATATATTTGATATATAAATATATCCCTGCCGGTCCAGTGGTTAGGACCTGGCACTTTCACTGCTGTGGCCCGGGTTCAATCCCTGGTCAGGGAACTAAGATCCCGCAAGGCATGCGGCATGGCCAAAACAAAACCAAAAAAACACGTTGTTTTATTACTGGAATATATCCAATGTTAGACATATATGAGATAATAAATACAGGGTGAATTAACATACTCTAAAGGGCTGAGGCAATTATGATTTTGTTAAGACTCAAATATGAATAACATACAAGAGGCAAGTGTAAAGGACTCAATCAACTAGACTACTGAAAGCAGCAACTCTAATCAACTGCAAAGAACTTCCTCCTATCTATTCGAATTCTTTCTACAACTCTTGCCAAGATTTGTTGTTCTTGTACTTGCATGTAGGAAAGAGCCTAGTGTTTGCATGTAGGAAAGAGCCTGTCAGTGTTGGTCCGTAAATTCTGGTACATTCATGGATGATATTTCTACAGCAATTAATGCAACATATAATTTAATTAGTGGGCTAATTTATAATTTAGTCCACTACTGAGAAGTTCATAGTTTAAAACAATCACCTTCAAAAGACAGTATTAAGAAAGTGAAAAGACAACCCAATGAATGGGAGAAAATATTTGCAAGTCATGGATCTGATAACAGACTTGTATGTAAAATACATAAAGATATATGTATATGTATAGCTGATTCACTTTGTTATAAAGCAGAAACTAACACACCATTGTAAAGCAATTATACTTCAATAAAGATGTAAAAATAAACTTTAAAAAATAATTTAATAAAATAAAATACATAAAGAACACTTAATAATAAAAGACAACCAATAAGAACCTGCTGTATAAAAAAAATAAAATTCTAAAATTAAAAAAAAAAGACAATGCAATTTTAAAATGGGTAAGGATCTGAATAGACAGTTCTCCAAAGATGACATACAAATGGCCAATAAGCAAATGAAAATATGCTCAACATCATTAGTCATCAGGGAAACACAAATCAAAACCACAAAACACTTTACACCCAACAGGGTGGTTATAATCAAAAAGACAGATAATAGTAAGTGTTGTTAAAGATGTGGAAAAATTGGACCCTCATACACTGCAGGCAAGAACGTATAATGATGCAGTCACTGTGGAAAACAGTCTGGCAACTCCCCAAAACGTTAAATGTAGAGCTCATATATGACCTAGCAATTCTATTCCTAGGTATATATCCAAGAAAAATTAAAACACATCCACACAAAAACTTGTACACAAATATTCATAGCAGTATTGTTCATAATAGCCAAAAAGTGGAACCAACCCAAATGTCTATCAACTGATGAATGGATAAATGCAAAAAATGGATTATTATTTGGCCATAAAAAGGGATGAAGTACTAAATACATGCTACAACAAGAATGAGCCTAAAGGATATTATCCTAACCAAAGGAAGCCTAGTCACAAAAGACTATATATCATATGATTCCATTTAAGGCAAATCTATAGAAACAAAGTAAATTAGTGGTTGCCTAGAGGTGGGGAAGCGGGAATGATGGCTAAAAGGCATGCGTTATGAAAATGTTGTACAATTTATTGTGGTGATGGTTTTACAATATATGATATACAAAAAACCAAATGGGTAAATTGTATGGTATCTTAATTATAACTCAATAGAGCTGTTACAAAACAACAAAATGGTCACTTATGTTTTTGGTTACACTCTATTGCATTTATCAGGGAAATTATAGCTACTTTGGTCTTCATAAGGGCCATGGGGTATATCCCTCCAAAAAGAAATTATCTTTCTTTAAAGGAGACAAAAAGAAGAAAAGTAGACCAAGGGGAAATCTTCACAACTGCATGATTACCATATCTGATGTATCATTTTACCTACTCATTCTCATATTTTGAGCAGTAATTTTTCCTACCAATGTCACATTTTTGTCTTCTTTAAACACTTCAAGCAACTAAAGAATGCCTAGCTTAATACAAAATGTTCAACTAATTTTCCTTAGTTTATTTCTTGACATTTCAAATTTGATCAATTCCTTTCAAAAATACTTACTTTGCAGAGATAATGTGAGGAGTCAAGATATCACAGTAAGATGTCTAAAACAATGCCTTGTACTCAGTAAATTTCTGTCACTATCATTATGCTAAAGGAAACAGAGGATCCCAAAGTTGATGAGCAAAACTGCAGAGAATGGGGAGGACATAATGGCTACACCCTACAAAGGCACAATCGTGTCAAGGAAAGGAAACCCATGGCAGAAAAGCCCAGAGCACACTGAGAACTGCAGCAGCAGCAGCAGCAGCAGCAGGAGAAGCACAATCATCACCTCCACTATTACTACCATTTCTATCATCACCATCATCACCCAACACTACTCTCCTCCTAAAGCATCTATTTATATATGCGTTTAATTCTATTTATTAAACATTTTAACATATGAAAACATCCCCAAACTCAGCTAATAGAACATCTTATCATTTTCCATTTGTTTCAAAAAATGTTTCATATATATGTACTATAAGCTAACACAGATCCATTTTCATTCCCTCTCTTCCTTATGGTAGCCACTATCTTGGACTATGATGTTAATCATTTCTATGCATGTTCTAGCTACAGATATCTGTTAACAATATAGAGTATTGTTCTGCACGTTTTCAAACTTTCACTATATAACATATTGGTCTGCACCTTGCTTTCTTAGCCCAACATTCATGTCATGTTGTTTCATGCAGCTCTAGTTCATTCACAAAAACTGTTGGACAGTATTATATTGTATGAAAGACAAAATATATTTGTCCATACTCTAACTAATGAGATGTTTAAAGTGTTTATCTAATTTTGTTATTAAGAGGCTACAATAAACAAAATTTCTTGAGTTTCCAGGATATATTCATGGAACTGGTAGGCCAAAGGACATATACCTTCAACTTCTTTAGAGGTTGCTAAGTTCATCTCCTTTTTTACACTACAATCAGCAGTGTAAGAGAGTTCTTGTTTCCTGTCATCCTCACCAATCCTTGGTACTGTCACACCTTTTTTACTTTGGCTGTACCCCATGGGATCTTACTTCTCCAACCAGAAATCGAACTGGGGCCCCAGGCAGTGAAAACGCCGGGTCCTAACCACTGGACTGGCAGGGCATTTCCTATTATAATTTTAATTTTGCAAACCAAAGGGTCTAAAGTGGTACTTCACTGATTTATTTTTTCTTGATTAGTAAGATTGAGTATCATTTATTGGCCTTTCAGGTTTCCGCTTATGTAAAATGCCTTTAACAGTATGGCCATTTTTCTACTGATTTATGGTAGTTCTTAAGAACAATTTGGGTACCAATCCTTATGCTCTTTCTTCCCTCCCCACCCCATTCCCAAATATAAACCTGTTGCTGGTTTTCATATCTAGTAAGGTAGAAAAAGCAAAGACAGTTCCTGCCTTCTCAAAGTCCAAAGCTATTTGCCAGACATTTATATCTGTGTTTTTCAAACCTTTTCGGCCACTCACAGGTGAATTCCTCCATGAGAGCCAATACACATACACTTACATATGAAGTGAAAAACAGGGCTCTACATCAACTTATTCTAAGGCAGGGGTTCCCAACTGTTGGGCCACAGACCGGTACTGGTCCATGGCATGTTAGGAACTGGGCTGCACAGGAGAAGGTGAGCAGTGGGCAAGTGAGCGAAGCTTCATCTGTATTTACAGCCGCTCCCCGTCACTCGCATTACCACCTGAGCTCCACCTCCTGTCAGATCAGCAGCAGCATTAAATTCTCATAGGAGCACGAACCCTACTGTGAACTGCGCATGCTAGGTAGGGATCTAGGTTGCGTGCTCCTTATGAGAATCTAATGCCTGATGATCTGAGGTGGAGCTGAGGCGGTGATGCTAGCGCTGGGGAGCGGCTGCAAATACAGGTTATCATTAGCAGAGAGGTTTGACTGCACAGAGACCATAATAAATCAACTGCTTGCAGACTCATCAAAACGCTATCAGTGAGTGGCAAGTGACAATTAAGCTGCATCTTACCGAGTAGACTGGACATAAGCAACACACTTAGGGTATCAATGTCTCCCATCACCCCCAGATGGGACCATCTAGTTGCAGGAAAACAAGCTCAGGGCTCCCACTGATTCTGCATTATAGTGAGTTGTACAATTATTTCATTATGTATTACAACGTAATAATAATAGAAATAAAGTGCACAATAAATGTAATGCTCTTGAATCATCCCCAAACCATCCCGCTTCCCCCCAGGTCCGTGGAAAAACTGTCTTCCATGAAACCAGTCTCTGGTGTCAAAAAGGTTGGAGACCACTGTTCTAAGGGATTAACCACAAGCAAATACACAAGAAAACATACAGAATGTCTCCATTCTATATAGCCAATGCCACATTTTGGCTCTGATATTAATACATCATGTGGCTTTCATATGGATCAGTACACAAGCATCTACTTGATTAATAACGGCTTGTTCAAACAATTAATAAATAACCATCATATCAGGTACATCAGGATGTCTGAAACAACAATTAAGAGTGCCCATTCTCTTTATCCAATGAAATAAGAATTAAGGTACAAATTCAGACTAAGCAAATGAAATATTTTAATTTTCAGTCGTACCATCATACAATCAGTTCTTACGGATAAATCTGCTCTGCAGTAGTGAAATGATTCTTCTAGGTATTTTAGTGACAGCAGACTACAGCTGAAAAAAGTTAACTTCATTTACAGGAGCACTATAGAATGCTTTGTAAAATAAAGACGCTTCCCTAGAGGCATATAATCATAGAGCAAGAAAGGACCTTAGATCAACTTAATCTAATTCCCTCATTTTCAGGTGAGGCACTTGCAATTCAGAAATTAAGAAATTTCCCTAATCCATCTCCTCTAAAATCTACAAATTCAGAGTTCTTTCCATTGCATCACGCATCTTCTTATTTTACACTCCCCAGCTCTAAAACTATGATTCCCCTTAATTTTACAAGTTTCAGTTGATGTGTTATAGAAATAATGGCAGTATCTCCCCATACCAATCTTTTCCCTCCTCTATCCTCCATTATAATGTACCCAACGAAAAAAACCTGACTGCCTAAATTTCTGACTGTAATTAGGTGCGGAGTGCTGAGCCCCTAGCTACTGTTTCCGCGTTAAACCAATAGAAATGTTAATCCTTTATACAATACCTTCTTCAACAACACCTACTAAACGTCGACTTTGCAGGAAGCGCAGTACACGCCGCTCCTCCTGGCCCGCAGACCACCGACGCCAGGGAGCCCGGGGCGCTGGGGAGGCGGGGGTGCGGGGCAGGCGGGAGTTGGGGTTGCTAGGGGAGTGGGGCTCCTAAGGAGGGGGGTGGTCCCGGGGATGCCAGGAAACCGGCCGGGTGGCGGGGAGCGGCAGGGAGTGGCGGGGAGAGGCCGAGAGACGCGGCCGACTCACCTTTCCGCAGCTCCCGCTCCCACACTGTGACGATGGGCCGCGAGTGCTTGCGGTGGTGGATGAGCCACAGGGACAGGGTCTGCACGCTCTGCTGCGAGTTGCTCAACTCCGACAGCTTCTTCTCCAGCGCCGCCTCAGAGAAGGCGGACATCCCTCCGATACCGCACTCACGCCGTCCCACGCGGTGGGGCTGAAGAGGAGGAGAGTTTCACCGCCCCCGCCGCGGCCTCGCCCCCTCACCCCACCCTTCCCCACGCCCTCACCACCGCTGCCGCCACATCCAAGATCGGCCGCAAACCAGCAAGATGGCGTCCAGCCGGCAGTGACGTCACAGACTACCAACGCCCCGCCCACCGAACAGGCTCTGCCGAGGCCGAGCGGAAGGGGCGGGGAAGAGACGCGCCCTGGAGAGGCGGTCGGGGGGCGTGACCCCTGGGTCTGGGCCGGAGGCGGGGCGGGGTTTGCCAGGCTTACAACCCTCCTCCTGGGAGAAACTGTCTTTACCAAGGGGTAATTAAAAATCCCTCAAACACCAGCGTGTTTGCCCAAAGCGCCAAATGCTACTTGTGTGGTCCAGCTCAGTAACAGTGAAGAGCTGGGACTTTCTTCATGTAAATGGCTAAATCAGTTGTGATACTTAATCTTACAGAATACATGCAGCAGTTTAAAAGATTCATAAATCCAATGGTGGATTGTTTTTTTTTAAGTTGCAAAAAATAAGTACAGTATAACGTTTGTTTTATAAAAGTATATATTTTATAAGAATTCATAAGTATGCAAATAAGAGAGGATAAGAATTGGTGCCCTTAAGCTGTGTCTGAATTGTTTTCATTTTTTACAAGAACATATTCATATATTACATAGTTAAAAATTAATTTCAGAAATCTCATAATTCAGCACATTTGGACATAGCACTTGTCTTAACTATGATAATTCACAAAAGAAACAGAAGACAGATGCTGTCATATTCTAAATATTAATACAAGAAATTTCAAGAAAGGTATACAAGAAACCACAGGAATTCCTAAGCCATCTTTTGGGAAACACTGTTCAAGAACTTTGCCTATTTATTTGTTTGTTTGATTATAAGTATAGCTTCTCTTTCCCATTTTTAATGTCACTACAGCTTGAGGTTCAGAGATACCTCAAGAGGTGAGGTAACTCTCCTTCCTCTTCCTCTCACTCCAATATCAATTCCTATCTCTACATTCTTCTCTTTCCCTCATTTTACATCCTTTTCTTTATCCAATCTGCTTAGTCTAGTTCTAAGCCTTAACTTAGTCCAACTTTAACCTGTCTCCCAAGACCTAACAGTATCTTCAACACTATTCCCTGAGCCCTGAAGCCACCAAAATTGCTTCATATCTTCTCCCAAATTGTCTTCACCTGAGATTCCAACTCTTCCCACTCCCTTCTTCTCTATCTCATCTACCTTAACTTTATTTTTTTAATTAATTTATTTTATTTTTGGCTGCGTTGGGTCTCTGTTGCTGTGTGCGGGCTTTCTCTAGTTGCAGCAAGTAGAGGCTACTCTCTGTTGTGGTGCATGGGCTTCTTACTGTGGTGCCCTCTCTCTGTTTTGGAGCACGGGCTCCAGGTGCGTGGGCCCCAGCAGCTGTGGCACGCGGGCTCCAGTCGTTGTGGCACACAGGCTTCAGCAGTTGTGGTGCACAGGCTCCGTAGTTGTGGCGCACGGGCCACTCTGCAGCATGTGGAATCCTCCTGGACCAGGGCTCGAACCCACGTCCCCTGCATTGGCAAGTGGATTCTTAACCACTGCGCCACCAGGGAAGCCCCAAGTCTACCTTAACATTAAAGACCACCTTAAATTCTACCTTCTTTTCTTTCCCAACCAGTCCAATACGTGTAAGAATTTCCTTTCTATGTCATTAACTGACTTGAATGACTTATTTAGTACTTACACCACTAGTCTATGTTATTTATAATTATACATATTTACATATATGTCACTGAGAGCAAAATCTAGCTGCGGAGAGAATATATATAATTCATATGTCCACTTTATTGGGAACGGGCACCCGGTGGAGGGCAGCAGGGTAAGGGAACCCAGGAGAACTGCTCTGCCACGTGGCTCTCAGTCTCAGGCTTTATGGTAACTGGGTTAGTTTCCGGGTTGTCTCTGGCCAATCATTCTGACTCAGGGTCCTTCCAAATGGTTTGCGCACCATTCAGCCAAGATGGATTCCAGCAAGGATTCTAGGAGGCTGTTAGGACATATGGACTGACGTCTCCTCTCTCCTTTTGACCTTTCCCAAATTCTTCCAGCTGGTGGTAGCTTGTTAATTCCGTGTTCCTTAGTAGGACCCCCTGCTGTAATATAACTCATGCAAGTGATTACTATCGGCCTGGCTAAGGCGGGCAGTTTTAGTCCGTGGTTCCCCTAACAAGTATACCATGGCTTTCCACACCATGCAGTTAGATCTGTATTTATTGACATTGTTAATTATTGCTGTGTTTTCAAAATAGTGATTGTAACTGTTTATGCCCTTAGATAATTATGACTTATTTTCATATCTTGGGTCCTCTGACCATATTTCTCAATTTGTCTTCCCAAATACAGGCCTCAAATTTAGAACAATGCATTTTTTTCCATAAACTATCTTTGGCTTTCTTGGAATGGCCACCAAGTAACAAGAAGATATGCCCCTTCAACTTAAAAAAGAAAGACTATCACAAGAAGACACTGTAGACCAATAGCACTTATGAATATGTGGTATACAAGGAATACAAAATCCTTAACAAAATACTAGCAAACCAAATCCAGCATCATATTGAAAGATTATACATGAAGACCAAGTGGGATTTATCCCAAGAATGAAAGGGTGGTTCAAATACAAAAATCAATCAATATAATACACCATGTAAATAGAATGAAGAAGAAACACATGATCATCTCAATTAGTGGGGGAAAAAAAAGCATATGACAAAATCCAGCATCCTTATATGATAAGAAAAAAAAAAACCCTCATCAAAGTAGGAATATTTTTATTCTCAACATAATAAAGAACATGTATGGGAAAACCTACAGCTAACACTATATTTAATGGTGAAAGACTGAAAGCTTTCCCCCTAAGATCAGGAAAGACAAGGATACCTACTTTTGCCCCTTCTTTTCAACATTATACTGGAAGTTCTAGCCATAAAAATTAGGCAAGGAAAAAGAAATACAAGGTATCGAAATTGGAAAGGAGGAGGTAAATGTATAACTTTTTGCAGAAGATATGATCTTATATATAGAAAATTGTATATATAAGGAATCCATAAAAAATAATTAGAGCTAATAAATTAATTCAGCAAAATTACAAGATACCAGATGAACACACAAAAATCAGTTGTATTTCTATACACCAGCAATGAAAAATTTGACAATTAATTTAGGAAAACAGTCCCATTTATAGTAACATCAAAAATAATAAAATACCTAGGAATGCATTTAACCAAGAGGATTTTCAGGTGTACACTGAAAACTATAAAATACTGTTGAAAGAAATTAAAGACCTAAATAAGTAGAAAGACAAATCTTATTTATGGATAGGAAGGCATAATGTTAATATGGAAATACTACCCAAAGCAATTTTCAGGTTCAGTGCAATTCATTAAAATCCCAATGGTCTTTTGTGCAGAAATAGAAAAGCTGATCCTAAAATTCATATGGTATTGCAAGGGACACTGAATGACCAAAACAATCTTGAAAAAGGAAAGCAAAGTTGGAGAGCTCACAGTTTCTGATTTCAAAACTTCCTACAAAGCTACAATAATAAAAACAGTGTAGCATGTTATTCAGCCATAAAAATGAATGAAATAGTAATGCATGCTAGAAGATAGATGAACCTCAAAAACATTATACTAAGTGAAAGAAGCCAGACACAAAAGATCACATATTTATGATTCCATTTATATGTAAATATCCAGAATAGGTAAATCTAGAGACAGAAAGTGGTTGCTAGGGTACATGGGGGGTGGGGGACAGGAGTGAGTGTTTAATGTAGATTTTCCTTTGGGGTGATAAAAATGTTTTGGAACTAGAAGTGGTGGCTGCAACACATTGCACATGTACTAAATACCATTAAATTGTATGTTTTCAAAAGTTAATTCTATGTAATTAAGATGTTAATTCTATGCATCTTATTTCAGTATAAAAAAAAAGAAAACCTAATAGAAATAATTAAGTTTATTTCACATTCTCCACATTATAATGGAGCCAAAACTGCTATGAGAGCTCTTATGTTTATCAAACTTAGGATAAAAGAAAACTTACAAGCTAAAAGATTTCAGTTTTTCTAAGTTAAACTTTGTGTAAGTTATTTTTTTTACTTTAAAAATTTTTTAATTTTTAAGTATAAGTGATTTACAATATTATATTAGTTTCAGATGTACAGCATAGTGACTCGGCATTTTTGCAGATTATACTCCATTATAAGTTATTAGAAGATGATAGCTATAATTCCCTGTGCTATGTATAAGTAAGTCATTAATATACATATGTTTCTTTTTAAAAATATTTATTTATTTATTTATTTTGGCTGCACTGGGTCTTTGTTGCTGCTCACAGGATCTTTGTTGCGACATGCGGGCTTCTTAGTTGTGGCATGAGAATGCTTGGTTACGGCATGCATACAGGATCTAGTTCTCTGACCAGGGATCGAAGCTGGGCTCCCTGCATTGGGAGACTGGAGCCTACCCACTGTACCACCAGGGAAGTCCCTACATATGTTTCAATAATGTATTTCTCAGGTTTAAAAAAAGCATACTAATGTTCATATACAAAGACCGTACTAAAACAGTCTACAAAAGATTTTACTTACAGATTTCAGGTTTAAATGTTCTTGTCCACTGATAGCATGTGTAATACATTTTATGAACTAAATTAAAGACTATGGAGTTTTTTTCGATGCTCTCAGGATAATTATGAATTAATCCTCAATAGAGTATACTACTCTCCTCTATTCTGATAATGGTACTAAATATAATAAATTAGGGAAAGCTGTTTAGTCTTGCTACCAAAAGGTATGCATGGCCATTGTCCTCACCAGTCACCTAATCAGCTTCTACATAATCTTTTAGAACCAGGAGCTTTTAGATTATGAAGAAGATCAGGGAACAATTTCAATAGAAAAGAACTTAGCAAGTGCTATTATCAAGTTACATGACAGTAAAATTCCAAGGTACTGATCCCTGGATTCAAGTCTCTCAATTAGATGGACACAAGCCATCATCAATTCATTGTGTTCTGGTAGTCTCTTGGAACATAACAAACCACCCTAAAAGAGCGACTTCAAACAATAACAACCATTTTATTTTGCTCAAAAATCTGGGGGATTGGGCTTCCCTGGCGGCACAGTGGTTAAGAATCCGCCTGCCAGTGCATGGGGCATGGCCTCGAGCCCTGGTCCGGGAAGATCCCACATGTCGCGGAGCAACAAAGCCCGTGTGCCATAACTACTGAGCCTGTGCTCTAGAGCCCGCGAGCCACAACTACTGAGCCTGCACACCACAACTACTGAAGCCTGCGCACCTAGAGCCCGTGCCCTGCAACAAGAGAAGCCACTGCAATGAGAAGCCCGTGCACCACTATGAAGAGTAGCCACTGCTTGCTGCAACTAGAGGAAGCCCGTGTACAGCAGCGAAGACCCAACGCAGCCAAAAATAAATAAATAAAATAAATAAATTTTTTTAAAAATCTGGGGAATTAACTGAGCTCAGCTAGGCAGTTAGCATTTAGAGTCTCATATGAGGTCACAGCCAGATTGTGGCTAGTGTCATCTCAAAGGCTTCTTCACTCATGTTTGGTCCCTGGGCTGGGAAGACTCAAACAACTGGGAGTTGAAAGAGCTAGGACCCTCAGACCCATCTCTTCTCCCCTTCCCTTCCCTGTCCTCCCCTCCCCTCCCCTTTCTTTCCTTCCCCTCTCATCTCTCCCCCTCCTCCCCCTCCCATTCTTCTTCTCCTTCTTCTTTTTCTTCTTCTTCTTCTTTCTCTCCTCCTCCTCCTTCTTCTTCTTCTTTTCCTCATCTCTCTCTCTCCTTCCCTCCTTCTCATCTTCACATGATCTCTCCACATGGCAGCCCCAGGATAAGCAGATCGCTTAGAGAACTGCAGAAGCCTCCTAGAGTGAGTGCCCCAGGGGCAACTGGAAGTCATACAACATTGCTTCTATCTTATTCTATTAGACAAGATAGTCAAAGCCCACCCCAGTTCATGGGTGTAGGGACATAGACTCCACCTCTTGATGGAAGGAGCGCCAACAACTCACAGACATGTTTTGGAACCACCACACTGGAAGACTGTTACAGGCAAAGACCTTCATCTGAGGAGTCTTAGGAATCCGCAGAAGTAGAAAACTCCAGATAGGAGAAACATCCACCCAAGCCCTTCAGATCAAGTTAAAAACTGCATGAAGTAAACAGCTCCTACTCAAGACCCACAGAACTAGACCCAAATACCAAGAACCACAGATTATCATGCTTTAATATGTATGCTCTTGTTCTTTATTTTTCTAGTTATTTTTCTTCTTCTCTTTTGGTTTAAGACTCTGGGTACCTCTTGACCACAATACTTGTAAGTAATATTGCTCTTTTTATCTTCAGTTAGTCCTTGGTATGAGTCTAATACCTAATGTGATTTTCTTGTGATTTAGCTAAAACATATAATAAAACTAACTGTTGGGTTTGTATCCACTTTTCTTTGAGTGCTACCCAGTTCCCTCTAGTATCTTTCCCTTGTAAAAAATCAGTTGATTCCCTGGTTAATTAGATTCAATTACTAACAACTTTTTTTTGGCTGCGCCTTGTGGCTTACAGGATATAAGTTCCCCAACGAGGGGCTGAACCCATGCCCCCTGCAGTGGAAGTGTGGAGCCCTAACCACTGGACCACCAGGGAATGCCCCACTAACAACTTATTATATGGCTTACACTTATTATATATTATATGGCTTACACCACAACAGTCAAGACATTCAAAAGTCTAAAATCCCTATCATTTCACACCTAGGAAGGGATGTTTCTCCACCAAAAAGTAGGAGGGGGATGCTATGTGTTAGGGTAGGGAAGTAGCAAGAAAGGTAAACGAATACCACCAGTCATAGAACCCCTCTTTCAAAATTTCATAAGCTTGGATAGGCAGTGATCAAAATAGAGTTGCTCTAGATATAATATTGACCCCTCAAGGTGGAATATATGTTATCTTAAAAGAAAAATGTA
The DNA here is from genome assembly GCF_025265405.1 of Mesoplodon densirostris. Taxonomy (NCBI): domain Eukaryota; kingdom Metazoa; phylum Chordata; class Mammalia; order Artiodactyla; family Ziphiidae; genus Mesoplodon; species Mesoplodon densirostris. Next base: position 51,377,535 of record NC_082675.1, read on the forward strand.
CTTACATTCCTACATACTTCTCTGAAATCTTTAATAGTACCAAAATGTTTCAGGAAGCGAGAAATTAGGTAAGGTACTTCGGCTGATTTTCCCCTATATGTAGACACTGCCATGCAGCCATTGTCACCTCAGATGATTCAACAGCTCATCTTCTAACAAATTATGAAGTACTGACTTTAATTCAACAACAGATAGTGTCCTCTAAACAACGTTTTGATGAATGGAATCTTAACAGCGGATCTGAACTTCACAGAATAAAATATCCTGCAGGCTGACTTCATCTGCCCTTGATTAAAACAGGGAACTGAGAAAGTAAAAAGATAATCCTGGAAGCTGATAGCTAGTGTTAACCTAAAACTATAGGTTTTATAAAACATCCGGTTATTTTTAGTGGCAAAATGAGTTTATGTGGGAACAGCAAAGAAGTACAATTCAGGACATGCGACTATGGCAAACCACAGGCAAGCCCAGTAAAACAAAAGAGAGAAAACTCTTTCATAGAGGAGAAGGAGAAGTTGGGAGGGGCTGTTAGAAACAAGAAGTCCATTGGAAGGAACTGGGAGTTTGAAGTATAGTGGCTTTTTCATTGGCTGGGCTGTTGCCAGGCAAGGAGAAATTATTTCTTTTCCTCCTGCTGGTGGTAGTAATGTCACTTCTGCTGGAGTGATAGGGTTTGTCTCTTCCTTTTGGGATCTGTATTGAGGTCTAGTGGTAAGTGTGTGAGAGCTCCCCCTTTTGACCTCCCGACTCCATTTTGGTGACTTTTCCCTTTATTAATTTTCACACTAATCTATAATGTTCCTAACAAAACATCAGCTAGGCTTCGCAAGATATAAACAATAATCAGAAAAGGCTATTCTGAGACTGTCGTAGAACAACACAGAGTCAAGGCCACCCTGAAACTGTGAAAATGGCTAATATCTTTTTCTTATATTGTAAATACATAAATAATTACAGCTCCTTTACCAGTGGTATCTCTAGCCCAATATTAATCCTTTGGCATTTCAGATAAAGATTACCAAAGATCTACTCAGTCACCAAACTGCCCCTGCTTCCTGCAGTGCCCAATCCAGAACAGGATCCTGCTTTCCCTAAAACCTCCTTAAAATCAGCACAAGATCAAATCTTGTAATAAACCCTTCCTAATTCCATTTTTTTTTTTTTTGGCCATGCCACGAGGCTTGCAGGATCTTAGTTCCCAAACCAGGGATTGAACCCGGGCCTCACGGCAGTAAAACTGCCAGGGAATTCCCCCCAATTCCTTCTTAATGATCAATCCCCACAGTTTCTCTGGCATGTGCTCTTCCTTGCTGCAGCAAGCTAAATAAACCAAACTTTAACTTTAGGTGGTTCTTGTGGTCTTCAGCTGGTGAATTTTGATAATGAATATACATCAAACTTTTAATAGTGGTTAGCTGTATGGATAAGAAAATAGTGATTTCTTCTTTCCAATGTTTATATTTCAGTATGGTTTGAATTTTTGACTACAAGCATGTATTAATTGTATAATGAGAAAAAATAATAAATATATTTTGATTGGGGCAGGGGAGGGAACTCCATTGATTCTCCCTTGCCTATAAGAAAAATGTCATAGCCTTAGTATGGCATACAAGACTCATATTAACTCAGTTCTAGCATTCTCAGCAGCCCCATCAGCCACAGTCCCCCTCTTTGTGTTCTTGAGCTCCCAGCAGTGACAAACTTCTCTATTTCCCCAATCCTATACAATTCCATTTTCCACTGCTTTTAAAAAATATTTATTTATTTTCTTTATTTATTTACTTTATTATTATTATTTTTTTGGCTATGTCGGGTCTTAGGTGCAGCATGAGGGATCATCGTTGAGGCATGTGGGATCTTTCACTGCAGCACTCAGTCTTCTCTCTAGCTGTGGCATGTAGGTTTTCTTTCTCTAGTTGTAGTGAGTGGGCTCCAGGGCACGTGGGCTCTGTAGTTTGCAGCGCATGAGCTCAGTAGTTGTGGCGCGTGGGCTTAGTTGCCCTGCGGCATGTGGGATCTTAGTTCCCTGACCAGGGATCGAACCTGCATCCCCTGCATTTGGAGGCGGATTCTTTACTACTGGACCACCAGGTAAGTCCCCTCCACTGCTTTCTATCCATTTAAACATGCAAACAATATCCCTCCTGCAACCACCTGCCCCCACCTCCCCCAAATAAAGAATTTCCTTTTAAAATTGGTTTAAATCAACAGATGAATGGACAAACAAAATGTAGTATATGCAAACAATGTGATATTGTTCAGCCATAAAAGGGAATGAAATTCTGATACATGTTACAACATGGGTAAACTTTGAAAACACGCTTAGTGAAATAAGCCTGACACAAAAGGACAAATATATGATTTCAACTATATGAAGTACCTAGAATAGGCAAATCCATAGAGACACAAAGTAGAACAGAGGTTACCGAAGTTGGGGGGAGTAGGGAATGGGGAGTTATTGTTTAACGGGTACAGAATTTCTGTTTGGGATGGTGAGAAAGTTCTGGAAATAGATAGTGGTGATGGTTGTTCAACATTGTGAATGTATTTAATGCCACTGAATTGTACACTTTAAAAAATGGTTCAAATGGTAAATCTTATGCTATGTATATTTTACCACAATATAAAAAGAAAAAACTTGATTGGAATTTTTGTTACAGAAAATTTCAAGAACATAAAAAAATGAAGAATATTATGAACCTCCACGTATCCATCCATAGTTTCAACAATGTTCAACTCCTGGCCAAACTTTGACTATTTCTCACACCACCCCTACACCCACTAAATTATTTGCAGTGAATTATGCATTTTTTTTCTTTTTTTTTGCCAAGCTGCTTGCAGGATCTTAGTTCCCCAACCAGGGATTGAACCCAGGCCCTCGGCAGTGAAAGCGTGAAGTCCTAACCACTGGACTGCCAGGGAATTCACAGACATCATATCATTTATCAATAAATATTTCAGATTGTTTCTCTAAAATAATTAGGCACTTCTTTTTTAACCAAGGAATCCCTATCCCATCTTCAAAACCCAGCTCAGTTATGACCTCCTCTGTAAAACCTTTCGTTATGTTCCCTAGAGCTAGCATGACCCATTCCTCCCTCTATGTATCTTTCATTTTTTTCCCCTCCCTCTAGAACAGGGTTTCTCAACACTGGCACTGTTGACATTCTGAGACGAATGACAGATCCTTTGATGTGGGGCTGACCTGTGCACTGTAGGATGCTTGGCAACATCCATGGCCTCTATCAACTAGATGTAAGTAGTACCGCTCCACCCTTCCCCACCTTGGTGACAATCAGAAATGTCTCCAGACATTGCCAGATGTCCCATGGGGGGTGAAATTGCCTCCAGTGAGAACTATTCTTCAGAACTGCCCTTAAGAACTACACTGCACATGTTTGCTTCCATGTCTGTCTCCACTTCTAGACTGTGAAATCCTAAAAGGCCCTAGACAGCTTTTTCTTCATCTTAGTGGAGCCAGTGTCTGATTCTTACTGGGAACTCCATAAGAAGAATGCTGGAAGGCCAAGCAGGTTTTGGGAGATCATCCCAGAACTGCACAAAAATCTGAGGCTTATTAGTCCAGCCTTCCATTCAGTGTCTTAGTCACATCTATAATATCCCAATCCATTAACTCTCCAGTCACCACTGAGAAGTCAAATCATTGGAATTCATCTTCCTGTTGAGGGGCTCATTTTGTTAAAGCCTTTACAGTGAGTGGAAGCTTGCTCACTCTGTGACTTTCCCCAGTGTCCCAACTCTACCCTCTGAATTCTTATAAAATGAGCCTATTTCATGGGACAGCCCTTCAGGTATATGAAGACCACCATTATATTCATTCATTAAATCATTAAAAAATATATACTTGAACAAGATAAAAGCAACCACTGACCTTGGGAACTAGCTTGGTCCTATCAGGCAGGTCTAGGTGGCATTAGCCTTTAGCCTGGCATTCACAGATAGACATGTATTTTCCCTAGTGGACATAAACAATTTCACAGAACACCTACATCAATCAAGACCACTCTATGACCTTGGTAAAGTAGGATAAAACAAAGCAAAAACAAGACCACTTCATAAATCTTATCTAAGCAGAGATAAAAAATGAGGTCACTGTGTAAACCACAAAAATACTGAGCATCCCCCTCTCCCTGCTAATATAACTGCTGCTGCTTTACCTACAGTTTTTAGCCTTGCACTCTTCCCTCTATCCAGAAAATTCATTACGATACCCAACCAGGGAATTATTACTGTTTCCTGACAGCATCCAATCCAGAGCAAAGTCCCACTTCCTTGAAACCTCCCCCCAAATCACCTAATATACGCAAGCCTTATTGCTCTAAGTCAGTGCTAACATCTGCTGAGTCGCTCCATGGTTCCCCTTGGTGTGCGTTCTCCCTCATCGCAACAAGCCAACAGCCCAACTGTTCACCAGTGGGTGTGTGACTGGTGGGCTGGCTGGTGGACGTTGACATACTGAACACCTAATATGAGCCAGGCCCTAGGGATACAGCAATGAATAAAGTGGACAAAAATCCCTGCCCCTGGGCTTCCCTGGTGGCGCAGTGGTTGAGAGTCCGCCTGCCGATGCCCTGGGGTTCGTGCCCCTGTCCGGGAAGATCCCACATGCCGCGGAGCGGCTGGGTCCGTGAGCCATGGCCGCCGAGCCTGAGCATCTGGAGCCTGTGCTCCGCAACGGGAGAGGCCACAACAGTGAGAGGCCTGCATACAGCCAAAAAAAAAAAAAAAAAAAAAAAATCCCTGCCCCTCATAAAACTTACAGAGAGGTGAAGAATGAATCATGTATGTAAATGTTATATGGTGTTAGGTTAAGTGCCATCGGGAAAAGTAAAGGGGGGGGGGTTTGATGTGACTTGGAAGTTTTAAATTGGTTAGCCAGGGAAAGCCCCACCGAGATGACACTTTAGAATCTGAAGGAGTGGAAGCATGAGTCAAGCAGTTATTTCAGGGTGAACCAAGCAGAGGGAAGAGCAAATGCAAAGGTCCTAAGATGGGAGTGTGTCTGTTGTGGCTCAAGAAACAGCAAGAACTCATGTGGCTGGAGTGGGGTTATCAGAGAGGAGAGAATAGGAGACAGTAAGACAGGGCCGGGGAGGGAAGAATGCTCATATAGAGCCTTACGGACCACTGTGAGGACTCGCACTTGGCTTTTACTCTGAGATAGAAAGTTGTTGAGAAGTGTTGAACAGAAAAAGGACATGATCTTATTTACATTTTAATTAAAAAAGCAAACACTCTAGCTGCCATTTTAAGAAAAGATTGAGGGAGTGGGGACGAAGGTGTTAGAAGGGAGACCAGGTACAGGTTTGCCCTGCTCTCCGAAAGCAGAGCGATCCTATGAAACTTTTTCTAAACCGAAATGGCGGAAGGCGAAAAAGCAATCGCCTTAGGACACATCTTGCTAACAGATGAACAAAATAAATCGAGATAAAGTGCAGATGCTCACAGACACAGTGCAAAGCTCTGGCGGCTTGATGCTGAGATGCTGAGTGTATTTCCGGAGGAAGGAGCTTGGCGGTGTCATTCTCCGAGCTTCGGGTGCAGCCTCTATAACCAGCTAGCTGTAAAACAAATTTGAACACTATTTTCGCTTTTTTTTTTTTTTTTTGTGAAAGTGAAAATCCTCTTTGGATTTTTTTCAGTTAGCGAAAATAGGGACTAATGTAGGTTTTTCCAAGAAGTGAAGTGGCAAAACTAGAAGTTTTTGAAAAGCAGAGGAAACCTGTACTTGTGATAATCCAGTAAGAGATGATGGTAATTTGAACTAGGCTGGAAATATCGAAGGTGAGAAGCTGGCAGATTCTGGATATATTTGGCAAGTACAACAGGCCAAATATACTGGTAAGAAGGCAGGGGTGAAAGAGAAAAGTCAAGGAAGACATTAGGGTTTGCAGCCCGAGCTGAAACTGGAAGGCTGACAGTTGCCATGAACTGTGGGAAGACAGTGGCAAGGGCAGGTTTCTTAGGAGGAAAGAACAGAAATTCGTATTAAATTTGCAATTACAAGTGGAGACATTGGGTAAGCAATTGAATAGCTTACAATTCAGAGGAGGGGTCTGGGCTGTAGTTATAATTTTGGAGTTTGGCAATATACAGTATTTAAATCATGGGACTGGATGAGATCACCAAGCAAGGGAGTGCAGACTGACAGAGAAGGTCTCAGGGCACTACTATGTTTAGAGGTTGGGGAAATGAGAAGAAATAACCTAAAAACAGCCAAAGGATCTCAGCCACTGAGATAAGAGGAAAGCAGCAGTGTGGAATCCTGGAACCCAGAATGCATTTGAAGAAGGGAATGATCAACTATATCAAATGCTGCTAATTGACCAACATGAGGATGAGAATTAACTAGCAATTTTGTTATGTTGACTAGCAAGATATAGCAACATTTTCCTTTGGCCTTTTCTTTTCAGGAGAAACATCTGATTCTGTAATCCTTTTTTTAAAATATCACTTTCCAATGCATGCCATAATTTACCTATTTATCTTATTGTCTGCCTATTCTTACTAGAATGAAAGCTCTATTAGGGCAGGGATTTTTGTCTGTTCTGATACTTAACAAAATATTACATAGAACAGTCATAGTAGGAACTCAGTAAGTATTTGTTGACTGTATGGTTTTCCGATCCATAACTATGTTGGCCTGACATCTATGAACATGCCCATTTGGCAATGTTTCTCTAAAACTATTAGAATATGTCCTAGCCAAGTCCTGGAATACTAGAATGGTTCCCCTTTGTTCAAAGCCTGGCATTTTATGGTGCAGCCCAGCAAGCTCAGCCTGTTTAGCAGGCAGCCACCCTGCTACATCACGCCTCCCTGTTCAGCACCATATACTTTCCTATGAACTGGGGAAAATAATCCACAACGAGCCAGCCCCGCAGAGCTTGGGATATGAGCCACATCTCTAATGTGGAACCATGTGTTTCAAAGGAAATGGAGAAAAAGGACATCAGACAACAGATTGGGAAATCCCTTTTAAGGTGAGATGCCCAATGGGAACTCCCCAGTGTTTCAGCTTTGGAAACTGACAGGACTTAAAGCCCTTTCTGTGGCATGAAGTGGTGCTGAGACTTTTGTTACACCAATGAATTTTATTGAGCTTCATTTTCCTCATCTGCAATATGTAACTAATCAGGTCTATATTGCAGGGTTGTTATGAGGATTGAGAGAATTATGTTCAGGCCTACAACAGACTTTAATAAATGCTATTATTCTTACTTCATAACTCCTTCCCATTTGCTAAATGTTTTCAGGTAAGATAAAGTGGAAGTAAAGAGCTTATTTATTTATTTTTAAAATTTTTATTTATTTATTTATTTTTGGCTGCGTTCGGTCTTCGTTGCTGTGTGCAGGCTTTCTCTAGTTGCGGTGAGCAGGGGCTACTCTTCGTTGCGGTGCGCAGGCTTTTCATTGCGGTGGCTTCTCTTGTTGCGGAGCACGGGCTCCAGGCGTGCGGGGTTCAGTAGCTGTGGCTCATGGGCTATAGAGCTCAGGCTCAGTAGTTGTGGTGCACGGGCTTAGTTGCTCTGTGGCATGTGGGATCTTCCCAGACCAGGGCTCGAACCCGTTTCTCCTGCATTGGCAGGCGGATTCTTAACCATTGCGCCCCCAGGAAGCCCAAGAGTTTATTTTGTAATGGTAACCCCATACAATAAAAAAGGACAAATACAATATTTGTCCTCTTGTGTCTGGCTTATTTCACTTTAGCATAATGTTTTCAAGGTTCATACGAGTTGTAAACAATTTTATTTTTAAATTGCATTTTTTCTTAAGAGTGAGAAGTTTTGCAATATGCAATCTTTTATATGTTAAAAAGCGATTTGAATCTTTTTCCATGACCACTCAATGCATGTGTTTTGTGTATTCCTCCTAGACAAGAACATAAAATACCTTTACATTTATTCAAATATTTGTGTCCATTAGCAACACTTTAAGTTATCCTCATATAGATCTTGCATAGATATGTTAACTAAAACTGGTTCTTTAAATTGACGCTGGAAAAACACTTAATGGTTAAACACAAGTGGCATCATTTCTAAGTTGCAGCCATCCTCTCAATTTGTAAAATTGGAAGTTGCATTAAAATTCCACAAGGCGGCAGACTGGTTCCATTAAATCAGGTTTACTGCACTGATTTAAATACAGTCTAGATATTTATACTTGGCATCCCCAAGTATAAAAAACTTTCTAAGCCAACACAAGGGATCGATGAAGGCATATTCTCCCAGAAGCAACTTTACAAATGATGGTTAATTTTGTAAATCATTTCACAAATCTTACTTACCATTAAATTAGTTGTAAAAGAACCATAGAATTTTACACTTAAACTTAAAAATAATTTAATTATATAATTCTTGCCCCAATGCAAATATACTTATTCTTGGCTTTAAAAAAAACATGGCAGTTCACCAATGGACAGATCATCCAAAATGAAAATAAATAAGGAAACACAAGCTTTAAATGATACATTAAACAAGATGGACTTAATTGATATTTATAGGACATTCCATCCAAAAACAACAGAATACACATTTTTCTCAAGTGCTCATGGAACATTCTCCAGGATAGATCATATCTTGGGTCACAAATCAAGCCTTGGTAAATTTAAGAAAATTGAAATTGTATCAAGTATCTTTTCTGACCACAATGCTATGAGACTAGATATCAATTACAGGAAAAGAGCTGTAAAAAATACAAACACATGGAGGCTAAACAATACACTACTTAATAACGAAGTGATCACTGAAGAAATCAAAGAGGAAATAAAAAAATACCTAGAAACAAATGACAATGGAGACACGACGACCCAAAACCTATGGGATGCAGCAAAAGCAGTTCTAAGAGGGAAGTTTATAGCAATACAATCCCACCTTAAGAAACAGGAAACATCTCGAATAAACAACCTAACCTTGCACCTAAAGCAATTAGAGAAAGAAGAACAAAAACATCCCAAAGTTAGCAGAAGGAAAGAAATCATAAAAATCAGATCAGAAATAAATGAAAAAGAAATGAAGGAAACGATAGCAAAGATCAATAAAACTAAAAGCTGGTTCTTTCAGAAGATAAACAAAATTGATAAACCATTAGCCAGACTCATCAAGAAAAAAAGGGAGAAGACTCAAATCAATAGAATTAGAAATGAAAAAGGAGAAGTAACAACTGACACTGCAGAAATACAAAAGATCATGAGAGATTACTATAAGCAACTCTATGCCAATAAAATGGACAACCTGGAAGAAATGGACAAATTCTTAGAAATGCACAACCTGCCAAGACTGAATCAGGAAGAAATAGAAAATATGAACAGACCAATCACAAGCACTGAAATTGAAACTGTGATTAAAAATCTTCCAACAAACAAAAGCCCAGGACCAGATGGCTTCACAGGTGAATTCTATCAAGCATTTAGAGACGAGCTAACACCTATCCTTCTGAAACTCTTCCAAAATATAGCAGAGGGAGGAACACTCCCAAACTCATTCTACGAGGCCACCATCACCTTGATACCAAAACCAGACAAGGATGTCACAAAGAAAGAAAACTACAGGCCAATATCACTGATGAACATAGACGTAAAAATCCTCAACAAAATACTAGCAAACAGAATCTAACAGCACATTAAAAGGATCATATAACATGATCAAGTGGGGTTTATTCCAGGAATGCAAGGATTCTTCAATATACGCAAATCAATCAACGTGATACACCATATTAACAAGTTGAAGGAGAAAAACCATATGATCATCTCAATAGATGCAGAGAAAGCTTTCGACAAAATTCAACACCCATTTATGATAAAAACCCTGCAGAAAGTAGGCATAGAGGGAACTTTCCTCAACATAATAAAGGCCATATATGACAAACCCACAGCCAGCATCGTCCTCAATGGTGAAAAACTGAAACCATTTCCACTAAGATCAGGAACAAGACAAGGTTGCCCACTATCACCACTCTTAATCAACATAGTTTTGGAAGTTTTAGCCACAGCAATCAGAGAAGAAAAGGAAATAAAAGGAATCCAAATGGGAAAAGAAGAAGTAAAGCTGTCACTGTTTGCAGATGACATGATACTATACATAGAGAATCCTAAAGATGCTACCAGAAAACTACTAGAGTTAATCAATGAATTTGGTAAAGTAGCAGGATACAAAATTAATGCACAGAAATCTCTGGCATTCCTATATACTAATGATGAAAAATCTGAAAGTGAAATCAAGGAAACACTCCCATTTACCACTGCAACAAAAAGAATAAAATCTCTAGGAATAAACCTACCTAAGGAGATAAAAGACCTGTATGCAGAAAATTATAAGACACTGATGAAAGAAATTAAAGATGATACAAATAGATGGAGAGATGTACCATGTTCTTGGATTGGAAGAATCAACATTGTGAAAATGACTCTACTACCCAAAGCAATCTACAGATTCAATGCAATCCCTATCAAACTACCACTGGCATTTTTCACAGAACTAGAACAAAAAATTTCACAATTTGTATGGAAACACAAAAGACCCCGAATAGCCAAAGCAATCTTGAGAATGAAAAATGGAGCTGGAGGAATCAGGCTCCCTGACTTTGGACTATACTACAAAGCTACAGTAATCAAGACAGTATGGTACTGGCACAAAAACAGAAAGATAGATCAATGGAACAGGATAGAAAGCCCAGAGATAAACCCACGGACATATGGTCACCTTATCTTTGATAAAGGAGGCAGGAATGTACAGTGGAGAAAGGACAGTCTCTTCAATAAGTGGTGCTGGGAAAACTGGACAGGGACATGTAAAAGTATGAGATTAGATCAATCCCTAACACCATACACAAAAATAAGCTCAAAATGGATTAAAGACCTAAATGTAAGGCCAGACACTATCAAACTCTTAGAGGAAAACATAGGCAGAACACTCTATGACATAAATCACAGCAAGATCCTTTTTGACCCACCTCCTAGAGAAATGGAAATAAAGACAAAAATAAACACATGGGACCTAATGAAACTTAAAAGCTTTTGCACAGCAAAGGAAACCATAAACAAGACCAAAAGACAACCCTCAGAATGGGAGAAAGTATTTGCAAATGAAGCAACTGACAAAGGATTGATCTCCAAAATTTATAAGCAGCTCATGCAGCTCAATAACAAAAAAACAAACAACCCAATCCAAAAATGGGCAGAAGACCTAAATAGACATTTCTCCACAGAAGATATACAGACTGCCAACAAACACATGAAAGGATGCTCAACATCTTTACTCATTAGAGAAATGCAAATCAAAACTACAATGAGATATCATCTCACACCAGTCAGAATGGCCATCATCAAAAAATCTAGAAACAATAAATGCTGGAGAGGGTGTGGAGAAAAGGGAACACTCTTGCACTGCTGGTGGGAATGTGAATTGGTACAGCCACTATGGAGAACAGTATGGAGGTTCCTTAAAAAACTACAAATAGAACTACCATATGACCCAGCAATCCCACTACTGGGCATATACCCTGAGAAAACCATAATTCAAAAAGAGACATGTACCAAAATGTTCATAGCAGCCCTATATACAATAGCCCGGAGATGGAAACAACCTAAGTGTCCATCATCGGATGAATGGATAAAGAAGATGTGGCACATATATACAATGGAATATTACTCAGCCATAAAAAGAAATGAAATTGAGCTATTTGTAATGAGGTGGATAGACCTAGAGTCTGTCATACAGAGTGAAGTAAGTCAGAAAGAGAAAGACAAATACTGTATGCTAACACATATATATGGAATTTAAGAAAAAAAATGTCATGAAGAACATAGGGGTAAGGCAGGAATAAAGACACAGACCTACTAGAGAATGGACTTGAGGATATGGGGAGGGGGAAGGGTAAGCTGTGACAAAGTGAAAGAGCGGCATGGACATATATACACTACCAAACATAAGGTAGATAGCTAGTGGGAAGCAGCCGCATAGCACAGGGAGATCAGCTCGGTGCTTTGTGACCACCTGGAGGGGTGGGATAGGGAGGGTGGGAGGGAGACGCAAAAGGGAGGGGATATGGAAACATATGTATATGTATAACTGATTAAATTTGTTATAAAGCAAAAAATAAAAAATAAAAAATAAAAAATTAAAAAAAACATGGCAGTTCTATTGTATAACACAGGGAACTCTACTCAGTATTCTGTAATAACCTAAATGGGAAAAGAATCTGAAAAAAGAATAGATATATGTTTATGTAGAACTGAATCCCTTTGCTGTACACCTGAAACTAATGCAACATTGTAAATCAACTATACTCCAATATAAAAGTTTTAAAAAAAGGACCCTTAGATTTACCTTTCCTGTAAAAAAAGTAATTTTAAAAAACCACACAAAGAAACATGGCATTGGAAGTTTAAAATTGTACGGTTTGCTGTGGAAAACAGTATGGCAGGTCCTCAAAATATTAAACATATAATTATGATTCAGCAATTCCACTTCTGGACATATACCCAGAAGAATGGAAGCAGAGACTCAAGCAGATATCAATGTTTGTGCACCTATGTTCATAGCAGCATTGTTCACAATAGCCAAAATGTGGAAGCAATCCTACATCACTGGATGAATGGATAAATACAGTATGGTACATAGATATAGTGGATATTATTCAGCCTTAAAAAGGAAGGACATTCTGACACATGCTACAACATGGATGAACCTTTAAGGTTCATTATACTAAGTAAAATAAGCCAGACTCAAAAGGACAGATATTGTATGATTCCATTTATATGGTGCACCTAGAATAGTTAAATACATGGAAACAGAAAGTAGGACCATGGTTTCCAAGGGCTGGGGGTAGGGAGAATAGGGAATTATTCTTTAATGGATACAGAGTTCCCCAGAATAGGATGGTGAAAAGGTTTTGGAGATGGGTGGTGACGATGCTTTCACAACAATATAAATGTATTTAATGTCAGTGAACTGTCCACTTAAAAATGGTTGAACAGTACCATTTATGAGATGTATATTTTACCCCCAAAATAAGGCCTGGTAAAGAAAATAAAATTCAAGTAGAGAAAATTTATAAAGAATAATAGGGCCTCCCTGGTGGCGCAGTGGTTGAGAGTCCGCCTGCCGATGCAGGGGATACGGGTTCGTGCCCCGGTCTGGGAGGATCCCATATGCCGCGGAGTGGCTGGGCCCGTGAGCCATGGCCGCTGGGCCTGCGCATCCGGAGCCTGTGCTCCGCAACGGGAGAGGCCACAACAGTGAGAGGCCCACATACCGCAAAAAGAAAAAAAAAAAAGAATAATAAATGGGAGTCCCCTGCGCGGCCAAAAAAAAAAAAGAATACTAAACTCTCCCACTTTACTGTATATACTTCCAAAATCTATAAGCACACATCCACACTCTTGCATAAATAAGTAACTTGATATTATTCACTGTATAACTAAATCAACAGAAGTTTTACAGGAAAATTACTTTTGAAATTTTCAGTAGAGTTCTATAAGTTTTATTACATGTATAGATTTGTGTAATCATCATCAGAATCAGGATATAGAGTGGTTCCATCACCTCAAAAAAAAAAACTCTGTGTGTTAACACTTTATGGTCACACCCTCCCCACAACACTAACCCTGGGAAACTACTGGCCTGTTCTCCCTCTGGTTGTTTTTTTTTTAATTTTTTATTTATTTATTTATTTTTGGCTGTGTTTGGTCTTCGTTGCTGCGTGCGGGGTTTCTCTAGTTGCGGCGAGTGGGGGCTACTCCTCGTTGCGGTGCGTGGGCTTCTCATTGAGGTGGCTTCTCTTGTTGTGGAGCACGGGCTCTAGGCGCATGGGCTTCAGTAGTCGTGGTACACAGGCTCAGTAGTTGTGGTGTGTGGGCTCTAGAGCACAGGCTCAGTAGTTGTGGTGCACAGGCTTAGTTGCTCCGCGGCATGTGGGATCTTCCCAGACCAGGGCTCGAACCCATGTCCCCTACATTGGCAGGCCGATTCTTAACCATTGCGCCACCAGGGAAGTCCCTCCCTCTCATATTATTTCCTCCAGAATGTCGTATAAATGGAAACATCTAATATGTAACCTTTTGTATCTTTTTCCACTTAGCACAATGCCTTTGATATTGATGGAAATTGCTATATATATCAATTGTCCATTCCTTTTAATACTGAATAGTATTCCATTGAGTAAATACACCAGAGTATGATGTATTCAACTGTTGAGGATATTTGGGTAGTTTCCAGTTTCTGGCAATTACGTATAGAACTGTTATACAAGTTTTTGTGTAAATCTAAGTTTTAATTAGGGTACATACACAGAGAGGGATTGCTGGGTCATAATATAGGTGTATGTTTACTGTTATAAGAAATTGCCAAATAGTCTTTCATAGTGGCTGTACCATTTTGCACACCTGCCAGCAGCGTATGAAAGTCCCAGTTGTTCTACATCCTTGCCATTAATTGGTATTGTCAGTGTTTTTTATTTTAGCCATTCTAGTAGGTGAGTAGTGATATCATGGTTTGAATTTGCATTTTCCTAATGGTTAATGATGTTGAACATCTTTTCATGTGCTTATTTACCACCATGTGTCCTATTTGGTGACATATCTATTCAAGTTTTTTGCCCATTTAAAAAAATTGGGTTGTTTTATTAGTGTTTGAGTTCTTTATATGTTCTAGATATTAGACCTTTGTTGAACATGTGATTTGCAAATATTTTTCTTCCAGTCTGTAGCATCTCTTGCATCCCCAAAGAACAAAATTTTTCAATTTTGATGAAGTTCAAATTATCAATTTGTTCTTTATAGACTGTGTTTTTGGTGTCATGTCTAAAAATTCTTTGCCTAACCCCAGGTCCTGAAGATTTTCTCCTGTGTTTTTTTCCTAAAAGTTTTATGGTTTTATACTTATATTTATTATCTATTTTGGGTAAAATTTTGTACAAGTTGTAAGGTTTAGGTAGATAATGTTCAATTGTCCCTACACCATTTGTTGGAAACTACTGAGTTCTCCATTGAATTGCCTTTTCACATTTGTAAAAAATTAAGTTGGCCAGGATTTCCCTGGTGGTGCAGTGGTTAAGACTCCACACTCCCAATGCAGGGTTTGATCCCTGGTTGGGGAACTAAGATCCCACATGCAGTGCAGCCAAAAAAAAAAAAAAAGCAAAAAAGTTGGCCATATTTGTGTATATCTATTTCTGGGCTCTCTGTTCTGCTCCATTTAATTTATATATTAATCCCTTGGCCAATACCACAGATTCTGGATTATAGTAGGTTTATAGTTAGCCTTAAAGTCAGATAATATGATTCAATCAACTTTACTCATCTTCAAATTTGTTTTGGTTATTCTAGTTCCTTTGCCTTTCTATACAACTTTTATAATCAGTTTTTCTATCTAAAATGATCCTGCTGGGATTTTGATTGAAATGGACATATTTACTATATTGAGCTTTCCAATCCATGAACATGGGATAGCTCTCATTTAGCTTTCCTTCCTCCCTCTCCCCCTCCCCCTCCCTCCCTTCCTCCCTCCCTTCCTTCCTTCCTTCCTTCATTTCTATCAGCATTTTGTAGCTTTCAGCATAAAAATTCTGTACATGTTTTGTTAGATTTATACCTAAAGGTTGCATTTTGGTGGGAGTTATTGTAAACAGAATTTTATTTTAAAATTTCAGTTTCCAATTGTCCACTGCCAAAAAATAGAATAACGATTGACTTGTGTTGTTGACACACACTGTAACCTTGCTAAAATCACTTATTAGTGCTAGGAGGGTTTTTTTTGTAGATTCCTTGGGATTTTATATGTAGACAATCATGTCATATGTGATTAGGAACAATTTTATATTTTCTTTTCCAATCTTTATGCATTTTAATTGTTTTCTCCCCTTATTGTACTAGCTAGGATTTCCAGTAAGCTGTTGAAAATGAGTAGTAAGAGTGGAAATCCTTGCTTTATATCTGATTTTAGGGGAAAGCATTTGGTCTTTCACCAATAAGTATGATGTAAAGCATAGTCTGCTGAATTGTATTTTCTTAATCATAAATGGCTAATATTTGTCAAATATTTTTTCTGCATCAATTGATATGATCATGTGATTTTTCTTGTAGTTTTCTTGTACTGACCTGTTTTTTTTTTTTCCTTTTTTTTTTTTTTTTTTTGCGATACTCGGGCCTCTCACTGTTGTGGCCTCTCCTGTTGTGGAGCACAGGCTCCGGACGCACAGGCTCAGCGGCCATGGCTCATGGTCCCAGCTGCTCCGTGGCATGTGGGATCCTCCCGGACCGGGGCACGAACCCGTGTCCCCTGCATCGGCAGGCGGACTCTCAACCACTGTGCCACCAGGGAAGCCCCTGTTTTGTTTTGTTTTTTTCACTTTGGCTGCACCACATGGTTTGTGGGATGGTAGTTCCCCAACCAGGGATTGAACCTTGGCCCACAGCACTGAAAGTGCTGCATCCTAACCACTGGACCACTAGGGAATTCCTGGACATGTCTGTTTGATATCAGTAATGTTGGTCTCATAAGATGAGTTGGGAAGTGTTCCCTCCTATTTTCTAAGAGACATCATTTACTTTTGGTATTATTCTTCTTTATATATTTGGTAGAATTCACCAATGAAACCACCTCAGCCTGTAAATCTCTTTTTCAGAAGGTGTTAACTACAAATTCAATTTCTTTAATCGTTACAATACTACTTAGGTTGCTTATTTATCTTGGGTGAGTTTTGGTAATTTGTGGTTTTTGAGGAATTGATCCATTTGATCTAAGTTGCCAAATTTATGTCAGTATGGTATTCTTTTATCCTTTTATTTTTAACTGAAGAAAAATGAAAATGCAATGTATCAAAATTTGTAGGAGGCAGTTAAAGCAACAGCTAGAGGGAAATTTATAGCATTAAATGTTTATATTAGAAAAGAAGAAAGATTTCAAATCAATGATCTAAGGCTTCCACTTTAATAAGTTAGGGAACAAAAAACCAAAATAAACTGGAAACAAGGAGAATGAAGGAAATAATAAACTATAGAAATTAATGCAATTGAAAACAGATAAACAATAGAGAAAATCAATGAAACTAAAAGTTTGTTTTTTGAGAAAATCACTAAGATTGACAAACCTGTAGTCTGACTGACTAAGAAAAAAGAAGACACACATTACCAATAGTAGAAATGATATCATTACAGACCTACTGTTGTTGTTAAGAGGATAAATGAATACTATAAACAACTTTATGCTTATAAATATGGCAACTTAGATAAAATGGACCAGTTTCTTGAAAGACATAAATAAATTACCAAAACTCATTCAAGATGAAATAGATGAACTGAATATTTCTATATCTATTAAAGGAATTGAATAGATAGATTAAAAACCTTGAAAGAAAACTCTAGGCCCAGATTGTTTCAGTGGTGAGTTCTAACAAAAACTTAAGGAAGAAATAATACCAATTCAATACACAATCATTTCCAGAAGATAAAAAAGGAGGAAACACTTCCCTATTCATTTTATGCAGTCAGCATTATTCTGACACTAACATCAGACAAGGGCAAAAAGCTGAAGACCAATATCCATCATGAACATAACAGAAACAAAAATACTCAACAAAATATTTGTACACAGGGCCTCCCTGGTGGCGCAAGTGGTTGAGAGTCCGCCTGCCGATGCGGGGGATACGGGTTCGTGCCCCGGTCTGGGAGGATCCCATATGCCGCGGAGCGGCTGGGCCCGTGAGCCATGGCCGCTGAGCCTGCGCGTCCGGAGCCTGCGCGTCCGGAGCCTGTGCTCCGCAACGGGGGAGGCCACAACAGTGAGAGGCCCGCATACTGCAAAAAAAAAAAAAAAAAAAAAAAAAAAAAATATTTGTACACTGAATCCAGCAATATACAAAAAGGATAACATATCATGTACAATGAGATTTATCCTCGGAAGGCAAGGTTAGTTCATCATTTGAAAATTAATTAATGTAGTCTATCATATTAGAACCACACAGATCATATTAATTGATACCAAGAAAGCATTTGACAAAATTTAACATTCATTCATGATAAAAATTCTCAGCAAACTATGAGTGAAAGAGAATTTCCTCAAGCTGATAAAAGTGATCTACAAAAAACTTACAGCTAACACTACCTAATGGTAAAAAACTGACTGCCTCTCCTACTAAGATCAGAACAAAGCAAAGATGTCCACTTTCACCATTCCTATTCACCATCATACAGAAAGTCTTAGCCAGTGTAATAATAAAAGGAAAAGAAATAAAAGGCATAGAAGACAATACTACATAGAAAATCCCAAACTATCTACAAAAATCTCCTAGAATAAATGAGTTTAGCAAGGTTGTAGGATATAAGGTTAACACACAGAAATGAATTGCATTTCTACATACTAAAAAAGAAATTAGAAATTGAAATTGAAACAAGAATGACTTATAATGGCACCAAAACCACAAAATACTTAAGTATAATTCCAACAAAATGTGTGCAGAATTTGCACGCTGAACACTATACACCAATGAAAGAAAATTGTAAAGAACTAAATAAATGGGCAGATATACTGTTGTTCATTGATCTGAAGAATAAATATTGCTAAGCTGTCAATTCTTCCCAAATTTATCTATATTTTAACCTAATTCCAGTAAAAACCCAAGCACAATACTTTTGGAGATTGAAATACTGACTCTAAAATTTACACAGGAAAGGAAGGAAATAGTATAGCTTAAACATTTTTGAAGAAAAGTAAGCAAACTTGAAGAAGTCATAATTTCAAGATTTACTGATTTCAAGGATTATTATAAAGCTACAGTAATCAAGACAGAATAGAATCTTCAGTAGAATACTCAAATAAATATGGTCAGAAAGCTATAGTAATCAATAGTGTGACACTGGCCTTAGAACAGATACATAGACCAATGGAATAGAATGGAGAGCCCAGAAATAAACCCTTGCAAATATGGTTAAATGACTTTCAACAAAGGTGCCAAGACTATTCAGTGGAGGAAAGGATAACAACAAATGGTGCTGGGAAAACTGGATCCACATGCAAAAGAATGAAGTTGGACCCTTATGTAATACCATATGGAAAAATTAACTCAAAATGGATCAAAGAGCTAAAACCACAAGGCTCTTAGAAGAAAACATAGGGAAAAATCTTCATGATATTGGATGTGACAATGATTTCTTAGACATGACACCAAAGGTACAGGCAACTAAAGAAATAGACAAATTGGACTTAAATTTTTCTGTGCTCTGAAGGACAGTATGAACAGAGTAACAAAGCAACTCACAAAATGGGAGAAAATAGTTGTAAATTACATATCTCATAAGGGATTCATATTCCAAATATGTAAAGAACTCCTACAACTCAACAACAAAAAAACAAATCAGTTTAAGAATGGGCAAAGAATTTGAATAAATTCTCCAAAGAACATATACAAATGGCCAACAAGCACATGAAAATATTCTCATCATTAGTCATTATGGAAATGCAAATAAAAAACACAATAAGACATGACTTAACTCCCCCATAAGGATGGCTATTATCAAAAAGCAACAAACAAACAAGACAGAAACAAATGTTGGTGAGGATGTGGAAAAATTGGAACCCTTGTGCTAGTGGGAATGTGAAATTGTGCAGTCACTGTGGGAAATGGTATGGCGGCTCTTCAAAAGATTAAACATAGAATTACCATATGATCCAGCAATTTCACTTCTGTGTACATACCTCCCAATGAATACTTCCTTCAGTATTCATTATACTTTATATGTAAGCATGCAAGTGAGGAGTTTCAAGCTCCACTCCATCTTTGGAGTTGAAGTTTCTTTTTGGTCTCCATCAGTTCCTCCCTCTCTTCACATTTCCCCTCCCCACTCCACTGCTACTTTTTCTTAAATCCTTGACTTCACAGGATGGGAATATTCAAGGAGACAAGTTTTTAGACTTACCAAATTCTAATAATTTTCTTGTTTCTAAAGAAATGTTTTTCTTTAATCCTGAATGAGAATTATAGTAAATAAATTTGATTGTATTTTTCCACTGCAATCTGTTAACATGGTATATTACAGTAATGGGTTTTCTGATGAACCATCTTTGTATTCCTAGGACCACTTACCTGATCATAACATACACTGCCGAGTTTGATTTGCTGTTTCATTTAAGATTCTTATATCTATATTCATTTTTGCTCTCCCTATACTATACTTTCCCTATACGTTATAAAACCCTGTGAGGTTTTGTAAGGGTCTGACATTTTATCCAGTTTAGAAGCTAGAAGTTAGCCTGTCTGTTTTGTGGATAGGGGCATAAGACATGGGACTCCTGGACACAAAGGACTTTACTGCTCACAGAATAGCAAGCAGCATGAGCAGCATTTGCATCAGTCCCTCTTGAGCCCCAAGTTTCACAGAAGCAAAGTGAAAGTTCTCAGGCAGATGCCACACATGCTGAGTTTGTGTAGCATTGAGGAAAACTTGAGTTTGGGGAATCCACCTCTCTTATACAAGGCCTGCTCTTTGTCTCAGACCTCATCTTTCAGGGTTGTTCACTGATAATTAATCGAGGCAAAGAGTGTTCAGGGCCTTATATTCTTCTTTTTTTTAAAAATAAATTTATTTATTTTGGGGTGTGTTAGGTCTTCGTTTCTGCGCGAGGGCTTTCTCTAATTGCGGCGAGCAGGGGCCACACTTCATTGCGGTGCGTGGGCCTCTCACTGTCGCGGCCTCTCGTTGCGGAGCACAGGCTCCAGACGCGAAGGCTCAGTAGTTGTGGCTCACGGGTCTAGCTGCTCCGCGGCATGTGGGATCTTCCCAGACCAAGGCTTGAACCCGTGTCCCCTGCATTGGCAGGCAGATTCCCAACCACTGCACCACCAGGGAAGCCCCCAGGGCCTTATATTCTTGACATAGCTGGCATGAATGTGCAGGGAGACTTAGGGTACAAGGCAAATTGCCTTCCCAGCATGGTTTTGTATCAAGATTACACTAACCTCAATTAACATGATGAACATTCTTTTTTTCTTACCCCAGAATCTACTTGGATAAACGTGTTACTTGAAGTTTTGGTAAAACTCACAGCAAAAGGGTGTTATTTTGAGGGAGGTTGAGGACGACTGTGATGTGGTGAGCATTTTCTTTTAAAAGTTACTGATTCTCAGTTTTTCCTTGAGTGGACATTTATTTTTCCAGAAAAATCCATAAGAATTTCAAATAGCTTAATGATTGCTTGAATCTACCATATCTCTATTTATGTCTTTTTTCATTCAAGATATTATTTATTTGTGCCTTTTCATTTTGTATCAGTCTGATAAGTTTCTCCCCCTGTAAAGGATCAGCCTTTGGTTCATATTCTACAGTTCCTGCATTTTCCTCTAATCTCCATTCTCTCCCACAGGGAGCCATGGGAACCAACTACTTAAATCTTCTACATACTCACTAGTGAGTTCAAACTGGAGTGGGAACTAAGGCTGCTATCATCCTGTTTTGTGGGCTGGTCCAGCA
Source organism: Mesoplodon densirostris (assembly GCF_025265405.1). Classification (NCBI taxonomy): domain Eukaryota; kingdom Metazoa; phylum Chordata; class Mammalia; order Artiodactyla; family Ziphiidae; genus Mesoplodon; species Mesoplodon densirostris. The sequence goes on from NC_082675.1 coordinate 51,399,019, forward strand.
CACCTTCCACCTTCAGAATCTGTGTGAAAGAAGTAGGTACAAGTCTGTGTTTCCAAAACTCCTGGAGGAACATTCCCAATGATTCCAGAACTTCATCTTGCACTGATCCAGCAGTGGCATTAAGGTAGGTCTGTGGGTTTGTGAAGCAGAGTAATCATTCAGCCCGAGAAGGAGATGCCTTATCTCATCCTTTCAGGCACCCCCCAATCCAAGTAATTCTCATTACTCATTCCTCTTTCACTTGGTTTGGGGAATAGAAATGCTGGTCCAACTGTCTTTCAGTAGGTGGGCTGTATGGTCTTGTCCAGTTGTTCTTGATTCTCTTTAGAATGTAGGGCATTAGGGCGTCTTTTCAAGCTTAGGCTCTGGGGTTTGTTTTTTGGGTTTTTTTTTTTTTTTTTAAGTTAGGGACAGCTTGGAATAAACTGTGGACCAATATTTTCTGAAGTGCCCTTTGTGGTAAACAATTTAAAAATTGAATAAGCCCACCCAATACAATAATATAAATGTGTTGATAAGTATATATAATCTGGATTATACTTAAGAAAATCAGACATCTCAAATTCATAGAAATAGAAAGTAGAATGGTGGTCACCAGGGGTTGTGGGGAGAAGGAAACGAAGAGTTGTTTAGTGGGTATAGTTTCAGTTTTGCAAGGTGAAAAAGTTTTGGAGATCAATTGCATAACAATGTGAATATACGTAAAATTATTGAGCTGTATGCTTAAAAATGGTTAAGATGGTAAAAAAAAAAATCAGATATCTGATATTAAGCTGATACAGGGAATTTATTTTGTAGAAAAGCAACATCTAGAGAATGCCATACAATCCTAGTACATCTAAAGTACTATATATGAAAATGACAATTGCTCATAACAACGATGTTGAAGCACTGAAAGATACCAAAGTACTTTCTGAATCCAAGAAGTCAAATTATAACCAGTATGGTTTTAATGTCCTAACATATATCAAAATTCTAATATGCTGACATGTGGTAAACCAGATAACCAGAACATCCAGTAATGTAACTTGGGTGATACATAAGTTAACCTGGGATATCCAAGTCTTTTGACAATACATAAACTTGCTCATACTCATCCGGTGTACATCCACACAAATATTTTAAAATTCCAATTTCTTGGTCAAGTAATATATTTTGCTTGAGTTTATTAAATACATTTAGATGTCTCTATTATACAAAGTTAAATGTACAACTAAATTAGTAAAAAGTGCTGAGATTTTATGGGAACATTAATACTCTGACAAAAATGTTTACCAATGTACTCTGTACTCAATATTGCTTTTTTTCATTTAAATCTAAATTTTTCCCTTCTATTTTTAAACCAGTTTTGTGATTTTCTAATATGAAACCTATGCCTTCTCAATTTATACAGTTTCTTCTCTTTTTTCCCTTATTTCTTAGCTTAAATTCAGTTTAAGCTTTATTGGTATCTTAGGCTTCATGTGTATTCTTACTCCTAAACACCAGCAGTTCTTCAGAGGCCTAAAATCCAGCATGGGAATTACTATATTAAATTAGTTCTAGAAAAAGCATTAAAGACATTTTTTTTCTGAAATATACAGAACATGTCATGCCAAATCTCTTGTTTATACCATAAACCGGTAATATTGGTAAATTGCACATATAGCTTACATTCCCCAAATAGAATAACTTAAATATTAAACGTACCTTTATGTTACCACCATAACTGACCTTATAAGCATAACAAATGGCAATATTCAATACAAAAATCACAAAATCCACTAACCGTAAATGTTACGTATCACAGCATACTAACTCATCTCCCTATGACCTATTCAAACTACAGACAGCAAACTATAGCTTTAAGCTACTCTAGCATTTATACCCTAATTAGAAATTTATACGAAACACAATTTTATGTTCAAATATGGAAATAAGCAACATAATTCCAAATCCCAAAAGTATCCCAGCATTCTGTAAAAAGAAGTATCCCCAGCGGCTACATCCATGGTCACTAGCATCATTGTGCAGCATCTCAGGTACCTTAAAAAAAAAGAGCAACCTTTAAGTTTCCAGAACCACAGATTAGTTTTTAGAAGAATCTACAGGACAGCTTTATATGTAGATGGATATATTATGAGTCAATTCTCTAAAACATGACCACATATATATACTGACTCTAGCTAATAATGTCACACAGCATTTTCTAACAGTTTAATTAGCAATGATTATTCATGGTCTGCTCAGCAAGTCAAAATTTATATTGGTCTAGTTTGCTCCACTGTAAAATGGAGAGCTACACTGATTACCCTGCTTACTGTCTGTATCTATATATAACATGTGGCTCGCTTGAAATTCAGAGATATGGAAGCCTTACATAATATAAAATATAATTTTAGCAATAACATTGGCTGAGATTGTTAGGTGGACTTTGGTGACAAAAAGATGACTCCTTCGTCCATTAATAAGAAACCTTTCAGCATTCTGAAGTATACACAGTTCGCCAACAGTATGTGGCTTGTGCTAGGTTTCCTACATGTCTATAGACAGTTCAATGCCTAATTACTGAAACTCTCCTCTCAAAAAGACACATCAGAAGGGGGTAAATACTTTTGTGTATCCTGATACACATTAGGCAGGACAAAGATGTGCTTGTGAGCAACAATCCAAAAAGATAAAACCATCAAGGACTTATAGTTTATATGCTACTTTGTCGAGCATAGAATCACTTCTCACTGCAACCATATTTAATCTAAACCCTTTAAAAAATGGTTTAATTGAACATTTTCTCTACTGACTTCTTAAAAACTTACCATATCAACCAGAGCAACATACATGAACAAGCCCGCAGTAAGTGCAAATATCCACATAGAAACATTTTCAGCATAATGACCAATGAAAATTCCTGTTGCCATTCCGAGATACGCCAGCATGGCTGACAGAGCATTATAAAGAACAGCTTGCTTAACAGTCATGCCAGCCTTTAGTAAAACAGCAAAGTCACCTTTAACAGAAAACAAAAAAAGGAGATAAGGTAATTAAAAAATCATTTTTAAGACACATACGCAAAAAACTTTCCAGATTTAAGAAATTCTCCAGGGCTCCCCTGGTGGCGCAGTGGTTGAGAATCCGCCTGCCAAGGCAGGGGACACGGGTTTGACCCCTGGTCCGGGAAGATCCCACATGCTGCAGAGCAGCTAAGCCCATGTGCCACAACTACTGAGCCTGTGCTCCAGAGCCTGCAAGCCGCAACTACTGAGCCCACGTGCCACAACTACTGAGCCCACGTGCTGCAACTACTGAAGCCCGCACGCCTAGAGCCCGTGCTCTACAACAAGAGAAGCGACTGCAATGAGAAGCCCGTGCACCACAATGAAGAGTAGCCCCCGCTCGCTGCAAGTAGAGAAAGCCTGAGCACAGCAACGAAGACCCAACGCAGCCAGAAAAATCAATTAATTAATTAACTTAAAAAAAAAAAAGAATTACTCAGGGCTAACAGTGCTAATCAGTGTAAACACCCTAACAGCTTTATAAACTAAGATATCTTTTATCCAAAGTATTTCTTAAGGCTTCCACTTTGTCAATGAATGTCAATACTACAAATGTCAATAAGTATCAACTCTTGTGCTCTTGCACTGTCTTCAAGGAGCTTTTAACTGGCCACAAGGAGGAAGAGGGAGTAGAGAACACAAATGAAATGATCAGCAAATGATTAAGGAAATATATAATTAAGAGCTAAAGAGTCTAATGTTCTGGTTATAAAAGGAGAAAAAAAGAAATTAAGATGAGAATAGCTGAGAGAGGCTTCGTGGCGCATGAAGGATCTAGAATGTGGAACATAGGGAATTCCCCGGCAGTCCAGTGGTTAGGACTCTGCGTTTCCACTGCAGGGGTCCCAGGTTCGATCCCTGGTCGGGGAACTAAGATCCCACAAGCCGCCGTGGTATGGCCAAAAATAAATAAATAAATAAACAAACAAAAATAAAAATAGAATGCACAACACAGACCAGATGTTGAGGATTACAAGCATGAAGCATGAAGACGGGAGGCCTTCTAAATGGCAGAACACATGCCAAGGAACAAAATTGAAAATGTGCGAATATGCATCTATATGAAGAAAAACAAGGACATGAACTGGGAACCAGGACAACTGTGGGAAGGTTTTAAGTCCCAGTGACAGAGGAAAAGAATTCAAAACACTATTCATCAACTTCACATTTCTTTAGCTCTAGTGAGTGAAATACTCTTTGTCAACTTCTGTCTGTTAATGGAAGATGATTCTTTAGATGCCTGTGGTCTTACTCATATTGTGCATATGAAGAAAACGATCACTGATGTCACCAGTATGCTGGTATAGGAAGATATCTGGTAGGGGAAGAGGAAAAGAGAGGGGACTCAGGTATCTCTCTGGCAACCCCCCACAGGCAATTGTGTAATTGTAATCGCAGGGTTAGAATTCCGGCTGGAAACAAACTTGTCCTCAGTAAGAAAGAAAGCTGGCTAGGTTAGTAGACTTAGGAGAAGGCATAAATGAGGAAGCTTGCTGGAAGCTATCATTAGCAAAAGCCAGGGACACTAAGACACTTTACCCACCTGGAAAATACCATTTGTAGGATTCTCTTACCTAATTCATGAGGCAACTCATGACAAAACACAGCAACAGAAGTACTTAAACCACTCGATAAACCTTCAGTAAAAGCAGCACCTGTGTAAAAATCACTGCATTATTTTGTGGGTGTGTATTTTAAAAATCTTAACAGCATACACAATGAGGTAAAAGAAATGAAATAATATTCTGGTTGTGAATAAACAGAACTTTCTCAACTGCACTCTGTACCGTCTTCATAAGTAATCTTAGATTACACTCAATTAGATTTAAATTTCCCAAAGGAGCACAAGCAGATACAATTGAGAAGGGAAGCTTCCACTATGCCTTAGAGTGATTAAATGATCTTATACAAACCTGAGAAGTAAATTGCTACCACACAGAACACTTACTTAAAAATATGAAACAAACTGATTTAAAAGGTTTAGGAAAAAACCCTCAGCAGTCAAGAGTACAGGTATGTTTCCGGGCCTCAGAGGAATTCACTATATAATTAGACAACCATGTCTGAGCGTTTGCACGTCCTCCTTTGTCGCTTATGCTGTGCACAGTGCAGAGAAGGAAGAGCACCAAGCTCCCAGGGAGCCAGGCTGGGCTACAAAACAACACTGCCTCCTTGGCAAGTGGTTCACCTTGCCAGGCCTTGGCTACCTAATCTGTACTTATTTCCATGGTTCCTCCCAGCACTAAGTTACTACAATTTTTAAGTATTTCTATTACCTCTCAATTGTAGCACAACAATTTAATAGCAAAAAAACTGTAATTCTTCTTTGGGTAGAGATTAGTAATTAAACTTATCAGATATATGAAGATTCCTTTAGCATAAAAGAAAAGATGATGGAAGTATTTTACTTTAATAAATACTGTTTATATTGCAGATAAGGGAACTCAAATGTATTTGGGAAAAAAAAAAAATCCTCACATGTGCTCCAAACACCTTAGAGCCTGAGCCTGCAAATTAAAACAACTTTTGGTAGTTACAATTTCGATAAAGGGCCAAGCACAGTTTCTAGCACTTAAACTAACATTTATCAAGTACTTCATTGTCAAAGCAGCCAAAAACGAAATAACGGTTTGATAATCTTAGAAGTCAATAGCCTTATCAAACCAACCTATTCCTTGTTAAAATAAGACTGGTACTTTCATGTGACATTTTCAGAGTCAACCAACAAGGGGCAGATACGTAGATATATACCAATTGCTAGGCCATCACTGAAATTGTGCAGGCCGTCCCCCATGATCACCATCCACGCCAGTGTGGCAATGCCGGCATCCTTCAGCTCCTCCCGAGAGTAGCGCTGACTGTGACTGTGTGGGTGGTGGTTTTGGTGGTGGTGGTGATGGAGAATATGATGGTAGTCATGATGGTGGTGAACGAGGTCATCTGACTGGCCGAGTGTATCATGGAAATGCGAATGGCATTTATTCTTGCACCCTCTGGGTACGTATTCATTGTAAACTTCCTGTGGATGAGCATGAGCTATCATGACCTCCTCTTCTTCCAAGATTGCTGGCTGTTGAGAATCAAAGTGGGAGGGCTCTTGTGAGTCAGCTCGCAAATATCCTTCAGGTCCTAGGTATAAACATAAAGGACATTGGGACAAAGTCAAATGGCTTTGTTAATGTGCATGGACACATTTCAAACATCTCCACTGACAAAGTCAACAAAAGATCTTAAAGCATGGCAACTCTCTCACACAGACCTGGCAGAACTAGACATTAGAGTATTGTTGATGAAAAAAAAATCAGTACTTAAATGACCTCACGTACTAAGAATGGATTTTAAATGTTAACCTTCAGTAACTACCCCCAGATCCTCCCTTAATTTCTTCTGCCTTCTTATGTGTTTAAAGATGATTTTTTTCCAATTATAAAAGAAGCACATACTTACTTTATAAAAATATTTCATTTTTGATATTTAAAATATTTAAGAAAAATATTCCAGAAAAATTGGAAATAAAATACATGCATAATTCTGTCATCTGAGTTCCTCTCTTTCAAAATTCAAGGAAAAACAGAAGAGGGGAATTCCCTGGCAGTCCAGTGGTTAGAGCTCAGTGTTTTCACTGCCAAGGGCCTGGGTTCAATACCTGGTCGGGGAACTAAGATCCCTGCAAGCCAAAAAGTGGCCAAAAAAAAAAAAGGAAAAACAGAAGAGTCTGAAATACCATCATCACCAAGAAACATTTGTTATCTATCCGTGTAAAATAAATTGCAACAATAAGTTTTTGTTCTCTCTTTTTTATACACTGGTATCAACTTTCTTGGGAGCATTCCCGATACTGTGGCCCAATTCTAGAATAGCTGTTTCCTCTCATCATTATAAATTTCACTGGAGCCCATTACAAAGGTTGAAGACGGAATAGATGCAGGAAGATGAATGAGAGTATTCACTTGCTCTTTAGAGAAAAGCAACATGCTGGAAAACAAAGGGTGGACAGGAAATCTTACAAATAACTTGGTAGCAACAATAACGTTCTTCTTCCTCCTTAGTCAGCAACTATATATTGAGTATCTGCTCTGGGCCAGGCACCTGCCCAGACACTGGGACAAAGTGCGTCAGCACAAAGTCTCTGCCTTCGAGAAGCTTATGTTCTTGTGGGGAGATAGCCACTTAACAAAGAAATACATGTATAAATAAGGTAATCTAAGGCATTGGAACGCATGGGAAGAAAAAACAGAACAGGGTAACATGAAGGAGAATGACTGGGAGACCTTTGTATTCAGGTGATCAGGGAAGACCTCTGAGGACGAGATGTCTGAGTTGAGATTGGAATGATGGGGGAATTTAGATGAAGACCCGGGAGAAGAGTACTCCGAACTGAAGAAACAGTGAGTGCCAGGCCCTGAGACAGACCTGGTGTGCTCACAGGATGAAAAGGAGGCCAGTGAGGCTGGACAGGGCAAACCGTCGGGGAGAGTGGAGGGCAGGGCAGGACAGCGAAGGTCGTCGTAAGGTGTTTCGTTTAAAATTTTAATTTTAACTGAGTCTGTCCAACAAGAAATGCCAAGCTAACAAGTTACAGGAAACAGTAACTTTACAGTGGAGAAACATGGTAGACACAACGTTAGCCAAGTGATCAAAATTAACACCACCTGTGTGTGAAAGAGAGCATCATGTAGGGTGGCACACCATGTCACTGAAAAGGATGCAATACCACTTTGTGGTATTCCTGCCCAAACTGATCAACCTAATGGTGAAAACATTAGACAAACCCAAAATGAGGGGCAATTAGATGCAACATTTGATCCTGAATTGTACTCTGGATCATTTATTTTCCTTTTAGGGGTTGGGGGAATATAAAGAAATTATTAAGACAATTGGAAAAACACGAAAAAGGTCTATAGACTAGAAAATGGCATTGTATCAGCTTTAATTTCCTGATTTTGATCACTGAACTGTGATTACAAGGGAATGAATGTCCTTTTTCTTAGGAAACATAAACTTAAGTATTTTGAGGTAAAATAAGCATTATGTTTGTAATTTATTCTCAAATGGTTTAGAAAAAAAATGTATGTGTGTATACAGAAAGAAAGAGACAAAGAATGATAAATGTAGGTAAAATAAATGGGGAATATAAGAAAGGGGTACAGGAATTCTTTGTACTATTCTTGGAACTTTTCTCTAAGTCTGAATTTACCTCAAAATAAAAAATTAGAGAAAAAAGAGATGTAAGTATATATAGAAATAACCAACTCACTGGCAATTAAAAGAAAGTATGAGTTTAAAAAAAAAGAGCGGGGGAGGGGGTGGAGGAATTCCCTGGCAGCCCAGCGGTTAGGTCTCCGCGCTTTCACTGCTGGGGCCTAGGTTCGATCCCTAGCTGGGGAACTACGATCCCATAAGCCACGTGGCACAGCCAAAAAAAAAGGGGGTGTGGGTGGGGGTGGAATATGGTTCCCCCTCTTCCAGACAATCCAGGTTGCCTGCAAATCACAGAGCACTGAATTCCCTCCAGCTCTCAGATTTATAAGGACTTACGATCATCTGTGTCTACTTTTTCCTCATTTGTTGACAGTTGAGATTCATACTGGGACAACTGCTTCTTAATCTCCACATCATCATCATTTTCAGGTTTTTTCTGATTCTACAATAGCAAGGAAAAGCAATACTTTAAAATAGGCAGGTTGCTTATGCATACATCTTTAGGTAAACAGTTAAGCAAAAGATTTCATTGAAAAAGACAGCAGAGTAAGAGACTTCTAATGGAATAAACCCCATCTAAGGGCAGGGCCTGTACTTAACTTGCATAGCACCTAGTAGTTTGTTTTAGGCATAAACTGTTCAGAAAGGTAAAGAATTAATGCTTCAGTAGTATGAAAGAAAAATTACACTCATCTTTCTGAATGTCCCCCTAGGTCACACAGTCTAAATTTGGTCTTATGGAAACAGCACTGCATCCCCTGGGAGCTTGTTATAAATGCACAGTCTCAGGCTACACGCCAGACCTAATGGATTAGAATGGGGATTTTAACTAGACCTCCAGGTGACTCATACACACATTAAAGCTGAGCTCTGCCTCAGGCCATTGAGTTAGAACCAGCTGGAGGCCTGTCTTCCAGAAATTTAGTGATCTGCTAACCAATTGCTTAGTTTCCTCCAGTGCCTCTTCTGGGCACTGAAACCCCATACTTTCCACACTTTTTATAAATTAAAACTATACTGTGATATCGATATGTATTTGTTATAAAACTAAAATACTTTTCGTGTGGTAAAACACCATTAACAAGCTTTTCTCTTTTTAAACAAATCTCTATTAGTTAGCCTTGAATTTATCACTAGGTTTTTTAACCAACTGAATACGATACTTGAGATTGTCTATATCTCAGAGCCCAAGAATAAAGGTCACTGTTTTAACAACAGTGCCTGTTTATTACTACTTACATAGAATATTCAAGATAATGAAAACTGTCACAAAAATAATAGATTTCTTATTTGCAGTATCTTTTGAATATGACTTAATCATCACCATACCTGAGATTTCATTCTAGCTCTAACAGTATATAAAATATCTGTACCTTCTTAGGTTATAAGAGTTTTTAAAGGCAAGCACAGACAAATCTTTATACCTACCTCTAGCAAAATGCCTCAAACACAGAGAAAGTACTTAAATATTTGTGAAAATAAGTGAATTCATGATATTTTAAATTACTTTAGTTGATGCTTTATTTGTTTGCCAATGATTATCGGTAGAACATAGACTTTTTAAGCAATTCTTTCATTCCCTAAGTATTAAGAGCCTGTAATGTTCCCTGCGCTGAATGGTGGCAATATATCAATATGTCGTAAAACAAGATACACATAGTCCTTGTTCCCAAGGAAGCTTATCACCCACAGGGATGATACATTGCACAGGTAATGATTATACATTACATGATACATTATGTATCATGTAATACATAATGTAATACATTATGTATTACATTATCATGTAATACATTACACAGGTAATGATTATACATTACATGATACATTATGTATCATGTAATACATACTGTAATATATTATGTATTACATTATCATGTAATACATTACACAGGTAATGATTATACAATTATTTGATTGAAATTTTTGATATATTTTACAAAGGAAAAATACACAGTGCTATGACAGCATATATATATGAGAGCATATAACAAACATTTAAACAAACCCCTCTGCCTGCTCTTCTCTGCATTAGGACAACAAAATAACAGACAGGCCAGTTAGGAGGCAATTGCTGTCACCCACGTAAGTCTGGCATGGACCAGGATGATAGCAAGGAAGATGGAGAGAAATGAAAAATTTCATTTCTGGATACATTTAATAAAACTAGGTTGGATATAAGGATGAGGGAGACACAGATGATTCTCTGGTTTCCAGCATGAGCAAGAAACCTGAGAATCCAGTAGAAAGAAAGTTTGACATGGAACTATTATAACCATCTAACTACACCAAGTATGCGATTTAACCCTAATCTGAATGTAGAGATTTCAGATCAACATATATGGAAGGTAACCTAAAACTATGACATATAGAATTTTCCAGGGGTGCAGGATGGATGTCTTAAGGGAAATCTTAGGTAAAATGTTCTGTTATGGGTCTGAAGAGCTCCCAATATTTGCCATATAATGAATAGTTTTTTTCTTTTTGAGAGAACCAAATGAGATTAAAAGCTGTTATGTAAGTAACACTAAGATCTGGATGCCCTTGAAAAAAGAGAAACTAAATATTTTCTAAAAAGGAAGAGGGGAGGAACCAAGATAGCAGAGTAGAAGGACGTAATCTCACTCCCTCTTGTGAGAACACCAGAATCACAACTAGCTGCTGGACAATCATCGACAGGAAGATACTGGAACTCACTGAAAAAGATACCCCACATCCAAAGACAAAGGAGAAGCCACAATGAGACGGCAGGAGGGGTGCAATCACAGTAAAATCAAATCCCATAACTGCTGGGTGCGTGACTCACAGACTGGAGAACACTTATACCACAGAGGTCCACCCACTGAAGTGAAGATTCTGAGCCACACGTCAGGCTTCCCAACCTAGGGGTACGGCAATGAGAGGAGGAATTCCTAGAGAATCAGACTTTGAAGGCTAGTGGGGTTTGATTGCAGGACTTCGACAGGACTGGGGGAAACAGAGACTACACTCTTGGAGGGCACACACAAAGTAGTGTGTGCATCGGGACCCAGGGAAAGGAGCAGTGACCCCAGGGAAAATTGAACCAGACCTACCTGCTAGTGTTGGAGGGTCACCTGCAGAGGCGGGCAGTGGCTGTGGCTCACCGTGGGGACAAGGACACTGGCAGCAGAAGTTCTGGGAAGCACTCCTTGGAGTGAGCCCTCCCAGAGTCTGTTATTAGTCCCACAAAATTTGAGCCCAGGCAGGCTCCAGTGTTGGGTTGCCTCAGGCCAAACAACCAACAGGGAGGGAACCCAGCCCCACCCATCAACAGTCAAGCGGATTAAAGTTTTACTGAGCTCTGCCCACCCTGAGCAACACTCAGCTCTACCCACCACCAGTCCCTCCCATCAGGAAACTTCCACAAGCCTCTTAGATAGCCTCATCCACCAGAGGGCAGACAACAGAAGTCAGAAGAACTACAATCCTGCAGCCTGTGGAATGAAAAACACATTCACAGAAAGACAGACAAGATGAAAAGGCAAAGGGCTATGTACCAGATGAAGGAACAAGATAAAACCACAGAAAACCAACTAAATGAAGTGGAGATAGGCAACCTTCCAGAAAAAGAATTCACAATAATGATAGTGAAGATGATCCAGGACCTCGGAAAAAGAATGGAGGCAAAGACTGAGAAGATGCAAGAAATGTTTAACAAAGACCTAGAAGAATTAAAGAACAAACAAACAGAGATGAACAATACAATATCTGAAATGAAAACTACACTAGAAGGAATCAACAGCAGAATAACTGAGGCAGAGGAATGGATAAGTGACCTGGAAGACAGAATGGTGGAATTTACTGCTGTGGGACAGAATAAAGAAAAAAGAGTGAAAAGAAATGAAGACAGCCTAAGAGACCTCTGGGACAACATTAAATGCAACAACATTCGCATTATAGGGGTCCCAGAAGGAGAAGACAGAGAGAAAGGACCTGAGAAAATATTTGAAGAGATTATAGTCGGAAACTTCCCTAACATAGGAAAGGAAATAGCCACCCAAGTCCAGGAAGTGCAGTGAGTCCCACACAGAGACTCAAGGGGAAACATGCCGAGACACATAGTAATCAAATTTGCAAAAATGAAAGACAAAGAAAAATTATTGAAAGCAGCAAGGGAAAAACGACAAATAACATACAAGGGAACTCTCATAAGGTTAACAGCTGATTTCTCAGCAGAAAGTCTACAAGCCAGAAGGGAGTGGCATGATATACTTAAAGTGATGAAAGGGAAGAACCTACAACCAAGATTACTCTACCCTGCAAGGATCTCATTCAGATTCGATGGAGAAATCAAAAGCTTTACAGACAAACAAAAGCTAAGAGAATTCAATACCACCAAACCAGCTCTACAACAAATGCTAAAGGAACTTCTCCAAGTGGGAAACACAAGAGAAGAAAAGGACCTACAAAAACAAACCCAAAACAATTAAGGAAATGGTCATAGGAACATACATATCTATAATTACCTTAAATGTGAATGGATTAAACGCTCCAACCAAAAGACACAGGCTTGCTGAATGGATACAGAAACAAGACCCATATATATGCTGTCTACAAGAGACCCACTTCAGACCTAGGGACACATACAGACTGAAAGTGAGGGGACAGAAAAAGATATTCCATTCAAATGGAAATCAAAAGAAAGCTGGAGTAGCAATACTCATATCAGATAAAATAGACTTTAAAATAAAGAATGTCACAAGAGACAAGGAAGGACACTACATAATGATCAAGGGATCAATCCAAGAAGAAGATATAGCAATTATAAATACATATGCACCCAACGTAGGAGCACCTCAATACATAAGGCAACTTCTAACAGCTATAAAAGAGGAAATCGACAGTAACACAATAATAGTGGGGGACTTTAACATCTCACTTACACCAATGGACAGATCATCCAAAATGAAAATAAGTAAGGAAACAGAAACTTTAAATGACACAACAGACCAGATAGATTTAATTGACATTTATAGGACATTCCATCCAAAAACAGCAGATTACACTTTCTTCTCAAGTGCACACGGAACATTCTCCAGGATAGATCACATCTTGGGTCACAAATCAAGCTTCAGTAAACTTAAGAAAACTGAAATCATATCAAGCATCTTTTCTGACCACAACACTATGAGATTAGAAATGAATTACAGGGAAAAAAACATAAAAAATACAAACACATGGAGGCTAAACAATACATTACTAAATAACCAAGAGATTACTGAAGAAATCAAAGAGGAAATCAAGAAATACCTAGAGACAAATGACAATGAAAACACGATGTTCCAAAACCTATGGGATGCAACAAAAGCAGTTCTAAGAGGGAAGTTTATAGCTAAACAAGCCTACCTCAAGAAACAAGAAAAATCTCAAATAAACAATCTAAACTTACACCTAAAGGAACTAAAAAGAAGAAAGAACAAAGAAGAACAAACAAAACCCAAAGTCAGCAGAAGGAAAGAATTCATAAAGATCAGAGAAGAAATAAATGAAATAGAAACAAAGAAAACAACAGCAAAGATCAATAAAACTAAAAGCTGGTTCTTTGAGAAATAAACAAAATTGATAAATCATTAGCCAGACTCATGAAGAAAAAGAGGGAGAGGACTCAAACCAATAAAATTAGAAATGAAAAAGGAGAAGTTATAACAGACACCGCAGAAATACAAAGCATCCTAAGAGACTACTATAAGCAACTCTATGCCAATAAAATGGAGCACCTGGAAGAAACGGACAAATTCCTACAAAGGTATAACCTTCCAAGACTGAACCAGGAAGAAATAGAAAATATGAACAGACCAATCACAAGTAATGAAATTGAAACTGTGATTAAAAATCTTCCAGCAAACAAAAGTCCAGGACCAGATGGCTTCACAGGTGAATTCTATCAAACATTTAGAGAAGAGCTAACACCCACCCTTCTCAAACTCTTCCAAAAAATTGCGGAGGAAGGAACACTCCAAAACTCATTCTTGAGGCCACCATCACCTTGATACCAAAACCAGACAAACGTACTACAAAAAAAGAAAATTACAGACCAATATCACTGATGAATATAGATGCAAAAATCCTCAACAAAATACAAGCAAACAGAATCCAACAACACATTAAAAGGACCATACACCATGATCAAGTGGGATTTATCCCAGGGATGCAAGGATTCTTCAGTATACTCAAATCAATCAATGTGATATACCATATTAACAAAATGAAGAATAAAAACCATATGACCATCTCAACAGATGCAGAAAAAGCTTTTGAGAAAATTCAACACCCATTTATGATAAAAACCCTGCAGAAAGTAGGCATAGAGGGAACTTTCCTCAACATAATAAAGGCCATATATGACAAACCCACAGCCAGCATCGTCCTCAATGGTGAAAAACTGAAACCATTTCCACTAAGATCAGGAACAAGACAAGGTTGCCCACTCTCACCACTCTTATTCAACCTAGTTTTGGAAGTTTTAGCCACAGCAATCAGAGAAGAAAAGGAAATAAAAGGAATCCAAATTGGAAAAGAAGAAGTAAAGCTGTCACTGTTTGCAGATGACATGATACTATACATAGAGAATCCTAAAGATGCTACCAGAAAACTACTAGAGTTAATAAATGAATTTGGTAAAGTTGCAGGATACAAAATTAATGCACAGAAATCTCTGGCATTCCTATATACTAATGATGAAAAATCTGAAAGTGAAATCAAGGAAACACTCCCATTTACCATTGCAACAAAAAGAATAAAATATCTAGGAATAAACCTACCTAAGGAGACAAAAGACCTGTATGCAGAAAACTATAAGACACTGATGAAGGAAATTAAAGATGATACCAACAAATGGAGAGATATACCATGTTCTTGGATTGGAAGAATCAATATTGTGAAAATGACTCTACTACCCAAAGCAATCTACAGATTCAATGCAATCCCTATCAAATTACCAATGGCATTTTTTACTGAACTACAATAATCTTAAAATTTGTATGGATACACAAAAGACCCCAAATAGCCAAAGCAGTCTTGAGGGAAAAAAACGGAGCTGGAGGAATCAGACCTCCTAACTTCAGACTATACTACAGAGCTACAGTAATCAAGACAATATGGTACTGGCATAAAAACAGAAACACAGATCAATGGAACAAGACAGAAAGCCCAGAGATAAACCCACGCACCTATGCTCAACTAATCTATGACAAAGGAGGCAAGGATGTACAATGGAGAAAAGGCAGTCTCTTCAATAAGTGATGCTGGGAAAACTGGACAGCTACATGTAAAAGAATGAAATTAGAACACTCTCAAACACCATACACAAAAATAAACTCAAAATGGACTCGAGACCTAAATGTAAGACGGGACACTATAAAACTCTTAGAGGAAAACATAGGAGGAACACTCTTTGACATAAATCACAGCAAGATCTTTTTTGATCCACCTCCTAGAGTAATGGAAATAAGAACAAAAATAAACGAATGGGACCTAATGAAACTTAAAAGCTTTTGTACAGCAAAGGAAACCATAAACAAGACCAAAAGACAACCCTCAGAATGGGAGAAAATATTTGCAAACAAATCAATGGACAAAGGATTAATCTCCAAAATATATAAACAGCTCATGCAGCTCAATATTAAAGAAACAAACAACCCAATCCAAACCTGAGCAGAAGACGTAAATAGACATTTCTCCAAAGAAGACATACACATGGCCAGGAAGCACATGAAAAGCTGATCAACATCACTAATTATTAGAGAAATGCAAATCAAAACTACAATGAGGTATCACCTCACACCAGTTAGAATGGGCATCATCAGAAAATCTACAAACAACAAATGCTGGAGAGGGTGTGGAGAAAAGGGAACCCTCTTGCACTGCTGGTGGGAATGTAAATTGATACAGCCACTATGGAGAACAGTATGCAGGTTCCTTAAAAAACTAAAAGTAGAATTACCGTATGATCCAGCAATCCCACTACTGGGCATATACCCAGAGAAAACCATAATTCAAAAAGACACATGCACCCTAATGTTCACTGTAGCACTATTTACAATAGCCAGGTCATGGAAGCAACATAAATGCCCATCGACAGGCAAATGGATAAAGAAGTTGTGGTACATATATAATGGAATATTACTCAGCCATAAAAAGGAACGAAATTTAGTCATTTGTTGAGACATGGATGGATCTAAAGACTGTCATACAGAGTGAAGTAAGTCAGAAAGAGAAAAACAAATATCGTATATTAACGCATGTATGTGGACCTTAGAAAAACGGTACAGATGAACTGGTTTGCAGGGCAGTAGTTGAGACACAGATGTAGAGAACAAACATATGGACACCAAGGGGGGAAAGCCACAGGGGCGTGGGGATGGTGGTGTGCTGAATTGGGTGATTGGGATTGAGATGTATACACTGATGTGTATAAAATTGATGACTAATAAGAACCTGCTGTATAAAAAAATAAATTAAATAAAATTAAAAAATTAAAAAATAATAATAAATAAAAATTAAAAAACAATAAAAAGGAAGAGAACATGTAATGTTTGCAAAACTCCTGTGGGAAGTCTTTGTCTAGAAATTATGCTTACTTGCCTTTTAATGTTTCTTATACATGTAACAAATATTTACCAATGATCTATTATGTGCCAGATACTATTCTAGGCACTGGAGATACAGCAGTCAAGAAGACAGAGAGGGGCCTCCCTGGTGGCGCAAGTGGTTGAGAGTCCGCCTGCCGATGCAGGGGATACGGGTTCGTGCCCCGGTCTGGGAGGATCCCATATGCCGCGGAGCGGCTGGGCCCGTGAGCCATGGCCGCTGAGCCTGCGCATCCGGAGCCTGCGCGTCCGGAGCCTGTGCTCCGCAACGGGGGAGGCCACAACAGTGAGAGGCCCGCATACCGCAAAAAAAAAAAAAAAAAAAAAAAAGAAGACAGAGAGGTCCTGGCTCTTAAGATCTTACATTCTAGTAGAAACTATTTTAGAACAAAGATTATCAAACTTCTTTGACTACGGTTCACAGTAATGTATGTAATAAACACAGAGTAATATATGGAATACACTGTAATATCACGGTTGCATTTAAAAACATTGGTCGTGACACAAGATTTATTTCACAATTCACAAATGATTATTAATTTAAGAGTCTAGGGGCTTCCCTGGTGGCGCAGTGGTTGAGAATCTGCCTGCTAATGCAGGGGACACGGGTTTGAGCCCTGGTCTGGGAAGATCCCACATGCCGCAGAGCAACTAAGCCCGTGAGCCACAGCTACTGAGCCTGCGCGTCTGGAGCCTGTGCTCCACAACGAGAGGCCGCGACAGTGAGAGGCCCGCGCACCGCGATGAAGAGTGGCCCCCGCTTGCCACAACGAGAGAAAGCCCTCGCACAGAAACGAAGACCCAACGCAGCCAAAAATTAAATAGATAAATAAATAAGTTTATTAAAAAAAAAAATTTAAGAGTCTAAAAAATACTGTTCTGTATTAGAAAACAGAGAGCCTACCTCTTAGAGTCCCATATGAATATAAAGCAATCTTTAGGTAAATCTTGAAAATTAAATTGAAATTAGAATGCTAAATAAATTATGGCATTTGAAATAGAAACACAGTAACACAAATAAACACAAACAACCCCTCCCCCCAAAAAACCCTAAAAATGATCTTTTTTTTTTTTTTTAAGGTGAGAATAATCCCAGAGAATGCAAAGAAGTATGGATATAGTCTCAAACCCATCCAAGTGAAGCAACAGGGACAACAGGAACATAGAAGATGACTTCCTGGATTAAGAACGAGTAAGCTATTGTTATTTCACTTCTTCCCTGTAAATTGAGGTTCAGTAAAGGTTCAAAATTTGCAATTTGAAATTTTAGTGAATGTAGAATCCATAAGGGCAAATATTCACAGGATGGAGGAGGCCACTCTTCTCTTCACACATGCACTTGATTCCCAACGTGAGCTCTATGCTCAGCAAGAATCAACTATGTTGGTTTTCAAGCCTCTTCATGCCAGCTATACCTGTTATTGCAATTGCACAATTTAATTACATATTATTCAAACTATGAAATGATGGTGAGAATAGTTACTTCCATGAAAACTTAAGTTGAAGGCTTCTGAAAGATTCAAAGGCAAGTTGTTAAAAAAAAAACAAGGCTATTAAATTACATAAGGCACTAAAAATAGAATTACCATATGACCCAGCAATCCTACTCCTGGGCATATACCCAGAGAAAACCATAATTCAAAAAGACACATGCACCCCAATGTTCACTGCAGCACTTCACAATAGCCAGGTCATGGAAGCAACCTAAATGCCCATTGACAGACGAACGGATAAAGAAGATGTGGTACATATATACAATGGAATATTACTCAGCCATGAAAAGGAACGAAACTGGGTCATTTGTAGAGGTGTGGATGGACCTAGAGACTGTCATACAGAGTGAAGAAAGTCAGAAAGAGAAAAACAAATTTCATATATTAATGCATATATGTGGAATCTAGAAAAATGGTATAGATGAACCAGTTAACAAGGCAGAAATAGAGACACAGATGTAGAGAACAAACATATGGACAGCAAGGGGGGAAAGAGGGGGTGCGGGGGTGGTGGTGGGATGAATTGGGAGATTGGGATTGACATATATGCACTAATATGTATACAATAGATAACTAATGAGAACGTGCTGTACAAGAAAACTAAATAAAATTTAAAAAAATTACATAAGGCAATCACTGTATAAAATTTTTTATATTTCCAAAGATCTAGATTCTACACTTAATATAGCTTTACAAGTATGTAACCTCTTGCTAAATTTTAGAGAAAACCAAAATTGGAAATTTAGATGAAGCAGCATGGCTGTAGAGAAAAAAAATCATACAGAACTCCAACTCAAAGAAAAGTTTGGTCAACATCAAATGACCAGTATATGAGTACACAAACATCCAAGATGTGTACATGTCATTTTTAAGAGTACCCATGAGGACAATCTTTTGACTCATTTGCCCAGTCACATCAGATAGGAAGAGGCAGATAACCATAGGCAACTCCAAAGATATTTTTACCAGAAATAGCCTACTGTTCAGCTTCACACTCTCTTCTGGTGGCCATCTGCAAAGGGCAAGTATGTGAAAGTCACATAGTCTTTCAATATTCAGCTACTGCATGAGTAATTTAAAAGTTAATCCATGATACTTTTTTCTTAAGCCACTTTATTGAGGTGTAATTGACATATAAAAAGCTGTACGTATTTAATGTATACAACTCGAGTTTCGGGATAAGCATATACCCGTGAAACCATCACCATCATCAATGCCATAATCACGATGCTTCTCATCTTCAAGGCCCTGTGTGTGCCTTGTTTGGTGGTTTGTATAGATATTTACCCTTGCCTTTCTTAGGGTCTTGTGACTTTGAAGGGAGTACTGAAGATAGAGAACTTCAAGGTTATAAAGATACAGAACTGCTCTCCATGAATGCTTCTGGGAACAGAAAGGCACTGAACCCCCTCACAAATGAAGATCATACACCCTGCACAAGCCCAGTTTAGTTCAGGTACTGCTCTAAATAAATATCCAATGCATAGTAAGTATTCAGAATCCTTTTACCTTTTTCTTCTTATCTTTAAATTGCTTGATCAATGTGAGGACGTGTTCAACAAGAAACATTAAATACAAGCCTCCCAGAGCTGTCAGACCTTTCCACGTGGAATCAAAATAGGTACTTTCTTCTATGTTTTGAGAAGAGAGATGGCTGAAGAGCGGACCTCTCTTCATTTCCGTTGCTGGTTCTTCATGGCTGTGACTATGGTGATGACTTGCATGAGACTAAAGGCAAAATAATATGGATTTTATAAATTCAGTAGTTTCACACGTCAGAAAAATTGGCTAAGATAATTAACATCAAATTTGAAATTATTCAGAATTAGGCAATTAATGTGATGCTTCGGAATGAGGGCAACTTTAGGATATTAAAAATAAAATGACCAACAAGCAGCAGAGATCTACAGCTTAAGGTATGTAATGTACGATGGCACTTTGTAGAGTGGATCTGTTCAATGTAAAGACAGACACATTCCCCAGTGACCCTCATAGCATACAGGTAGTGGGTATTTCCAATGTTTTCCCATGGCCACAAATAAGAGGGAACTGCAAAACTTAATAGGCATATAGTGTCTACTGCTTATACTCCCAGCTGAAAAGCCCCTACCACAGTCGTCAGTGTGCTTACAAGAAGCCCAGTCTGGGTAATGGGCCCTGGCAGGTACCCGAGATCCAGGTGCACTGCCCCAGTGGCCTGCAGCTGAGTGCAATAGGAACTTCTGCCACTGCGTGTGAGGGAACCAGGTGTGGCACACACTAACAGAAGTGAGACGGGGAGGGGGGGAGGGTCACAGGGTACGCCCCACCCACGTGCTCCTAGAAACCAAATTTCCAGCCTTTTATACATATCAATACAAAGCACAAACCAAAAGTACACACACACATATGTATATATATATATACATATATATATATATAGACACACACACATATATTTAATGTTGAATAGTAAAATACACTAATGGGATAAATTACTGTACTTACATGTGGAAGCAGGTGTAAAAAAGCATCACCACTCAGTGTCCCAACAGCCAATGCCACAAGGAAACTCAGAAGAAACTTGAAAAACACCCGATTCATGAGAGGCACTAAGATAACGCCCAGCAAAGACAGGAAACTGATGACAGAAATGGCTATAAAGCCACCAACCCAGGCTGTCAAACAAAACAGAGAAAGGAAAAAGCATATAATTGATAACCTTTAAAAGAGAGACTGTGGAGTGGCTTAAGACAACTTAAAAGCAGGGGAGCTAAAGAAATATAAACTCAGTGGAATAGGACTGTGGTAACAGAGCAATAACCAAGAAATTCGATCAAATGAACTATGTGACTGAACCCTCCAGGTAAAGGGCATAAACCCAGTGGAAAATTCTTCAGCTAGGGGTGAAGGGAGGGGAAGACACGGTTACCAAGGATGAACTCTAGCTCACTTGGGAACTGAGCTTTCAGACTCTCGTAACAGCTAAATTATGAGAGAGAAGAGGAAAAAGTTAGGAAAGGAAGGAAGGAAAGAAGGAGGGAAGAAAGGAGTAAGAAAAGGAAACTGGGAATTCAATAATTTCCTCAGTGAACAAAGCAATTAATTCTTCATGATAGTTTCTGAGCAATGCAACTTACACTATAGCAGAGCGTATCCTGATTTCATCTATTAATAAGAATGTACGAGAATTAGGCTCCTAAAGAGCAGAGATTAACTCTGACCATCCTCCAAACGGTATGACAACATATAAAGATCCCAAATTTTGAATGACCCTGACACATCCTGTGGGAGGACCTCAGACAAGTTATGATCTAAATTTTATTTTCTCATTTTTGTTTGTTTTGTTTGTTTTAAGGGTAAGGCTAACACACTTGCTTTCTTCACATTCAAGGCAGAGAACAGTAAGATGATATATTTGGAATTATGCTGAAAAATGAACAGGTTGATGTAAATATAAGGAAAAGTACAACATAAATGTATCTACTGGAAATGATTTTTACACGAAAAAGGAAATTTTACCTATTTGTAAAGAATATGTCTTTGGAGGGATTTCAGCTTTCTTTTCATTCGTTGTATGAATCAGACATGATCTAGTATCAATCTGATTGATGATGGCTGGGCAGAGATAGTTGAACTCGGTGGCATTCAGTGGAACCTGGATGCCCATGCCATGAGATGTAAGCAGCTTTGATGCATTGAAACACTGAAGAAAAGGAAACAGTGAAATCACCAAAAGGTACTCCCATGAGAGAATCCAAAAAGGCTGTTTGATGACACAACACCCTTTTCCTACTGAAGGTACCTACTTCTTTATTTAAGTTAAATCAAAATCAACTTTAGTTTTAATTACTTTGGAACTTGCCTCAAGCTACCTGGAGATATTACATCACAGGGGTGATTTCCCATCTCTTCCACCTATTTCTTCTTGGGAGAAGCAGTCACATCACTAGTCACCTTGGGAGAAAGCCTCATGTGGAAAAAACTTGAGGATAAATGGACATCCACAAGCCTGTTAACTCATTGTATAAACCTATTAAGGAAATGAGCTTTAATTTCGAGACAGGTTCACTAGAGATTGAGAAATATGTTGCTTTAGTACTAACACTACCCTACCTGGTCTAAACAAGCCCAAGACATGTCACTCTTCCAGCAACAACTGTAATTGCAAAACTTAGCTCAGTTCTGTCTGCATACTTGGCAAAGTAATGCTCCACAACGAGAGAATATTAAATTATGTCAATTACTCTTGCGGAGGACAAGGCTGGTTAATAAAATAAACCTGTACCGGCAGGTTGCTGTTTCAAAAATTTAATTAGATGACAAGTTTAGTTTGAAGAGAATCTCCCCTGGGAAATGTAAGCTCTCCCTTCTCACCAAAAAAAACTGGTGGTA
This sequence comes from Mesoplodon densirostris, assembly GCF_025265405.1. Lineage (NCBI taxonomy): Eukaryota > Metazoa > Chordata > Mammalia > Artiodactyla > Ziphiidae > Mesoplodon > Mesoplodon densirostris. The sequence continues at coordinate 51,421,729 of NC_082675.1, forward strand.
GCACCTGTTTCTCATCTTGGCCAATACTACTCAGAACAAACTTTATCACTAGTGTCGCTATGGGAATGACCATTAGTAGGATTATCCCAGAATTAGTAAATCATGTGATGGTCTGAATGAAGTACTTAAGTTTTGCCTATTAATGTATACCAACTAACTCCGTGTTGTTGACATCTCTCAGCCAAAGCAAATTGTGTACAGTCTGGAAGTCTAGTCTAGGAAAAAAACACATGAACTCAGAAGGTCACTGCCCAGACTTCTCACGTGTCCAGCATATCGCTGCTTTGGCAGTCACTCCACAGGTCATTGCGATCCCTCTGCCAAGGAGGCGAAGCTGCTCTTCCCGCACTCTTCAGCCCTTCCAACCACACTTTTCCTGAAACAGGGATTCTAACTCCTGCTCTTTCGACCTTCGGTTTCTGTGTTTTAATTAATAGGATTCTCCTTTAAAGATTTTCTCCAAAAATAATTTTGACATCTTGTTTCTACACTTACTTTAAATTCTATATTAGAAAGTGGTTTCAGCAGGCAGCACTATTCTTACCAAAGAACTACCCCCCCCAAGTTTTGTATCAGGGATGTTTACAACACAGTAGGGACACTTTGAGCTAAGTGCCTTGCTGAGAGAGTAGAAATTCCCCTTTCAATGAACTCACCATTTTATTTTTATTTTAAACTCCTTACAACTGAGATAGAATGGCAATGACAGGACAGACAAGCAGGCGTATTGATTAAAATAATGAACAGCACTCATCTTACCTCCTGAGTATTTTCATTTGTGCTTCTGGAATACATAAAGCCTTTTCTGGGCTCACTCACAGATTCATTTGTTTTCCTACTAGCCAGCCAGGTCGCCCAGCTCTTTTCTGTGACACTGGGTAGAGTGGAACTGCTCACACCTTTGGGGAGAAGTTTTCCATGTTTTGGAGTTTCTATGGTCTCTAGAAAGTGAGTTCCTTCAGAGACAGCATTATACACAGTTGAGGTCACTTCACTAGCACCAGCGCCATCCTTGATTAAAACATTCCTTCTACCATTGGCATGTTCTGATCGATGAGGTCCTTTTCCCTGGCTGTTTCTAGGCTCTTTACTTGAACTATCAGAGTCATGGTCTGGGCAAAGAGCTTTTCGATTTTTACTGGAAGCAGCATGATTATGGTGAGAGTGATGCTCATGGTCAGAGTGATGCTCATGGTCATGGTGTATATGGATTCTCTTAATCTTATCTATGCCTATATTCTGAAGCAATTTTCTGAACCCTTCAATTGTCAAGGAATTATTTTCTCCATAGCGATGGAAAAGCTGCTGCAGATGATGCTGCCGTGTGGTAACTGCCAAGTCTACATTAATGCCAGATTCCCAAATCGGAATAATTTTCTCAGTGGTCTGAGGGAAAGCAGTGGCTGGTCCTACTTCATGAAGGGGATGTGTGACTGACAGAACGAAGGTCAGGATCAAGATCACTGATAAATTCCTCGCCATTGCACTTTCCTAAAGAAAACAGAAAAAAAAATCCTTGCCTTCACTTCCAAAACAATTTGAATTAAGAAATCCTATGCTTGAAAACTGATGTCTAATCAAATAGCCAAGTTTTACAGAGTATCATCTAGTGTGATCAGTGTAGTAAAACAAAAGAAAAAAAGAACTGGAGTCCTAGGTTCTACCCCTGCATTGCTAAAGCATGGGAAGCAACTGGAGAGCAGCTGAGTGCTAAGACTCTGTAATTAGCACTGTAAATGCAACAGTAATTCAGAGACTGGAGGGGTCCAGGTGGCCACAGCCACATTGGCAACTTCTTATTGCTTTGAACAACGATTTTAAACAAAAGAAAACCCAACTAACTACCTCCACCACCACCACCGTCATTTCATAGGACAATCTTTCAACATCGAAAAAAGCAGAAAGGGCAATCTCAGAGTAAGTCGCATTTAAATTTTTTTTCTTAAACTATATGCAAATCACTTTGAGGCTTCTCTCCTGAAATCCCACTCTTCAAGGGCACCCAATTCTGCCCGTTTCTTGTGACTCCCTCATGCATACTCAGGCAGATGTGTGCCTTAACCACACAAACGGGATCTCTTTTTTGTCCCCCTCAACAAATGACATCTTTCCATGTCAGTACATATAAAGGGACCACATTCTTTTGAATGACTGCAGTTTTTAAGTAAATTAAACTTCATAAAAAACTATGTTGCTCTTATATTGCTATAAACCAGTGAAAATTTTGTCAGACTATTACTCATCCATACAATAGTGTTTGGAACCAAAGGCCTATGCTCCAAAGAGGAGTTAGGAATCCAGTTGAGCACTGAATTCAGTTAAGGAGAGGAAGGTATAGTCCAGATAAGCGGATAGACTAATATCTCAGCACCCAGCCAGCAGATGTCCAGCACCAATGATGGGTAGTGATCATGACTAAATTCATCTGCCTCCAGTGAAAGACGCAGATGTCGGACTCTGGAGTGAGACAGCAAAGGCGAGAGAGGCAACCTAGCTCTACCACTTTCAGCTGTTCTTCCTTGGACCCACTGGTAACACCCATTTTATAGGGTGACTGAGAAAACCACATGAATGGATGGATGTGGAAGCGCTGCAAACACTGTCAGCAGTGTTGCACAAATGCTGCTTATCATACTGTGGAAAATGGAAGTACGCACTGCCACGGGGCTAGACTCCTGAAAGAACAATCCTTGGGGCCTGAAGTTTTAATAGGCAGAAGAGAACCATTAAGAAATCATTCGCAGAAGAGAGGAGAGGAGCGAGATGCGTGGGGACAACACAGACGAATGGCTCAAGGGCAGCTCCGTGCCTTTCTCCACGGAGGATGATTAGGGCGGTCCCGGACCTGTCGGCGATCTCCGTCCCCGCAAGTCCGCGGGTGTTGGAGAAAAGAAATCAGAACGAAAGGGCCTGGAGAAACGGGTGAGTGGAGAAAACGGAAAAGAGGGCACAAAACTGTTTCTAAGGGCTATTTTTAAACACGACAGTACCTTTTTCGAAAATGAGATGAACAGGACAAACCGTTTCCTTACCGCGTTGTACCCCGAAGCCCATGTGTGGGATGGGAAGCCCAAATGGAAGTCTGGCCTCGCCGGCCCGCGGTGTACCCCTCTCCGCCCACCTCTCCCGGACCTGCGGGACTCACCTCTCCGCGGCCTCGCCGTCCCACGGCCCGGTCCCGCGCGCCGCTTCAGTTCCCGCCGGCGGTCCGGAGGGCTCGGAACCGGCCCGTGCTTCTCTCCCTAAAAACCTCTACACGGCACGGAGAAGCGACGATCTCATCGGCCCGGCTGCCCCTCGGTCGGGGTACCGCCGCGCAGACACTGGGAAGCAGCACCCAACGCGCCGTAGCCTCCCGGGAGCAGGAGAACAATTACTAATTACCGCCGCTCGCAGCGCGCCGCCGGGAACCACCGCCCCCGCCGGCCATGACTGCGGGGCATGCGCAGTGCGGCTCCACCCCGTCCCCGGCAGGCGGATCCGCGCGGCCGCCGGTTTGCCGGCTCCGCGGGGCTCGCAAGGGCGGGAGGGGGCGGAGACGCGGTCCGGGTGAGCTCTGAGCACCGAGATCAGTCGGGGGCTCTTTCCTCGAGGCCCTCTGCGCCCTCGCCTCTCTGAAGCCGGAGACTCTCTCGCCAAGGCTCCGCACCAACCCAGCCCCGTCTGCTGCTGGGAGCCCGGCCGTGAGGGGCAGTGGGACGTTCCTACTTTCCTACCGCCGCCCCGGCACACGAGCCCCGGGTCTTTCTAGAGGGTCCTGAGCTGTTCCGGTTGGGTCTTCCCTCCTGGGACGGAGGCCGTGCTTGTGCCCTGGGCCAAGATCCAGAAGACAGGCGCTGGTAGAGGCGACAGGCACTGAGGACCACTGGCAGGGGAGGTGGGTGGGGTCGCTCCCGTCCCGCCCCCGGCCGCCTTGGAAACGCGGTGCGGATAACGCCAGCGGGAGACGCGGCGGCCGAGCAGTTCCGCTCCGAGGGCGGAAGTGCGTGCCCAGGTTTCGGCCGTTGACCAGGCAGAAACATGGTGGCACCCGTGCTGGAGACCTCTCACGTGTTTTGCTGCCCGAACCGGGTGCGGGGAGCCCTGAGCTGGAGCTCCGGGCCCGGAGGACTTCTGGCCTTCGGCACGTCCTGTTCCGTGGTGCTCTATGACCCTCAGGTAAGAGAAGTGGCCATACGCCCGACCCCGTGTGCTTCTGGGGCCAAATATGCTGGGTGCGCTTGGGGCGGACTGTAGACGCTGCTCCAGAGCGTGGAGACCGGGTGTCTTGCCCTGTCCGCTTCGGGGAGGGTGTCTGGGCGGGGAGTCTGTCTCTGGCGAGCGGGACTCGCCCCTCGCCCTCTCGTGCGCTGCGTCAGCCTGGGCTCACCATGTCCTACCAGTGGCCTGTTAGCCCCAGGTAGAATCTCAAATGATGACAACCTTTTCCGAAGCCGCCTGTGGGAACTGTAGTACTGTTAAAGAATCAGTTTGAACTTTAAAAATGTGCAGTTTAGGTATGGGTTGAATCTATCACACAGATGCTATCTCATTTCTGTGTTTCCCTTAGTGTTACCAAATAAGCTTTTGTTTTCTTGAATTTCAAAGACATACCACTTGTGTTTTAGCTTTGAGAATGGACATTTTAAAGAAAGTGCCATTGGGGTAAAGGTCATAGGGGATGGGGACCCTAAGCACTAGGTGTAAGGCAGGATTTACCTATTCCCTGAACTGCACCCTTGGCCCTTTCCCTATCAAACTTCTCAAGTGACTAGTTTCTGCATTCTTCCCAGAGTTCATCATGACCTCATCCCCCCTGGCTAATTTTGGACAATGCAGTTAGTGTTGCTTCTCAAAAGGAGCCTCAGTATAAAAAGTAAAGTGCTGGAAATTAAAATGCAGTGCAGGAGATAGATAAATGTTTTTCTTATCTCACTGCTTTATTAATTTGATTAAAAATTCCATCATCCTAGACATACAGATGGCCACCAGGCACATGAAAAGATGCTCAACATCGCTAATTATTGGAGAAATGCAAATCAAAACTACAATGAGGTTTCTCCTCACACGGGTCAGAATGACCATTATCAAAAAGTCTACAACCAGTAAATGCTGGAGAGGGTGTGGAGAAAAGGGAATCCTCCTCCTACAGTGTTGGGAGAAATGTAAATTGGTGTAGCCACTATGGAGAACAGTGTAGAGGTTCCTTAAAAACCTAAAAATAGAGTTACCGTATGATCCAGCAATCCCACTCCTGGGCATATATCTGGAAAAGACAAAAACTCTAATTCGAAAAGATATGTGCACCCCATTGTTCATAGCAGTGCTGTTTACAGTAGCCAAGACATGGAAGCAGAGTAAGTTTCCATCAACAGATGAATGGATGAAGAAGATATGGTGTATATATACAGTGGAATGAATATTACTCAGCCATAAAAAAGAATGAGGTAATGCCATTTGCAGCAACATGGATGGACCTAGAGATTATCATACTAAGTGAAGTAAATCAAAGACAAATATCATATGGTATTGCTTATGGGTGGAATGATAATGATAATGATACAAATGAACTTATTTACAAAACAGAAATAGACTCACAGACATAGAGAACAAACTTATGGTTACCAAAGGGGAAGGGGGGAGGGATAAATTAGGAGTTTGGGATTAACAGATACACACTACTATATATAAAATAGATAAACAACAAGGACCTATTGTATAGCACAGGGAACTATATTCAATATCTTGTAATAACCTACAATGGAAAAGAATCTGAAAAAGAATACATATATATATGACTGAATCACTTTGTTGTACACCTGAAATGTTGTAAATCAAGTATACTTCCATTAAAAAAATTCTGTCATCCTCATATCCATTGCAGATTTGAACTTATAAACGAAATAATTGTATTCATTTTTCTTACCTTGTGCTTGCTCACCTCCTCCCAGTTTTTGTTTTGTTATTACCATGCACTGTTAACTGGCAAGATAAAGCACTTAAAACCAAGGGTAAACTTTACAGTGGCTATTAACCAAGGCTTTGGAAGCCTGTCATTCTGCAGCTGTTTAATGGGTTTGTGCCCCATGCCCTCTATCACATTTTTATTTTTTATTTTATTTTATTTTATTTTATTTTATTTTTTTTTTGCGGTATGCGGGCCTCTCACTGTTGTGGCCTCCCCCGTTGCGGAGCACAGGCTCCGGACGCGCAGGCTCCGGACGCGCAGGCTCAGCGGCCACGGCTCACGGGCCCAGCCGCTCCGCGGCATATGGGATCCTCCCAGACCGGGGCACGAACCCGTATCCCCTGCATCGGCAGGCGGACTCTCAACCACTTGCGCCACCAGGGAGGCCCCACATTTTTATTTTTAATGATAATCTGCTGGCCACGTTAGGGGATTTTAACATCAAAAAAAAAGTATATGGAGCCTAGAAAGTACTTATTTTGTTTTGATAAATATTTGTTGACTGGTTATTTAATGAAATATAAGAATAAGAACACGTCAGATGCTAAAGTAAAGTTTTGGGGATGATGTTAATTCAGCAAACTTTTGAAGACCCTTTATGGGCTAACCTTGAACTGAGTGGTGATGACACAAAGATAATGGGTAATAACTCCTGCCCATCAGGGAATTCTGATTCTAGTGAGAAAGACAATGAAATGCTTTAAATTGTTTCCTAACCTCAACCCATAAGTGAAATACGTTAGTTTATGCACATTTACCCCTGTAAACCTTTTTCTCAGCCACGAGAATTCCGGTTGACATACAAGTAGGTATCAAGCCAGTGCTCTAGGCAGTCAATAGAGAAAGGGGCTATAAAGTGGAGGGCTCAGTAGGCATGGAGTCTTCAGCAGTGGGGGAAGAAAAGCCCAAGTGTGGAGTGACATTGGTGAAAGCAGCAATCTGAGGGTCTGCAGGGAACCTGGCTATAGGCCCTGAAGGGATCTGATGTTTGAGGACCTTAGTAGTTGTGGCCTGGTGACCTTGGGTCATTAAGGCTGAAGAACCCAACACCAGATCAGCCAAGGCATACAAAGTGAGCCACGAATTTGTATCCATTAATCATGAATTCCTCTCTTGAAGGGTGTTTTTGTCAACCAGATTCTCAAATTGGTGCAAGCATGGTAGAAGTAGGCCCTAAGACATGTGGGAACGCAGGTCCTTATCTGGTCTGGGATTTCAAGACAGGCTTCCCAGACAAGAAGAGGACAGAGGTGAGTGAATGTGGAGTGGGGAGAAAGGCAGGAATGAATTAAAAAGTGAATGGATGATTTAAGCCATGGTTAATAGTTCATAAAGGAAGGTGATTCTGTTTGAAGTAATACTGAACTTTTTATTAGCATCAAAAACACTGAAATCTGATTTTTATTAATTTATTAATTCCTCTGTAGGATAAATTATAATTTACTAACAAGTGTTTTCTTCTCTAAAGAAAAGTATTGTTATTACCAACCTGAATGGTCACGCTGCTCGAGTCAACTGCATACAGTGGATTTGTAAGCAGGATGGTTGTAAGTATTAATCTGACTTTTCTTAATTTAGCATTAGCTTATTTGATATTATGCAATTGGAAAATAGAAGAAAAATGGTATGCCCAGTGAACTATCTGACCTGTACTTTTACTTTATAGCAATTGAAGCATGGATAACACAGCGGTGCTTAGGATGAAGGTAGAGGCAGCCCATTACTCAGGCACCACCCCACCATTGCTTTTGATCCAAAGCCTGTAATCAGGGCCTGTGTTGAGGCCCAGGTTGGGATTCAAAATATTTGGCTTGTTAGGTCTCTTTCTACCACAGACAAACTATTGTTTTTTTAGGCAGGGCATTGCATCTCTCTTGACCCCAGTTTCATCTTAGTAACATATGAAAAGTAAATGTTTGGACTGAATCAGGGGACCCTGAGTGATTCTTGACACCTGTGAGGTCAAAATTATTTTCATAATAATAATAAGTTATTCCTAGTTTTCATTCTCATTCCGTCACAAGTATGCAGTGCCATTTTCCAGTGGCTGCATGGTGTGGGATATTGCAACAGATTAAATACAGAAGCAGATAATAAAAATCCAGCTATATTCTAATAAAGTCAGACATTAAAGAGATTTGCTGAAATGTAAAACAGTGCCTTTCTTCTTATTAATTTTTTGTTTTGGAAAATACAAGGTTCCCCCCATAAAAATGTTATTTATGTTAATGGGGTTCATCGTTATTTTTAAGTAAACTAATAAACAAGTATTTTTCATATTTCTCAGTGTTTTTTTTTTTTTTGTGGTATGCGGGCCTCTCACTGTTGTGGCCTCTCCCGTTGTGGAGCACAGGCTCCGGACGCGCAGGCTCAGTGGCCATGGCTCACGGGCCCAGCCGCTCCGCGGCATGTGGGATCTTCCCGGACCGGGGCACGAACCCGTGTCTCCTGCATCAGCAGGCGGACTCTCAACCACTGCGCCACCAGGGAAGCCCATATTTCTCAGTTTTAATTTCTAATGTGGTTAATATTGGTACATATAGCCTATATAAACAAAAGGTCTTTGGGGTCCTGAAAAAATAAGAGTGTAAAGGAATCCTGATATCAAAAAGTATGAGAATTGCTGGACTAGATTATCTCCAGGTCTCTTCCATCTCTAAGATTCCATAGCTCCACAATTTTTAATTAAGAATGCTTTTAGATGGGCTTCTAAAATCCTATGGAATTTCCTCAGATGTCTTAAATATACCTCCAGTAGTATTCTTATGGATTCTCAATTAATTTTATGTATTATTCTGTTTATTAAATATGTATTGAGAGCATTCTGAGCTAGGCACAAATGCAGAATTTCTTGAATTAGTGAGACTTGGCTATGATTTTTATCTGTGACATGAAAAAAAATGTTTAATAAACTACTTACCTCAGTTGGTGATGCAGGATTAGTCGCAGTAGGTCAGTAAAAACCATTAAATCTTAGAAAGAGTGTCTGTTAGTGCAGATACTAAAACACAATTGTAATTATATTAATTGCCACCAAATGACATCAAAGACTACTTGAATCTCAGTAAAGGGATTTGTTATAAAATATTAATTTGGGCTTGTATGTTTTATTTTCCCTTTAAAAGTGAGGTTACATAGAATAAACTGCTTGTGTATCACTGTAATCTCTACTATGATTGGCTTTCTCAGATTTGGCTCCACTGTCAGATAACTCATGTATTCTTTCTAACACATGTATCAGTGACATATAAAATTCTAATAATACCATTTCATATTTTTAAAGTGTCTTATTTTTAACACATTACCTTCATGTACCTTATAGTAATTATCAAAATCATGTAGTTAGGTAAATGGCTTAACTTCTGTGACACATGAAGAAATTAAAGTCCAAGATCACAGCTGGCTGGCAACAGGGTTAGGACGTGAACCTGGGACTTCTGAGTATAAATGTAATGTTCTTTAGACAGTCCCCCAGCTTCTTAACCTAACTATCTAGACATAAGCCAGAAGAAACAAATGGATGCAAAATCCAAACCAAAATTATGTTAGATTATTTCCCCCTTTTTTGGTTCTTACTCCCTTTTTCTTCTATCTTCAACAAAAAGTTGTAAATGTTTAAAAGAACTATTTTGAAATGTGTCTGATCTCAAAAATATGTCATGTACTACTTGATAGCAGCAGCTGACTATAATGTCTCATATATCTTATTTCTGCCAAAAGTGTTTAGCCTGAATCTTATGAGGAAACAACCAGACATATCCAGATTGAGGGACATTCTGCAAAACAACTGGCCTGGACTCTCATTGTCACAAAAAAGGAGGGAACTGGGAAACTATTCAAGATTAAAGGAGACTAAAAAGATGTGACAACCAAATGCGCAATGTGTGGTCCTTAGATTCTAACTTAAAAAAAAAAAGTTATAAAAGACATTACTGGGACAATTTGGGGAAATTTTAATATGGATTATGTATTACATAACAATACTGTATCAGTGTTAAAATTCTTGAATGTGATAATTATATTGTGGTAATGCAGGAGAATGTTCCAGTTCTTGGGAAAAATGGTAAAATAAGGATGAGAGGTCATCATGTCTCCAACTTATTTTTTATTGTTTGTTTGTTTGTAAATTTATTTATTTTGTCTATTTATTTTTGGCTGTGTTGGGTCTTGGTTGCTGCACGCGGGCTTCCTCTAGTTGCGGCGAGCAGGGGCTACTCTTTGTTGCGGTGCGTGGGCTTCTCATCGTGGTGGCTTCTCTTGTTGTGGAGCATGGGCTCCAGGTGCACGGGCTTCAGTAGCTGTGGCAGGCGGGCTTCAGTAGTTGTGGCACACAGGCTCAGTAGTTGTGGCACGTGGGCTCAGTAGTTGTGGCTCGCAGGCTCTAGAGCACAAGTTCAGTAGTTGTGGCACACCGGCTTAGTTGCTCCGCGGCATGTGGGATCTTCCTGGACCAGGACTTGAACCCACGTCCCCCCACATTGGCAGGCAGATTCTTAACCACTGCACCACCAGGGAAGTCCCTCCAACTTATTTTTAAATCATTTGTCAAAAACAAAAAAGGGGGTGTGTGTATACATAGAGCAAGATAATTGAGCAAATATGGCAAAATCTAAACAGTTGGTGAAGCTAGGTAAAGGTATATGAGTTTTCTTTTATCTTTTCTATAGCTTTGAAATTTTTCAAAATAGCTGGAAAAGAATTAAAATGTTTACTGAGGTATGATTTTTTTTCAGCTCCTTCTACTGAATTAGTTTCTGGAGGATCTGATAATCAAGTGATTCACTGGGAAATAGAGAATAATCAGGTGGGTAGACATGTTTATGGTTATAAGAAATGACTGTTATATCTACTTTTATTTTCAGTCTTTTCCCTTATTTCTACTGTGTTCTTCCTTTATGAAGTTTCCTCATTCTTGCTTGTCAGTAATCCAGATCCTGTATCTTCCATACTTCACAGGCCTTGTACCCTTCCCTGTAATCTGCTTCTGTATTCATATGCTGTCAGTCATTTCTGTGAATTTCTCATCATTTGGAATAATTTTCAAACTCCTCTTACAGGGGATGTTTGTCTTGTTTTCATTGGTAGCAAAAATTAATACTGCTCTGTGCATAGGACAGCAGTTATCACGTGGATATAGATTTACATAATTATGAGTGATGTTATAATGTGCAATACTGGGTGTGAATGGACCTTTACTGATAGACATTTAGGTTGTTTCTAGTCACAAGCAAAGATTAAAAATGTAAAGTTTGTGCATCATATGTTTGAACATCTGCCATGTGGAAGGTGTAGTAGATGAGGCAGAATCCTATTCATGAATCGTGTACATAGTTTTGAAGGCAAAATGCGCTTGAATAACTGAAGTACAAAGGTGGCTCTGTGGGTGGGTGATTTCACTTGCTGTACCACAACCATGCTGCCGTGGAAGTTCACTAGAGACTTAAGAGGCGGCCTTTGGGTTGGGTCTGATAGTGTGAGATGATTTCCTTAGGAAACATTAAAGTGGTGAGGGTTCCAGGTAGGGAAAATCTATGAATCAAAGTGCAGGTAAGAAAGGAGACCATTTGCTCAGAAGTATCCAGTGTTAAAGCCTAAGATGTTTTAAGGGCAGGGCTTTCCAGAGCTTGTTCAGAGAATTATTCATCTCTCAGTTATTGATTGTGGCCAGTCAAATTTGGGCAACAATGCATATCATATACTTCTCTTAGAGAATCACAATGCCTATGAGCATAGTGAAGACTCTGAAAAGTTCTGATATGGAAAAACCTGCTTATGTTTGTTTAACTAATATTTCCTAAACTTACTTCAAGTCTGATTTTTTTTTTTCCTTCAGATCTTTTAGTATCCCTTGTAACTTTGAGGAACATAGTTTTGGAAATGTTTCTAGATAACACTTATGGGCTGTAATACTAGAGAAGTAGAGAAGGAGAAGATCTTGTGAGAATTTGAATACTTGCTTCAAGAGTTTGTTTTTTATTGGCAGGCATTTGGAAGTCATTGAGGATTTCTAACCAGTGGAGTATGAATACCAAAGAAGATGAATGACAGGAGTGTGCCAAATTAGGATAGGAAAAAAATATGAAGGAAGAGATATGGGATATAGTTTTGAAGGAAAATGATTTGGGCATTGACTAGATAGTTGTCGAAGGAGTAGGGAGCTATTGGGTAGAGGAGTGAGAAATCAAAAAGAGTGGGATTCTGGCTCAGGGCTCTGGAAGAAAGATATTTCTACAAAGCAGAATAGGCAAGTTAGAGGGAAGATGTGGAATTCAGTTGTTAACATGTTACTTGTATTGCCAGCCAGAGACAGGGGGCAGGTGTGGAGGAGGGGACTGTGGGGTCACTTAGACTTGAATGAGAGTTCTAATGGTTGTGTAGCAAAGCAGCTCCTGTTTGGATTTACTTTGGCAGAGGAATCCAGAGAGAGCCATTTGAGCACTCATTTTTGAGACCTTGGGTTGAGATTTGCAAGACTCTTTCCTCAGTACTGCCCTACGCTTCTGTCAGTAGAGAGGATTGCAGGCTGAGTATCTGGCAGACTGCGAACTTAGAGACCGGACCAGAAAGTAGAATGTGAGGCCAAACAGGGAGGAGGATGAAAGGCATAAAAGAGGGATGAAGGGAATACGAGGATTTGGGGGAAGAAGTCACATATTATAACCTTAGAGGCTTAAAGGTTCCTTCTGGTATGCATTTCCATGCACACAGGTGTTCACTACATCTTGACTTCTGATAAAAGGAAATAATTCTAAGCTGATATAATGAGAGATTTGAGTCTCTGAACAGTGGGCATCATTTTTTTAAAAGCTGGTGAACTTGAGAGATTTGTTTTGTTTGAGCTTTTAAGGTTCTCTAATGGTTGAAATACAACCCTGCTTAAAAGATGTGAAGTGACATAGAAAACAAACTTATGGTTACTAAAGGGGAAAGGGGGTGGGAGTGGGGATAAATTAGGAGTTTGGGATTAGCAGATACAAACTACTATATGTAAAATAGATAAACAACAACATCCTTCTGTATAGCGCAGGGAACTATATTCAATATCCTGTAATAAACCATAATGAAAAAGAATACGTGTGTGTGTGTGTGTGTGTGTGTGTGTGTATATAACTACACCAGAAACTAGCACAATGCAACATTGTAAATCAACTATACTTCAATTTAAAAAATAAATAAAGTAGAAAAAAAAAGGATGTGAAGTGAGTTTTTCTATAGATTTAATGTTTCAGGGGGTAATGATACAGACTCATGTAAAGTTTAAATACAGAAAGATAGGAAGAAGGAAGAAGATACAAAATTTCAACAGTTAACATTCTAATGAACATTGTTCCAGATCTCTGGTTATGTGTGTATAATTATACATGAATGTGACTTTATTATACTTGAGTTTTAAAAAGTGTTTTTTTCAGAGAAGCCAAAGGTTAATGATTACAGGAAGTTAGTGTACAGACCCTTATACGTAACTATCAGTTACCTTCTTGAGTGGCAGAGTTCTGCTTAACTAATTGGGAAAATAATTGAGGAGACATTTAGGAGACACCTCTGTTTCAGCAGACAACAGTTTACAAAAGGTACCTCTCCAAGGAAGTGGTAGAATCTCACATATTTGGAACTCTAAAAAAATAGATCCAAAATAGAAATGATGGTGCAGGGAATAATCTTGCATGGCAAGCTAGAAGACTTGGTAAACATGGGATTTCCCAGTTCTTTTTGTCATTTTTCCATTTTGTAACTCTGCTTGATACAGGTAAGTATTATGAGTGGATGCTAAAAATACTTGGTAAAAGTTTGATGGAAAATAGAGTATTTACTCAGTCCCAAAGTATAATCTCACATATTACCACCAAAAAAAAAAAATTAATTTCACAGTGAAAAAACATGGCAGACACTACCTCTACTAAAATATCAGGGTTAATTTTACTAAAAGTGAGACAAACTGACATTTTGTGCCTCCTGATGTGATGCACTTATGTAGTGGTGACGTCAAAATGTACACCCTGAGTCTGTTCGTGAGGAAATATCAGACTAATCCAAGAGGAGGGACAGTCCACAAAGCTGGCCTATATTCTTCAAAGATGTCAACGTCATGCATGTCTTTCCATGGTAATAAGCATGCATTATCCTTTTTGTTGGCTTAGAATATGTATCTACAATTATTTAATCAGTTTCCTATTAATACTTATAGGTTGATTGAAGTTTTCGTAAAGGGTGTGTGATGAATGTCCTTCTGCATTTGTCTTTTATTACTTGTTAAACTAGTACTGCTCTCTCAGAGTAGATTCTCAGATGTGAGATTGCTGTGTCACAGGGTGTGCACATTTTGTGTATAGTTAATATGATCAGGCAGGATTCTCAAACGTTTACATTCTTCTCAGTTGAGAGGACTTATTTCTGGATCAGGCATTTTTTTTTTTTTTTCTTTTTTTTTTTTTGCGGTACGCGGGCCTCTCACTGTTGTGGCCTCTCCTGTTGCGGAGCACAGGCTCCGGACGCGCAGGCCCAGCAGCCATGGCTCACGGGCCCAGCCGCTCTGCGGCATGTGGGATCCTCCCAGACCGGGGCACGAACCCGTGTTCCCTGCATCGGCAGGCGGACTCTCAACCACTGCGCCACCAGGGAAGCCCCTGGATCAGGCATTTTAACAGTACCTTTAATCCTCTGATTCTAGTTAAATGCAGGTGAAACTGATAATTCCTTTTTTATCATAATGTTTTTGTTATTCTTTGTGATTCAGCTTTTAAAAGCAGTCCACCTCCACGGCCATGAAGGACCTGTTTATGCAGTGCATGCTGTTTACCAGAGGAGGGCATCGGATGTCGCATTACATACACTGATAGTGTCTGCTGCTTCTGATTCTACTATTCGAGTCTGGTCTAAACAGGGTTCTGAAGGTAAGTTTAGAGACATTGTGATCCAAGCAAATGAAATTAAGTAATTTAATTATCAGATGAAGGACAACTTAGAAGAGCATTCATGTAATTTTTCAGTCTTTCAAGCTGTTTTAAAAATGTTAGAATTCTAATCTACATATTTGTTTCTTTTGCACTTTTCCATAATTCCTCTTTACCAAGCTGTTTGATAATGTAAATTCCTTCAAAGTCTTTTCGTATAAGTCTTTTTGTTCTCTGTAACCTTGTTAGAAATTGGCCATTTAAATTCCCATCATCCCTGGGGGCTCAGGACTGACTTCTCTCATCTCCCTGCTGACATCTGATGATGCTATCCAACCTCTAAGGTTGGATACACTCAGAGTTAGTTGTTCATGATGTGTTTTATTATTTCTTAGTGACATGCCTTCAGACCTTGGACTTTGGAAATGGCTTCACTCTGGCTCTCTGCTTGTCTTTTTTGCCTAATACTGATGGTGAGTATCCTGCTAAGTGTATATTAAAAGAGGAATGTATTTTTATATCCCCATACAACCAGAACCTAAAAAACACACTGGATCTCAATTTTGTGTCTAAATGTTTTCAGGAAACAAGTTGAGGCATGGATAACATACTTTTGTTCTCAGTATTCAAATGACCTGTGTATAAAACATAAGGTCAAAGGGGGTTAAGGGGGGTGGCTATTAGAAACTTTAGTAGCAGTTAAAAATTTAAGTGACTCAATATGTACTCAAGATTGGTACTGCTATTTATCAAATATACTGTCGATATATATAGATGTAATTTGGGGAAATTACCTAGCTCTATAGAAGGTGAAGGTCTGGGATAAGTTGAGAAAGTACTGAACATGGATCATATGAGTATTTCTCTCAAGGTGACAGCCCCTGCGCCTGCGTAATGACAGTTTGCCTAAGACCACTTAAAATCTCCAAAGAAAAAATTCCCCTTTTGCTGTGAAATCCATCTGTACCTATCTTTGATTATCCTCCACAAAGATGATGGCCAATGCAAGTCAGACAGTCTTATGCCTCCTCAGTTACCTGGAGGACAGACCTGGTGGGGAGAGGCCAGGCCTGGAAGCCTCCAGGCTCTTTTGCCCTTTGCAGCAGGAGCTGCGACTCTGTGGTCTCACGTGACATTCCACTTTGTGCGAGGGCTCCCCAAGAGGAGGAACTACGCACGTTCTGGTTTCATTACATAGAATTTGATTTCTTTGCATCTACGTTGAGGCCAAGTGACTGGAGTTTTTGGTTTTTTTTTTTTCTTTTTAAGTTGATTTAAAGAAAACTAATTTTACAGTCACACCTTTCATAACTTTTTATCCACATAGTTAATTATATGCTCTTTTATTTTGTTCTTTAATTACTTCATGGATTTTGTTTTACTATCAAATTCTCAAAATGTAGGATCCTCAAAGTAACAAGCATACCCTTAAATCTTTGTGCAGTAGCCCTGATGCTGGGCTCATAGTAGCTCTCCCGGAAATTTTATTATTCACTTGGGCTAACAACATTTCTTGTTAGTCTTCTGGCTGACATAGTTAAGTGCTGCCATCTTGCTCTCGAACTTCTCTTTTTACTGCTCCTTCTATCGTAAATGACACAGAATTAAGGAAAGTATTCTCAGTTAATAGTCATTCTTTGCCGAGTAACCATTTAATGGAACATTTTAGAATATTCATTTTATTCCTAAAGACGTTTATTGAGCACTTTCAATTTATTTGTTCAGTGGTGTGGGAAGCAGGAGTCAGGATTCTTTACCTAGAGCTTAGGATCCAGCACAGGTGATGGTCATAACATACGATGGAATACTTAACAGCTATGCCTCTTTTCCCCCCACCAGTACCAATATTAGCCTGTGGCGATGATGACTGCAAAATTCACTTACTTGTTCAACAAAATGATCAGGTAATTAATGATGTTTCTTAAGAGGCTAGAATTATGTTCTGCTTAATTACATATCTTAATACAGATTATTTCTAGATTATAGGATTTTGAGGATGTTCCAATCTAAATAATCCAATAGGAGAATCTTTTCTGGCAGTCTTCGGTTAAACAGTTTTTCACTCTTTGAACACCAGGTATACTGCTGCTGCTTTGGCTACCAGGTCCAGAGTCGTTGGGGGAAACAGGTCGTTAGGTGGGGAAGAAGAGAAGGAAGATGCTGTAGTAGTGTTTTGTCCTCCTTAGCAGTGGTTATTTGTCCTTCTGGACTTTACCTATTCTTTGAGTGGTTAAACTAGAGGAAAGTTTCAGAAAGAGGGTTGGTTAACTCTAGGCTCGTTTAGTTAATAACAGAGGTATTTGTTTCTTTGTATTTTGTAAGAAAGTTAAAAATGACTGTGAATGTTCAGCCACCCAGCTTTTTTCTATATTGTGTCCACAGCATATGTCATTTTACCTTGTGAATGTTTAGTGTATTTGAGAACTACAGATATTATCTGCTCAGGATTGCTCAGTTAAATTTGGATGATTATGAGATTTTTCATTCCCAAATGAGAGCTCTATCTGATGTCTGATCAGATAGTGTTCCCAGTAAAAGAAAAAAAAAAAGCAATGCAGTCAGACTGGCTGAGACCAAATTAAGACACTGATATACATGAAAATATTAAATTCTTACATCAAGTCATATCATTTTTGTCATCTTACTAGTTTCAGAAAGTGCTTTTTCTATCTGGACATGAGGATTGGATAAGAGGCGTGGAATGGGCAGCCTTTGGTCAGTATGAAATTTTGCTAAAGTACATATATGGGGACAAGTATGTGTAATTTCAAAGCAGCCTCTTTTTTAAAAAATATTTATTTATTTGGTGGTGCCGGGTCTTAGTTGCAGCAGGCGGGCTCCTTAGTTGTGGCCTTCTGGCTCCTTAGTTGCAGCATGCATGTGGGATCTAGTTCTGTGACAAGGGATTGAACCCGGGCCCCCTGCATTGGGAACGTGGAGTCTTAACCACTGCACCACCAGGGTAGTCCCCCGTGTATGTTTTAATTAAAAATTTTCTTTGTATGTAACATTTTCCTATTGGCCCAATTAGAAAAGAGGATACTTATCCCTGGTATTCACTATTAGTTGGGTTGGTAGAGGATGAAACAAGTTGATATTTATGAGAGGACAGTAGTTGTTACACATGCAGACGTTCTTGAGAAGTTCTTTGTAGAAATTAGTAGATTGTACAGGAATACCACATACTATAACCATTTATTAGCATTGTCTGTATATTTGTCAGTGTTATTGAAAATGAATATAGGTCAAATGAATGAAGGATAGGAAGCAAAGTCTAATTTTTTCAGGAAATCTAGAAATGTGTATATTGTAGAAGAAAAACTCTTATACTTAAATTTAAGAATAGAATGTTTTAAATGTAATAAAATTTGTTTTTTTAATTAGGTAGAGATCTTTTCCTAGCAAGCTGTTCACAAGATTGCCTGATACGCATATGGAGGCTGTATATAAAATCGACATTTTTAGAAACTCAGGAAGATGATAATATAAGACTGAAAGAAAATACTTTTACTATAGAAAATGAAAGTGAGTAATAATGAAAATATTTGATTTAACAATACTCAGGTTTCCTAGCTGATTTACTTATGTTTCACTACACACATATGTGAAGGTTAGGTTTTTTTTTTTCTTTTTTGGCGGTATGCGGGCCTCTCACTGTTGTGGCCTCTCCCATTGCGGAGCACAGGCTCCGGACGCGCAGGCTTAGCGGCCATGGCTCATGGGCCCAGCCGCTCCGTGGCATGTGGGATCTTCCCAGACCGGGGCATGAACCCGTGTCCCCTGCATCGGCAGGCGGACTCTCAACCACTGCGCCACCAGGGAAGCCCGAAGGTTAGGTTTTCAGAAGTATCAGATCCCTAGCTGAAACTGATATATGCATTTTTCCTTTTTTATTTTTATGTGAGGGTAAGTCATTTTTCATATATGAAACTTATTTTCTTTCTAAACCATGTTAGTGAGATTTTTTTAAATTGCTGAAAATAATGTTATTTTCTCAATAAATTAGTTTGTAAAATATTACTTAATTTGCAGTTTTAGCATAGGAAGATCAAAAGGGTTAATGTGAATTATTCATACCTTTTTTGGAGGATATTCATCAGAGATAACTAAATCCCTATATTTGAGTAGTATATATAATTCTGATTTTCTCACTGTCTGGCATCAGAACAATAATCCTCCATGGTAGATCCTGTTGGAATGTTGTATTTGAAGGAGATATTTTTGGATGTGTGTCTAAATTATAAAATTAGTCCTCAGTAAACACTTCATCCAGGAATATTCTTCTTTGTTATTACTCTTCTTGGTTGTAAAGCCCATTGGAGTTGAGATTTGTTAACAGGTTTATGGAGAGAACCAAGAAATACTATAACCAGCATATTGTGAGTAGCTATTTCCAAATATGAACATTTTTGTGATATTTTCATTAATTATTTTGTTTGAAAGGTCACAGTACTGATTTGACTTCCTTTATTTCTGCATTTATCTTAGGTGTTTTTTTTTTTTTAATGGTACTTTAGACTTATTACACAAAATGAGTGAGGATAGCAAGGAGGCTGGCATGTCTGTTTTTGCTTTTTTTGAGTCTTTTTTGTTTTTTTGGCCGCACTGTGTGGCTTGTAGGATCTTAGCTCCCCGACCAGGAACTGAACCCAGGCCCTTGGCAGTGAAAGTGCGGAGTCCCACTGACTGGACCGCCAGGGAATTCCCTGTTTTTGTTTTTTAAATGCAGTGTAAGAGTATCCCTGAAAATTTAAAATAGAACATATACCTTAATTTTTATTATGACTAGGTAGTGAAACTGTAAAAAAAATTTATATATCTTTAGAACTTTTTTGTCCTGTAGTTTTGAACAGTGGGTAAAGTTAATGAAATTTAGAATGAATGCTTTTTGTTGAAAATAAATCATATTCTGTTCTGATTTTTTTTCTTTGGATGTAATTGTACAACTGAGCTGGTTTTGAAAATGTTCTTTTTAGAAGAGCTTTGTGGAAAAAATCCTTTTTTTGTTGTTGCAGGTATTAAAATACCATTTGCAGTTACTCTGGAGACTGTGCTGGCTGGTCATGAAAACTGGGTAAATGCAGTTCATTGGCAGCCTTCATTTTACAAAGGTAGGAAGAAAAACACACAAAGCTGTCATTTCAGTACAATCTCACTTACAGAATTTTAAGCTGAACAAATGAAGTAGAGGATATTTTTTGAGTGTAATTAGAAATCTCAACTATAAGACAGTTTCAAGTTGGCAAAGTGTAATACTGCAGCCCTGTTCTGCTAGACACTCAATTCCATTGAAAATTGTATTTCTAAGAGGGAGAAGTATGATTCTGCCATGATGCCCAAACTACCATATGCCTTTTAACTTTTTTTCTTTAAAGTTTTTACCTAGGCCTTATGGGATTTAAGGGAAGTTGACTTTCAAGCCAGCTTCACTGGAACCTTTACCCTTGGAAATACAATGTTGGTAATACCAAGATACGTCATTTATGAAAAAGTAAAGACTTCCCACTCTTTCTTTTGCCCTTAACTTCTGTCTATGGAGTGACGACTGGTGCTAGGGTGTAGAGGTGCGCACGGCAGCAGCCTCATGTTCTTCCCCCAAGACAACAATAGAGAATAGCAATAATTAATGCTCAGGTAACACCATCCAGCTTTTATTATATTATGCCATATTTGCTGCAGTTAAAAAAAGATAAATTAGATATTATAGATACTGGGGAATCCCTGTATAGTTTTTCCTGAACCTTTTCCCCTTCATCCTTCCCTTGAGGCTGAATTCAGTGTATATTATTCTCATGCATATTTTTATACCTTTACTGAACATTTATGTAACCATAAACAGTATTGTTTTACAGCTATTAAAACTTGATATCAATATGCCTTTGTCCTCTTACGACCTGTCTTTTTAGCTTAACATGGTTTGGATTCATGTAACTCTAATTTACTTATTTTTATTGCAGTATAATATTTCATTGTCTAAATATTACCACAAGTTGTTTATTTGGTCTTCTACTGATAGACTTTTGTGTTGTTTCCAGTGTTTTGCTATTGCAATGGAACAATGAATGTTCTTATAGTACCCATGTTGTGTTTTTCTGGTAATCTACAAACAGGATGCTTGTTGATCACCTAAAGGCATTGGTTGTTTATTTTTTTTTCTTTAGATGGTGTTCTGCAACAGCCAATGAGATTGTTGTCTGCCTCAATGGATAAAACCATGATTCTCTGGGCTCCAGATGAAGAGTCAGGAGTTTGGCTAGAACAGGTAAAATGTGAATACTTAAGGAACAGAAAACTGGGTTTATTAGACAATAAATCCCAAGTCTGTATTCCTTGAGCTGCAAATATTTGCTCTTTGTGTACATTAAATAAGTGAGAACGTAGTCTCTGGAATGAGTTATTTCTGTTGTGAGAAATTGGTTATGAATTGTTTTCCATCTATTGTTGAATAGGTTCGAGTAGGAGAAGTAGGTGGCAATACCCTGGGATTTTACGATTGCCAGTTCAGTGAAGATGGCTCCATGATCATTGCTCATGCTTTCCACGGAGCACTGCACCTTTGGAAACAGAATGCCACTAACCCAGTAAGAAAAGTGCTTTTAAATCATTTCTGATTAGATAGAGTAAATCCTACGTGAAACCTAGGAAAACAGTGTTGTTTTATGTATAACTCTCTACAGAAACACAGTAGAGGCATTTAAGTTCAGGTGACATCACTTCTTTATGTAAATTTATTCTGTAGTTATATTAGGTAAGAAACTCATGCTTTTCTAAGAACAAAATTCAGTTGTCCAGCATTGTTGAGATACTGAAATTTGCAGGTAGGTAAACTTACATAAGGGAAGTTTAAGCTCTCCCTTAAAGCTATATACGTTTTGTGGTAGGAGTTTTTCCTAAAATGTATAATTTCTTTGTCTTGTTTTTTAAATTAATTTTCTTTTTTAATTAATTAATTTATTTTTGGTTGTGTTGGGTCCTCGTTGCTGTGCACAGGCTTTCTCTAGTTGCTGCGAGTGGGGGCTACTCTTCGTTGCGGTGCACGGGCTTCTCATTGCGGTGGCTTCTCTTGTTGCGGAGCGCGGGCTCTAGGCGTGCAGGCTTCAGTAGTTGTGGCTCGCGGGCTCATAGTTGTGGCTCGCGGGCTCTAGAGCGCAGGCTCAGTAGTTGTGGTACGCGTGCTTAGTTGCTCCGTGGCATGTGGGATCTTCCTGGACCGGGGCTCGAACCCATGTCCCCTGCATTGGCAGGTAGATTCTTAACCACTGCACCACCCGGGTAGTCCCTCTTTGTCTTCTTAAAAATAACATAATTTGATATTTTCCTGTTGGATAGCTAGGTACTCCATTGATAATTATTGAATGAATGACTGACACAAGGGCATTAGAAGCACCTGTTATTTTATGACAGAATATATTAATTCTCTCAGGGGCTCTTGATAATGTGTAATTCTAAATGGTCCTCCAAATATTGGGCTCTTCTAGATCTTTCTTATAGTTTTTAGTCTCTTCTCAGAGAGGGGTAATCTTCCTCTAATCATGTAGCTGCCTCTCAGCATTATTCCAATCTCTTCTTTCTAATTTGATTCTGATATGCTTTTTTGGGTTTGGGGAAATGAGATAGCAGGAAAAGTGGGTAGGAGCACACAAATCTTGGCCCCAGCACTTACTAGCTGTGTTTTTGAGGTCATTCGTGAACTTTTGTCTCCGGTTCCTCATCAGTAAAATGTGGACAGTAATAGCACCTACTCAGAGGATTTTTATGATACTAAAATGAATTAATATTGGTATAGTATGAGAAGTAGGGCCTGGTACATACTGGATACTACATATTTTAAGTAAATAAATCAAAGAAGTCAGAACATAGAGCAAAATGTGAGTTAGCAGATTTTGAATGTGCATCTAATGGCTTCCCTTATAAAGTAAAAATTCATGGAGCTCCAGTGGTGCAATCGGTTAATGTGTGGTACTTAAGTACAAATTCATGGATTTGCATGACCTTTAGTTTGTGGGCTTTGTAATAGTTGTGTCAGGCAGGAGGATTTGAATTCTCAGTATATGGAGTGATTTACTTTTCCCTTGTATCTTCGATTTGGAGTTGATCTTTAAGATTGTTTTTACTGTTAAATGAACCAGGGAACCATTAGCTATGACACTTGTAAATAAGATATTTTTTAGGATAAATGTAATTTTGTTCTTTTTTTTTTTAAATTTATTTTTGGCTGTGTTGGGTCTTCGTTGCCGCGTGTGGGCTTTCTCTAGTTGTGGCGAGCGGGGGCTACTCTTCATTGCGGTGTGCAGGCCTTCTCACTGTGGTGGCTTCTCTTGTTGCAGAGCATGGGCCCTAGAGCGCAGGCTTCGGTAGTTGTGGTACGCAGGCTCCGTAGTTGTGGCTCGCAGGCTCTAGAGCGCAGGCTCAGTAGTTGTGGTGCACGGGCTTAGTTGCTCTGTGGCATGTGGGATCTTCCTGGTCCAGGGTTCGAACCTGTGTCCTCTGCAGTGGCAGGTGGATTCTCAACCACTGCACCACCAGGGAAGTCCCTTAATTTTGTTCAGAGCTCCTTTGAGCTGTATTTCAGCTGGTCTTCAGAGGGCCTTCATAGAAAAAAGCATCAGCTGAGTAGGGAGAAACTCAAACCAGAGGACAGAATTTCACTGTACTTTTGCTTGTAACTTGACTTCATATTTATAATAGCTATTTACCAAGTGTTTAGGGTGATTTTTTTATAGACTTTTACTTGTTTATTTTAAAGATTTTTTTTTGCTTTTTGATGTGGACCGATTTTAAAGTCTTTCATTGAATTTGTTACAATATTGCTTCTGTTTTATGGTTTGTTTTTTTTGGCTAGGAGGCATGTGGGATCTTAGCTCCCCAACTGGGGATCAAACCCACACTCCCTGCATTGGAAGGTTAAGTCTTAACCACTGGACGGCCAGGGAAGTCCCTAGACTTTATTTTTTAGAGAAATTTTAGGTTTACAGAAAAACTGAGTAGAAAATACAGAGTTCCCATTTTCCCCTGCCCCCCACACATGCACAGCCTCCTCCATTGTCAGCATCCCACACCAGAGTGGAAATTTATTACAATCAGGGGTGATTTCTAAAAACAAACACTGCCCTTTAGGACTGTACCCATAGTCAAAAGTGCTGCACTTTGTTCAGAACTTTTTGGAACCTCCCATTAGAGCTAACTTTAGAATCAGTTTTTATGTCACAGAAGAAATTAACAGCATTTCTTTGTTCCAGCCTATTTATGTTTTTGACCAGAAAATAATATAGCTTAGCTGACCGTATTCATCAGACTTGGCTTTGAATGACCTTTTAGCTATTTATGCAAATTTAATTTTCCTCCAAAGTTCAAGTTTTACCACCACTTGAGTTGTTGAAAAAGATGCTCTGTGGACCAGGCATATGACATTTTCTGTATTTCACTTCACTGTTTGTTTGTGTGGTTGCTGAGGCAGGTTCCCTCAGGAGGTGGACTAACTATGTTTGATTTAACCTCTGTCCTCTACACCTGCAGCTCTTTTCACTTAATACAGAAAGTTGGTCAGGCACACAGAATCTACAGACTCACATCACACGGTGCTCTACCATTGAGTTTGACAGATAAATACTCACATAGTATCTAGTATGGGCCAGCCTTGTACGAATATAGATTCATCTAATTCTTATAACAAACATGATCTAGGTAGCTCTTTTACAGAAGGGTTACTTGAGGCACAGAAAGGTTAGGCAGTGTTCTAGGAGGCAGTCATAAATGATGAATGGAGGGGACTTTCCCAAGATTACTGCTTTAAAGGACACAACGCATGTTTGAATGTTCAAGTTCTAATATATTGATACTTGACTGGAAAACAGATCCTATTACTTTAAGTTCCCATCTTGTTTACTTAGCTCTTCACCTTGCTTGGGGGCTAAGGTCTTTCCCATATCAGACCTGAGGGATGAAGGTATTATCAGGTTTAATTTTGAGTGATGGTCTTTGATTATTTTGATGTGTCATGAGCACTTTCATTGCAGAGAGAGTGGACTCCAGAGATTGTTATTTCAGGACACTTTGATGGTGTCCAAGACCTAACATGGGATCCAGAAGGAGAATTTATCATCACTGTTGGTAATGACCAGACAACTCGGCTTTTTGCTCCATGGAAGAGAAAAGACCAATCACAGGTAAAATGTCTTCCTACTTGACTGATCCACTTTGCAAAGCATCCATGAGCCCATGAAAAGTGGGGCAGCATCATTAGCCATTAGGGAAACGCAGATTAAAACCATGATGAGATGCCACTACACACCCTCTAGAGTGGCTAAGGTATAAAATACTGACAATAGCAAGTGGTTGTAAGGATGCCGAGTGACCCGATCTTTCTTACATTGCTAATGGGAATGCAAAATGGTATAGCCACTCTGGAAAACAGTTTAATATTTTCTTAAAAACTGAAGCATTCCAAAGAAGACATACAGATGGCCAACAGACCCATGAGAAGATGCTCAGCATCACTAATCATCAGGGAAATGCAAATCAAAACCACAATGAGTTACCACCCCACACCTGTCAGAATGGGCATCATCAAATAGATAACAAATAATGAATGTTGGCCAGGAGGTGGAGAAGAGGGGTCCTTCTGCACTGTTGGTGGGAATGTAAGTTTGGTGCAGCCACTGTGGAAGATGGTATTGAGGTTTCTCAGAATATTAAAAACAGAACCACCCCATGATCTAGCAGTCTCACTTCTGGGTATTTACTTGAAGAAAACAAAAACACTAATTAGAAAAAATGTATTCACCTCTTTGTTTATTGAAGCATTATGTATAATAGCCAAGATACGGAAGCAGCTAAGTGTCCATTGATGAGTAGATAAAGAAGATGTGGTATATAGGCAATGGAATATTACTCAGCTGTTAAAAAAATGAAGTCTGAAATATATGCACAACTGAGTCACTTTGCTGTACAGCAGAAATTAACACAACATTGTAGATCAACTACTTCAATAAAATTAAAAAATAAAAAATTTTTAAAAATGGAAAAAAAATGAAGTCTTGCCATTTATCACAACATGGATCTAGAAGATATTGTGCTGAGTGAAATAAGTCTGATAGAGAAAGACAAATACCTTATGATCTCATATGTGGAATCTAAAAAACAAACAAAGTGAAAACAGACTTATAGATACAAAGAAAAAACGGGTGTTTGCCAGAGGTTTGAAGCCAGGTGAAATAGGTGAAGGGATTAAGAGGCACAAACTTCCAGTTATAAATAAGTCATAAGAGTGATATACAGCATAAGGAATATGGTCAATAATGCTGTAATAACTTTGTAATGGGACAGGTGGTTGCTAGACTTACCATGGTTGACGATTTTGCAATGTATTTAAATGTCGAGTCACTATGTTATACACCTGAAACTAACATAACATTACATTTTATTTCAACTGTATTTCAGTTAAAGGAAACTTAAGCATACACATATTCTTTATAATTCAGACAATTAAAATGTTAGCTGTCAAAATGTGTTTACTTCAGTTCCACATAAAAGTTCTCATAATACCTTGTAATTTTAGGTTTAATTCATTAGGAAACACTAACAAGGGAATTCCCTGAGGGTCCAGTGGCTGAGACTCTGTTTTCGCTGCCGAGGGCTCAGGTTTGGGTTCGGTCCCTGGTCAAGGAACTAGGGTTCCAGAGACCGCGTGGCGCAGCCAAAAAAAGAAAGAAACACTATCAAGTCTGTAGTAACAGCTAATTTCTAACATCATATAGTGTTACATAATAGTGGTTGAGACCAGTTTTTGTTCAAGGAACTTTTCAGGCTTGGCCCTGAGCTTTAAAAAACCACAATAAAACTTTACCACTGATAAACCATTGAACTGTATACTCAGAGAAACTATAGTCAGCTTCAGTTTCTGATAAAAATTCATGGAACTGACTCTGGGTCAGTCTATGAAGCTAATGAAATTGGCCACTGACATTTCTGTTTCAGCAGCATGTGGTAGATTAATATTGATAGAGTTGAGGACATTGGGAGCAACACTATAGTCAAGTAAAAAACAAGGCAAATAATTTTGGAGTGGTTTTCTGTGGCTCTTGGTAATTTGTTATCAGTATAACTCAGTTGTTGTTCATCACGATCCTTTAAAAAAAAATCAATAGATCAGACTTTACCAAAATGTGAAATTCTACTCTTTGAAAGACATTGTCAGGAGAATGCAAAGTCACAAACTGGGAGAAAGTATTTACAAAACACATACCTGATAAAGATTTTTATCTAGAGTATATAAAGAACTTTTTGGAACTCAGGAATAAGAAAACAATCCATTTTTTAAAAAAAGGGGGCAAAAGATGTTTATCCAAAGAAGATGTATGGATGGAAAATAAGAACAGGAAAAGATTCTCATTAGTCATTAGGGAAATGCAAATTAAAGCTACAATGAGATACCATGACACCCCTATTAGAATGATTACAGTTGAAAGGCTGACTGCACAAGTGTTGATGAGGGAGGGTGTGGGCAGCTGGATCTCTCATACACTGCTGGTGGGATTGTAAAATGTACAGCCACTTTGGGAAATCATTTGGCAGTTTCTTAAAAATTTAAATATACATCCACATCATCCAGTTATTGTACCCATAGGTAATATTTACCCAAGAGAAATATATTCATGCAAAGACTTATACACGAAAATTTGTGACTTTTTCCAGTAAGACAAAAACTGGAAAACAACCCAGATGTCTGTAAGTAGGTGAATAGATCAACAAGTTGTGGTATAGCTGTACAAGGGAATACTACTCAGCAATAAAAAGTATTGACCTGTTGATAAACAGAACAGCATGGATGAATCTGTCCCATGGTCACATTTCCATGGCATAATGAATGATTTTGTGTCTGATATTTTGCTTGTTGAAAAGAATTCAGTTTTTGAAATGCGTGATCATTTTTGTTTATCTTTTTTTGATACCCAGGTGACCTGGCATGAAATTGCAAGGCCTCAGATACATGGATATGACCTGAAATGTTTGGCAATGATCAGTAGGTTTCAGTTTGTATCTGGAGCGGATGAAAAAGTTCTTCGAGTATTTTCTGCACCTCGAATTTTTGTGGAAAATTTTTGTGCCATTACGGGCCAATCACTGAATCACGTGCTTTGTAATGTGAGTATTCCTCTAAATGTTTTAACTAGATCTAGCCACTTCATATAAAATTTTAGAAAGTTTCACTTAAGGCTGTAAATGGAGTATATGGGTAGAAAGAAAGTCAAATCATTTTATTATTGGCTTGACAAACTTGTGTGTGCACTGTGGCAGGCAGTAATTTAAATATTAATATAAGAAATTTTGTAACAGTTAAGCCCAAGAGACTGTAAAGAATTAAAATGTTAAATTAAGGCAGGAGTACTATGCGTCTTCACTGTGCTTGGTAACTACAGTAAAACAAAGCATAATAGATGGGTCATATTTTCAAGGAGATTACCATCTAGATGTAGATTAGGGGTAGTGGACAATGGAACTAATGTTCCTGTAATTATTAGATGAAACCAGTTAATTGCTAAATCTTGTGGCTAAAGTAATTTTCATAGGAGGAAGTGGTCGCTGTAGTAGAGTAATGAGAAAATGGGGCTTCATTTGAGTTTTGAGAGGGTAAGTTTTTATTAATGTTTGTTTATACCCCCTTTCTACAAAAGATTTGAGCACTTACAAAGATACATAGGTTATAAACATTATAAAGTAACCAGTTATGAAGGAAGGGAGAGTAAGTAAGAAGGTATTTGTGTTACACAGAAGTGCACGTCATACAGTCCGTTGCAGTACTTAGAGTTGGGTCATGAATTTGCTTCTGAACTTGAAAAGGATGAGTACAATTTTGATAGGCAGATGGAAAGACAGAGAGCAGTGGGGTGGCCAGAGCTGCTTGAATGAAGAGTATATAGAGGGAAATGGAGGGGCTGGGGGAAAGTCAAATGGTGGAGGACCTTGGGAGGCAGGCGTAGTTCAGACTCTGGTACCAGCGGAGGTCCCTAAACAAAGAAAGTGATGAAAAGCACTTTGGGGCGAAGAGTTATGTGGGAGCAGGATACCTTTGAGCCCAGAGACTTTGGAGGCAGGGACACTAGCACCAGTCTGGGTAAGACTGGAGAAGAAAGTAAGAGTCATTTTGAAAGAAATGTCCAACTGTGTTTCCTGGAGTGTATCATGGGCGCCTCAGGCCACAGGCTCTCTTGATTAGGTAAAGGAGATGAAAGATTCTGTTATGCTGTTTCTAATGCTAATGGACAGTGGAACAAGATCAAAAGGGAGGCCTCGACTGGTTATTATACCAAGCTAAGCATATAGTGGTGGAGGGCAAATTGGTTTGAGGATCTGACAATTCTAGGGATTGAAATGTGGTTTTAGTATTCCATAAGAGGCTAGTCCCAGGTGTATATTCAATTCTGTGTCCTAAGATACAGGAATCCTGTAGACTGGAAAGCCTCTTGCTGCTTTTTGGGTTTGTTCCCATACTAAATGTTGGGATATATAGGAATGCCTCTTATTGCTCTTTTCCATGGTGTTTTATTTTTCTTGTTTGCTAAAATAAAGCATCCTGTGTTTCAGGTAACTGTTCTTGGTGATGGTTTAAATTCCCATAGCTCATGTCTGTGTTCAGTTCCAGCCCCTGTATTAAAATTTAAATTGTAAGAAATGCTCTTAGCTTATGGACGTGTGCCAATTTTGATGGTTAGCATTTGTTTCATATATAATAATTTAATTGATATTGCAGGATATAAGCAGATATTGCCACTTCAAAGGGCACTCTGTTACAAGGTTTTAAAATATTCAAAATTTTAAATATGTTTAATGAAAATACTATGACTGTACCTTCCTGGGAAACGTGTGTTTGTATGAGCATCACCAGGGATGTGCCTATGAGACTCTCTTGGAAATAAAGCTCTAGGCCTTCCATTCTCAGCCCATTCTTTGCTAGAAGCCAGCACAGTGCTTTCCTTGTCACACCCTGATACCCATTGAGCTGTCAGGGTTCGATGAGCTTATGGATGAGAGGATGCCCGACTTTATGAATTGGGTCGGGCTGGGGATTAGCTGGAGCCTCTCTGCTGGAGAGGTATTGCATCTCGGTTCAGGAAATGGAAGTGTGGGCAGATATCTACACAGAATGGTAAAATGGTCTTTACACTGCTTCTCAGCATTTATGAGCATAACATTTTTTTATAGTGCTTGAGGTAACAGTAACTTTTAGCATTTAAAACATGTATCATACTTTTTATTCCAGCAAGATGGTGATCTTCCAGAAGGAGCTACTGTCCCTGCTTTGGGATTATCAAATAAAGCTGTCTTTCAGGGTAAGGCTTTCGTCTCCAAAATTACTGAACCTATAGTGGTGCTTAAAACCTAGTTACACATTTGTATATTATGTACCTAATGTTCATTATAGGTGATTTATTATTTTTAAAAATCACAATACATGCATCTCTTTTCTATCAGCTATTTCATGGTAATTACTCTGTGTACACATGCAGACCCTGAAATAGGTGCTGCTTTTACAAAGTGTATTTCATGGAGCACTCACAACCACAGATGCTAATGTGGATAGCTTGAAAAATGTGTTCCACAGTTTAAAAAGTTTGGGAAACATTAGGTCAAAGGAAAAGGAAGGAATCTTTATGGAATTGACCAGTGCTCTAAGGAGCGCATTTGGAAAATACCAGAGTAGTGGAAATACGCTTGGCTTTGCCATCACGCGGATACAGCGTTGAATTACACTGCCTTCAGGTACCACTATTTTCTAACTAGTGGCCTTAATATTGGGACATGTGCAGGAGACATAAAGTTGGTGACTACATTCATGATGTTGATGTTTGTTTTAAACTAGGAGATATAGCTTCTCAGCCTTCTGATGAAGAGGAGCTGTTAACTAGTACCGGTTTCGAATATCACCAGGTGGCCTTTCAACCCTCCATACTTACTGGTAAGAAAAGGCAAACAGATGGTTTGCTTGAATCATTAGTACAGTACACATAGTATGGGGTCTGTCACCACTGACCTAAATAAGTGCTGCAGAATTCACTTGTTTATCAGCATGAAAGTGGAAAAATTAATTGCAATGCTATAAATTTATTGTAGAACCTCCCACTGAGGATCATCTTCTGCAAAATACTTTGTGGCCTGAAGTTCAAAAACTGTAAGTTAAATTGTACTTAGCTCTTTAGTCTGATTCGATCATAACTTGTGATGCCCCCTTCCCAACCAATTTGATTTTCTCCTTTGCTTTCCTCTTTCCTACATTTTCCCCCCTGCTGTAAACATCTCTTGATGGCCTTCATAAGGGGTGAAAATCAAACTTCACATAGATATTTATATTGCTATATATTATATTTACTAGATTTATTGGTCTTGATTTTTAAAGTAGAGAGACATAACACTATTTTTTTTCCTTTTTAAAAAAAGTTTTAAGTTTTGTTATTCTCTTGGTCTTTTTTTTCCTACAATGTTTCCCTATCAGGACCTTTCTATGGTTTGTTATTTATGGTAGTGGCTGGCTGGTGGTGAAAACTTGTATTTTAATCTAGTTGTTTGAATAAGTTGTATTACTACTAGGAAGTTGGCATTTTTCTCCAGTCTCTGCTTTTACTCCAAATATTTACCTAGACAAAAGTACAATGTTTCTTAAAAGAACTGTGTGTTAGCTGGAGAGATTGATTTCTTCTCTCATTTAAAAATTTTGCAGCACAAGAATAGGTACATTTACTAATTACCTACTTACAGGGGTCATCCATTTTCTCTTTTTTAATTTTAGATACGGACATGGTTATGAAATATTTTGTGTTGCTTGTAGCAATTCAAAGACACTGCTTGCCTCAGCTTGTAAGGTAGGGCATTTTACTTTTTTATTCTACTTGGTCACAGGTTATTTGAGTCATCAGGCTCCTGCAAGCTTAGTAGTGATGGAGGCAGAATTTGACACGAAAGGCCACAGGTGCCTGATTTTTCTGAATCTTGCTTTCTCCGTCTCTTTTCCATTCTGTCCCATCAGAAGCTTGCAGTTGCCTTTTAAATCTGTTTCAGCTGCACATTTTTGTTCTTAAATACTTGGTTTGAGCCGATTTATGCCCCTACTCAGAAACTATTTAATCAGGTATCTTAAAATGAGAGCTAAAAATGTGGTAACATAAATTTTTAGTAATGGGAGTCCTGGAGACAGAGGGGAACGAGAAGGTGAAACCCCGCACCATGTACGCCATCTGACCATGTCTTGAGGACACTGTGGATGCTGACCTAAGTGAGTAGAGTCCCTTGGCCCTTGCCACGGTGAGGCAGGGTGGTGGCCAGCTCAGTGAGCCAGCAGCACGTGACACTGCTGAATGGTGCATCTCAGACCTCTGCCTGGGAGAATGATCTTGAAATTGCTATTCAGTATTTATCTATATACTGTGGAGGATTGTGTGAAAGGTCTGAGACCTACACATTCCCCTAAATTTCCTAAAATTTATTTACTGGTTTTAACTAAGAAAATTAATTAATTTATCTGTTTTAAGCATGATGATGAGAGCTGCCCACCCGGATGGGCACCTACGGGGTTTTTTTGTTTTGGGGGTTTTTTGGTATGTTTGTTTTTTGTCCCTGCTCTTGCTGTGGTTCCTTGCTACGGGCCTGTATTGAGGGACATCCTAAGCAATAATTGTTGTGCTCCTTCTGCCCCACCCCCCTTGTTTGTTGTCCTCTTTGTGAGGGTGGTACTGAGAGGGTGGTACTTCCTTCCGTTAATACAAGGGCCTTTGGAAAGAACAGGGCATAAGTAGCAAGAATAACTGTGCTTCTGCTGAGCAGCTAATTTGTGTCTTAGGGCACTGTCAATCACATAATTGATTATTTTCTCCTTTTCAAGTTGGTTCACTTGTAACAAGTATGTGCATTTCTTTTTTGAACTAAGATTTTTAGCTGCTTTATTTAGGTATCATTAGCGTGCTGTCAACTGCATGTTGAAAGTGAACAATTTGATAAATTTTGACATGTTGATACCTGTGAAATCATCACTACAATCAAGATAGTGAACATGCCATCAGCCCCCCAGATTTCCTCTGCCCCATCCCTCGTAAACCACTAATCTGCTTTTTATCGTGATAGAGTAGTTTACATTTTCTAAATTTTTGTATAAATGGAGTCATATAGTATGCACTCTTTTTCATCTGGCTTTTTTCATTTAGCAAAATAATTTGAGATTCATCCATGTTGTTGCATGTATCAGTTGGTCATTTTTTTTTCTGCATAGTCTTCCCTTTTACAGATATACTGCAATTTGTTGATCCATTCACTTATTAATGGACATTTGGGTGATTTCCAGTTTTTGGCTTTTATTAATAAAGCAGTTATGAACATTTGTGTACAAGTTTTTACATGGATATATGCTTTCATTTCTCTTGAGTAAATACATATGAGTGGAATTGCTG